>NC_042526.1:9885000-10510000 GCF_900963305.1 Echeneis naucrates | reverse complement strand
GAAAACTCTCCAAAATGCTGAGTTTGGATCATGTTGAGTAACATAGACTGACTTTTTGGGGGAGAAACAACCTGCTTGGGTAAACCTGGGATGACTTTGGAATAATCTGGACCCTCCTCCTCATGCTGTGGAATGTCAGAGGAGAAATGCACCTCAGCAGTTCATAGCTGCATTATAGAGTCATACACAAACCATCTGAAATGACAGGTCAATCTCCAAATTTCTGCAGTCCAAAATGTCATTTCTCTTGCCCTTACTCTCCATTTCTGCCTATCTGGATCATCTCACTGGTGTTTCCTTCAGGCCAGTATGTTCAGCATTGACCAAAATTGGTTCTATGCTATCGTCTGGTTTATCATAGATTAATCATCAGGAACTTGAAAAGTGAAGAGGCCAAGTGGTCGTTTTCATGTGTAGGAGCTGGAGACCCTTACGGCTCCTTTAAAAATGAAAACCCTGGTCACTTTTACAATAAAATCCCCACTTTTTTTATATTTAATATAATGTTTAATGTCGGATTTATGAAGGAACTGATATTTTCACACGCCACATTTAACAAGCTTTAGAGCATCGCCTTTATTTTTACAGTTATACAATTCAGTTTCCTGTGTTTCTAAGATAGGAGCATGAAAGAGTTAAATTATTTAGATTTATCGTGTGTGTGTGTGTGTGTGTGTGTGTAAATGATCTGTGCATCAAATAATTGTGTAATTTATCAGCAGACTTAATTGAAATCTGTTTTGGATCTTTAAAACCAGCTTTCTTCACACAGATCTCTAGTTAATCCGCACTTCCTTTGCATAATATTAGCTCAGCCTCCCTCAACACAAAGGGAATAAATCTTCTCAGCCATCTGGACCCTGCATTTACCAAATGATCAATTTCAATCAAAGAAAATTAAAGGGGAACTTGATGTATTTGACAAATAGATCATTGGCCCGTTTTACCTCTGACCTAAGTGTGACACTTTGTCAGACTATAATCTCTTTAGAATTATTGGAACATCAATTAGCCAGATTAAATGACACAGCCAAGAAACATGTTGCTAATACAGAGAGAAGAAGCTGCATAGACTGTCTCTGTTTTGCTGTGTCACTGCCATGACTCCCCTTTCTGTTTCTCTACTTTTCTGTCAGTCCAATCCCTCTCTCACCGGCTTTTTGCTCACCTCACACCATGTTTTTGAGCTTGTGTTTGCCTAAAGACATAGAAGACTCCCCTGAAAACAGGATGTTGGGGGAGGTAATGGACAGTGCAGTTGTGGTGAATTGTCTCATAGACCCTCTGGAGTAATGACGCGCACACACACACACACACACAAACGTACACATTCTTACAATCTAAATATTTTCTTTGGCCACTGTTGAAATAAAAGTTCACAGCCCCTGGAGTGGCGAAGCCTGGAGCTGACAGCCCCCTTACAAGCTCTCAGTGTTGGCTCTGCAGCCGCTCTCTGCAGCGGGACCTTATCATTATCGTATGACTGTGTGTGTGTATGTGTGTGTCTGTGTGTGTCCTGCTCCAGCCTTAGCCAGCCACATCATAAAGCCTGTATAAGCTTGAGTCCCAGGGGCTGTGTTACTGTGTCAGTGGACCAGCGCCTGTGTGCTTTCTCCTCCACCAAATATTCTGGGTACTGCAGTCACCAGTTTATAATCAAACCTCAGGGGCTCCCTCCTCATGTACACACAGTTATATGATCATATTCAAACAGGCAAAACATCACTTGAGCGATGATATTTTAAACTATTTGCATTTGTGTGAATATATGTCTATTTGTAAAGAAAAGCTGGGCATGTGGGTGAGTGTAATTCTGCTAATCTAACACTTGGATTCACGCACATATGGCTGAATGCTTTAAATGTGAAGGCTGACAGAGTTTAACTGTCGATGCTTGTATTGTTAATTATGCTACTTTTACAACCTCCTTGGTTCACACAGTTAAACTAAATTATTTATTATGCAAATCATTATTTATTATTTATATTATGCTGTTTGAACTGAAATGAGACCATAAACTATGTGTACTAATAAAGGGAATTGTCTGTGGCTTGCACATGTATACGTGCAATGTGGCACCAATCACCCCTCACAAATGGATCAGTGTATGTATTGAAGCCCTTCCAACTGGAAAAAGCACAGCAGGAGAAGTATTCAAACATTCACAATATATTTGGACTGGTTGATTGATATTGTGGTTATCCTTGTTGAACAGTCGTGGTGGAAGAAATAGAAAGTGATACTCCCAGATGAAAATCAAAAACTGTTCTTTTCTGTGTTTGGCTGACAGATCCATGCACCCAGCTTACTACTTCACCCCCGCTCTTCTCCCTACCTGCATTATTACAGCTGCAGGACGTCGCTTAACACGTAAGTATGGCTCATAATATCCTGCTGCACAGTCCACCAAGTTGGCCTTTATATAGTCGTTCTACTGCTGTGAGCATATAATTGAAAGCATGCCATTTATATTTTTGTGGCCTCACAACACTCAACAATTTGTATCCACATATGAAATCCTTCTTTTAAAGCATGTTATAGGTTTCAGTAATATACTAAAGCATTGATTTAATGCGAAAATACAGAATAATTTTTTTTCTACCTTACAGCACTAAACATAAATATCATTAATGAGGAATGAAATCCTGAAATTAGGTATGTTTCAGGGAAACACTGCAGTAAATTTTGAATCATTTCATTTAATTTTTAACCACTTATCCCTCGGGGGGGGGGGGCAGGCAGCTGGAGCTAATCCCAACTGACATCTTGGATGAGTGCGGGGTCAACCTGTGCAGGTCACCAGTCTGTCACAGGGCCAACATACGGAGACAAACAACCACTCACACCAAGTCACCAATCAACCAGGACATGCATGTCTTTGGACTATGGGAGGAAACCAAAGTAACACGGAGGTAAGCCAAGCAACCACAAGGAGATCAGACTCCACACACAAAGGCCCCAGGCCCAGGACTGGATCCTACAACCTTCTTGCTGTGGGCCAACAGTGCTAACAAAATATATTATTATTCATATCTTCAAATTAATTCACTGATACAAAGATGATGATGAATTTATTTGTTTGCAGGCCTTATTCAATGCAACTATTTAATGGTTGCTTCTTTGGGGATTTATTAATTTGATTTTTTGTTGTTTGAGCTGTTATGTTAAGTTTATAATGACTATTCCTTTTTTTGCATACTTTGTTTCATTTATTTTTCTCATGTGGATTCAACAGTGAGGGCCGTTGCTGTTTCACTGTGTTTCCCTGTAGTGTGACTGTTTTGATAGTTTCACAGTAAATATTTAGCTCTTAGATGACTGCTTTACGATCAAATCAAAAAGGAAAGTGAAAATATCACCTTTGTTTTTGGGGGAACCTTTGAATAGAACAAAAAAGAAATACATGAGTTAACATTCAGACTCTTGAAGCTGGTCTTGAAGCCCTACACAGTGGACTTGCAAGATCTACATTAACGGTAGACACAAAAAAGTAGTATACTTCCTACCTTACATTAATTATTGGTTTTTAATTTCACAGGCCTAGATCTTGCTGTTACACTCACACATACACACATACACACACGTACACATACACACACGGTTTGAGCTATAAACCCCTTTCTGCCAACGACTGATATACGGCACCCTGTTGACACACACTAACAGTGAAATATACCCGAGGATGAATCTCTAATTAAGCTTTGGCAGGGACTCCACAGTTACTTAGTGCCACACTTCATTATGTACACATACTCTTGCTCCAATGCTACAGGCCATCGTTGATTTAAGGTAACGTAGAAAATCTCTACACTACATTGCATCTGTTCCCCCTCTTGCAATATTTTTTGGTCTGTGGTTTATGTAACATTTGGTTTCACTGAGAGTTGAAATTTAAAGATAAAGTTGGGATTTATTCGGCTATCTAAAGTCTGTGGATGGTATAATTTTTTAAACTAATCTGACCCATCTAATTAAACATTATGCAGTTAAATCTTTGCGATGTTCACAATGAGGCGGTGTGCTCAAATTGCAGAGCTGGCTCTAAAAACATGTCAGACTTTCTTCTTGAAGAAAAACACACTGCAGCCAATTTTCGGCCACTGAACAAAAAAAAAAAAAAAAAAAACCTTCGCCACCTTATACAATAGAAAGCATTATGAAACACATTTTGCTTCAGGGCTCTCAGAAAATCAGTGAGTTGCTTTGCCTCTGATTGCTACATGCACCATGACAGGGAGAGGTCAAGAGTCCTGACCTGTGATGATAGCCGGGGTGACAGATGTCATGTCAAGTTTGTTATGGCTTTGTTTTAATGATGGAGTGAGTCACAGCTCGCGTATATGTAGGGTCACTGTTCAACACATACTGGATCGCCGTCACATAATTTTAACCCGTCTCTGACGCAATATGCTGTAACAACTTCTGAACTGTCTGTCATTCAACATAACAATGCCCTGTCACCCTGCTGGAGAAGTAACTCTCACAGGAACTAGTGAAAACACAAACACTGTAAAAAAGAAAGATACAGATACCAAAAAAAAAGTGATGCAACTTCTCACTAATTAACTATGTCAAAGCTGGAACCTAATATATATTTCAGCCTCAGCCATAACCTATCTTGATTGCATTTTCATTATCTGTATGTCCAAACCCATGCACTGAACTCCCTCTATCTTTTTCTGTGTCGCTTTGGGCCCATTTCTCTCTCAACCATGGCCTTTTTTTACATCATTCTTTGACCAGTTTGGAGGCTTCTGTGTGTCTACAACATATAACAAATGAAACCAGGACTACAAATGCATCACAGGGGGTGTGAAATTCTTTAAGAAGTGTTAAATGCTGAGTCGTGTTAAATTACAACCAAAGAAAGAGACTCTCTAAAGAATTAGTACTTAATTAGGACTTAATTAGCATAATTATGCATGCTAACAGTGTCTCGACATAATAGCAGTTGTCAGGAGGGTTGAACCATCTGTAACGGCAGAGGATTAATACATCATCTTTTATATCCAACCACGCTTTACCTCTTCTATCTCAAAGTGCTTTTCATTAATCAATTTCGTTTTTATTGGAGAGAAAATTTGGCATTTTTCATTATGTGCCATTATACCAATCCCTCCGCAGCTATAACAGTTCTAATTAGACCTCAAGTGTATCCTCCAACACAAACACGCACTTGAGTAGATAGACACGGAGAAGCATTCACACACAGACACACAAACGCACGTGCGCACACATACGCTATTGGCAGCGTTGTGTTATGTTGACCACACTTAACATGGGTGACATGGGCAGGTTCTGGTGTTGGTAAAGAGGGGAGAGGGTAGAGACAGAGGCAAAGGGAGGAGAGGACGGCAGGATTGACAATGAGGATGAGAGGGAGCAAACGGAGGTGTAGGTCAGTAATCAATGAAAAGTCTTGAACTTAAACCCTTTTCATGTTTGGTAATCAGCTCAGTCAGTCAATCAGTGCCTGGATCACCTCCACAAGCTGTAGAGGGGATGAAAATGGGGAAAAAGAAGCAAGGAGCACAAAAGCTAAGATTGATATACATTTTAACACTAGTAGAACAGTCAGAGGATCCAGTAAACAAAATTGAATGCAGACTTGTCGGTGATGACTGTAGAAGATTCCCCAAAATCCTCAACGTCCTTGTTTATGGTTGTTCCACCTTTTCTTGCATAGTTATAAAAACCCGCGTAATTTTTATCTAAGATTTTCAAGTGTTGTATTGGGAGAATAGCTTTAAGAAAAAATACCATCTGAAAATCCACCACTTAGATTCCCGAAGCATCAAACATGTCTCGTGATCTTAGTCAAAGGGTGCAAAGCAAATTCTATTAAGTTGGCAATTTGGCTCAAATCAAACTTTCCACAAACTTTATTGATTTTCAATGTGACTTAAATTATATGTAAAAAGCATTTTTTAATTAGATATGACACCAAATGTAATGATTAGGATGCTCATTTGAACTACTGTTGGCTTCATCGTTACACAAATTGGCTAACAAGTCATTTTGAAGTCTTTTCTTGATGCATTTTCCTCTTTCACTCTTGTCCTATATTACATGTGAGGAATCAATGTCTAGATGGATAACAAGCATGGCACATTTCACCTTCGTCTTTGGGGAAGGGTGACAGTATCCCTCCCAGTGCTGCCATTTCTGTCTACCGGCCCTCTGACACACACCGAGGTGTGGTCACGACACATGCACACTGTAGCTACAATCTATAAGAGCCCTGAGCCTTAGGCGACCTTGAGACACTCCATGCTCTCTGGCCTTGCCAATAGCATGAATGTACGTGCCCGTCTGTGTATACATTTGTGTGCATTTATATGTGTGCCTCCGCTGCATATGTTCACCTGAGAATATCTGCAGCTCCCCTCCGATGTAAAACTCTTCTAGCAATTGTTCATGACTAACTCTCTTCACATGGTATTTCAAGTGAGAGTCATAAACTTGAACAAGCCTCCCCCACCCCAACCTCCCATCTCTTCCCCATCCCCCTCCCCCTTCACCTCCCTCTCCCAAGCCCAGAGGGACATTAGCATTATCGATGAGCTCACCCCGTCACCTCAGACAGAGGCTCTTAAAAGAGAATAATTTCATGCAAATGAGATATTGATGAGCTAATGATTAATTGGCTGCCTGACTGTGTTAATATGCAATAGCTGTCCTGTAATATGCATTTCTAATGACTCTGTCTCAGTGTGTTCAAACAAATGGGCGACTTTGATCATCGGGGTACTCAGAGGCTTTCCAGCATGTTAGCTCGGGGATAAAGCGTTGCCTGAGGGGTTTGTGCAAACTACCATGGGAATGCAACCACAGTGAGAGGAACTCTCCCTTCAAAGTGTGTGGGCTTTTTTCGTGCTTCTTTTCTTTCTTTTTTTTTTTTATTCTGTTGAGAAAAAAAGAATAAATAATTTTTTTCACGCTTTTGAGTGCCCGACAACAGGCCAAGAATGTGGACGAGCTTTTTGATTACTTTTAATACATTTTTTTGTTTCATATTTGGTGCAAATGTATGAAAGTGCAAGGTATGGTCTCACTGACACTTGTTGCACTGATGCTATATGCGGCACTAAAACTCTGAAGCTCTGCCACATCTGCCACAATTGATTTCCATTTATTAACAAGGTAATCACCATATCTTTCTGAATTATAAATAAAAAGTGGAATAGTCCACTTTTGTCTTGTGATTCTGAAATAGACCTCGTCTTATCTTTAAGCCAATCAAATGAATTATTTGAGCAGGAAATAACCTTAACCTGAGTTAACTGTCAATCAATAAACATTCACCAGACCAATCTCCAGACATAATGGCTGCTCGATTTCACTACCTCGTTGAACTTCATATCATTCACCATAGATCAGCTGCACATTCGAACATTTCAGGACAAAAAGCACAGTTTGATAGCTGTAACAGCTCCCATTGAGCTTATATCTGGTGATTCGACACAGATAACATGATGGCTGGCATCAGGCTATTCCAGTTCTAAGGGTTCTTTCCCTGAAGCGCTCTAATTATGGCAAAGTCTGGTTGAACAAAATGGAAAACACTGCGTGAGGTCACTGATTGTGTTTCAGATCTGCGGACTTTTGAATACCGACTGACATGGTTGTTGGGCAAAATTTTGGCAGGTCAATTTAAGGCAACCCTCTGTGCGTGTGTGTGTGTGTGTGTGTGTGTGTGTGTGGCTGTATAGCGCTATGAGTGTACCTAATCAGAGTGACTGCAGCTGCCCTTGGGGACTTTTCTGGATCAGTCTCAGTGTCATTCAGTCTGTCCATCTGTCTGTCTTGGTATCTATCTATCTGTTTGGCTAGAAGAGAAATGTTGTGTGCACATCGCACTAACAGCGGTACAGATATCCATGGTTCAGGATTTGGTGTAAAATGTGTTTTATACAGAACCCGTTGAATAGGAGAGACAGGACCGGACAGCCAGACCTGTCAGCAGACATTGGCCTGCTGACACCTGCAAGTGTGTGTGTGTGTGTATGAGTGTACAAGCGTGAGGATGTGTGTGTGTCCACACCTGCAGAACTGGCAGCTGATGGCTGCCACTCAGAGGATTAATCTGCCATCAGTTGAGTGACAGGAGAATGTGCTGTTGCCCTTACCTGCTCATTTAATTACCAAGTGTCCAATGAGGCTACTTACATTGTTAGTTGTAAACATCATCTCAGGTTTTCCACTTGTTTTTCCACTTGTGTGTGTGTGCATGTGTGTGTGTGCCGTAGTGCTACTGTATAATGGCTCTAAGTTGAGGTTACCACTGTGTTCAAACTTTCTTTTAGAGAGTTTAACCCTGTTAGTTGTGATGTGCTGTTGTGGTGCATTATTTGTCTTTTGTCTCAGCATTAATGTTTCTTGAGGATAAAATGTGTGGCAGTATTGTATATTTCTTCGGCATGTACAGTGTGTGTGATTATATTAGAAAGGATCCTCAGTGGGAGCCATGAGAAAATGTTGAAATGAAACCTCTCCAAGTGAACAAATCTCTTTGGTTGCCCATTGGATGGAGAATATCTTGTACTGTATACATTTGAAACATTTCAGCTCTTGTATCTAGATTTCGGGTGTTGATGTCTTTGCATTGATTACACTTTTCCCCCGCAGAATCCATTTAGTGCAGGTTTTAATAGCAACAGAGTTGAACCACCTCATCATAAAATTTACACTGCCATTTCCTAAATTGATTTCTCAACAGAGTTGTCCAATGCAGCCAGTCAGCCTCAAACAGAACCAGGCTACTTGTTTCTGTTTGTCTTGATGCTAAACTAAACTAGCCAGCGGCTGGTTTCATATTTACCTTACTGAAATCATACTGGTATTGACAAAAGAGCAATATGATTTCCCAAAATATCAAGCCATTCCTCACACACTCAACCTGATTAGACCAAATATGTCAGTCTCTTCTTTGTTGTTGTGCTCTGTATTTTTAAGTTGCCTTTTCTTACTGGGCCATTTAGAAAATGAAATACTTCATCCTCGCATAGGAAAAACACTGGGCCAAAAACAGAAATGCATTGTTGAAATCAATCCAGCAGTTACATTGTGAGAGTCTTGTATACAGTACATACATTCACTGGTGTCTCTACCGGTCAGACTGACTTCCATCCAGCCACTGTGGGTAGATGTAGGAGTCATACGTCATTGGCAGTGAAAGAATGGAACCGTGCTAGACAGATAAGAGCCACCACCAGTTTCCCAGATGTGATAAATCCCCTGGTCAGACAGTGTTGCTATTCCCCCTCTTTCGTATATATGCTGTTTTATTGGATCCAGCCACTGATAAATAAATGGACTGCCACAGACCTGTTTCAACCTTCTCTGAGGAGGATGTTTGGCAGCGGTTCACACTTTTGGTCTTTCTCTGCTTTTTCTCTCTTGCGACACAGATTTTGGTAAAAATCTGAGAAAAATTGGGGAATATCGAGAAATATGGAAAAAGGCAGACTGGGAAGTACAAATAACATCCTGGATGTTAGACCGTTTTCACAGTCTCTGAAAACGTTATGTTTTTGTAAAAGCAGTAAAGCCCTGTGTACAATACTAGGACAAGAACACAGTGACTACTTTTTTTTTTTACAGGTTTTCATGTAAGTAAGTACAGAAAATGGTTTGATGGTTGGAAATCTGGATCAGTCGAATGAAAAAATATTTAGTTTACCGCAGTAAAACTATTGTGAACAAAACAGATTGTTAAATGGTTTGGAAACCCCCTCGTGATTGAAACATTTAGTCTCCATTCTAGACTGTGGAAAAGGCAAAAGAAACCGAATTTTGGATGTATGTGAAAGACGCATTGCACAAAACACACACACAAATAAATATAATTTTGTTTGCACAAAGGAAAACAAAAGCCACAGTTTTTTTTACAACATTGGCCAAAATCGAATTGCTTAAATTATGTTTAATGCCTTTGTAGTCTTTTCTAAGTCTTTGGCTGTTTGACACACAGGCCAATGTCCATGTGCTGGTCAGGTCTGATCAAGGTAAAGATCCATTAGGTTAGTATGCAAATGTATGTATATTAAGGTCATTGATTGGGGTGAGCAGGCTGTTTTTAAGGCCAGGTGATGTTGATGAGGTGGGAAGGGTTGGTGTGACCTGTCTGGGTCTAACTCAATACAGTGTCACATTACGCCACAGCTCAATCACTTACAATCCTGAGTGTACCAGGTAATAATGTCACTTTTCATTAAACCAGAGAGCATCACAAGATGAATGTGACCTCCACAAACCTATAGAGTGAAGTTTACAGCTCCACCAGGTTCCTACATTTAGCCCATACAGAGACTCTAAAGATCGGAGAAAGTTTCACAGTGTGATTCTGCATATGTCTTCATTAGATCTGAGAGCAGAGCAGGTTTTGTTATTCTGAGTCTGTACCGGGAAACAAGTTTGCAATATAACACAAGCAATATAATGCTGTGGCAGCTGGAGCAGAGGACAGGAACACAGTTTGTCTCCAAAAACTTGACATAAATCATAAAATAGAGAGACTATGTTCCATTTTGTGTATATTGCTGAATGAATTCGAGACAGAACACAGAAGAAGCAGCAAACTGTCATTGCAGCAGATTTCACACTGATTGTAGTGCACAAGAACAAACTGCCATTTAAAAATTTTTAGAGTGAAACAAATACTTCCAGAATTGCCATATTTTTTTTTAATTATGTATATATATATATACGTTGTTCAAAGTAATCTAAATAATGATACGATTGGTAAATTGGTAAATGATATTTTCATTGAGTATTGTGAGCAAACAGCACAGGCAGAGCGTGAACCTGGCAGAGAGCAAATAATAACTGACTGACAGAAGTCACGTCAGCCAGGTGATTCTGATGGCAGGTAAAGCAGGCAGGTGAGAGATGGAGGGCAGAACAAATAACTGCAGTAAATGAAACAATGGATTAATAAGCAAATGCAAACCGACAGCAGGCCTATAGCAAACTAACATTGTGACAGATATCTTAAGAATTGTGATGTGAAAAATGTAGGTCTTTACCTAGAAGGGTAGAACAATATATTGTAAGAAACTGTTATATGGACCAAAACATTTAAAAATGAATTAGATTTCGGTATTTAAGAATGGGGGGAAAAAATGAGGCCACCTGGGTTTTTTCTTTCTCCAGGACAAAAGCTCTGTTGAATTTGATCCAGAAATTCACCTTTGGTCCACGTGAAATCTTCAGGCAGGTGACAAAGCCCGAAAAGCGTAATTCACAATGATGATGATAAATGTATAACTCATCTTGGCTGTGTTCATGTTCATACCTGGTACTGCACTGTAAGACAGATGATGGAGATCCCAGGTCCCAAGAACCAAGACTTTTTCATCGGGACCGGAAATCTTTTGGCAGCCAATGCCATGTGAACGGCATTGAAATAAACTGCGAGTGAGGGGTCTATGTGTACACACATATGTGTGTACGTGCATGTTTGAAGCTATACCATCTGTAGTAACAGAACCTGACAGCTCCCACACCCCTCAGTGCAGTGTGTGTCTATGGGCTCATTCAGAGTGACAGTGTAGATTAGGGGTGTAATCCTTGCAGAGCTACAGGGGATCTATCTGTACCCTGGGCTCCAGACACACACACACACACACACTGGAAATTAATTGAAATGTTAATGGGGACGATGACTCCATTCTTAATTGCTTGGTGCTGGATTAAGACAAGATCGTTTATGAAGAGGAATTAAATCAGGATCCAGGGCGATCTTGGCTGTAAAAAGGTTGCAGATGTTCGCTGGAAGGTCATAAATTATCACAGCGAACAAACTGCAACTGACACCCTCAGTTGTTTTTTTTTTGTTAGCAGGTCATGTTAGCAAACTGAATGGGATAATTAGTTAACAATATGTACTCAAAGAAAGTTCACCGTATTTGTCTTTTTTTCCCAAAATGAAATATCTGAGGTGGCAGAAAAATAAAAGCAGTGTTTTGAGTTTTCCCGGATGTGTCGAGGAAAAACACTTAGAGGGAGGCTTTGATCTTAGTTTTAATTAGCTCCTATTCCCCTCTAGTATTCCTCTTTTCTGTATTTGCAAGAAAGCGTACGAACAATGCTCACAACAAAACCTCTTCTGCCGATATCAGCATTTTACTTAACTTTCCCTCTTAACTTGTTTTTTTTTTTTTTTTTCCTCGTCTTTACTTCTCAAAGTGTTTCCGCTCCCCCCTCAAAATGTCCCTACATATATTTAGGAACGGCAAAGAAGATCCAACAGCAATCTCTGTTCAAACGCACCACCATGTCCATCGCGTCTCACTTGCTCTGTGGCTTTAAAATGTATCCAACACACCATCAACATGGTAAATTCATCATGTGGATGTTTTTGAATCAATATTAATTTCAGACATTTCATGATGGCAAATCAATAGCAGCAACACTAAGAGGCTCCTTTGCATGTTGAGCACCTTGTCTTTGCCAGTGAATTGAGATGTGATGAGAGGTGAGGGAGCAGCCATGGTGGTGCCAGCAGGGAGGCCCAAACTCACTCATTATCTCCCCTCAATTAGACCCTCTCACTTTGCCACCCTGGGCCTCCACAAAGCGCGTGTGTCCATATATTTGTGTGTGAATGGGTGTGTGCGCCTTCATCCTGCTGTGTTCATCATCCCGGCGACTGAAGAGTGTTTCCACTGAAAGTCTCTCTCACTGATCACTTAGATGTAATTGGACAGGCAATTTCTCTGCTTTTCGGTCTTTCTCTCTCTGTCTCTCTCTGCTCTGCTCTGTATGTGTGTGTTTGTTAAATGAGCAATGATATGCAGTCCTTTAAAAGGTCTGTTTGACAAATAAATAGAGGACGGAGCCAAGGTTGCGTGGCCAATAACGGATCCAGGACGAAAAAGTTCAGCCCAGTTTTAAAAGGCCTATTCAGATTTTTTCCAACTTGGTTTCTGTTTGTTATTGTTTTGGTCACAGTAATGACCCAGATAATGGACGTGATGTGGAAACTCTGTGAGCTCAGTCGAAACCAGACAGGGTGGATACGGGAGTCCAGATTATAAACTGTTCAAACTGACTTCTTATGTTTTCACCCTGTTGGACAGAATTGTAGCAATGTCACCATGGAAACACAAATTAACTTTAACTCTGTCAAAACTGACCAAGAAAAAAACATCATGACACAAAAGTAAAAATGTTGAAATATAACTAAAATAAGGGATAATTCACCGACTGACTCACTGAAATAAAATACGTAGCTGACATTTTCATTTCATGGGTCTTGTTGAGATTTCTTTATCTTATTCTTGTGGTTGTTGTGTGATTGGGCAAACAAAATGCCAAGCTTTTTAGCGTGGCTTCTTAAATTACAGCTTAGTAAGAATTCATAATCACAAACCCAACTGTTTCTTTACCTTGGATCAAGAATTGAGTCTTTTCAGAGGCTGCGGTGCAAAAGCTTTTTTTGGGTAGCACACCAAATTAATACTGATTTCACAACTCTGTTAAGAGACACATGTAACATATAAGTCACATTCTCTGAGTGTAGGCTGCATGTGTGATTTTTTTTTTTTTTTTTCGCTGAACTGTATCCCAGGTTCAGTCGTTAGTCGTGTGTGTCACAGCACAGACACTCCAATCCAACATTTATGAGGCCTGTGTGTCTCTCAGTAAGTCTCTGGCCTCTTGTAGTCCTGAAGCACAGGTTGTAACTCGGGAGGAGTTACACACATGGCTGTTAGTACTCTTGACAGCACATTACCAGGCATGCATACCATTCACAAACACACACAGACAGTAGGGAGACGCAGAGGACGGCTAGCTGGGCTCTAATGAACCATGAAAGTTAAGTCTCCCACTCTATAGGTCTGTATATGCTTGTTTGGGTGCGTCTATGTACAAAAGAGCAATAGATGGTTGGAGGTCAATTTGTGGGATGGGTAGTTTTACAGTTTTACAAAAGGCTGTGGTACAGAGAGATGGAGGTGGGGGGAAGCAGTGAATGTGAATAAAAAGTGAGAGGCAGCAGTATATGTGATGAGCAAAGTGAGGAAGTTTTGCTTCTCCATCAGTAGCCCAGTCCCTGGTCCCTCGGTGTGCCTTCATACCCCCCAGAGGGCCGGTTGTTTAGGGTTGCAGAGCCACCTAGGCCTTGATGAATTTCTCCCCGTCAACAAATTAAGAGTTGCTATTGTTGCTGTGACAACAAGGCATCCCGGTCGCCGTGGGGAGCACCATGGAGACCAGTGACAGAACTCCAGTATTCTCCTAATCATCTCCAGCTGTCAGGAAGCACCTGGCCTGACACCTCTGCTTAAAACCTGTCTCCCAGGCATAAGATAATTACAAGTGCCAGCAGAGAAAGAGAGGGAAGGCAGAGAGAAGGAGAGCTGGTGGACAAGGAGAGAAAGAGAGATTTCTTTCTTATAAGTGGCTATGTGAGGAACGGAGTGCAGGAGCTTTTTCAGACAAGTTGCCATTGAAGTAGAGGAAGTGTTCAAAGGCAGGAGTGGAGTGCAGTGTGGGGAGGTGTCTGGGGTGTCTCCCCTCTTCCCCACTGAAAGGGCCTGGGAGGGGGGTCCCTAGATAGCGCTGTGGGGGACAGGTGAGGGACGGAGCTGTCACTAGGCCCACATTCACACACATTTAGAAGACAGAGTGTGTTTGACTGGTCCAGTACAAATGTTCTCATGGATTGCACCACATTTTTGGGAGCTATCATTTTTTTTTTTTCCATTATTATTTTTGAAAAGTTATCCTCAAGTTATGGAAGCTCAGGTCTGTCCTATGTATAGTTTCAGGGGTAAATAGAGTAATGGTTTGGAAAAAGTGTGTACAGAGCTTACAAAACAAAAACCTCAATGCTGACAAGCCGAATGTCTCTCTGTTTCTGACAAAAAGAAAACCACACAAGGCTCATGTCACAGCAGCCCTCTTTATAACCAGCCTGATTGCTATGTGGGAAAATACTTGCTAAATCAAATGTACTGAGCCACAGAGGAAGAGCAACACACACATTTTGCCCACGTACACATGCTCACACACGCGCACTTACATCTCATTACAACCTCTCATTTCTCAAGCAGCGGGGCCTTCCTTCAGAATAACACTCCTGTCATCCCAGCCACAGGGGGCTAAATTATTCAAATACTCTAATTCTTCCCTTCTTCCTCCCACCCGCCCTTTCTGTCTTTCCAGCACTCTGCCACTCATAATTTGTCTTTTCATTGTTGCCAATTTAGAGGCAATCCCTCCCATTAATGATGCCAACTGTTCTAAATGGTGTCAGAGCTGACTGAACGAAAGAAGAGGGGGAGGAGAGGGAGAAGATGTCAGCAAAAGGGAAGCAGCGCACGTGTGGCAAAGACAATGCTCGGGATTTTACAAGCTGCTGTGCGAGATATAAATGGATGATATACTGACTCTCACCCATCTCTCTCTCCTGCCCACCCACACATTCTGATTGTTAAACAGGCTTTGTTTTATTAACTGTTTAAATGTACATATGTGGCTTTATTTGCCTGTCACTAGTAAGCATATTTTGGGAGATTATGAAATATATGTACATCTGTTTCCTGTGCCGACTCCACTCTGATACATAAAACTCTGAAATTTATTTTCACTACGAATCAATTAGATCATATACTTTTATGGTCACGGCTTTGTATTGGCAAGTGGCAGGCCATCTAAAAACCACTTTCTTTTTGTATTGACTGAACGAAAAGTATAATAAAACTGAATACACCAGCGAGGACAGTGTTGATGCAGCAAAATAGCACTTAGAGTATTGCTATTGTCCCTGTATGTGCTCTCCTGAGAGCAACTTTACCTACGGAAATAAACAGAAAATCACATTCCAATCATGAATATTTGAAGTTGAGAAATAATTTATTCACAGGCATCAATCAGTGTTATAAACAGGAGAAAAAATGTCAATATTTCACCTCGACCTTGCTCTTAAGCTGAATCTGCATGTTTAGAATCTGGATATTTTTCTTAAAATGATGAACAGCACAAAGTAAGCAGCATTGTCTTGTGTTTTACGCTGTCATCTTTGAAACAAAGTAGCCAGAGCCTGGGGAAAAAAAAAAAAAAATCAGAAATAAAACACTACTTGCAAAGTGATTAAACAATTTCTTTATGCCTCTTTTCAGCTGAGATGATGTGACTTACTTTCAGATACTGGACATTCTGACCTCGTTTAAATAAATCAAAACTGTAGTAAATAAATAACTTGTTGGTTGAAGGATATAGGATCAAAGTAGGAGCCCCATTAATGATTCTAGACATAAATTACCTGTCTTCAAAATTAATCTCTGAAATATTTCCCTGTATACATTGATTATTGTATTTTTCACATTAACTACTTTCATTTTTAGATTTGAAGTTGTGTTTTGCATTAAACTGGACCACGAAAGCATTTTACACAGGGTTCATTTCAGACCTAATCAGAGGTGATTACAATCACAGGTAAATAAGGAATGGCGATGTAAACTCAGAAAGTCACATGGGGAAGGAGAGAGGGAGCAAAATAAATATTGACTGGTGTGAGAAAGAAGGGCAGGAGGCAGAGAGAGCGAGTGAGAGAGGCCTGGTTAAGCTGTGTGATGGAACTGCGCCGCTATCTTAAATGAGGAATCCCATATGAAGGTCTGGATTAACCAAATTTAATCCCTCATCAAACAGACAATAACAGTGCAGCCTAATCCCCCCAATTCTCAGATTAGCAGCGCTCCTGCTCTCGTCTTGGCAGCGCAGTAGGGGCCGGTGCTGGCCCGTTGAGCTCTCCTCCACAATGACCTCTGGATGAGAACAGGCTTACATGCCACAAGACTGAGCTTCATCACAGCAGCTGCTAGTCAACAAAGTTTTACCGAATGAAGAGATACGTACGAGACACTCACAGGATGTGGGAGGGTGTGAAACAGGACATTTGGGCGTTGTATATTGAGCTGATTTTTTTTTTTTTTTTTGGTAAAATTGTAAAAGAAAGAGCTCTTCCCCAGCTCTAAGGTGTCTCAGAGATATTTTAAATAATGCTCAGGAAGAAAAAAGGAAAGGAAAGGAATTTAGATGGTGAAGGCTTAAAGAATGACATTTCAGTGTGCTTGACTTTGAAGACCTTGATTGTAGTACAAAACCTGTAATTAGTGGCTGAGATAGGAGGATGTAATTACCTCTAAGAGTGAGGACCCTGGAGAAAACAAATATGTTCATCAAGCAAATAAAGGATTACTGTTTATATGCTCACTTCACTCCTTAACCCGTCTGATTCATCAGGGAAATGCAAAGCACAACATAAGGCGAGAGGGTGAGAGAGACTGAGGGAAACAGAGAAAACAAGAGCAGAGAAGACGGAGTTGGGCTAAAACTGCTGACACTCTTCTTCTCTTCTGCGCTGGCTGGCTGGATGAGTCGTTTCCTTAGATAAAACATAAATAGGCAAATGCTCATTGGGAATATGAGCATACGTCTAACTCCAAAATATTTATTCATATTTCTCATATTTCTCGCCACTCTCTCTACTTTTACTTTGAAATTTTGTTTAATACTCCAGAATATGAGTCTTCAAAATCATATAAATGAGTTTCTGTAGTAGGGCCTTAAAACAATTGACCACATTAAAGCTTCATGATGGAATGAAGCCACAAAGGCTCAAGCCAAGGTCTGTTAACAAGTTTGTCTTTGCTGATGGAGTCTGGCTGCACAAGTTTGGGCATATAGCTGAAATTTTGATTTAAACCTCTGTTGACTATCTCTGGTATTGTTTGTGTGCTTGTGTGGTTGCTGAGCTTCAGTTTCTCTCTTAATTAAGGTAATTGTGATTGAAGACTGGCCCATTTTTTTGTAGCCTCTAGGCAGAAATGTTGTGTTTTTGCAGCACTGGGCTGATAGTTGGCCTGGTGGAGGTAGTGAACCTGAGACCCTTCAGGGCACCAGGAGACAGCATGTTGGTGATGTCTGCTGACCTGTGGAGACCCTGCATGTTTGGGTTAAAATGTACAGAGACACGCTGACACTCTGTTGACAAACCAGTACACCTGAGCATTAGAGGTGAAGATGAGATGTGACAGCGTGCCTAAAAGCTGTTTTAGAGACTTTGACTGCAAGACTTGCATGTAAAAACACGGGCAGAAAGGACTGAGGAGAATGAAGACCAATATCTAGCAAAGGCAAAAGGAAAGGTTGTCTGCAGACATGGATTTGTGTGATTCCAGAATTAAATTTATTTTTTATCCTAGAAGCTCTTGTTTAAATATCATTTATCCATACACTTCTATACCATTTCATGCAAAGTGCAAAGTTTGTTTCCCTTCGCGATACAAATGGTGCATTTTATGTGCTCCAATATAAATAATCATCTCTTACGTTTAGATAAAATGTTCTGTTATGTGTTAAACTTGGAAGAACAGAAATTCCCCCAGAAGGAAGCTCAGACCCCATTTATATTTTATTCCAAGCTCAGGAAAAATGGGAGAGGAAAAAAAAAAAAAATCAATCCCATAAAGAAGCACAGAACTGCCTGCAATGTGTACATGTGTACACTATCTGGCCTAATTTTCACTATGCTAGTTAATACTATTTATCTCACATACCATTGTGCATTTAGCTTCTAATACTGGCAGCAATAACAGTAGTTATAAATGTGCTAGTAATCTGTCCTTTTGTGTGTATGTCTACTTACGCCTGTGGTGTGTTCATGTGTATATGTGCAATTAATAGACTTGTGCTCACTGTGCGTGTGTATGTGTTTGCCAGTGTGTGCATGTGTGTTTTTTGGAGTGGGACCAGCACAGTAGTTATGGAGCTCAGGCAGGCTAATGTTGTACTGCTGCCAAAAACAGTAAAGCAGCCCCCACTGATATCAGTTATTAATATTTAACTGTCCACTATTAAAGTTTAAGGCGGTTGAGATGGAGCTGGGGGGAAAAGAGGCTACTTCATGATCACTAGGTGTGCAGGACTGTAAACATGTTCACTAAAGCCCCTGACAGCGTTACAGTGTAGATTTAGGGAGCGGCAAGGCAACGGTGCATGAGGCTGCAGTTGCTCTGTGTTTGAGAAGAAGGATCTGATGAATGCATTTATTCCTGCAAAAGCAGGATTCTGTAATGCCCACGTTACAAGTCTTAGCCTGACAAGTCGAGTAATTTAAATGGGAACCAGAGGCCAGCACTGACAATAAGCATGTCTTTTGATACAAATGTATAGATGTGGTGTGCAAAGGCCCCGTTCTAAGGCTGCATTTCTCAGCTGTTGATTGTCACATTTACTGTCCTCAGTCATTGGGGTGCAGTGAAAAGTCTTGAGTAATTTCCTTCGTCATAAAACTCCTATACATTTTCTTTTATTTGTTCCTGTAAACCTGCAGTAGAAAACAAATAAAAACACCATATGGGTTATTGTGTTTTATGTTCAATACAGAGTTATAAATGCATCACTTAATATGAAAACATATACGTGTTTATATAACAAACTGTGCCCCCCAAGTTGGTCTCAATAATGCTCAGCAGAAATACATCTTTAAAAACTGCTTGGTGACACTTGGTGATGTTCCTCTGTTTTTCAGTGTGTTTTCAAAATGCATTCCTTTTGTTTTTCCTGTAGATTCAATTTGGAGAACCAAGTTAGTGCACTGTATCATTGAGCTGTGAGAAAACAATCTTGTAAAAACGTGCTGCCCCTGCCCAATTCACAACGCTTCCAGTGGTTCTTTTTCCGCCAAAGAACCTGAAGCGTGACCTCCCCCTGACGTTTTGAGGTAAACAAGTCGAGCCAAGGTTAAAACGGAAAGAAATACGGTGTGAGATTCAGCGATGTTCCAACTCGCTCATGAAGAGGTCCTATAAAAGAATAGGCTTGCAGGCTAAAAGTGAGCATGAAAAATATCCCACAGCCACTTTGACCCATATCATCCATTATGTGTGGTGATTATGAGAATAGAACTGCCTTATGGGTAGCTACAATTCCAGGAGACAATAGCTCACTGTCAGGCCGTGTTTTAACCGTAGGATGACTAGCTTTATTACAATCTGATTATTGAAGCCTCACTGAAGTCTCACCAGCCATCGTTATCCCGGTTGCTCCGCTGAACTGCTGGATCAGTCAATGGCTTGCTTCAATTTATATTCAGATAAATGAACCAACAATTGTACAGCGCAGGCATGTTGAAAGAGGTCACGACCACAAAGAGAGTGCAGCCGACTAGTTTTGTAATAGATGTGGCCTGCGCATGATACTGGATCAAACACTCGCTCCTTCTCCTCTCATAGAAATAAAAAAAGAGCTTAAAATAAAAGGTGTGCCTTTTCCTAGACTGCTTTATGTCACAGCACTTCTCATACATTATGCATTCATGCAAATAACAATGTTCTGCTTTCAGAAATAACAGGAGAACCCAAATCTTTGCCAAAATTAGTCTTTTAATGAAATTTCCATGAATGCAAATGCAGGCCAGGTCTGAGCGTAATTCTGCCCAGGAATTAAACTAAGTTGGCCTGGTTTATCTTAATAGCTGATCTCAGCCTAGTGGGGCTGGTATTAAGTCTGTCGGTCGCAGCACAGCGCTCAACGCAATCACAGCTTTGCCTTCTCTAGCGTAGCTTACTCCAGTGACCAGCAGAGAATTACCATGTGCGGGGACGTGCACTCACACAAACATGCGCACACACACACACACACACACACACACCTGCAGATACACAATCCCCCACAAATGCCTCAGTGCATTTCAATATGATGTTTCTCCATTGATATGATGAAGGTAATTATACTGAGTTGATTATTAAGGCAGATTTGTCTGTGGATTCCTTCCTAAATGTCTACATATACAAAACAGTTCAGCATGTGACATTCAATGCAAGCCATATTTCATAACGGTATTTGGTATAAAATATGTCACAAGCACATGCAGAGCAATGTTTATAGCGTTCATTTAAGGTAGATCTGTTATGTAGCGCTTATTTATACTGTAAGAAATGATGACTACCATAGAATGAAGATGAGTTATTAGCAGGTTATTCAGGCTCTAAATTTGACATTTAATGTTCATCTGTGCTGATGCTGAATCACATTAATGTAATGATGAGGTTTGTGTGTCTATACCAACCACTCTCTCCATCCCAGACATCACCCAGATATCACCTGTGTCTGTAGACAGTAGACACAGCACTTGTATCAGAGCATTTGGATTAGGACAGATTAGAGCAGCTCTTTATATATTAAGAGCTAATGTTTTACAAATTAACTAATTTCCCTAATTAAATTCTTTTTATGTTGAGATTGCAGCTTGTGGTCTGTGTGCGTGCGTCGCACGTGTGTTCATTTATGTGTTATGTCGTGGGTGTTTAATCCATCTCAAACTTGTTTTATCAGTCTGTGCCTGTCTGTTCTATTTCTCCTCACGGAGGATTCACTGACTGTCTCCCCAAATGGAGAGGATCTATGTGCTGAACTAAAGTGTCACAATGGTTCCCCTCACAGAACCATTGTGTGTTTTGTGTATTGCCTCCAGTGTTGAAGAGAAACCACTGGTCTCTTCAATCCATTCCAGCACAAAGTGACTTGCAGTAACTGCCAGTGATAACTAGTAATTACATCCATTTAAAATGTGCATTATTTTACCCCTGCATTAAATAAACTAGTGAGGCAGAAAATTGTCGACTTTTATCCTCATTCTTATAAACACACATTTCTAAAAGGAAGCACTTATTTTTGGCAGGTTTTATCCTTGAGTGAGGCTAAACATTCTTGTATGGTTTCCACGTTAATTGTCACAGTGAGGGAGCACATGGGGAGCGAGACAGAGAGCAGGACAGACGCACACTCAGTCACAGTGAAGTAGCCCAGGCCAAAATTAATCTCTCCAGTTCACCGCAGTGACTCTTAACCCGAGCCATTGAACTTTGATAGAGGATTCATCTTTTGAGCGTAGACTAAGGCATTCTGACAAAAAAAAAAAAAAAAAATAGTATTTTCACCATTCCACAAAGAGGACATGATTTCCTGGGTGGAAATTTATTTGAATGGACATGTGCTGTCTATTCACAGAGGGAACTTTCTCCTAATACAAGTCTGGCTCTGTCCCTGTATGTGTGGACTCATTGTATGATTGTGGCACAAAGAGTGATAGGAGTCTTTAGAGAAGAGCGAAGCTCTTCACAGATTAGACTCCATTAGCATTTAAGGTACTGTCATAAATTCCTCCCAAAGTGAAGGGGAGAGGCAGGACAAATGAAGTAGGATTAATAGGGGCCCAAGCCTGACCGATAGTGGGGATTGGGAGGCAGGGTCACCTTGGAATAGAGGGCCAGGGTGGCAAATGTACAATGGGAAGACTAGTAGAGGTAAAAGTAGATGGACTCAGACAGAAGAGACAGACGTATGAAATGTTCTGTACAGTTGAACGTTGATAAAAGAGGAACAAGCAGGAAAGGTAAAAGGGGAAAGAAGAAGATACAAGTGTAGAGTGTAGACGAACAGAAAGAGAGTCGGTTAGGTCTGTGACCTTCCCTGCAGCTGACCTCCAGACAAGTAATGAGGTCAGCGTAAGGAGACAGATAGTGACTGTGTGGGGAGAGACATGGGTGGGGGGGGAGGGCACTTCTCTAAATGTACACCGAATCAATATTTTCCTGTTGAATACATAAGAAACAAACATATGTGGTCAAAAGTTCATCAGCTCGATTCTGTTAGCTGTTGTTTTTTTATCTGAAATATGCTTTTCTTTGCATCGTTAGATTAGTTTAGCAACATTCAAAAACTTGTCATGTCGTCTTAGCTCGCTCCTGTAGGCAGGTGTGAAAATACCTCCATAGATTTCATTGTCAGAAAGAGCCATATGTTAAATTATTTTAACATAAAAGACATGAGCATACCACTTTAAGGAAAAAGTTGGATGTCATGTTTATCAGTTTCTATCAAACTCCCTGAAGTTAATCAAGTTGTTCCAAATTGTGAACTCTGCTTTCCTCATGAGTCCTCAAGCTTACAGTTTATTTGTCCAGAGCACAAGTGACATTATATATTTATCAAGTGTTAGAAAAAATAAGAAGACAATTTGATGAGACGTGTAAAACTTAATGGTCAGAGGTGAAAGTGTCAACTTAACGGGAAGGTTTTTGAAAAAGTGGAAAAAACATGTTGAGGTGAAACCATCTATAGAGCCTTCCTGTAAAAACAGGCACTATTTGAACAGCTGGCTAATACCTTACACTTTTGAGATGGTACCTGAAGCCTCTTCGTTTCCTGTCCCCTGTCAGGCCGCTCACATTATCCGATTTGGTTGGGCCAGTCCAGAGTAAGGGTAAGGCTACTCAGCTGTGAAGGAAGTTACAGTAATGTGAAGATAACTGATTAATTTTTTTTTTTTTTTTTTTTTTTTTTTAAGATTGATGCTTTTCCGAGCATTAACTCTGCTGCTCTGTTTTTAGGTGTGCTATTTATTCGCAAATCTGCAGTTGTACAGTCAAAAATCTCCTGAATTACCAATAACAAGACTGAAATGAAGACTGCGTCCAGATCTGATTACATTTAAGGAGCTACTTCATGAACACCTTTCACTGATGGGCATTGGAGGGGACACCATTGTGAACGCTCCATTGTATCAAGGTGTGTATGAATTCAGAGTTTGTATGAATTCTTACCAGAGGATGCTGGAAAGAAAGGGTGTGGCGTTTGTGGGTAATTACATCTGTCTCTATCCTGATTATATGTGCTGATAGGCTGTAAATTATATGTATTTCAATGTATTCTGGAAATGTGTTAAGACTGCTTCAAAAAGTGGAAAGACTAAAAACATAACTTAAGAGGCAGACCATGTTGTGTTGCTACAGTACAGATGTGACAAAATATACCTGAACTTGACTTTAGGTCTCCCAGTCATTTTTTTAAAGATAAAAACGAGGGCATCAAGGGAAAGTCATATTTTGTGCTGTGACTGAGTCCAGAGTCTGACAGGTTGCTGAATCACGGGCTTGCAGCACATCTGTAACAAAGTTTCCTGCTCCTCCGATCTGCAGTTTGAATTGATTTTCAGCCAGCCAAGGAGGTGAGGGTGAATGTCTGCTTTTATGCAGCTTAACTCCTAACCCTTACAGTAGCTGGGACAAGGTGACTTACAGGTAATCTATAAGAATAAGGAGCCAGGCAGGCGCCCTGGGCTTTTATTAGATCTCCGATACTCCCCGGCCCCAACCCCAGTCCCAGCCTCGGCCCCAGATTGGCACTTGCTGGCTCCACCTAGAGAAGAGCTACGTCGCAAATTACTCCAGACAGCCACTATGACATCCACCTAAAAACCACCTTTCTTTTAACAGAAGGGCCAGGACGGCAGAGGATAGAAGATGTCAGTGTCTCCTCACATTCACCCAAGAAAGAAAGTAAGACAGAAGCATAGAAATGATAGTGGGATCTATCCATCAGAGCTTAAGGAGTTTTCCAACAGTACATTGACCTTGAGTGCTTGCCATTGATTTCCAGTAACGCCTACCAAACAGCGTTGCAAACCCCTGCCGAGCACTGCGGGCCCTTGATTGGGAACAGATTTCCCAAATTCCGATAGCATGCCACCTGCCCAGGATGATGGATAGTCCTCCTGTATCCCATCAATCCTCACCTGCTGCCGGGGAGGTGACACCTGGGCCAGATTTATCATCATATACGCCATCAAGTGAGCAGCCAATCAGTGAGAGGTATCCTAAACTCAGGCCCCTCCCTCCTGGAGGGGTCCATTATGTTTGGAAACAAATGTATTCTTATGATGTGACAAGAAGAGAGAGAGGAATAAGGCAGAAGTTCGGGCAGAGAGAGAAAGCGATGCCTCCCTCGGACTGACAAAGTTAAACGGAATGATGCTTTAAAGCAGCACTACAGTGATTAAAAATTTCACTTTCATAAAGTTGGGGAAATTGAAAGAGGCATATTAAAAGCAGTGCAGTCAAAACCAAAGAAGCAGACGCCAAGGCTTACCCGCTTTTAGTGAACAATTTACAAATATTTTCAGTGCCACATTTTGTAATTTACTAATGTTTGCCAACTATCTTGATGATAAATCTTTTACAGGCACCATTATATAACTTTCAAAATGTATTTCCTCTTACAAATTACTGGTAGCCTACATGAACGCGAGACAGGGTTGCTGTGATTAGGTTGTCAGGACTGTTTTTTCAAACTTTGAAAAGGCATCTTCAGCATCAGAAAGTATAATAATACTGTTTCCATAGACTGAGCAGCATTGGCATGAGTAAACTGAATGTATATATGTAATTGGTAAATGCCCCTTTATAGATTTATTAAAGTGATGTTTTAAAAAAGCAAAATAGATGCCAAAAAAACTCCCATCAAAACTTTTTTGAGTCACTGACATATTTCGAAACAACCTTTTTAAACTATGTTAAAAAATATGTTTGTCAGTATCACTGCAAGTCAACGTGGTCATATGATTCACAATATATAGGAGATCATATAATGAACTGATCTAATTCCATCTGTTAGAAATGATCATGGAAGCAGAAGCAGTGATCACAGGACCATGAATGCACTAATTTAATTAATACTCTTCTGCTCCTGCCACAGATTTTATGACTAGTTAAAAACCTTCTGCTCTTCTTTTATGGCTATTAGAAGCCAAATGTGAGCTATCTTCGACTTCACTGTATTTTCTCTTTCCACCAGCAATTGACCATCTGAAAAATTAAGAGCCTTGAAAGAGTAGAGAGTTCAGCATACCTAAAGACCAGCTACATCTGGACCAACCCTCTAGAAAACAATCCAGAATGAGACCTGACAGTCGGAATTATTGTCTTACTTTGCCAGGAGTTTTTCTTTCTTCAATTATCCAACCCCCATCCCCCAATCCCCCACCCCCACCCCCACCCCCACCTCCACACACACACACTTTTCCATCCTTCCCTCTCTTTCACTTGGCAGAGCTACAGCGGTTTCTCCAAGGCTCACCAGGCACAGTGCTTCAGCCCTGTGTAATCCTGCCAACCCTATTTCATTAGCCACGCGGACTAAAGAGCTTAACGACACAGCCCCATTGCAATAGAGGGGAGGGGGGGGGAAAAAAACTTTACAACACAAATTCCTCAGAATACATGGTCACTCAGCCGGTATTTACACTCTCTTTCGCCCTCTCTGTCTCTAACTCTCACTCTCTCTCCATGCGCCCTGCCATACCTCTCTCCCTGCCTCTCCATCTCCATCTTGCAAAGGAGCTCAGAATGGATTAGAGATGGCATCAATGGGATGAGACGTATTACCAATTGATTTGGAGAGAGCATGGCATTGTTCTTCTTGAGTGGAAAACTTTGGCTCTGGCCAACGTGCCGATGCCAAATGTAGCTGATTTGGAGATGAAGTTGTGTGGAGGAGTGACTCTTCCTCACTCACTCTCTCTGCCTCTGTTGCTCTCTCCTGTCTCGTTTCATCCAAAGCTACAGTTTGCATTTAATCACTAAAGTCACTGAGGACTGTTGTGATTCGTCTATAGTGTCTAGGAGAAACATGTCGGTTTAAGAGGCTGCAAAGTAGCTTTGCACTGATCTGGGGAAAAGGGCGGACAAACAAGTAGATTGGGAGAAACCTGATCAGTGTTAATGGTGATGGTTTAGGCTTTCGTCTTTCACTGATGCCTTCTGCACGACAGCCAGCAACGCCATTTTACTGATTAGACTGTGCAAAGACGGGCGGAAAAAGAAAAAGTAGTCCCATGGTTTACATTCCTCATCTATAGACTGGTTATAAAGATCTCCCATTCAGCTCTGAGTGATGCATACAGTTTTTAGCCCCCCCCCCCCAAAAAAAAAAAAAAAAAATCTCAAATCCTTTCCCAGCCTGGGGTTAGTTGTGTTCGAATGAAACACAAACTTTTCATTCATTTCATTCATTACTAGAGTGGTTTAAGTGACAGGGGCCTTGGATGAGGGGCCCAAGAATGTAGGGGGCCTAGCTGGACAGGTTGTCAGCTAAGGGCAGAGGGTGTGTGGGACAGGGGCAGAGGCTGCTTCCATATTTCTTCATGAGGGCGACAGTGACAGAGGAGCAACAAAACGAATGGCCTGTCAAAAGAAATGAGAACGAATAGTTCCTGTGTTCCAGGGAAAGAGGAGCCTTTAAGCATCAAGGGGCGTTTCATTTAGGAGCAGAGACCAGGACCAAGTCTGCAGTTACCATGACTGCCATAGTGTCTGCTATGATATTCGAGTTTATGTAGAGGCCAACAAAATCTGCTTGTTTCGAGAAAATGTGTTTAGTGTCTTATCACAATTTTCTGTGTCGACTAGATCCAGAAATTCACACTGATTTGCTTCTGGTTGGAAATTAAGCATCCACTTAGTTTTTGATTGAACTTTGATAAATAAATTCACAAGGCATCGTATATCAACATTTCTTCCTTTTTTTTTTGTATTTTTGACTGCACAGCCAAAAAGCAGCAGGACCAGAGAGGGAGGGAAGCTGACAGATTCGGACAGAGGTCAAATTAGTTCTTGACTTTGTTATTTCTACATAGACAGCGTTATACATTAACATATCACACAATAGCATTAACAGCCATTCACTTTTACCATTTTAGAAGAAACTTTGCAAGTTGCAAGGAAGAATGAATTGCAACTTTTTTTTTTTTTTTGCCTCTTTTTTGATCATGTTTTCTTGCCACCAAGGCTAGCATGCTTACCAGTTAGCCACAGTCTAACCAGATTGCCTCATTACTTCCTGAATGAGAGTTACTGTCAGCAAGGTGTGTTTATTTGGTTAGCACATTAGCAATCAGAGGTCATTCAGTGTGTTTCAAGTATGAAGATACCAATAAAATCTTCTCTGTAGAAGTAGCACTGCTCGGATCAGTATTATAACTTCTCTGTAAATTTTAACAATTGCTGGAGTTCTTGGCAAGCAATCATCCTCACCACATTCCTGGCAAGAAGAAAACATTTGGCAGCAGAGAAACCCTGCAGATAGCCATTTTAATGGCAGAAAATGTTCAAATGTTGTATAATTTACTATTTGGAGACTTGACATTCCAGATTCTGCAGTTTCTGTTTGCTCCCCTCATACTGTTTCCTTTCCTGACCCAGCATCGACCTGCAGGCTTTTAATTACCCAGAATAAGTGGAAACGCCTGTGTTTTCTTTTGCACTGTTTTTCTGTAGAGCATAGTTTCAGTCAAAACCAAAACTATTTGCATGGCTTGGTATCGAAGATAAGTCGTAAGTACTGTTGTTTTTGTTGGTTGTGACTTGGGAAAACCAGCTGGCATTAACTTTAGAGAGATCTACTGTGTGTAAAAGGTAAATCAGCTCATGGTGTCCCATGAAATCTTCTCTTTCTTTGCTCTTTCTGTCTGCAGAAAGCACAGCTTCTCCCTCCCTGTTTTTTTCTCTTTAACGTCCCCCTTCGGTCTGCCCTTCTCCTCTCTTTTTCCGTCTCATCATTAATGGCTGTCCCGTGTTGAAGGGAGAGTAATCTGAACTACTTGTCCCAGGGGCCCATTCCTTTACTTCCTGCTGTAGGAATAAGCGGCCTATTGATTAGTTATCAGTCTGTAATTGGGCTGCAATCTCCCTCGCCCTCAGATATCCCCCAGATATATGACACTCCTGACAGCCTGAGATGTGGGTGAAGAGGGTCGGGGGTTTGGGGGTGGGGGAGTGTGTGTGTGTGTGTGTGGGGGGGGTTCTCCTGCCTGCCAACACTTTACTCAACGAAATGTCTCCCTGACCACATAGATGCCAGCTGCTGCCCACATCTCTCTTCCTGCAAAGGGATTTTCAACATCATGCCAGGGAAAGATTATTCAATCTTTCAAATTATAAAGCCAGCAAGAGGTCCACCAGGATTTTATGCTCTGTGTTAACTATGAGCACCTAGTTTTGCTATTTTCTCATAGGAATAAACTCTGAAATTGTAATCAGAGTTTTAAAATGAAAATGGTGCGGCTTACCGAGAAAGAAACTTATATAAGCTCAGAGTAAGTACACCATTCGCATATGGATAATTGCCTGTGAGGGATTTCAATACAAATTGAGGCTCAGGAGGCGGATAAGCAACAGGAAGAGTGTCTCTGCTCCTGTGTAAGCATCCAAATCTACTGTGAGTGCGCAAAGAACCATGACTAACTCTTACTAAGTCTGTTTGTGCATTTTTAGGAAAAAGCTTAAAGATACTTTTCTCTCTTCTTCATCTCGTTCCTTCTTGCTGTCTAGCCTCCTTTTTTCTCCAAATGTATGTGTCACTCTCTGGATCTTTTAGAGATGCATATATCACTCTCTAAATGCTCCCGCACTCAGCACTCATCACCGTGAAGTGTTAATTGCGAGTTTTTGCCAGTTTGATCAGAGAGGGGTGTGCAGAGAGGGGATGAAGTGGCGGCTCGTCCCGCCGGGTTCTCCAAGCAGACACAACATGTCAAACCCTCCATTTAGCAGCTAGATTAACGTTTATCCCAGGCCTCCTCCTGCTCCCTCACTCCTCCCATCTCTCCTTCAAAACCACATCAGATAAACATCTCATTTCCACACTCAATATTGCCATAATCAAAAGTCCACCCATTAAATGGAGCCTGTTCATCATCACGCTTCGCTCATCCCTCGGTCCA
Source organism: Echeneis naucrates (assembly GCF_900963305.1). NCBI lineage: Eukaryota > Metazoa > Chordata > Actinopteri > Carangiformes > Echeneidae > Echeneis > Echeneis naucrates. Next base: position 10,480,425 of record NC_042526.1, on the reverse strand, counting down.
GTAATGATCAACTTCTTTTCCCTCCATTCTCCTCCCTCGCTCTCTCCCAGAGTAGTGACTATCCCAGTGGAGGTGCATTTGTCTCCTGGCATCAATATAGTGGAGATATTAAGGGTTGTTGTATGAGGCTGTGGTGTCCTGTGGGCTGTATTGTCTCTGCAGCTTCCTCTCTGACCGAGTGCAGAATAACGCAGAGAAATGTGACTTTAGTTGGCCTGCTCCCTCAGACTCACCTCTGCTTACTAAGACCTATAGGCAAATGATTCTTCCATTTCTGAGGAATGGATGACGGGATTATCACAGGGAGGCTAAAATGAGTATTTACATTCATCTGCAATCATCTTAAATCACACTGCAAGCAAGGGTGTTTTCATTGCCATCTTTCTTTTGGCTGACTCTCCTTGTGTCTCACACAAAGGCTTGTGTGTGTGTTTGTCTGAAACTGATAGTTTGTGGTCGTTGTTTCTAGTTACAAAGCTATGATATGATTTGTTCTGGTGTGAATCACTGCTTTTTTTTTCTTTCTTTTTTTTTCTTTTTATACTTTGTTTGAACATTTATTTTAAAAATGTTCTACCATATCTTAAAAAAAACATTTTCATTATGAATATCAATGTACTTTTCACCTTGATTAGTAAATAATTTGTCTGTGATAGAATTGAGAATAATAGAAAATAAATAAAAATGGCCACCACAGTTCCCATAGGCTGCAGTCATATCTTCTCATTGCTAGCTTTATTTTGTTCCATCAAAAAAACAAAACAAAAAAGCAAAACAAAGACACACCATTTCCAAAGATACAAAAAGGGATCCTTTCATTTGTGATGCACGAAACAGTAAATGTGTCTAACTTTGACTTGTTGAATAAGTTAAATGATTAATCAGGTATAAAAAATGTCTATTCATTTTCTGTCATTTGACAAATCATTGACTTACTTAACCAAACGATCTTTTAATAGCTGTTAGCACCACTTATGTTGATTTACTGTAACCCTGCATATAAACTAAGTTGTTATTTTAGTTTCATTAAAAGACCTTTTTGTGAGATGTTTTAAGATAATGAAATTGATCAGAGTGTGTTTCAATCACAGTGAGTGAAGCTGTAGGCTCAGCCTGCTGTATTTATGTGTGTGTAATTTTATCCTGTGGTTTAAACATAGGATGAATGTGATGACGATGTGAAGGAGGGAGGGGAGGAGGAAGAGGGCTCTTTGCGCCTCCCCTTTCTACGACGGTGCATTTTGGCTCTGACTAATGGGGAAACTCTTTATGCATATGAGTCACATTAATAACGACACAGAGTGGACACCATGAACATTAATAACTGTATACTGCTGCAGAGACATATACCGGCCGCATCAATAACAACTCACAACCTCATACTGCAACATGAATAATCAAGCCGGTGTTTGTGCTGAGAGACACATGTGCAAACAGTGTGTGTGTTTTAGAAACCTAAAATTATTAAGTCACTGTCGTTACCAATGAAAAGATAAAAATCATCCATGTTTTTCTTTTTTCTTTTTATTTATGGCAGCTATTAGAAACAGCTTTGGAGGAACACAAGTAACAAGTCATTTTTGTTGTTTTCTCCATTGACTTCTACCTGCTCTTCCATGCTGGGTGATGTACTGTGTGGATAGCTAATGAAGCCAATAATGTAGCTGCATGTGTCTAATGAGAGGAGATGAGCTTGTGTCCCTTCAGTTTTTTCTAAATGTTGAATCCAAAAATAATGCCTTCATTAAAAAAAAAACAAAACAACAACTTTACAGTACATTTTCAGTTTCTAGAAATTTAAAAATTATTCGTTTACTGTCAGCACGTTACATGTGAATGAGCTGATTGGCGTCGTGAAGTTACCCATTCACACTAGATACCATATTTTAAATGACATGCAGTTTTCCTGGTTCTCTGACAGATATGCATCTTGTGTTACACAGAGACAGAAAGCAGAAAAGGCTGCTCCGACAATGCCTGTGATGTCCACCTGCTGTGAGAGACAATCGCCAGATGTGAAGAGGAGGGGTTGACATGTGCAAACCTGCTCATTGTGGCCAATTACCAGGTTGAAGCATCCCACTGGCAGGGACAGAGCCAGAGTGTCACAGCCTGCTTTTCTAATCAAATCTATTCAATTACGTGAATCTGAATTTTGGTGTTTGTGGGTATTTTACACGGCATTTACATTTTTTCAATTATCATCTGTGGTGGCTGGAAAAAGTGGTGAGTTTATCCAGCCAGCAGAACAGGGTAAAAAAAATGAACCAAAGAACCTTGGATCTTTATGTTCCCCAAATCACTGTTAGACCCATGCCATGTCTCAGAAGACACCATTTCACTGTGCCTGTGTGTGTGTGTGTGTGTGTCCATGCATACAATCCAAGTTAACAATCAGACTCACTTGTTGAAGGTCCGTTTCTCCTCCATTAACCATGCAGACATTTTTCAGCTCTTCAACTGCACATACAAACAGACAGTTCACACTGAGGGCTGCTTCCTGCTTCCTGCCTCCTGAACAGGTAAATGAATCAAAAATGGTTGTAAGAGTCTGATTACTGCAGGATTGGGGAACGGGACAGTGCCATAGTGAGGGAGGACTGTTCCGTCAAACACTTTGCAAATATGGCACTTTGTTTCCGTGATGTGGAAGCGTATTATCTTAATATGCATTCTTTTACTCTGGCTATAAAACACTGGCAGAGGGAAGTGTGGTACCGGTCTTCACGCTCCTCCTTGTAATAGCTTCTCAGAGCTCCTCATTTTATTACAAAAGATACAACAGTTAGTTAAGACCTCATGAAACATTTCATTTTCTGTCCTGCTAATTAAATGTGTCTCAGATGAGCCCACTGAGCCCACTAGTCTGGTTGTCCCCCATTTGGAGTGCCACCAGAGTTTAATATATGGCATTAAACAGGGATTGAGGATGAATATGAAGCCTACCTCCCATTGGGAGTGTAATGAATGATTATAAGGCATAATCTTGGTAATGCAGAAATCCTTTAGTTACTGTCGTTTTATTTAAGTTACTGTCTGTTAAATATGGTAATATCTTTGGCTATTTTGGCACACTTAAGATTTGGAATAGTGTGAGTTGGGTTATAAAATGCATATCTTGCAGATACATAAAGTGAGCTTTAATGAGTTTTTTTTTTTTCCCCTCCCTCTCAACACTCTCAATCCTCTATTTCTTTTCTTCATCGGGACATTGTGATGATATTTTATACAGGATTATAATTAGATCACAATGTTTACACTGTCATGTTTATCACAATTAAATTGTATTGCTGTGTGCTATTTGTGTTACAGATCCCTCTCGTTGCCGTTGCATCTTAAATACCTGTGAGCGGAGGCACGCAACATTTCTACAATAAAGGTGGGTAACAAACCAAACAACGTACACATCTGCTGTGAGTGTGTAAATCCAGGGAACCCCAGAGGCAAACAAAAGGTTACCATGCTGAAAATAAAAGTGAGAGCCGTTGTAACATGGCACATAAGTCATACTGTAATGAGGATATTTTTAATAGATGTAACAATTAGTAAAGTCACAGAACCAGTAAATCACAGACAAGACTGGGAGCACTGGTTATCCTTTACCCAGGTTGCCTCGGTGTTCTCCTGGGGTGAACTCTGAAAGGTCAGCCGGTGTCTCATTAACGCCTACTGTCGTTGGGCTCCACGTGTAGAGACCAGGCCATTACCACGCAGCTGGTTAGTGCACCTAAGTACAGTCCATGATCTGTGCAACAGAAGCCTTAAAAAGTTAGACTTTTTTTTTTTTTTCATTCTCAAACTGTTTGAGAACAGGCTGGATTCACAAAAATATATATTTGCAAGTATTTTGACATTTATAAGAATTCTCTTTTCTTTCTTAAATGTTTAAAGCCCTCAGTTTGGAATGAAAAGTAGAACTTCACTTTCATATCTAACTCGGCACGGTTTTTATTTTAATACTTTTAAGTATATCATTAAAGTATAACACCGAAATGGTTTTGATTTTTCATCTGCACTAACAGTGCGTAAGAGGAGCTACTCTTGCAGTATAAACTCATTTTATGATATATGTCTAAGTGCAACTCCTGTACGGTCTGAGGGGAAAAAATCATCCCAGATATAATAAAGACAGTAGTAAACTTTGGGGCAGTGCGTTGCCTGCATGAACCTCCGAAGGGAAACAAAATGAGGTGCATACAGGACTATTAGCCCTGAGTAACACAGCTGATACATCGGCTCCAGACTTTGCTGGTTAACCCTTTAGAGGCTGATAAATACTGCTTTAAGAGATAGGATTTACCCAGAGCTCACATAGCTGCTGCACAAAATATGACTCTGTACGCATTAAACTACTCACTCTGTGTTGGGAGCTTGTATATCCATCCACTGTCTATTCCACTTCTGCTTTCAGGGTCATTTGGGGCTGCCAATCGAACAACAACAACAAAAAAAGAAAAAGAAAAAATTTTACATAGCACACAGGGAATACATAGTTATGAAGAGTTTTACAGGCCCAGAGACATCATGTCTTACCAGATAATTATTTGATTTGCTTTTATCTTCCTCCCTCGGTTGTGTTACAAAATCTTCCTGTAAGTAAAATGGAGTGAGACAATTTAACATCATGTCAGAGGTTAAAAGGACTTTTTAAAAAAGAAAAGTATCTTTAAATGTTAATACTCAATATTATCTTACTTCGTTAGTTACATCACACTACCAGTCTGAAATTACAAGAGTACCGACATATAGCAGCATCAGATGAGACAGCTCGTCTGTTTAATATTTATTCAAAAGCATCAGAGGGATATGAAGTTGTGTGTTCTAATGAATAAAACACAATGTTTATCCTTCCTGTTTAATGTTAAGTCCCCATGAACAGTCACAGGGACCAAGAGAATATTTACTTGTGTTGGGACACAAGGGAGTTGGATTATCTGCTGGCGGCTTTGTAGTTTTCAGAAGCTTCCCCGTGCGACATGTTCCAGGGAGAGTGCTCTTATTTACTCTCCGGTCCTCTGTGTATCGCCCTCCTTATTGTTTGTTTTTATGTGCCACCACTCCTGAGGACTGTGCTGAGAGAGAGAGAGAGAGGGAGGGAGGGAGGGAGAGACTCATGCTGGGACAGGATCATTACATGGGATTGATAAGAGAGACTCCAGGACACAGATGGATGTGTCATCCCTTTAAAATAATTCATTAAAAAAAGAGATTTTGCTTTAACAGGAAACTCTAATCTGAATAACACAAACTGTGCATTGTTGAAATAATTTCTTTTATATTTTAAACCTTTATATTGTGGCAAATGTCACATTAATTATTAGTATTATTTACTGTGCTGGTCATTTATGTTTTGTTTTGTTTTTTTGTTTTTTTTTTTTGCTTGCTAAATAATCTTCATTCCCAAACAAATGACTGAGAGGTGAGTGCAGATGGGCAAACTGATTAAAAAAACAGACACGCTTTGAGAATGACATACGGGACGAATGCCCACCGGGCCACATGGTGTTTTATACCGAAAGGTGGCGACATTGGGTTTCCAAACACTGTTAGTGAACCGGACCGCGCCATGCGCCCTTCACATACCGGAGCCCTCCTACTGTATCTGTTTTACGCGGTGATGTGTGTTATATGGGGCATTTATATTTCTCAATGAAAGTCAACTGATCCATTTTTAATACATTGCAATTACCTGTTTTTGTGTTAGACGCAAAAAACACCTTGTTTTATCGTTCGAGAAGACTTTTGAAATCACTTTGACTCTTTAATTAGAAAGCTGCGTGCATAAAGAACGAACTATATTATATAGTGTATATTTACACATACACGGAAAATACCAACCTGCATGACAGATGGTTTTATATCGTCTAACTAACCAAGCGGACATGCTGAAAACAATAATTCTGACTGTTGTACTCCGTTGCATTGGCAGACAATTGATGTAAATAAGACTTGATGTTAATATTACGATGGAACAAGATGAAAAACATATGAAAAAGGCCAAGGATGTGATAATGTAATAAAGATAGGCGGATGTATAGTTGGGTAGATAGATGCATATTTACCATCTGGTATTTCCTACCAATCTGCTCTCTTTCTTTTCCGTGAAAAGTGCCAAAAGGATGAATATTTAGTGAGCTGTCATCCTGCTGATAGGCTCGGACACTTCACAAAACTTTGCTTTCTATACCGCTATGTTAATTAGCAGCCCGGGCTGAGCCTCTCATTGGCCGGCTCTGTCAATTTCATATTTCAGGCTGACGTCAGGACGCCTATAAAAATAAGCAATGCTTTTTAACTCGTCGCCTGACTGATGCTCGTGAAAAAAAAAATCTATCAATCCTTGGGTGGAGTTTTTTTTTTTTTTTTTCCTCCTTCTTCTTTCTCCACAAGGCAACTATTTGCTCGGGACACGTACGTGAACCTCCTCAAATTGGCGCACTAATCCTAAAAGGAGCCATGAAGTGTTAAATGGTAGAAACAGAGAGAGCGGCGCTCAGACACCCGCACGCTGGGAGAGAGGGAGGAAACAGCGCTGCTCCAATGCGTCTGTGCAACACAGGCTGAAGAAAAAAAAAAAAAAACTTATCGACTCACAAAACCGAAAACTGCGCCGCGCAATTAGTGCGAGAAAATCCACTTTTTCCTCCGGTTTTTGAAGAAAATAAATAAAGAAATCAAGCTGGCTCAGTGCGTGTCTCAGCAGCCCACTTTGACAGGTGCTCCTCACCCCCTTTGGAGGACTGTCAACAGCAAGAGGATGGCATCAGAACTGGCAATGAGCAACTCCGACCTGCCCACCAGTCCCCTGGCCATGGAATATGTTAATGACTTCGATCTGATGAAGTTTGAAGTGAAAAAGGAGCCGGTGGAGCCCGATCGTAGCATCAGCCAGTGCAGCCGCCTGGTCGCCGGGGGATCTCTATCTTCCACCCCGATGAGCACGCCTTGCAGCTCGGTTCCCCCCTCTCCAAGCTTCTCGGCGCCCAGTCCGGGATCAGGGAGCGAACAGAAGGCGCACTTGGAGGATTTCTACTGGATGACCGGGTACCAACAGCAGTTGAACCCCGAGGCTCTGGGCTTTAGCCCGGAGGACGCAGTAGAGGCGCTGATCAGCAGCAGTCACCAGCTCCAAACCTTCGATGGCTATGCCAGAGGGCAGCAGTTCGGCGGCGCAGCCGGGGCAGGAGGCGGCATGGCCGGGGAGGAGATGGGATCAGCGGCCGCCGTGGTGTCCGCGGTCATCGCCGCAGCCGCAGCTCAGAACGGGGCTCCCCACCACCACCACCACCATCACCACCACCACCACACAGGGGCACACCACCCTTCCTCCGGGTCTCAGTCCGGCGGCGGCGCGGGGGGGAACCACCAGCACATGCGCTTGGAAGAGCGGTTCTCGGACGAGCAGCTGGTGACCATGTCGGTGCGGGAATTGAACCGGCAGCTCCGGGGGGTCAGCAAGGAAGAGGTGATCCGTCTGAAACAGAAGAGGAGGACACTAAAGAACAGGGGCTATGCCCAGTCCTGCCGGTACAAGCGGGTCCAGCAGCGGCACGTCTTGGAGGGAGAGAAGACGCAGCTCATGCAGCAGGTGGACCACCTCAAGCAGGAGATCTCCCGGCTGGCCAGGGAGAGGGACGCCTACAAGGAGAAATACGAGAAGCTGATCAGCACCGGCTTCAGAGAAAACGGAGGATCCAGCAGCGACAACAACCCCTCATCCCCGGAGTTTTTCATGTGAGTCTCGGCGCTGAAAAGTTTTAGTAACCGACCCTCACAGAGAAACGGGAATAAAAAAAAAAAAATTATGTAAAAACAACAACAACAACAAAAACTTTTAATTTGCGCGCAGCTAAAGTAAGTTGTGTTGAAGTTGTTTTGTGAAAGCTGCGATAGTCCCAAAAGAATTTTACCACTTTTGTGTTTTTCAGAGGTGTTTTATTTCAGGGTGAGGCTTTTGTTCCGATTTGCTTCAGCGCAATTAAAGGGCGCATAAATAGCCTTCAAAAAAGACTCCGAAAAGGAATTCAGTTTCAGCAAATATCCTGAAAGGACTTGTGTCCTGTAGTCACATTTGCTTGACATAGTGCAGCACATAGGTCCGCTTCTCTCCCCATCCTGCGCCTCGTCCATCCTTTTTGCTTTACACAAACATTTCTTGTGTGAAACGAAACAACCCTCAGGCACAACATCTTTATTTTACACTTCATTTTGTTTTACTTTTTTTTTGCCTTTTGTGCTGAAAGACACTTTATTTTGATATGAATTATCTCATTTTCATATTTTCCATGGTTCTTGTAAATAATGAAAAATAAAAAAAAATATCTTTAAAAAATAAAAATCCAAACTCAGAGAAGTTTGGAAATGGACAGATAGGGTTGTGTGAAGTCATGCATGCTGGTCATGTACGGACTGTGTGTCTACCTTTTCTTTTTTATTTTTCTTTTCCTCCTTTCTGTGAACCTGTGTTTAATGATTGTATTATACCATGACTGCATTGTTCAGCCTCATCACCTTTTGTGAAAAAGTGTGGAAAATTACGTTCATCCGTCACTTTGCTTTCTGACACCTACACCGCGAACACGAGCCTTCATCATTCGCAGAGTTTCTTCTGGAGGCTCGTTGGGGAGAGAATGACTTTGAGAAACAGGGCAACTTTTTAGTTAACATTGATTTACACAGATAGGCAGCATATTGACGTGAACAGCATCGGGGTGTTTTTTGTTTTTTTTTTTCTTTCCTGGCTGGTGCAAAAACTACATAGATGACTGCGTTCAACAAGTGGGGCTGAAAAAAATGTTTGAAGCAGAAGCATTGCATGCCATGAAATAAATTAGAAAGAGGTTTTTGGTCATACAAATGTGTTGCAACAAAATGCTCAATTTTCTCTGTAGTTCATTGATAATGTGATTTCCTTTCACCGAAGGAGCTTCATTAAGTTTACTCGGAACCCCGTGGGTCTTATTCGTTAAATAAACTGTGAACTGTTTGGAAAATTGAGATTTAATGTTCCCGCAGTGTTACCGAATAATGAAGAAAGGGGTATCATCCAGATTTACATCTTTTGTGAAGCCCTGGGTTGCTGTTGTCTTTGGATAGTACAGTTTACTGGCAGACATCGTGTTAACTCTTTAAAATGGAATAAAAAAAACCATTCATCAATAAACATTCATGAATGGAAACAAATACATTCTCTTGTAAATGTTTATTATTTATTGTTCTTTATAGTTTTGCATGCTGTTTGTCACTTTGTCTTTGAGGCGGTGCCACACACTGTCAACCTTATCATCCTTAAAACTGAAAAATCCTGTAAACAGGTGAAGGAAATACCAAATTGCAAATATCATTGAGACAACTCAAACATATTTGCATATACATCTAGTTTTCTATTAAAAACTTTACGACCAAGTCCAGCTATGTGTCTAAAACGTAATTTATTCTTTCATCTACTATGTGTTTATCATTCTGTTTTTTTTCTATAATCACACGATCATTTATTTTAACTTGTTTTCTTCTTCAGTTTTTTTGCTTCTCTAAAAAATAAACGCACGGCCTTAACCTGTTGACTAATTAAAGATAGAACAGCTCTTACATTTCAAAATCGTGTAGAATAACAGAGCAGAGGGATTCTCAAAATAATTCAATCTTTATTTTTTAGGGCCCAAAAACTGAGCTGCATGTGTCCTTGAAAAAGGGTTGCGTTAATGATTGATTTTAGAGCAAACTTGCACTTTTTACCCGGTATTTCCACTTGTTGAATATTGTCTGTGGAAAGTAAAAAAAAAAAAAAAAGAAAAGAAAAAAAAAAGAAATCCAGCATAAACAAAGTTCTTCATCAAAAATGGTCGAAGTTCTTAACAAAATGAAACAAATGCAGAGCATGTTGATGAATATGCACATTTAAATTTTCTTCTGCGATTCCGCAGAATCTGAAGATATCATTTCAGTGGAGATAAGTACTGTTTATACTGAGGTGGCGTGATACAGACTCTTTCGTGTTTCTTAAATCCAGCTGTTTTCTGTACCGATATGACTTTCCTCTCTGTCTCTGTGTAAAGACCCTTCATTTGGTTTCTGACGGGAGGGATCTGGTTCAGCAGTGACTGACAGGTCCGGGAGTCTGCTCCTGGGCTCTGCTGGACTGGGTCAGTCCTGCTGAGTGTTTCCTCCCCAGGAACTCAGAGCATCCCAAACACAGTATGGCTGGAATAAAAGCTGCACAGGCTGTGGCTGTGCTGCCATGAAAGGTCACTACAGACTGTGTGTGTGTGTGTGTGTGTGTGGACGGATGTTCACTTTTCCTGCTGCAGGACCGTTTGACAGTCTGAGTGCCTTGCTGTGTGTGTGCTGTGTGTTTGTACGTAAAAAAAAAGCTATATTGCATTTTCCTTTATTTTTTTTCCTCCCCCCCAAGTGATGCTGGTGTCTGGATACACTACAGCGGGGACTTATTTGCTGAGGTGAACACAAAGACTCTGTATTAGCTCTGTGCTGTCTCACTTGGACATGACACACACATCTGGCTCATGTTGGCTCCCATGAAAGCCCTCAGTGAGGGACAGCACTGGAGAGCACAATGCTCCCATGGCTGGAGGAATGATTGTCTCTGTGATTAAAAGTGAGTGAGAGACAGAGATAGAGCAAGAGACACAGAGAGAGAGAGAGAGAGAGAGAGAGAGAGAGATGCTGGCTGCTCTCTTGCTCCTTTCAGATGATAAACGATCAGAGATGTGTCCTAGCTGAGAAGAGAGGGCCTTTTAGTGAGCATGTGTCTACTAATTTATGGCCCTCCTATCTGATTAGGTCAATATAGTGTGCTGTTTAATTACATTTGTGTTATAACCTAGAACTGGAGATGCTATACTTCTTTCATGGCACCTCTGTCTTCTGTGGGGGCAGATAAGATGAGTTGAGTTTTCTCAATATTCTCAGGATTTAGTTTCCGACTGTCTGAGCTGCGACCTGCCGGTGCAGCAGCAGTGTTATGTCACAGACAGGTCTGCTTTGTTTAATAGTTCAGAGGTTTCCAGTGTTTGCGCTCTATTATTTAATGCATCAGAATGATACAGTGGGAAATTGATGATAATCAGAGGGGGAGTGGAAAATGTGCAGGATGCTTTATTCTCGGGTACATGGTGTTTTGACTTCTAGACACCCCATAGGGCTGGAGGATTCAGTAACACTGATTCACTTCCTGTGTTGAAGGAGGACAGAAAGGTACAGGAAACAACATTTTAGCACATCCTCCTCATTTCTCAGCAGTCTATCAGGGTTATTGCCTCTCTATGTGTCATTTGCTTCCTCTCCTCCATTTGTACAGACTGAAAAAGTGTGTACATGTAGCATGCAGACTCCGCATTATTAATCTTATCAGTATGAATTGTAATTCTATTCTCTGGCCCAGTGTATTGACTTCTGTGCTGTATTCATTTGCAGTCTGTCCAATGATTAGGTTATTAAAGATAATGTAGTTGTCTACTGTCACAATATTGGACTCTCTCTTTCAGGTCAAGTATGGGAAATCACTCTGAAATTTATCGGTATTGACATTTGAATCTTTGTCGTGTACTTTGCTTTAATGCCTCAGAATTAATAGGACAAAGGATGAGCACACTGAACAGTGTCTATTTGTGTGAGTGCTCAATAACCAGCTGGCATTTTATTTTATTTGACACTGGGAAAGGTGTATATATGCGTTAACTGAATTAATTGAATCGATAGGCATGAGCCATGATATCATGTCATTGTGATGCTTGTACCTTTATATGACAGAGAAAGTCAATGAGTGTAAGTACAACTAACAAACAAACAAAAAAGAAATCCAGCATCTCATTTAAAACTCACAAGATTACTGGTGCAAAAAGAATTGTACTGTATTCATTATTTCTTGACTGTACAAATATTTGAATTAATCTAACACCAACTGATCATAACAGCTGTTAGAGCTTTGGGTCATAATCAGATTGATCAGTATGGAAAAGTTTATTTCTCAAAACGCTGTTCAAAAGCTGCATTCGATTGTAAAAGAAAAAGAAAGATATGCTTTATCGTTATAAAAGGCAGTTTGTAAAAATAGGTGTCACACAGCTTGCGTTGTAATGCTCTTGCTTTCGTTCTGTGTAAGTTCATTTATTTTCTCCCAGCGCACATTCCCCTCCCCAGAAAAAACCTCCCGAAGGGTTAAAAACATATTTGCATTCAAAGGAGGAAACAATTTCAATCTCTTCCACTCAGTCCGCATCTGCATCACTCCATGCGATAAACATTTACATTTAAAGTGATTTAAATCAGCTGCATTTATGTTCCTCTGTGGTCCGTCCATCATCCAGACCTGCAATGCCAGAGCTTGTCTCCCTCTCCCTCTCCCTCCCTCTCTCTGTCTTCCTGTGTCCTGAGTTATGTGTCATTTATTTGAAACCCTAATAATTTAACTTGTCCCGTCCTGTCGCTGCTGTGCATGTGGTAAGAATGCAGCAGCTGTAAAGAAGGTTCATTCCACCGCCTCTGTTTGTATCTCATTGGCTGAACATGGCAATTTTTCCCAAGTAAATACAAGTCCGGGGAGAGTGCAGGTAATGTGATTGTCTGAATTCTATCCCAGGTCCTGTGGTGAAGCGAAGTCTCTGTGAAATTCACAGCTGTAAAAGAAGCACATGTAGCACGTCTCGTGATTTGTGTACGTTAGAATTCAAATAGCAGATTTGCATTTGCCTGTATGAGAGGCTCTCCACAGAATGCATCACTAACGGGCAATAGATGAAAGCTAATTATGATTTAATTATATGTGATCACAATATTCTGACTCAGATAAACACAGCTGAGGCTGTGTCGATGTTTTCAACAGTGAGTTGAGTTGCAGGGCACAGAGTCAGTGGAGGGGTGTGTTTTGGACCGCAGCATGTGGTGGGGGGCTTTTTGAAAATTGAGTATGTTTGTGTGTGTCTCTGTGCGTGGGTGTGTGTGCCTGTGTGCGTGTTCGTGCAATTTTCAACTCTGCGCATGCACGTTAGTGTTATGCAGGGTGGAGCTGGAGCCAAGCCCGACCCCTGTGTGTTTTACCTGCATCTCAATGAAGCAGGAGGTGAATCGCCCCTCTACTGCAGTCTCTTTCTCTCTCTCACTTTCTCTTTCTCTCTTTGTCTCTCAGCCAGTCAAACAGACATTGATCTCTTTGCCAGGCAAGGTGACCCACAGTGTTGTTCAGCTCTTCCAAAGTCTCTCCTCTCCCTTTCATTTGTACCTGGGAAAGGCCTTGACCCCACAAGTGCTGCCATGTAGCAGCCCCCTGCACATGGACCTCGCCCCAGTATCAAGCCCTGTGTGTGTGTGTGTGTGTGTTCATGTGAGTTTTTGTGCATATGGGACAGAGCGTGTGCTTGTTTGACTAAGCAAGAGTGCACACAGAGTAAACACACGTGTGCACAGTGAGTGTGTGTGTGTGTGGGAGGGAGCCACAGCGTGTATACATGACTCTCTGTGTGTGTGTGTGTGTGTGTGTGTGTGACTGGTCCCCTGTGTGTGTTTATCCAGCTCTCTGCTTTTACATCTCTGTAGATAAATTTCAGCCGGGTTGAAACTGTAAATTTTCAGCGCAGGGACACCTGGAAGTGGGTCTGTGCTGATGTTTGAGAGCATTTCTCAGGTGATGGCCGTCGTGATGGTCTCTGCTGGAGGTCTGTCACCAGGAGCTCCTATGCAGCTCAAAGGGTCAGAGTCCATTTGGCCCCAGTGTGAATCGGATTACAGGGAAATGAATGCTTCTCATTGTTGGTTAAAGATGGATTGGGGGGCATTAATATTCTTTGTGGCTCCTTCACCTCATTTCTCTCCAGCGAGGAGCAGTGAAAAGTTTTTCAGGATGATTCCTCACTTGGCTTCTACATCAGGTTTCCTCTTCCACGCCTCATTACTGATAAGCGGTAATGTTTACACACGTGTGTCAGTGTCAGCCTCTCTGCTATTCATACACTCACATGTAAACACGCATGTCTGCATGATTACCGCAGGTCATGATTTCAAAATAAAACATTTTATCTGTATCAACAATTATTTTAATAAACACTTTTATTATCTTTATAAAGACAGGGGTGATTCTAAAATGAGCTCATGTGTGTGTATGTGAGTGTTTGCACACATTTAAAACAAACTCTTCTTTTTTTCATTTCAAATAGCTTGACAGCACATTGTGAACTCAATTTCAGTAAATGTTTTAATGTTGTTAAAAAAAAACATCATTCAGCAGTAATTCAAGTTTATAAACTTTCTCATAACAAAGCCAAAATTACTCTCTGCCCACTAAATGTCTGCCCATTTTTTTGCCCACTAAATGTGCAATTAAATCTGTGCTCCTTTGATTATTTTATTACGTTCACTTAACCTTTAAGGCCACTTTTGAACCAGCTTTTCAGTTTGTTGTTGGCAGAAATTCACTGTTCATCGCAATTTCCTATGTGTCTTTGTAGGACGTCGAGAAAATTCCTCCATCTGTGATAGAGAGCCGGGACCTCTCCATCCCATTACCCTGGAGTATGAGGTAACTTAAAGTCCTTTAATACACTTTTACTGATAAAACCTTTAAAACTAATTTTAAATTGAATATATAGCTGCATGGCATATAGATACATATAGATTTACAGTGTTCCTGGTGTATTTTCTTTTACACACACTAAAGGGCTCAGCATCATCCTCCATAAATTAGATTTTAGTTTTTTTAATATATAAAAAAAAAAGTTTGCATTTGAACAAGTTATTGATATAGTGCACAGTTAAATATACAACACACTGACTAAGTGCTGCGAAGGGCTGCTGCGCAGTTTTGCAATCATTTAAATCATTATTAAATTCCAATTTTTTGGTGTTTGGTTTTTTTCCTTAATTCAAACAAGAGTTTGACACATTTAACATCCTGATATTTTCAATATTATTATAAATCTGACGAAAGTGTAATACCTAAGGCAGGAAGCATGATTGTCTCCTGGGAGAAATCAGAACCACAAACCAGTTGTTAATATTGATTTGATTTAATAAGGAATCACTCATTTGGGACTGCAGACACCTGAGAGAGTTTTGTTATTGGATTGATCTTCTTTCCCATTTCATATTTAGCTGTGTGAAAGCCAAACTTCTTCCTCTGTGTGTGTGTGTGTGTGTGTGTGTTATTGTGTTTGATGTGATGCAGTTCTCTGTTTTGGGACTCAGAAAGAGATTTTGATTGACAGCTGGGTGACATGCATAGAACTCATGGGAAGAGGTCCAAAACCTTTGACCTCTGTCCTGAAGCCCTGACTTATTTCACCCTCTCTGCTCTCTCTGTGGAGACAAACACTGTACACTATTTTTTTTTTCTGACTGACACACGGATGGATGGATGTGGGATTGAAGAGGACGGCAGAAGATGAGAGCAGGGAAGTGAGGGCTAGTTTTTTGTGTTTTCACAATCCCATTTGGAAAATGGAGGAAAAACAGATGAGGGTATAAAGACAACTAGAAGTGGAGAAAGGAATAACTGCAAATAAAGGGGAGGAGTCAAGGCACTGACGAAAGGAAGGCACCTGGATTTAAATGCAGAAATGAACACCAAGGTGAGAGGACAGGAAGAGTTGAGGAAACAAGGGAAGGGAGGAAGGGATTCCGGGAGGGCTCCTGGCCGTGGATGTAGACAGACAGGCAGGGTAACCAGAGGCAGGCGGTGACCTTCTCTGCTGCTGGAGGATCGAAGGCTTTATTTAAAGGCCTGGTCAATGCTGGGTGCTGCTGAGGTATCAGCCTCGCAGCCAGGCGACTCATCACATCTGTAATATAACTCTCTAACCCTAACCCCCTCTTAAACACACACACACACACACACAGGATGGGACACTCTCTGGACACCTCAGATCTTACACTGTACAGTCGAGAGGCTGGACAGAGGAAATTACAGCATCAGCATCGGCTAATTTTACTGTGCAGCAGACAGTGTACTCTACTTTCCTCATGTACTCAGCATTGTGAAGCACATGCTTCTTTTGCATTTGAATGGCACTCCATCACTGTCCCTTTTCTCAGTATTGACTAATTACAAATAGTGTGATGTACAGTAGTACATGATGGTATCAACACAGTGTGGATGGAGGCAGTGAAGGAGTTAAGAATGACAGAATGCAGGCTGCTAAGGTAGGACACGTGTGTGTGTGTGCGTGTGTGCGTGCATGTGTGTTTGCACGGACTCATGAGCAGAAAGTGAGTTCTTGCACTTGAGTGTGCGTTCATACACCTGCATGCTTCAGCACTTTCTGGCTGTCAGGCGCTCTGAGGTCACAGGTACAGGAGTGGAGAGGGCACATTAGAGGAAGCTTCAGAGCCACCCACCAATACAATACAGCTCCACCATTCTTCCCCTTAAATCTCCCACCAAGCCCAACCCCCACTTCCCTGTTATTCCCTGGCAACCCCGCTCCTCCTCCCCTTCCAAGTCAGCTTCCCCCCTCGTGGTGATGGGGTGAGTCGGCCACTCAGGGGGGAGGGGGCACAGGGAGGCAAGGTGCCTCTGTGGCTGACAGAAGGCAGGTCAGGTTTTTGTAGACATGGCAGATGAGGAAGGACACATGCGCACACGCACACAGACACGTCAAGTTGCGTGTGAATGTAAGACTAAGAAAAAGGGAAAGCACGGATTTAAATACATGCATGTAGGAAAAATAAAAAAATTAATAAGAAGACAATTTATATCATGGCATGTTTTGGCTTGTTAATCTCCATCACATTGGCCGACAAAGTTCTGAAAATGTAGCTGTTTTTCAGTTTCAATTTCAGTTTCTCAGAAACATTCTGAATGAACTCATATGAACGATGAACGATATTTACATTTTCAAATAGGCATTAAATTGTGTAATTAAAAAAAAAAAAATTGACAGCATGGTTTCAGATCATAAAAATACACCTCCATTTATCACTTAATTGTAAAATCCAAACATGCGAGTCAAACAGTGTATTTATGTGCGATCTCTATGAAACACTGTAGCTGTATTAAGATCTTTTGTCCTCTCAAGGACCAGGATTTGCTCCTTCCACAGTTTGACACACTTCACCATTCTTCTCTACCAGGGTTATATTTAACTTCTTGCTGCCCGGTGTTCCACTCATTACATTGTTACCGTTGTGATAGTGACACGGATGCCATATCTCCATCCAGCAAATCCAAATGATAGGCTGGATGTGAACAGGATGTATCCTCATTATCAGACCTGCTCTGAAAAAGAAAGGAAGTGAGCAGAACTGGCGGCGTTAGAAATGAGCAATAGGAGAAAAGAAGTTTTAATTCTCTGCAATTGTAAAGACACACAAACTAAAGGCAGAACAATTGTGTTTAGATCTGGGTTGTTTTTAAAAATGTGTTGTTTGTTTCTCTCTTTTAAATTACAGTGAAGATAATACTTTGGGGGAAAAGCTACACCCTCAAGCCAAACCTCTAAACAGCAACCCGCTCCTTTTTAACTTATGATAGTATACAATTTTCTCTCAGATGTTTCAGTTGTTTAAGCTCGGATTGTGTTGTTTTATTCAAACATAATTAGTTGTAAAGCAGTTACCGCTGTGTGTCTGTGTATGGATGCTTGTGTGGGAGCCTCAGAGGCACAGCTTTCCTCAGGTTGCGACTGTGTTTTCACAGCGTGATTGAGAGAGGAACTTGTGATCAGCCGGAGGTTACTGTGATATTATATATTCCCCTGAATCACCGCAGCCAGCAGCCCAGGGCCTTCCTCTCGCCCGCAGTCTCCTTCTTACACACACACACACACGCTCTCTTCTTCCTTGCGTCACCATCCCCTCTTCCCTGCGGTGGCTGCCCACTGCTAGCTGCTTAGCGTTGCACCCAGTGTCTAATTGAATTCCAACACTTCAGTGTTAGCTCCTGATGCTATAGAGATGTTAACACGGCACAATACTAACAGTCCTCAGGATGTGTTTCAACACCCAGCTCGTAAAGAGAAAATTAGAGCTAAGCAACACATGATTTATTCAAAGCTCCAAACTGTGTCTCCTGTATCCCCTCAAGGATCATCTTTTATAGCCATCAGCGAATCAGCACTTCATATACACACATGCAGCACATGCAGAATATGTATTGTGGCTATGCCAATGGTAGACACAATGTGTGTGTTTCATCTTGCTTTTCTTGCTTCTACTGGAGTGTATCTATTGTCCCTTATATAAATGTGTCTGCCGGTCTCTCTGCATCCATATTGCTGGCGATGCCATCCATCCCCTTCTTCCTGACACCCTCACTTTTATTCCTGGCTCTCAAACACAAGCTCTGGGCTTTAATGGCACATATTTCCTGGGCCCGGCTGAAACGGGATGCATCTTCTCCTTGTTAGCTTGATAAATAACCGGGCTGCTGGGAAAGTGCTGAATTTTAGCTTTCAGCCTCTATTTTCTGCTGGATGACATTAATTTTAAGTGCTGAGAAGGAGCTAACTAATACAGACAAATAAATAAGGAGGAGGAAGAGAAGGTGCAGAGGTGCTGGAGTCACTGTGTGCCGCTCCCCCCACCCTCCTCCCCCATTATCTGTTTATATACTGGCATCTATGCAATATGCAAACATGCAAAAATGCACCATACACACAGGCAGTTCAAGGCGCACACACACATGCACACGTCATTCCTCAAAAGATGCTTCTGTTGTTGTCCAAAGAGGGAAATCATTTTATGCTATTATTAGTGTGAGTCCTGCAGACATCGAGCAAAGCCTGACATGTTCATGATGTCAGTAAGAAAAGTAAAGTGCCTGCGTGTGTTCCTCCTCCCTTTCTGTCTGTTTTCTTCACTTTTCCTACATTCAGTGTTTCATCAGAAGAGGAAATTAGTGTGGTGATAGTGTGATGGCCGATCACAGTCCACAACCTCTTAGGTGAATTTATATGTATATATACATATAGCGCATATCATTTACCTGAGTTTGTGAATGAGGTGTAAATCTAATTTGCTCCAATTTAAATAATTAGATTAAATGAAAAACTCCGTCATTGTTCCAGAAAGATGAAAATAAAGCAGGCCTAGTAAAAGCAAAAGTAAAAAACTAGATTGCAGTAATATTAGTTGTGCATGTCTGCTTATAATTACTAATCGCCTGTGTCTGTCCACGAATAGTGTAATAAATTAGAAACTCCAAAAATATCTTTTGTCACATTTTGCTGTTTTTTTTAAATATGGATTATTGATTTTGCTGTGCTTTTTTTTTTTTTTTTTTTTTTTTGCAAAATCTGGTTGCATTTAATCTTACTTAATTTAGTTTCTTGTTTTTTTTCCCAGTGTTACTGTCTTGATCTTACAAACCCAAGATTACTTTACATTTAGAAAAAAAAAATTGTCACATGACAGCAGCAAAAGCACAGCCATAAATGTGTTTTACTGCCTAGTCTATAAACAAGAAGCACAAGGATGTCGATAGGACAAACCCAGTCCTGAGGATGTGAGTCTACTTTTATTGGTCAGAACATGCAAAATCATTCCAAAATGTACGACTATCAGTTAGAAGCCACTGCACAAATACACACAATACTCTGCACATTGTTTTTCGTTTGTCCTTTTTCTCCTCTTAATTCTATTAATATAACAGTATTTGCTTCTGGCCATTTACATTTTTTTGGGCAAACCAATACAATGCATAGACACACGCACACGCACACACACACACACACACACACTCTCACACTTTTGTTGTGTATAACACAACACAATGAAGTGGCTCTGGCTAAGACACCTCATACATTATTTTAACAATGTATAGTGTGGTGAATAAAAAGGTCAGTGGTTGAGAACTGGCTCCATGAAACAATAAGATGCATGAACTGAGCAGAGCAGGCCCTTCAGTCAGCATCCTGCCAACGAACGCTGCAAGGATGTAACACACGTGAGCCGGGGTGATAGATTCTGCAGGAGGCTGTGCGTAAGTGCGTGCATGCATTCGATGTTTATGGTGCATTGCTGTGAAACATCTTATAACAATAAATTTACTTGGTTTATCATTATTGATTGTGCATTTTCCTCTTATGCCCTTTGCTTCAGTTTGATAAATGTCATTTTTTATGACAACTTTTTGTTTTTAAGTCGCATCATGAGCTGAGATTTTGCCTTTAAAGCATCACTTTTATATGACAAATTCTATTTTTGCCCAAACACTCACTCTCCCGGTACAGTGTGAGCTGTGTGTGCTTCTGGTTGCATTGCAGGGTTTAATTTCCCGAGCGTATTTATCATATGCTGTCATGTTGCGGTCACATGACCACATGAACCACTGCCAGTAATTAAGGCTGATAAATCACTCATTTACAGGAAGAGAAGGAGGGATGGAGCCTGGCAAAGAAGAAACAAGAGTGATAAGAGAGGAGGAGAGGAATAATGTACTCCTTTGCAGATATGTTTTTCTTTCTTTTCTTTTTCTTTTTTTGTTTTTTTTTTAAATATGATGTTGAATGTTATTGTGTTTGGGCAGTGTAGTATGAACTGTTGCCAGTGAGGCTCATTGACTCGAGCAGGCAAAGACAAAGAGACAGATGCTAGTCGTTTGTGTGGTTTACTGTGATTGTGACCTGACTACACTGCTTTATTTACTGTTGGAGGTGTGGGCATGTGTGTGTGTGTTGTTGCAGTTGTGTATATTCCTGCCAAAGCAAATGCTTTTGTGTCATGACAGAGAAAGGGATGCAGAGGCCATACATACACAACCATCGCTTCTCTCTCTCTCTCTCTCTCTCTCTCTCTCTCTGGCTCCTGCTGATGGATTTCCTCTCAGTCTAACAGGAGAGCAGACACACCGATGGGGCTGTGTGCAGTTTTTCCACTTACCAAACAAAGCTGGAATTTAACTACCCTATCATTTATTTTTGAGTGTGGCTGTAAATAATTTTAAAATAATATTTTAAGTTGGACATAGTTTGTTTCTCTCTTTTCTTCCTGGAGTAGAAATTAAGATGTAACACCTAACTGTGAGCTTTAGCTGCTGATCGCACAAAAGTCTTACAGGGGCCCTGGGATGTGAATGTGGTCTAACCCATGTTGCGTCTCTATAAGTTACATCAGAATATTAGTTTCAGCGGCTCAGGTCAGTGCTCTGCAGAGACTCAGTCTGCCCACTCACTTGAAATGGGTGTTTAAAGATTCATGACAAAAAAAGGCAAAAAAAAAAAAAAAAAAAAACCAAAAACACTTCTAATAGGCTGAAAGAAGAGAGTGGAGGTGAAGTGTGGAGGAGAGGACTGTGGTTTCTTTCCCCAACAGTCTGAACTCTCAGGCATTAAAGACAGTTGTCACTGACTGACTGAACGTGTCTTTACAATGAGACCACTGAGAGGAGTTGAGTTAGTCCGGTTTCCAGCTGCTGAGTGAGTACAATAACACACCGTCAGGAATCAGCCGTGCTCCGTTTGCGAGCGTTTTTCCTATTTAAACTGTTTAATTTCTTTTCTTTTTTTCTAAATTAATTGGTGATTTCTATTCTGCGGAAATATATCTTATGGCAGTGTGTGTTTGTGCATGCGCATTTGTGAGAGTATGCGCGCACATTCATTCAGCAGAAGCTGGAGCCTGCTGTTGGTGCTTTTACCAGTGGGATAATTATGAAAGCCTGCGACAAGAGCAGCTATTCTTGGTAGAGATATAAATTGTGTCCACATTAACTGCCCCAGAACACAAAGTCAACACTGAGTGTGTATTTCTACTTGTGTGGTATGCCAGGTTTGCCGAAGACTCTTTAGCAAATAGCATCAATTTGTTTATTCTGGAGGAGAGAGAGAGAGACGGTGTGAAGCTCAACAGTATCACTGATCTTTGCTTGCTACTGACTTACTTGAATGCAGAAAAACACCAAGAATAGATAAGAATAAGAGAAATATCTGTTCAAGATTGCTAATTTATTCTGGATTATTTTTATTAATAAAATATATCATATGCAGAGTGCTGGAGAGCTTGTGCAGCAATTTTCTTTTGATTTACGCTCTGAAGAAGTTAATACCACCATCCTCCAAATCGCTCTCAAAGTTGTTTTTTATTTTTTTTCTTTAGGGATAGGGCGCTGACTCTTTTTTCTCACTTTCTCATCTGCGCTGGTTTCAGGTTGCCACACATGAGGGCAGATAGAGGGAGGGAGGGGCAGGCGGAGCTGTAACTCTCTCTGGGCATATGTGAGCATCACGTCCTGTCTATAGAAACTGAGGGGGAGGAGGCCCTATATGGGCTCCACATGAACCCACTCTCTCTCTGACTCTTGCTTTCTTTCAGAAGTAGTATTGAGCTCATCACCCACTCACCAGTAATAAGTATTTCCACATAAGTCCTAAAGCATTAGACTGTAACACCCCAAGGTTTTTAACTCTAACCCTCGTCACACTACAAAAGCCGATCTTTTCCTGCTAAGAGGAATAAATAAGAAGGGTTCATCACACACAAGAAGATGATTGTTAACATTGCCAATGTTTAATCTCTCACAGGATAATTGTTTGAATACTGTCTTTGGCCACGGGACTTTGTGAGGTCCCTGATCAAATGCTCATGTAGCAGAAAAAAGCAAAGCCAGACTGGATCAGACGCAGTATCACACTGTAGGTGTGAGCCCACAGTCTTTAAGGAGTAGGAATCTGTAACTGCGCCTCTGCGTCACTGCTTATGTCTAAAATAGGCTCAGTTTTTTCGAATAATTTATGATAATCATCTGAAGAGGGATAAAATCAAGTGTGCCGCAGTTTCAATGAGGAGAAAGTCTGTTTAAGAATCCAATTCCTAGCACTCATGCACATTGTTCTACTCTGTGTCTTTTATGTGGCTTTATCTTGAGTGAATTAAAGGGCCTGTAAAAAGTGCAGTGTTATTAGCATCAGACCACCTGGGGTGAACATCTGCAGACTCTGACTGCAGGCCCAACATACATCACTGTTTCTCCTCACACTAATAACTGTCACACACACACACACACACACACACACACACACACACACACACACACACACACACACACACAGACACACACAGAGCTCTATCGCATTCATCTTTTGCATGTCTTGTGTCTTATTGACATACGAACAGTGCATTCCTGCAGGAAGGGGCTGCATATTAAGATGCCACAAGGTCACAGGTCAAGTACAGGTTCTGCTCTTCTGGTCAGCCAGAGGTCAGAGGTTAGCAGATTAGTGTCTGTGGATTGGATGATCACATGTAACTGGTTTACAGAGTATGCTGGTTTGTGGAGCGCTGAAGAATTATTCTTCCTTTTTTTCTTTTTATTTTGCTGAATTTCTCCTAATTTTCTACTTTTTTATTTGTTTATCTCCTTTTTTATTCCTACAGTAACTACTCTCCTTTGAATAATTAGATGTTCTTTTCATGTTCTATTAGGACTATTTTTCCTTATGTCTCTGCCCGAACACAATTTTTTCATCTTCAAAGTGAAAGCTAAAATAGGGCGATCATTGCAATTTAATTACTACAAATCCCTTTGTGAATTTGCTCTTGTGTTTGTTTACATACATAGATTTGCCAGCTTTTGCATTTTTTTTTTCTTTGACTGAATGTCTTTACTTTCTTGCAATTTTCCATATATCCCTTTTTATTTTTAGTGTATGTGTGCATGCATGTGTTTGTTGTGTGCATAGATGAGGTTGCAGTGGGGTTTATTTAAATAGATAAGGTAGTGTTTTATTCCCAATCAGAGGACTCTTCTGTCGTATCTCAGTCTCTTCATAATAACCCCCAGCTTTGCTTCACATCCCCCTGACACACACACACACACAAACACTCATAACCGCGCACACACACTGAGTATTGCAAACACTGCATTTTTCTGTCTCTCAAGGGTAAAAGGCTTTGATAAGTGAAAATAAATACTTTTCCTCACATGAGGAACAGAAGGGGAGAGAGGATATAGCACAAGTGACAGGAGGTCTCTGACAGTTTGATGCCTCAATACAAGCAAATATATGACAAAGAAACATCTTCCATAACTCTGTACAAGTGTGAGTAAGAGACCATGTGCGCTTGGTTGAATTTAGTGCTAAAACAGAGGTACATCCTCAGTCATTGTGGGGGATTAAGAGTGAGGAAGACAGTGATTCAGAAGTCAGTGGGCTGAGGAGGAGGGTGATATAGCAAGTGGCCTGCAGGCTGACACGTTAACTGAGTTACAGTGAGAGAGGGGAAAAAAAAAAAAACAGAGCGCAAGACATGATTTAGAGGAAACAGGCTCTCCTCCCTCATCTGTCTGTTTCTCTGACTGCAAGGTCATGTGGACGCCTCCCTCTCTCTCCCTCTCCACTTTTGTTTGCCACTGCTCCTCCGGACCTCATTTCATTCAACACTCCCAAACCTCCGACAGCTCCATAACTATAACTCTCTTCTCCCCGTCCTCTTCTGCTCTCTTCTCTTCATCCACACTAAATGACTCTGTCAGAAATAAAGAGCACTTATCTTATCTACTGCCTCCACTCCGCTGTCTCTATCCCTGCCACTGTTACACACACAAAAACAAAGAAACAAAACAAACACACTGCATTTGTCGACTTGTGTCTAAGATCTGTTGTTGCATTCATAATTAATCCCCTTTTTAACTTAAATGAATTTTCTCAACCAGCATTTTAATTATTCAGTCTCATTCAGCAACATTTCAACTTCCACCATGTCTTCACCTGCCAGAAAGAGAGACATCAGACACCCAGGTAGATGGAAGGTTAACAGGGGACAGGTGTCCGCTCATTCTTCGCCGTCCCCATCCCCACCCCCACCCACGCTGTCCTTCCTCCTCTTACCCCTCTTCCTCTCTTGTCATCCCCGTCTTCGGTCCTCCCCGTGGCGTGGGGGAGAGAGAGGGATCCAAAGCCTGCAGAGAGCTTAGTGTGCGTTTTTGTCTTTGTGTATTTGTGTGTATGTACAAGCCACCTACCAGGCACACAGCAGGGGGCCACAGAGGGATGAGAGGAAAGAAAGAAGGATGAGGGGATGGGATGGATTGTGATAGGGATAAAATTCTCAGCAAGAACAAACACAAATTTACCAACTACACACACATACACAAACACTCTGCTCAGCCCAGTACATGCTCAACAAATCTGCTGGGTCTCCCCAAACAGTTACAGAGTGCAACACAGACACAGAATCTGTGATGACTTTTGGTTCCCTAAAAATGACACACACACACACACACACACAAGTTTGCATGCTCAGTTGAAAAGGCTCTCAGTTGTCTGTATGCAAATTGTGATGCATATGTTTACTGACCCTCGTCCAATCCGGCCCTCCTACCTGTGCATCCTCCGTACCTGGAAGTGTTTGTGTGCTGTGATATTCGGGACCGTCCTTTTTTTGCTGCTCTGAAGGCCGGAGAAGCGTGAAAATGAAGAGAAAGAAAGGGAATGCGCTAACTCGGAGCAGATAGTGGATATGTGTATGCACGGATACATGAGAGCCGGAGAGATGAAAAGAGTGATAATTCTCCTGCTACCCTGAGGCCTCTCGCAGCCTCGCGGGCTCCCTATAGGTCCCCTGGCACATGCCTGAGCAGAAAGCCAGGGCCCACTAATTGGCTCCTGTGGTAACACCAGAGAGAAAGGGAATGTTGTGTGTTTGTGCTTTAGCTTTACAGCACCAATGAATGCTTATATTTCTACAAGTAATAATTTATTAGTTTGTAAGTCTGCTTTGAAGGGTGTTTGATTTTTACGCTGTGAGGACATTTATTATGATCTGGAAGCTCATTGAAGTCGGAAACCACTGAAAGACAATTAAAGCATATACACTAGTTCAAAGCGCTGCTTCAGTCTTTAAACAGCTTTTTTCTCTCTAATTGTTTCATTATCTCAGTGTGCTTA
Source organism: Echeneis naucrates (assembly GCF_900963305.1). Taxonomy (NCBI): domain Eukaryota; kingdom Metazoa; phylum Chordata; class Actinopteri; order Carangiformes; family Echeneidae; genus Echeneis; species Echeneis naucrates. Next base: position 10,454,593 of record NC_042526.1, on the reverse strand, counting down.
TTAAATGTACGATAATTGTTAATTACCACATGAGGATTTGTATAAGGATTTGTCTTGAGTATCAACGCAAATTAATTAAACTGAACACATTTAAAACAACAGCAATGATAACAGCAGGTGCAGTGTGTGTGTCTGTGTCTGGCTGTGTTTGTCTACACATCCACATTTCTAATGCCTATTTGTTTGAATCTCTATGTTTAATTGTGATTCATAGGAGGAATTTAAATGAGATTCAAATGAGATTCATAGCTAATTGTAGCAGCACAGGTAACATGCAGATTGATTTAATGATGATTCAGTGTATCTTGCAGTTTAAAGAGAGTCTGATTAGACTGGGAGATACTAGCCTCAGTCATTACTGGGATAAAAGCAGCCGAAAGAGCAAACAGGAGGAAACTGTAAACAGCATTTAAATAAATAAAATGTTTTTAAAGTTACAGTTTTCTAAAATTTCATTTAGAGAATGCCTTATCTTTGTCTTGAAATATGATGCACTACAATCATCCAAAAAGAGTTTTATAAAGTTCAACTACATTTATATAGAGTGAAAATTAATTATTAAAAGATTATGTGTAAGAATTGGATTGTTCCTGCAGCCTGGTTTTGTGAAATGGGACAGTGCTCGTACAGATCCCCTTCAGGACAGATCCCTCCATCTGAGAGCAAAGACACTGTACTGTACATCTGATTCCATACACTCACCAGTTAATTCTGTGTAAAATCCAGCTGCTCACGACAGCTGGGACATTATAAGTAAATAAAATGTAGCTCCTGAGCTTGCACATACACGGATGCCCACATGTCACCACTTATTCTTCTGTTGCCTTCCATTCATGAGCAGCGAGTTGTTTCCTTCGCTCTCTCATGCTGTACATACGCCTGGACAGATGTGCACTGCTGGATACTGTATTTTTATCTATAGTATGTTTACCATAATGAGATTGATGGAAAAAGGTGTTATGAGCTAATCAGTGTGCATGTGTGCATTTGTGTGTTTTGGGGGTGTTAAAGTTTGTGAAGGATTTTATTTGAATAACTATATAAAAAAAAAATATCTGAAAAGTTATTTTTTATTTTGACTCTGACTCAAATTATCCATAATTCTGGCATCCATTCATAATTTTTAATAAAGTCGAACATAACCGTTAACCTACAACACACCAAGTTAGAGATTAAGTTTATGTTTATTGCTAAACTCTGCTAGCGTGACCATTTTTACGGACTCAGCAACTTCAGACTCACTGACAGGACAACGTAAGGGCACAAACACATAGACACATGCTGTGCATATACACGTAAGCCATGCATAGTACTATATTTTCTGTACTTGTTTACTGTCATTAAAGGGGATGCTTATACACCAGGTAATATGAACACACACATTAAGGACCAACTGGGTGTCGAGCCAACCAATAAAACAAATATTCTGTGGGACTGGTTAAGGCACAGCTGTAGGCACGAGACTCTCAGCCATGCAACTGCAGTATTGATAGATGCTGCAGAGCCTGAGTCTACGGTCCCACTTTATTTCAATTAGCTCACAGGAAGCAGGAAATAACTTGCAAATCAATTGTAATTTCTATAGGGATGAGGCTGGAGGCTGAGATTCACTTTGTCCACCAACACAAGATGATGTAGCCATGAAGAAGATTAAAGGGAAATTTCTTCCTCACCTGTGCTCATACTGCTGTAGAGTGTATCATTACTGTGTGATCTTCAGAGCCTAAAGGCAGCTATGGGTATATACAGAAATTTATTTTCATGCTATCCATAAATTCTCAACAATGGCACTGTCTACCTCCTCAGTAAACAATTACCTGCACATTGCAGAAAACACCTCTAAACCACAACATATCGCATCTCCTCCTTGTAGTCGTGTTTGACTCCAGCCTTTTGAGGATAATTGCCGAGCAGACATGTCTCTGGTTGTTGTGTACCTCTGAAAAATAGTCAGGACTTGACTCCTGTATTTGCAGTTAAAAACGCATATTCACTACAATACCATTAACTCCACTGCAGCTATTTTGACCTTAAGTCATGTCCATGTTTTTCAAGGTGTTTACAAAGCAGAAAGTTCACCAACAACAACAACAGAGGGCCAGAAATGTGCACATTTTCTTTTTCTGATTTGAATACATCCCAACTTTATGATGGACAGTCACGCTGATATTAAATCAGCATTGCAATCACACGACCAAAATAAATGTGACAAATTTCATTTAATGACCGAGCGCAAACCTGGGAGGTGACAGAAAGCAAACGAGCAGGAAACTGTATCTATGCCATGAAACACGCTGGAAAGCTTTCAGGGAGGGAGGTCAAAATGGATTGCGACGGAGCGAGATATAGAAGGTTATATGGTGTATGATCATATCAGAAAAACACAGTCTTGTATGCACCCCACTTTACAGTATATCACACACACAAACACACAGTCACCCGGAAACGCCGGGACGCACCACAGTGTGATTTGTTTGTGTTGTTGGTGCAGTGGACTGAGGCTGTGGCGGTAGTAACTGTTTGATGGTAGGCTTTATGGAGACACTATATAATGCCAGTGACAGTTTATTCAGTGCATGTCAGGATGGGGGGATTTGCGACACTACAATGGCTGGGACACTCCTGCAGCTCCGTGCACTTATGCACCCACCATTCACAGCTCCGGAGGGAAAAATGAGCGAGGGCGATGTGAGTCTGTTTGCATGTTAAATGTCAGAGAGCTGCACGTAGTATAAAGCCGGAACAAGACTGTAATTCTATAATACAACAAGCATTAAACTTAGATACTGTGGGAATAGATGAAAATATCTGTGTTTTTGAATTTTGATAGCATATTTAAATGTACCATCACATTATTTTTCCTCTGCTCCACAGTTGGAGTTGGATCATTCAACAGAAAAAAAAGACAAACTCTGCCATCTTTTTGCACGAACTTTTTGACCAGATAGTTACTCCCAAAGGTCCATTAGATGAGTTCTCATTGGTTCTCCTCTTGACTGAATGCTATTAGCTCCGTGATTGGGTATTGAATTAGCTCTCTGATTGGGTATTGAGGGAGTGAAGACTGATGAGAGGATTTGGCTAAGCTTTCTTCTCCAAGCCTCATTACTCACACTCACACTCAAAAAGAGCAAAAAGAGTACACACGCACACACACAACACACACGAGTACAAAGTAGCGAAAAGACAGCACACAAGCGCACACACAAACACACTCTAGAGTGACGCATGTGCACACAGACGGTCCTGTCCTGTTTAAACACACCATTCACCATGAGATTTAACTTAACTCCATCCCACTCCACTAGAAGACAACTCATTTGCTCACAAACAGACACCTGCACAACTCTCTCGGCTCATCTTTCATGGATGCTGCAAACAGAGTGCAGTCAAAACCACCAAACAAATATCTGATATGATGCACAAGCAGCCACAGCAAGAGCTAGACACACTGAGAGACAAGCACTCTGTACTGAAAAGAAAGTGTTGTTTGCCCAGGAGATTGCTGCATGCAATTGGAGGCTGCTAAAGAGAGGGAAGTGTGAAAGGCTTTGAGCTGATTTATGCTCTGTTTCATCCCACAATAAAGATTATGGATGATGATATTGATTTAGCTGAGGCTGTGGCCGTGAGTGGACTCTGGCTCTCAGGTTGGGAGAAAAGAGAATTTAGCTCATTATCATTCCCAGACACTGTGAGGAAGCTTTTCTCTCACCGTGTGTGTGCGTTTCAGTGCATGTGTGTCTCTCTCTATATGTGCCAGAGTCTTAGATCATCCTCTGTATTAGCAGCACGACTTTTCCCTCCTTTAGTGTTTGTGAAAGTGTTGAACCCCATCCTGTCCCCTTCTTTCACGAGCCAGAAAGCAAGCAGCAGGCATTCCCAGCAGCACAGCAGAGCAGACCAGGAGGGAGGGATGAAGTTATTGACTCCACTTTGATTTAACCTCTCTTTCCTGATCCTTAGAAGTGCACAGACACATGCAGATTGGGGAATAAAAAGATAATAACAACAGCTGCCCTCTCAGGTATATGAGTGTTAATAAGATACAGCGGAGAGTTAATGGCAGGACTGTAATTTTGGATGTTTCTATCAGTGGTGGGGGAAGAAGAACAAGAACAGTTTGTATCCTTCACTAAAGTGAAAGTAGAAACACCTCAGTGTGGAAATAGAAACATGGTAAGTTAAAGTGTAGTGTTACCATTTGGATGTATATATTAAATAAACAAGTAGTATTGGGTAAGTGTATCCAAAGAGTAACGGGTCACTCCTGATAGGTTGAAAAGTTTATAATTATTAACTGGTTTAGCTGGTGTAGCCTATAGTGTCAATGTTTTTAGGCTGTAGCTGTCTTAGCTGCAGTCAGTCTTTAAGTTCAGTTCTTACAGCTGCAGGATTTACACACAATATCAAAATTCACAGCTATTTCTCCATGTAGACCAACGTCACCATGCCAGCTGAGAACATACGACATGTAGAGACAACTGAGAATTGACTGGATGCTAAAACTTTCAAAAAACTAATTATTAACCCTCCTTTAAAATCACAAGAGAGCAAACAAGCAAGTGGAAATAACTTTATAGTGGTTTAAAAACAAAATTGTTTCCTCTGAAATGTCGTAAAATAAAAGTAAAGTGTAATAGAAATGAGCTACAAAAAAATAAAATAAAGCACCTTAAATCTGTAATGGCAGTTTATACGTTTAGTTGAATAAATTTCACCATTTGCAGTTGTGTACTATCATGTATATGACTGCAAATGGCTTTCTGCGACTCTTAAATAGTGAATTTGTTGGTTAGGCTAAATGCATCTTCACAATGTTAACTAATATATTCCCAATTTCAGACTATTTCAGATTGAAAGAACAGCTATTATTAAGAGTAATATCACTGAATGCTGTTTTGCTGAGTGCTGTTGGAGTTGTTGAACAGGACAATGGCGCCAAAGTGCACTTCTCTTTAATTAATTACTCGCTTTTGTTTCTGGAGGCAATACACAAACACACACACACCCAAAGATTATCACACTCATATATACACATTCACAACCACACAACAGTTTGGTTTCTTTTTTTTTTTTTTTTTTTTTTTTTTTTTTTTTTTTTTTTTTGAGGAAAAGGAGGAAGCGAGGGGGAGAGGAAGAGGGTAATATCAGCAGGCTATCTATCCTCTCTTCCACTGGAGCATCCCAATCCTCTTTGGAAATAACAAATGCATAAAGGAGCCACAACACAAATATATCTGCCTGGCTCAGATAGATAGGGCTATGCTAGAGTTTAATACCCTTATGTAAACCAGTAACAATCAAGCCCTAACACACACCCCCACATCACCACTAAGGGGACAATAAGGAACACGCTCTATTCTCTCTCTCCAGATATGAACAGTGAGAAGTGATTGTGTGTGTGTGTAAGACAGAGAGAGAAAGAGAAAGAGAGGGAGAAGGAGACAGAGACCAAGCTGTTTTCTTCAGCAGATAGTGAACAATGCAGTAGCCCAGATTGGTTGGCTCCCTGGTGTTTGTTGTGGTGGTTGTTGTTTCAGAAGCAGAGAGTGATATAGCGCCTGACCTCAGAGACCACAGCACGTCTGATACTCTATTTCATTCATCCCTCACCATCCAGCCTTTTGATATCTCACTCACATCCCTCTGTGCCAATTTGTTTTAATACTTTGCCTCCTCTCTCATCCTCCCTCTACTTTTCTTTCCCCTCCTTGCTAAAACTGACAATTCAGTAGACAAAGAGAGGAGTAATATTAAAACCGAGGAGGCCATTTGTCTAACAAATGTTGGTCCTGACAAGCAATTCAAACCAAAGAAAATACCCGACCACTGACACATTTATCAAATTAATTTGTGTAAAATGTGCTGCACATATGGCAGGTTTATCTGCGTTGGGTCGCTAAGGAAAAGTTATTACACACTTGTACCAGCCTACATATGTGACAATTTGGCATCATTTCCTAACAGTTCACCTGCAGATTTTGACCAAAAGGGAGAAAAATGGCAAAGCTGTCTTTTTAGATCAATATGTTTAGTATGCTGTGTGTGTGTGTCAGTGAGAGAGAGAGAGAGAGAGAGAAAGAGAGAGAGAGAAACACTCTTTGTCTCTGCTCTCAGCACAGTTGATCGCTGTAAGATTATAGAACAGCTGACATTTCCCACTTGCAAGATGAAGAAAAATCTGGACACTTTCTTTCAGGGGTGTAAAGGGGAAAGCCATAACAACTGAGTAATTTAAGTCTGTTCGGCAGGGACATTTTTTCTTTATTTAGGAGCATATACAAAGGGATATTTGATACATTTGTCCCTAATGACCAATTTTAAGAAAGTCAGCTAGAGCTAAAGCAAAAATGCTTTTCTTGTCTTAGAGTACATTTACAAAACTTCAAACAAGCATTTTGATGCTTCCAGCCTCTGCAGACAGTCAATGCTTTTCCCCATGTTTTATCAAAACCATAACAAGTTGCTGCTGAGAGTGGCAGTGGTCTCAAAGATGTAAAGAATCTGCCTTTTCAGTGCAAGCTCAGCGAGACATGATCAACATCTGTAAACCAAGCACATGCAGAAACTGAAACCCAATGCAGTGCAGAGACACACGGACAGACAGACAGAGCAGAGTGTGCTGTGTGTGTGTACCTGGGTGTGCTCTGTCATCAATGTGTATGTTGACCATACCTGATTGTGTGTGTGTGTGTGTGTGTGTGTATGTGTGAATGTGAATGTAAATGTGAAAGCATGCCTTGAAGTTCTCCTTGATCATCACACTTAATGCTGCACTCTCTCAGCCATATAAGACCCTGCTAGGAAACCATCAAATATTTATACAACATTATCCCTGATCCTATAGCCTGTAAGTAAAGAAAACACTCTGCTGACTTTCACGTTACAGAGGTTCAGGATTCGAGCTCTGGTCTTAGTCTTTGGAGTCGTTACAGATTCATTGCCTTTCATCCAGCAACAACTGGTTGTGCTGACAACCTGCTGGGTAAATATATATATATATATATATATAGAAGCTGCTCCTTCACAAATTCTGTTTACAGCTCTTACTGCAGGATGTGTGACAGTTTTTGATATAGTGATTGAGAGGGAGGATGGTGGAAAAATGCAGGAAGACAAAGCAAGAGTATTAATTCTACATCCCGGACATTGAATAGCTGCTGTTGTTCTGAAGGCCGTTTTATGGAGCAGAAACAGCCTGATCTCTATGTTGTTTTCTCTCTGATTGATTGCCCTGGCCTGAGGCTCCTCAAAATGTGTTGCGTTTTGTCTGGGTATTTACTGGAATGTTAGGAGGATAAAAGAAATCACAGCCTCAGCCATCACACTGCACAGAAAGGCATACAAACAAACAGAAAGCCAGAAAAAGCCCACACAGACAGACACATGGGGACACCGAAAGAGAGAGAGCGAGATCAGACAGCACCACGATGCAAACACATGCAATGCACAGACAAAATACAAAACATGTTAAAGCTTTACACTGTACAGCATATGGACACATTCTAGGAATCAATAACATTCAGTGCATCTCTGTTTAACCAGTGCCTCTAAAACTTTTTCTGCTCAGTTAAGAAATCAGTAAGAATTTAAAACACTTATTTTTTTTTTTTTTGGATAAATTAATCGTGCAAACCTGAATCTGAAGAGTTTTCTATAGTCAAATTAATTATATTAACAGAGATTTTTTCACAGCAGAATCTAGTTAACTATGGTTTTGATTTGTTGTAGTGATTAGTATTGTTGCCCCACAGTGAGGTTCTGAATTAACAAAACCATGTAGTCTGCATATTGCCACTAAACTTTACACATTTCCCCTGTTGATGGCAAACAAAGTGTATTGTGACAATTTGTTGCACTTGAATTGATTTTACTGCTCACCTCCAATGCATTCACATTTCAGAAGTGAGGACTCAGTAATTTGTCGACATAGTGTTGTCTTGCTCAACTGTCAGCACAAAGAAAAAAACAAAAAAAAAACAAACGTCTGAATCAAACAGCTTTGTTTCTGCAGAAGAAGAATTTCAGCCTTCATTTTTTTGATTTTTGTTTTTCAAACAGGTGCACATTAATTTTGCTACAAAATATTTTCTGCGTATGTTCAGGTGACGGAAACAGGAGTGGGCGGGTATGAGTTAGACAGACTTCGGACTGTGATGTGCTGTGGACAGGACAGTCCTCGGCTCAGTCTGTCAGTGTGTGAAGCCTCTGTGTGCAGCAGTCTGTTCCCCAATGTTGCTGACCTGTCATGCCAACAGAGACAGACTGACACAGTCTTCAGTCTGTCTCCTTTTTCCACTTGACCATTTATGTTCCTACATCATAGAAGCTCTCACCTTCCTCACTTTGCCTCAGTAATTTTCCTTCAAGCTGTGTGGGTGCTTTGAAAATGAATAAATGCTGCTGATAATTTTAGTTCTCTGTCCTCAATTTTCAATTTCTATCTCAAATTAATCTGATAAAAAAAGTATCACAATATAAATCTCTACAGAATTAGCCTTAGCATCAGCCTTAAGAGCAAATATGTGAGTGTGTTTCCACTGTATCTTTAGTCCTCTGATGCGGTTACTGTAGGAGGGGAGATGCTTGCGTAATTCTCCGTACCTCAAAATGGTGCTTGTCAGATGATAATCTGCCCACTCAACAGATTATGATTTAGATTAACATGCTGTAAATGCTGGAAAGGTGTGGGAGATAACACCCACAATTTGTGAGTCAGTGTGTGTTCGTGCTTGTTCAGTGTGTGTATATGTGAATGCGTGCCTCGGTATGAGTACCTAAATATTTGCGCCTTTGCCCATGTGCACAAACATTTGTCCAAAATTGTTGTGTTTGCATGATGTCGTTGTGTGTATAAGAGTGTATTCAAACACTCTTGTTTGTCATGCTGCTGTCTCTCTCTGAGGGAACACACACAGACACACACACACACCTCCTCCCATAGCTTGAGGGGTCCGGCAGCTTATTATGAGTCCTTAGTAGGAGAGGGAGGAGAGAACAAGAGGCCAACTACAGTTAAGTGGCAGCTGACAGCAGAGACAGAGAGATTTACTTCTCTTATTCCAGCACACAGAGATTTAAAGGAGCTCAGTATGTGATTAAGAGAAACTACTTCTATGATACTATAATGCTTCAATGCCTGCTGGCAAATGTAACGATTAAGGCGTGTGTCTTTGTGTGTGCGTGTGTGTGTGCGAGGTAACACTTCTTCTAGGAGACAGAGAAAGAGAATATGCAGAGTTGTATGTGAACATGTAGCTGCAGTTGTTTCCATTTGATGAATGCCAATTTTCTTTTCCCTCTTGTCTTTTTACCAGTCTATCCCCCCCCCCCCCCGTCCCCGTCCCCGTCTACCCCTTTATCTGCCCATCCTCATTCTGTCAGCAACCACACTGGGAATGAGAGAAAGACAGTGTGTGTGTGTGTTTGTGTGTACGCCTGTCCAAGCCATTTCCATTCTGTCAGGTTTATTTCTGTTATGTTTCTTAATTAGCTAATAAAGGTCATGGCATCTCTCAGTCGGGAAGAGGAGGGGCAGGAGGGGGGGCAGCGCATGCAAATGAGCCAGAAGGTCAGATGGATTAGTGACCGCCTCACACTGCCCAAATATGGGCACGACCATGCTGCCATACAAATACCTGCAGCTATTAAGACACTGCCTCCTTACTAACACACACACACACACACACACACACACACAAACAGAAAATGAGAAAAAAACATGAGTCTTTGGTTCAAATGTTTAGTAAACAAGCAAAGCATTTGGCTGTGATAAGACTGCAGTTCACCTCCTGTTTCCTTTTTACCATAACCATGACCTTTTCCTGATCTTAAAGGGCCACTCTCCATGTGTAGGTGTGTCTAGTCTAAAAAGCAACCCCGATGATGTCAGCAGGGTAATCTCAGATTAAAGTTAGTTTATCAGACACGGAGGGGTTAATAATAGACATCACTGAACTGCATTATAAAAGTCTCTCTTTCTGAAGCTTTACTCATCCTGAGGACTGAAATTCTACATATCTGCGCCGCTTTCATTTGTCTGTAACCTAATTGTTGGTGTTTCCCTTTAACCAAAGTTGATTATTGATGTTGTATTTCATAAAGAACTGACAAACACCTTTTTTTTTTCAAAGGCAAAAACTAACAAACCAATATTTCATTGTTTGGTTTGTTTAGTTGGTATTTTTTAGCAGCAATTAGGCTGTTTTTCTTTCCATTCTGTATTGATTTCTTATTGTGCACATTATCATTTCAGTCTGATTCATGAGATGAACATGTGCTTGCCGCTCTCATTTAAAAATGTTTCTTTCGACTAGTGAAGTGCTCTCCTGATGCTCTTGTCTTCATAACTTGTGGTGCATGAATGCTTGTGTAGATAAGATAAGGGGGAGGCACAGATGCTCCAGTGCTCACGCAGTCTCTGCTGGAGTGTTGCACTGGATCTGTTACCACTCTTTAGGTCTATCACCTTTCGCAGCAGAGCTTGTCTCAGTGTCCTTTAGTCCTAAATCACCTGGTTGTCTCCATGTGTGAAAGCTCTCTCTCCTTCTCTGGGTCTATATCTCATCCTGTCTGTGTCGTTGCTCTCTCTGCTTCCCTCTCTCGCTCTACAATCTCACTCATTCACTCTCACATAACTCACTGGGTCTCTCTCCATCTCTCACGTACTTGCTCACTCCTCTCTCATAGTCATTGATGATTATGTCTTTCTAACACTTTTGTTCCTCCTCCTCCTTCCTCACCTTCTGTCTCTGTCGTTCTCTAAACAATTTTCATTGTCACTATCGGTGTAGCTTCAGTGCTTCAAGTAATGGCAGCATCTCCCCACCTCTTGTTGTGCATCTCTTCCAAATCCCACCATTCATCTATTTATCTCTGGTGGGAGGTTGTCTTGCTGACTGCCTGACTTACAGCCGGCAGAGTGATGGACACAGGGTGAGATGAGTGCATTACACTCCTCTGCAACAAAGCACAACAGAGACCAGACGCTACGGGATAACGCTGCACCGAATACAAAATGATGCACAGAGGAGGACGATAAACAAAGCAGAGCTGGAGTGGAGAAGAAATGATGAACAACGCATCACTCTTGGGGAGCATCTTCAGTCTTTGAGCTTATTATGTTCATGAGCATAGATAAACGCAGCTGCATATTGGCGCAAGTGGAAACTTTAATGGGGATACGAGTTAATGCCAAATTTTCTCACAGCAGATGGAAACAGACGTGAATAAACATACCTGCTATCTGGAGTAGCAGGCTGTTTGGCCAGCAGCACTAAACAGGCATCTATAATCGAGTCAGTGTCAGCACTGTACCTTCAGCTGAGCCAGACTACATAGTAGATGATCGAGAGAGTGGGACCATCTTTGTTCACATCCGTTCCTCCTCCAGTATCTCGTCCCTCTTGGTCTCCACTCTCCCCCAGAATCCTCTTGTATCAATCACATATTCCAGGCCTTAGTTGCCCTAAGCAGAAAAAAAACGTGAAGTCTAAAATACCCTCTCAGGAACAGGAACAACCACACTGAATGAAAATTACAAACGCTACTCCAAGAATGTGTTTTATATCGAACAGCACGACGAACCTTTCTCCCTTCAAAAGACCAGAATTTTTGCGTCACGATGCATCTAAATAGTTCAGAGGCCCCTCCTTTTCCTCAAGTCATTTTTCTCCTTCTCATATTTGAATATGCCATTTCACACTTGGGACCCCCACCTTAAACCAAGAGGCAAGTTTACCTTAAAGTCCTTTAGGTGTATCTTTCCTCTCCCTGTCATGACCTCCAAACATGCTCCATTTCTTCTTAGCAACACTGCTTGGCCCTGTAAAATTTCAAGCTGTGTTGAGAGAATTTTAAAAAGGTGTAATTCACAATCACCAAAGTTGCCTCCGCCATCTGCCAAATTGCAACAACATGCATTTTAATGACTGAGCTCAATTTCTGTACGTACTGTATATAACTGTTAGTCATGACTCATTTTGCGGGTTCTGTTGAGCTACACAGTTTGTTTCAGTTTCATGTTAACATCCAGCAGATTACGTGGTGGGTGACCACTGTATCGCTGCAGAGCACGTATTTCCTACGCAGACACAATGGCGTATAATTCAGTCGATTGCTGTTTCACACTAATAAATGGAAACAACAGAGAGTCGGGCCATATGTCATTCACTGCATTAGCTACTGTACAGTTTTTGTCAGGCAGACTGCGTGAGTACATTACATACATTAGCAATGTTTCAGTGTATCAGTCCTCTGATTACAATAAATGCTCCCTCATTGTAGCGACAGGCTTTACAATAATGGGCTATAAATTAATACAGTGCTCAGCAGTAAATACTATTACGCTGTTAGTGTTTACAGTACACCCATTTATGTATGGCTGAATTGGTGGATAATTACCATTCACAAAGGCAGTCACTCCAAGACAACAGCCACTTACTGTCCATTTGTCACCATGCCGGGGGTTTTCGAATGGGGAAGGACTGCATTCTCATCAGGATATCAATGCCCCCCCCAAATCTCATTGATTTCAACAAGGGATCAATAAAAGTATCACTGCATCTTACCACTATTAAAATACAGCAGCAGGGGGTTGGAGCGCTTTCCTTTAATCTCACAGAAAAAGTGGTGTGAAAAGCTTATTAAGGTATAATTCACCGCTCTGTCTGTGTCATTTGGGCTTTGTGTTATCACCAAGATCATTCCCACACATGAGAGTGTAGAAACCCTGTGAGTGAGTGGCAAAAGAGCACGTGTGTGTATCTCTGTGAAATTAGTGTGTGTGTCTATATGTGTGGGTATGTAGGTATGTGTGCTAGGAGGTGCTTCCATATGAAATGTACACGAGGGTGAATCTCAGTGGTGTTAATGGCTTTTTAAATGTCAGGGAAAGTCAGGGAATGATAAAAGAGAGATCTGTTATCCACTGTCCTCATGATCACTGTGGCGCATGCTGCTGTTCTGTGTGTGTGTGTGTGTGTGTGTGTGTAGGTAGGAGCAGGCCAACTTCTATCCATGCTGATGTCAGCATGATTTATGCACCAATCAGATTAGCTCTGTGAGAGAGAATGAGAGAAAGAGCGTGGGGTGGGGGAATTAGACTGCTGGTTTATCATCATGTTTTTCACCTCATATTAGATGAATCTGAAAGAACATATAACAATAACTAAGATCATTTTCATTGATGCATTTTTGCATTTGAGCCACACGATTACAGCACCTTCAGATGGCTACAGCGACTGGAGTCTAGAAAAGGCTCCAGTACCTGCCAAAGAACCTGATATAGAAATATCAAATAAATACTTTCATATATACCTATATATATATCATATATATCATACCTTCAATAATTTTCTGGTATTGGTATGTAGTGGAGGACAAAGGTGGCTTCAGTCCCTCACTTTTTGGGCATTAAGTTTCTTATTTTTTCTTTTTCTTTTGTTCTTGTTTTTTTGTTTTGTTTGTTTGTGTGTTTGTTGTTTTTATCTCATTCCACTTTGGCTGAACCGCAGCAGCAAAGCTAGTTCTATCATTAATGTCTGTAGCATATCATCTGTTTGTCCACTCTATGCTTGGTGTTTTGTCCTGTGTTTGCACTGTCACACTCACAGCGGAAACACAAGCGGGGAGATATCAGATTTTATGCATCATTCGGGCCACTGGTGTTTCCCATTGGACCTGAAATCCAAAGGTTCTGTTGATTCTGCTGCAACATCAACGCCTGTCTCCTTTAAAAGAGACAGAATCTCTGCTGTTTTCTCCCCACATCTGAAATCTGCCCCCCCCCCCCAAAAAAAAAATCTACACTATTCCCATTGTGTGTGTGTGTGTGTGTGTGTGTGCGTGCGGTTTGCTCAGTGCCCTGGCCTGCTCTAAGAGAGGGTTGAGTGATGTCACAGCAGACTGCATTTTAATAGAGAGGGAAGCAATTAGAGAGGGGACAGGGCGAGAGGTGGAGAGATGGAGGGGCTGTCTGTGTGACACAGTACGCACAGTTCACACACAGACTCCCTCTCTCTCTCCACACACACACAAACACACACACCCACACACTCATTACCGAGGATGAGTTTATTAATTGCACAGTGATTCACAGTACTTGCAATTAATTTCGTAGGTATGAGAGTGTGTTACTAAAAGGGTGATTCTTCTCGCCTCTGTCTGTAATAGTAACACAGCCGCTCCTCAAGCAAACACACATATTTCTTTTCGTTAAGTATTACATTCAGAACATTTTCTGAGGTAAATCATCAAACTACAACTGACTTCTTATTAATTAAGTCGTGGTTTGTTTGTCTGGTATAAGAGAAATCAGAATTTCACTCATTACTTTTGACTTTAAATATATCAATTGCTGAGTATTTAACTAAAACCTTTTGGATTGAATTCTTTATTTGTTTATTCTGGGATCATCTGATTCAGTAAATAGTGAATTTCTAAATTTCCTCTTTTACTTTTTTATGTTCTGTGCAATACTCTAAATCACTGACCAAAGGTTGAGCCGAAGATAAAATTAATAATATAACCAAAACACCACGTGTGTGTCACCTTACTTGTCTCACAGAACAGACTAAAATGGTGGAAACTCACGTTATGCAGGTAAATAAATGACAGAGATTAATCTATGAGGTCATTTGAGCTTTTCCACTGCTGTTTATTTTGGCTTTGTCCATTATTTGGTTAAAAGGCTTTTTGCCTAAACAGCCCCAATTAGGGAGAGACAGAGAAAATGTGCGTGTCTAACGTTCACTTACATCATGTCCTGATGGCTTTTACTTCTCCTCAGAGCTCTTAGCACATTCCCTTCTTTTCTTTTTTTGTATTGCTCTGGTTGAAAAATTATGTGTATTAATCTTGGCCTCCTCTAACCATGAGCCTTTGCACTTATCAGCATGGGCAGGACTGGTGCAACAGTTACATTTGGGAATTAAACAAATTAAAAAAAGATGAAGATAGCTGAGTGAGTGATGAGGCTTGCCAATTGGTAACTGCATAAATCTATGCTGTCGCCACCCTCCTCTGCCGACACACATTTGGATATTGTTATGATTTTACCGTGTTTGCATATATGAGCCTAATTTATTAGAATCAAACACCATCAGGCTTATTTACAAGCAAGTTCTGGTATGCTGCCAACAAGCCCATTAAGTGCATAGTCGGAGAGTGGTTATATGATCAAATACACAATAGTAATCGTGAGAGGAAAGAGGCCGGAGCGTTTCTCAATGAGGTGATTATCCACGTGTAGGTTATTGTGCTATTTCAGCATGACATGTAAATCTGTATCACACAGTCAATCACAGCTTGAGTCTGCTGTCAGCACAGTGATGTGGGAAAATGCCAATGACAACACTAAAAATGACAAAGGGAAAAGAATAGAACAAGAAATGTGTGTTTGAGAAAACTAAATAAAGACTGCTTATTTATTTATTTATTTATTCACCCATTCATCTCCTACCATTTATCCATTTAGGGAGGTGCTGGAGCCAATCCCAGCCCACACTGGGCGAAGGCGGGATACACCCTAACCCTCACCAGTCCATCACAGGGCCAACACACAGAGACAGACAGAGACCAACAACCACTCACACTCACACTCAGACCTACAGACAATATAGAGTCACCAGTTAACCAAAACATGATGTCTTTGGACAGTGGGAGGAAACTGGAGTACCCGGAGGAAACACACACAGGCTTGGGACCCAAACCCAAGACCTTTTTGCTGTGGGGCAACAGCGCTAACCACTATGCTGCTGTACTGCTTTCCTATAGTCATTTAAAGAAAAATTTGTCATTTAAGAAATTTGAATTTTTGGGCTATTTTTCCAAGGGGGTGAGGTGGTATACAAAAGTAAGTATAAACAAAAGTATCATACTTAAAATGATACTATAAAGCAGGGAGTTGATCTGATTGGTTCTTAGATGTTGTACAGTGAGCACACAAAACAGTTATTTAACAACATCAGAGGCAGTATCAACATACAGTGATGGTAGTTCTTCTGTGGGACTACTAAATATTAGCAGTAGAAGAGACAAAGAGGTTACAATGGGAAGTGAGTAGTAGTGTGTAATGATAACTAAAGGTAACTCTTGCAGCAGCAGGTACTGAGCAGGAGTATGGAGCTGAGAAGATTCAGCACCTGTAGGACGGGAACAGGAGGGACAAAACACAGACTATGGGAAGGAACGAAGTCAGAGACATGTAATGTTGTAATGTACATACATGCAGGAGAAAGAGAGTGAGAGACCCACAGAGAGGGAGGGAGAGAGAGAGAGGGGCTCAGTGCAACCCCCAGCAGTCTAGGCCTATAGCAGCACAGCTAAAAGAAAAAGAGTAATTAAACCTTACATTTTAACAGTAGGCTTCGTCATAAAGGAAGATTTTTAGCCTGGTGTTGACAGATAGACTCCGCAAGCCAGACACAAACTGGTAGTTGGTGCCATAGAAGAGGAGCCTGATAGCGGAAATATCTCCCAATTTACTCTTGGAGACTCTAGGGACCACAAGTAAACCTCCATCCAGAGAGCGAAGTGACCTCCTCAGACAGTAAAGAACTATGAGCTCTCTGAGACATGATGGAGCTTGGCCATAATTCTATTCTGAATTTTATTGGGAGCCAATGAAGAGAAGCTAGGACAAGAGAAATGTGATCTGTTTAATTCCTGTTAATATTAGTGCAGCAGCGTTGAGAATCAACTGAAGGCTTCCAGATAATAGTACCTTAGTGCCGTATATATTGGGTGAAGAGGATTGGTCCAAGTAAAGAACCCTGTGGAACCCCATGATGAGTCATTGTTAACATGAATGAGGCTTTGTAATAGAATATTATGATCAATGGTGTAAAAAGCAGCACTAAGATCTAACAGGACAAGTACAAAGTGAAAACAAAAGATCTGACACCAAGCAAAGTGATAAAATGAAAATATATGGAAGCTTGTTTGTCATGTGCATCCAGGAGGACCTTGTTTTTTTGTTTTTTTTTTTAGCAAAAACTGTATTGTATTGCTACTCTTAATGTAATTTTGCCATAATGTAATGTTTAATAAAATCCATGAAGAGGGTCGTCACACAATGCCCCTCCTCTGAGATTTAACAAGAGCATATCACAGCCTGCGGTGAGCCATTGCTTCATTATTAAGACTTCCAATTATACCTCACCTGAGTTGTATGGACGACCCAAACTTTTTGCCCATGAGAAATCATACGGACAGATCTAAGACTATCCATACACAGACAAGCACACACACACACACACACACACACACACGGCTGACGAAAAAAGACACAGAGAGAGAGCAGGGTCTGGGGCTAAGTAAGCGGTGCACCAGGTTATGCGTCATTTACCACAGCTCAATAACAACCTCTCTCTCTGCCCGAAACACCTGGTCACACAAAATGACACTCGCTGTCTTCTAAGAACACACACGCACAGACCATATCTCCTTTCACCTGTGGTGGCCTTAACCAGACACGTTACATCCCCACCCTGCTATTTGCTTGTGACAGATGTATTTATGTAATGGTTTTGATAGGTATTGATTCTCACAGCAGAGCCAGTTAAAAAACATAGAAAAATGAGATTTCAAAATCAACATGGCTGGGGTTGGTGTGGTGGTGGTGGTGGTGTGTGTGTGTGTGTGTGTGGGGGGGGGTGAGGTGCGTGTTTAGTGGAGATGATGCCTAACAAGACAGCAGGAGACATCGGAGGGAAAAAGTGAAGGGGAAAAAAGAGAGTGCATCCAGAGCTGGGAGGTCAGCTGTGACACTGAACCTTGAGAGGAAGAAGCCCAGGTTGAATTTGCACTTCATTCACAAAAAGAGATGGGACAGATTGAAAACATGCATGAACTGTGTGTGTGTGTGTGTGTGTGTGTGTGTGTGTGTGTGACCTTGGCTTGGCCTGGTGGTAAAGTGGGGCGTCAAGAGAGTCAGTGTGTGAGCAGCCAAGCGTTCTCCTTCAGATTAGCGGGCTTTATTACTGCCACCAACCACTGGCCTGACAAATCCTCTTATTTCATTTTACCTTCCTTTACCTCCTTGCTCTTTCTCCTTTTCCTTACACTTTTATTTCCTTAAAACCTCTCTCCCCACGTCTTCCTCCCTACTCTGCAGTGGCTTTCCCTTCTACGTCCTGCACCCCGTCTGGCTCGCTCTCAGTTTAACAGCCCTATTTTCTATTTCCTTGGTGTTTTCTCGTCATTGTCGTTCCATCTTGTGTGCAGCTCCGCTCATACCTATACAGCTCTCTACCTTCCTCCACCCCACTTCTTGCTCCGCTCCTCCCTCTATCTCTCACCTCCCTCCCTCTCTATACTGTGATGAATCTGTGGACAGGGGCTAATAATTGTACTTCAGCCCAAGTGCCCATTTTTCTTTGTGTTTGAAAGCTGTGAAAGGCAGGAGCTTTTTTTTTTTTTTTACCCCCCCATCCCTCCTCTTTTCCTCTCTCCCTCCCTCTCTCGCTTTTCTTTCCATCTTCACACAATGGGTGAGCAAAATAACTCAGGGTTTACAAGGTCATGCTGTCTAGTGGTGAGGACACGCTGGGGATTTGGGGCTGGAAGGATTTCCTCAAAGGTGCCGTGTTGAGACTTCAATAAAAACAGAGAAAGTTATAGATTGCACAAGCAGATCTACTGGGGGCAATAAGTGCATTTGATAGTGAACAGGCTCACTGAATCACAGTTATCTGGATCCAAATGTTATCAATGCTGCTTCGAAAGAGTTTTTCTTTCTTTTTCTTTTTTCTTTTTTTAAATAGCAAAAGACTGAAGTGGAGAAAAGCATTACTTTGTTGGATATGCCAGCCACTCCAGGATTTTTATTGTTCAACTTTCATCATTTTCAAAAAGAAAACTACACAGATGCCATACTGCCTGTCTTACATCCAGTCTGAGCAGTGAGCTGGTTTAATATGGGACAACCTCTGTTTACCTTTAAACACATGCACACAAACTTTATTATCCTGGAAGAGCTTAAGATCAAAACCCACCAATTTTACTTTCACAAGCAAATATATATATATATATATATATTATAATTTTGCAAAAATGCATCTGGAGGGCCATTCAGCTCATTTTTCTTCTACCCCACAGGTATTAAGAACATATAATCTCAGGCTCCGTCCCCACAAAATAATAAATAAAAAGCTGTGTGCAAGCAAAGCACATGTGCAGATATTGAAAGGAAATAATATTTTCATCGACTCTACAGTGGTACTTAATGAAAATTGATCAACAGTTTTAATCACAATGTCATCTTCAAAAAGACGGAGATGGAACCAGAGCAGGGAGGAGGGAGGAGAACAGGAAGTAAGACTTTATTGCCTGCTGTAGTTAGATGGTAAATTTCCTCCTGGCAGATATTTATTGAGTTAGTTGAGTCTAGAGAGAGCTTTAACATTGATTGTGATCATTAAATATATCCGCTTGAAATGGCAACATGGCATTCCCTCAGTCAATGGAGCCAATAGGAGCAGAACAAAGGCATAATCAAATCAATCCTCTCATAATTATTCTTTGAGAGGTGAAATTAATCACGAGAAGAAATAAAAACAATAATGGAAAATGAAATGGTCAGTCGTAAACAATTACTGCCCAAATTGAAATAAACTTGCTGAAGGGAGAAAATCAACTGTAAATCCAAATAATTAAAACAGCACGCTAATGTTTCTTGGTTATTTGGTTTACACTGGCCTTCAGTTATCATATTGTCTTGTTCTGTTATTATAAGAGAGCGATAAAGAGACAGTGACACGATAAGAGGCACCATGAGAAAGTGAGTGTGAGCGTTCTGTTCTAGACCGTGGGGTCAGAGGATCAAGGTCCTCCTCCTGTGAGAGCCGTGCTTCACTCTCCTCCCTGCTCGCTGAGAGGAAGTGTAGCTCATTGATTAGCTATCAGATTTTTCCGATAAAGCCTGATCGATAGGACTTTGTATGAAAGCCAGGCAGGACCCTCCCTCCTCACTCAGGCACACACATCCATAGATCTGCCACTGCAGCGTCCAGCCATACAGACTTTCTCCTGGAAAGTCTCCTTTGTGTCTTCAACCCAACTCTCAGATTAAAGGCTTCCACAAAGCTCAGTCTGGTTTCTGTTGCTCTCCTTTTAGAAGTTGTCATCAATGAGCATCAATTAGCTGAGTTAAAAACTTTATTTTTGCAGAATGCGGCCTTCATCATTAGCCTTACTATCCTAATAAGAGCAGCTGAAATTATTCATCTTATTTTATTCCCCAATGGAGACTTCCCCCTTTCACCGGGGATAGAGAGAAGGCAACAAAGGGAAGTCCATCCATCCACTATCTGACGGCGGGCACCATATGTCACAGGTCACACCAACATATAGAGAAATACAGAGGCAAATACAAATCCTTCATCTTGCGTGGTACCTTTGCCACTGGTTTGTATGTGTGTGGGAAGTGCCTAAATTAGAGGCAAATCCTGAAACAATTGACAGGTGGAAACTAAATAGGCAGCATACTGAAGAGACACTAATCTGTTTACAGTCGAACCAGGAGACACGTGAACGCTCTATCACTGATTAACAAGCAGACAAAAAACACATATCATTCAGACTGTTTTTATTCTGGGATGTTGATCCAGTTTTCTAAAAATGCTTGTCTTGTTTTCACACTTGAAACCTCAGTGTACGTGTGAGACAGCAACTGCAGTCAGTGTGTATATGTTTGTGCGTCCATCTCTGTTCCACGCATGTCCTGTGCTGTGAAAGGACAGCGATAAGACACCTGTGCTCCGGGTACAGTACAGATTATAACAGGGCATGACACCAGTATCAGTTTCTGTGCAGGCCACAGCTGTGTAAAGGCACAGCCTGTGTTTGACTGAATGTCTGTGTGTATCTGCACAGGAGGGCCAGGAAAAAAATGTGAAAAAAAAAAAAAGAGACGTGGATGATGCGAAAGACTGTGTAATTGTAGTGTTGTGTGTGTTTAGTGATGTGGGTTCATGTGTGAGATTGCAGGTCATCACATTTATCTGGTTAGTTGGACACAAAAACTGGAAGCTGTCTACGGAGCCAGAACGCTTACGGCCAAAGAAAAAGTTAAAATGAAACTGTTCTATTAAATATAACGTCAAACACACTGGCTGCGTAACTCTGTTCTAATACACTGAGTGTGTATAGTAAGTGTTTCCATATAAATATCTCCCCCTAATGGCCTACATACGACTTTTCACTGTCTGTGTTTCAAGAAATTCTACACATTTTATTTCAAAAGAGATTTTTATTCAATGCTCTCTTTCTCTCTTTTGTTTTTTCAGATATCATGACACTGGAATGCTGATGTTTCAAGAGCAACCTACGGCACCCTGACCGCCATAAAGCACAATGTCTCAACAGCATCCCAACAGCTGCTTCAGGGCAACCAATCCACAGCAAACCCAAAGTCAGAGTTCAATATTAAAACATTGATGGAAAAAAAAAAAACAACAACGACAACAACAAGAGACTGAACTCACATATTTTCCTCATCAAACCACAAGGGAAGAAACACAAAATTAAAGACCACATCTCTGAAAATAGAATTATCCACCATCTGTGTTTGGTATTCAAGTGGATATTAATTATCTAAATCATCTAAAATCGAATTACCTCTAAATTAAGATTTACCAGAGTATAGATTATTAATACTTAGGTTAAATCAAATAAACACAAAAAACATGATGTCCTCACCCCTTTTAGCACATGCCCAGAAATCAGGATGTTGTAAATATTGTACAGTAAACAAATAGCGCCATTGATAAGAACACTATTGCAGAATAATGTATATAGCCATAAAAGTCATACCACCACACACACACACACACACACAAACACACATATATATATCTATATATATATATAGATATATATCCATATATGTCACATGCCCATTACTCTTTATTTCTTCTGTGCCCAAAAAAGATTTAGCACAATGATTAATCAACGCTCGCTGTATTTCAAT
The DNA here is from genome assembly GCF_900963305.1 of Echeneis naucrates. Classification (NCBI taxonomy): domain Eukaryota; kingdom Metazoa; phylum Chordata; class Actinopteri; order Carangiformes; family Echeneidae; genus Echeneis; species Echeneis naucrates. Next base: position 10,432,620 of record NC_042526.1, on the reverse strand, counting down.
AGGAAACATCAACACCTATGTAGAGCTAGACAAGGAGATACTGAATATATAATTGGAAAGATGCAATATTTGCCATATAGCGCACTATTGCTGGAATCAGACTCATATGCCATGGAGTATATGCTTATTAGGAAACCCTGTATTGTTATTATTACAGGTAAATAGCTTTTTGTTTTGAACATTGTTCTTTTCAATAGACTGTAAAGAGATACAGAAGATGTGAGAGTTTCAAAAAAGCTACTGTACTGAGACAAAAATAGAAAAAGAAGAAACTTCAAGAGATCCCTGAATTTGTTCCAAATCTTCTCCTGTCCCCCGGGCACCACTACAAACTACCGCAGCCGAGCTGAACACAACTGAAACTTTGATTTATATCATATCAATTGAGTGTACAGGAAACTCATTCATGTGCTGTATACGTAATGTGTTTTACCCCCATAGTGATGTGACACACCCAGGAGGACTTTTGTGATTTGGCAGCTCTTGTACAGCGCAGTCAGAATACAGTTACCTTTTCTTTAGTTTATACTTATTTGGACATCACTATGACCCATCGGTCTTCCTTTTTGATTCCTGGTTCGGCTAGTCCCCCCCCCTTCTTCTCCTCCTCCGTCCATCAGAGGGCCTGTATCCCTGTTGACCTCTCTGCAACCAGGCGTTCACTCAGCTCCCACAGACTGGCAGCGCTGCTCTGGTCCTGGGCCTGGATGGACGGCAGGCAGCGGAAACAGTTGTTGAAGTACATGCCTCCTAATCCCTCCAGCTCTGGGGCTACAGCACAGTACACTGTGGTGGCTGCCCCTTGTTGCTGCAGACAGAGAAACACACAGGAGACGAAAGTTTAGAGGAATCACAAGACTGAGACAACAAGATGGCGTCAGCCTGTGGGAGGAGACCAGTTCTGGAAAACTCATCTACTGACACAGACATGAGAACGTGTCCTGTCTGCAAGAATGGAGAGAGGAAGAACAGCACCACATCACAATGCCCTCTGTGAGACACACACATACACACACAGACAAAAAGACAGCAGGACAGAGTGTGTCCACAGGAAAAAAAAAAAAAAAAAGACTCCACACGCTGTCTCTCCCCTATTGTCCCTTTGAAGAATATGATGACTGGGTCATATTACCATGGGAACAGCATAACCCCTTACTGTACATATATTTATATACATATATTTATTTATTTATTTATTTCTCTACCTGTTGTGTACAGGACCTCTGGCTATATGGGACCATGCGAATGCTACAGATGTATAAACTGATGATAGAAAAAAAATTAGAACATGGACAAGAAAATCACACCAGCTTCTGTTTGGATGGGAATCAACAGGGAAACCACAACTACTACGTAAAATGAGAAAGAGCAGGTTTTAATTCCATGGTTATGAATATGTATATATTCACAGGATGTGTGTATGGGCTCAGCGAGGCTTTCAAAGTTATGAATGAGTATCGGAAATTCTGTACAATTCTGTATCTATGTGTTTAAATCGGAGGTTGGTCGGTTATACATAAGGGAAATGTTCACATATATAAACACATACACACATACACCACAAGGCTTTCCCTCACACTCTCTCTCAACCAAGGCAAGCTTCCATCTGAAGATCATTCAAGTCGCAACACTAAAAATCAGTTTCATGTTGTCAAAAGCCGAGACACGCTGTGAAAAAGTAACAGTATTTGGGCGCAACCTGCTAAGTTCTCAGATAGACCCTGCCCCATCAGTCGGTAATTAGTAGGGATATTCTTGGAGCAGAGAAATTTCTGTGACATTTGAAAATGAAAGCTGAAACTGCAGCAGAATAAACACGTCAGAGAGAATTAAACACATAACCAAACTGCTCAAAGAGGGAGCTTTCATGTTGCAGCTCCAGCTAAAAGCTGCTGTGACAGCTTCCCTGCAAACTCCAAGGCTGGAGACGACTTCTGTACGGCCACATGAAATGGCTTGTGTCTTTATCTCCCAATGAGAGGAAACGAGAGTCAGAGGGGGCAAAGAGAGAGTGAGAGGGAACACTGATGTGACGACTGAGGACTCGTGTTTAGCACAGAGCACTGGCTCACACTGAGACAACCCCATATATGCAGCAGTCAAATATGGGCAAGACACACACTTGCATAATGGCAGCACATTACATGCCAACTGTTTGAACAGCTTCCTACAGCAGCTGTGAGACCAATACACATGAAGTGGAAATATCTATCAAGGTCTAAAGTATTTAGAATTTCTCATGGAAGTACAGAAATATGCACAGAAATGCAAATTCGATGGAACAAAAAAAAAAAAAAAAACACACACAAGTCAGATTCCAAGAAAAAAATTTTTCTCATCAGTGCACACATACACACACACGCAACCCCCTCTAAGCTCTAAGTAAACTTCCGCCAGGAGGAGCCCTGGTGTGTAACGTCGCAGCAGCAGATTGAGTGTGTTTGAAGTGCAGTGTGATGAGAGAGCTGGTAAACAGCAGATGAAAAGGCAGCATCTCTCTGTGTGCCGCTGTCTGTCTCACCTGCCAGTGAGGCGATAACTTCATCCACATCACATGTCACCATATCAAAGACAGACAAATGCCAAGCAGTGTCTCCGAGTTGCAGGTTCACACACGCTCAGTTTAACTCATCTCCCTCGCTTAGGGCATCTGATTTAGTTTGTCTGAAAGCTAAATGCCTTTTAAACTCCACTGAAGATTTCAGTGCTGCAGGCACTGATTCGCTGACGCCCCCCTTGAACTTGGCTGACTTTGAGAGCAGTTAGTTTGTGTCCAGCTACCAAACCACTGGTTCTGCTGTATGTTGAAATATTGATAGAAAAAACTTTCATGTTCATAAAGATTTGTGTGGCTGAATTTATAATTGAGGCTTCAGTATTTTTTCCAAAAGTACTTCATAATTTTTGAAGATTTTTCCTCAAAAAGAAAGACTGTAGTGCCGCTCCTTCGCAAGCTGCTGCAGTCCAGTTAATGGTGAGAAGACACAGGACGAGCATGGACTCTCCAGTCATGTGCTGCCTTATTGGTGTTTAGCTCATCCCCCTCACCACTTGACCTTGCAACCTCTGTAGAAGATAAGGCTGATGAGATTAGGCATTAACATGCTCAGCCACCCACCGCAGCCATGTATCATCGTGTGTGTGTGTGTGTGTGTGTGTGTGCGCGTGTGCATGTGTGTGTGTTTGCAGATACGACACAAGGGGTGTGTGAGGTAGTGGTAAAAAAGAACAAGATGGGTTGCGCAACAACCTTGATACACTTACATTACACAAGTACATGCAACCCCATAGTCACATGTGCATGCGCCTGCACCAAAGCTTGAACAGATAAACACTTGTGACAATCTACATGAAAGGTAATGTTGCCGCACTAGCGTGCATCATACACAAACCTGGTGTAACAGTCATTTCTAACCCATATCAAGCTGTACATTATGCCTGTAAGTTTAGCTGTTTACAAACTAATGGATTTTGCTGTGTGTCTTCCTATCTTTTGCAACTAAATGTGAATCATTACCTTCTGTACAAAAAAATATCAATAGTGTTAAAGAGTCGTTCTATTACCAGGAGCTGTAGACTTTGAACCAAACTTAGGTTGCAAAAATGATCATTCATTTATGAGACAAAGACTAATAATGGGAATATGCAGCAGTTTGCCATGTTGAAGGCATTGCAAAGATGTTCTAGTTGTCACTAAAACCCATTTACATTATATCATTGTGATAAAATTTAGGTGCGTGTTCCTGCCTTTTGCTGTGCAAATGGCCAGTTTGGAAACTCCCTCACCCAGCTGAGATATTTTATTCCAACTCCTCGAAGAAATTTTAGTTCAACACGTACAGCTTTTTTTCAGTATGTTCTAGGCTAACAAATAAAACTTAAATCCTCCTAGAATTTGTGCCACATCATTCGTGAGCACGGTCAGCCTTCAGAGACCTGAAAGATTCAGATGAAGAGATGAGATTTATTTTGAATGACTCAAGACTTCACTTGGACATTCCCCAAAAGAACAACAGCTCAGCCCCCCAACCGCTTTGGGGGAGGGGAGAATGTGGGCGCAAAACAGGTTCACCAGATCAACCCTAAATCTATAGTTTTCCTCTATGCTAAAAATAAAGCAAAGATCACAGCAATATGATAGACCAAAGGAGCGGGACAAGTGGGAGCAGATATAACTATTGTGTATATCTGCTGTCACTGAAAATAAAAACACCCAAATACAGGGTAAATACAGACACAACACCCTGCAATAAGCAGCAAAGAGCCTGCACTTAGCCCAGGCTCCACCACTACGGCTCTGGAACTGCTCTGGGATCAGATCCAAGTCTTCCAATGTCAGTATTGACTCATTACCCAAGGACCTCATGGACCTGCAATAGAAATGTCCTTGTACCATGTTACGCAATAATCAGTTGTTGAAAACTCCTTATTGAGCGTTTTCAAAAGCAAAAAGGGGAAGCGGGGGAAATGTGATGTTGTTGAATTATCAGTAATGTTTTGCCGTGTTCTGTTCTGTGTCATCATCATCCGAGTTGTACTCTCTCCCTATGAGCTTTCTCAGACCCTATGCATGTGACCCCTCACCCCCACATTTGTAGTTATGACATTGACCTCTCCCTCTGACCTGGATGTAAATAAACCCAGTACTGTAGAGCAGTCTGTTTTTGGCCCATCCCTGTACATACAAACCTGTAAATACAAACAGCTATGCATGCTGAAAACCTAGCAATTCTTTCAGGTACTTTTATAATCCCCAAATTCTCATATGGCATGTTCTGAAAAAGAAAAAAAAAATTTAAAAAGAAAAAAAAAAAGAGAAAAGACTCAAACTTAAAAGGTTTAAAATAAATGAGTTGATAATGTTGTCAAGCAATATCCTCTCTTGGACAGTGTGTGTAGAGTCTTCCTGTTTTCTTACTCCTGTGGGTGGTTCTCTTCCTTTGCCTGTCCTTCTGTGTTTCTGCTCACCATCTGTGTCAGTTGTTGTCAGTTGGCATTTGTACAGCAGTGAGGGTTGAGGCAGAGCAGAGAGGAGAGGGGGAGCATTCACCAGCTGACCTCTGTGATGGCACTCCAATTCAGCAGCAGTGATAAATGTTGGCAAAACGGACACGGCCGTTTATGCCTGGGACACTACGTAAGAAGTTCAGTTTCTGGCACGAACCACAGATCATTACAGCACATGTCAACGCTCACCATGTGAAGGCCCACTCAATCTGCAGTGTGCCCGAGAAATATTTGTGGTCAATTCCAAAAGTGACTTTTGTGGGTCTGCTTGAAGTTTGATGACCTATCACAGACAAGCAACATCCTGAGATTTGAAATACCAACTGTGGCGCTCTATAAGGAAACATTATTTTATGCTGTTTTAGACACAAATTCTAGAAAAACGGGCCTATAAATGCAGATTTTTTTAATGACCTCTATAGCTGCTGGAGCACCTGAATTCATGGGGTACTTGCTAAAATAAGAAGCATTTTCTACAATTCAATGTAAAAAGGCTACAGCATGCATTTGGAATGTATTTCCTGGCTTGTAGCCCCAGCAAAGGGATCAGGAGTGCAGTTTTGCCTCAGCCCTCTGTCCAGCCTCGTGGACTAATTATCCTGAAAGTGGGACTCAAAGGGATTGTGATTCTGTTTCAGGAATGTTTTTTTTTCTCAACCTGTGATGTTTAAAATAGATGGAGGTGTCTGATTTTTAATCTGTGCTAAAGATATTTTACATTTAATAAATAACCATGAAATCACACACTTCTCCCTGTTTGTTTGTGCGTGTGTGTGTCTCTGCTGTAGTAACCTCTGCGAGCTGACAGCTCAGCTGAGCATGCCTAGCCCAGCTGTAGAGGGAATCCTGGGTAATGCGGTTTTCTCAGATAAACAAGCTGTCCCTCCATTCAGCTTGACCACCCAACCAAGAGGAGAGGAGATTAGCACCTCAAACACCTCAGTACACTTCAGAAAGCACCCCAACACTCACCCCACTGACTCTGTGGTGACCTCTGTCACCCTGACTGAAGTGGGCCAGAGGTCATAACCGTACAGTGCATTTCATCTTCTATAGCACAATAACATAATTTCAGTAAAACATTATGAGGGGAATAGTATATTCATTGTCAAACAGCCAGCTGACTGGAATAAATCCAAGTCTATAATCTTACTTGCTATCCTCATCATCAGTCTCCCAAGTGAGTAGTCTACTCTTGGTCATCTGTATGTACTAAACTCTATTTCATACCCTCCATTAGCCCACTAGCTGATGGCCAATACTCACCTATGGGCAATATGTTCCCCTGAGGGGCATTAAGGACAGGATGGAAGGACCAGCCTGCTCTCTCCCTGCTTCTCTATCCATTTCTTCATCATGCCCGCTCAATGGCTCGCCGTCTGTCTGCCTTGCCCCCTGCTCCTTCCTCGGCCCTTTATTTTCCATCAGCTCTCAGCAGATCCCTATTCCCCTGCAGTCCCATCCCCCCTCCAGCCCCACAATCTACAGGATGGGCATACTGTGCTGCTGTAGCTGAGGTCTCATGGGTAAACGGCCATAGTAGGTGAGTAAATGGATCTCTTTCCCTGGAGCCTCAGATCACAGATGAGCCACAGATGACACTCTTTCTTTCCATATAAGTGAGCAGACTGATGTAGTTGAAGACGAGAAGGCAGAGCAAAAAAGGAGCAGAGGGGGAAACCATGTAAGAGTGACAGGAACACAACACAAAGCACCACAGAAACCCCCCCCCCGTGTTATTTCTCTTTCTCCGTGGCCCTCCCTTTACCCCTTCTGCGCCAGATAAGATCAACCGAGTGTCAGTCATCAACGGCCTCCTGTCACACTGTGATTGTTCATCTGTTATGTGTGTCTGCAGGTGTATGCGTGCGTGTAAATGTGCAGTCCAATGCGACATCCCTGCATACATTTAATGCCCACATGTTCAAGGGAACAATAGAAGAGGAAGTGAAGTACGAGAGGAAGGAATGCAAAGGACAAGGGGGAGGGGGTGGTGGGGGGGTATAATGATGAGAGGAGGGACAAGGAGAAGGAGTACGGAAAGAAGAAGGAGAGGAGATAAGGGAGCTAGGACACAAGGCATCCAAGGGGAAAACGATGGGGAGTCAGAAGGACTTGCGCAGCGACTGTGAAACTATCTCATTTTTATCTTGCGAGAGGACTTTCGAAGTGATCCGCACAACCTAATTATTTTCCCCTAATAAAAGCAACATATGCTAAGACAATAAAAGGCCTTATTGGACACCTATTCATTAAAGAGGAGCAGTAAAAGGAGCAGGACTCTGGCACAGGGATTAGCTTTTAAAAGGGCTTTTCTCTGGCTGGAAATGGCCTTAGTCTTCCTTTAGCATGCCCATATGGATGCATAGCCTGTCATAAAAGATCTGAATTATATATGAAGAAGCCTGGCTGCTTTATTGGCTGTGATCTGCTTTTTCACTCTCACCTGATTGCATCAGTGCACGACACCTCAAAGTTTGCACTGAATCACTCTTTGATCGCCTCTACTTTGTATAAATATTACAAGTCATGCAGTTTTGAGCAAAAGAAATGCTCCAACTTAAAGTACATATTGCTAACAACAACCATTCAACAGCAGTCAGACAGCCCATAATTCAGAAAAGTTGGTTAAGTTAGTAACACCTGGTTGGAATATCACATGATGGCGACTCACGTCTGACAGCTTGGCACAGCGGAGTCATTATTCCATATGGTCAATGTACTGTAAGTGTCAGTGTGTTGTTATTACGAGGAGAGCAATCCTGTCTGTGTGTTGGTATGTGAGTGTGTGATGAGCTGGTGTAATAGGGCCACACACAGGTGTGTGTATGCTCACCTCCTTACTGATGCACCAGCTAATTGGTCTCCTGCGGCAATCTGACATATTCACATACTCAGAATCTCCCTCACACACATTCAGCTGCATGCACATACCAAAAATCACACATATAGTCACACATATACAAACTGGGCAAATATGCACACACCCACATACACAGACAGCCCGCAGAGTGTGTTTCCAAATGAACTCATTATCACAGTGCCGACTCCAAGTGAAGAATGACACCTGAACAGACTGCTCACACTATATTCACAGCTACTGTAAAGTATAGAAGGAGAAAATAAAGTCCAATGACCAGAAAGCCGTACTGTAAAACACGATCTATGAAAGAAAATGGACTCATGAACCAGATGAATTCTCCACAGAGAAAGCAGGAGCCCCTAAACAGACCAAGCATTATCTGACATTTTGTTCCGACATGCACCCCCTGTAACACATCCGTCCCAAAATTACAACTGGGTGCAAAGCCGGATTGATCAATAGAGCAGAGGTACACTTTAAAGCTTGTACACAAAGATGTCTAAAAGTGTATTCATGCAAATAACTGACATTGTTCAGGAAATTAAAATCAGTGAATTATAAGTAATGGCCCAACTGAATGCAGAGAAAATGGGTTTCCGTTGCATATTAAAATGTTCATAAAACTTCTTCTCTTAACTCTCTTAGCTCTTAACTTCACACATGAATGATGTGATCCTTTTTTTGTTTCTTAGCTTTTTTGTTTGTATTTGTTTTGTTTTCGCAGCTTCAATCTCATATCAAACCTGGCTTCAATTAATTTTTCTCTTTGCGGCCATGGCAGAACAAGAAATGTCTTTTCTATATTGTCTATCCTGCTCATTTAGCCTCTCAACCCCCCCCCCCCGCCTCATGATGGAGGTCGAGAGAGGGATGTTCTGTTTTAAATAAGAAGGCAGCACTGGCCCATTAAACTCTGATAGTAATGATATTAATTTGGCAGGAACGTGTCATTTTCACAGGAGAGCAACTAGCTGAACTGTCATTATGCGCGCACACACACACACACACACACACTTACACAGGCGAAAGCATTCAGTCTCATTCACGCTGTCTCTGACACACTCTCACACAAACTCATCCTCCCTTTCTTTCTTTCGTCCGTCACACACACACACACACACATACACACAAACCAAGAACACGTCACAGGAGAGCAGCTAGCAGTAACATTATGAGAGATCTGGAGAGATCTGCTAATGGGATAGATTAGTGTGCCCTTGGTCACAACACTTACAATGGAATGACTGGAGCTGTGACATATATCCATGTCAGCCCCCCCCCCCACCCTCACCCCCATCTTCGCCTCCTTTTATTCTCCTCCACTGTACTTCTCCTGCTCCTCCTTCACTACCCCTTCTTCTCCCCTCCTTGCCCCACTCATTCCTGCTTCATATTTCGATCCATCTCCCGCTTTAGACTGCAGAGGATATCTGAGTGGTAGAAACGTCGAGCAGAGTTATGATCAAGAAGAGATGTCCTGAACAGTGCTGCAGCAAGGATTAAAAAAAATCTCATTATGTTAATAGATAAACTTACCAATCAATATGTAAGTAAAGTTTTAGCAATACGCTAAATGAAAAGCTGTCAAAAATCACATGACTGAAAACGTTCTGTTTCATTTACAATCTAGTCCAGAGGTTTCACATCATTGACATCTGAGATGCTCAGAGTGGATGCTCATATCATGTTGGGCCGTAGAACAACATTAGAAAATGTAGCAGACGAAGGTGAGGACTGGGATCCTGAGCATCAAGGAGAGTTTGACACAAATTATCTACAGGTGCTACAAATTTAAAGGCTCATAGTGTAAATCTCATGATTGTCCCATTCCTCAGCCTGACCAATAAGACAGATGAGATCCAGGGGAATACTGTTCGTTCAGACCAGTACAACCTGTTCAGACTCAGAGTTTCTTCACATTTAATTTATTGATTAAACACACACACTTTAGAGAGACAACAGCAAACCTGCAGTATTTGATGTGTGAATTTGCAGTCTTTATTTCGTGTGTCACTCTGTCACACTTTTCCAGCTGTGATACTAATAAGACTTGTCCAGGACCTCTCTTTGTAGTACTGCTAAATATGCCCACATGAACACACACACATGCACACGCACACACTTACAAACAGGTCATATATGCATGTCTCCTCACATTCAAGCACTTACTGACCCTCAAAGCAGTAAAAATAGTGAGATGAGCCGTCGTATAGTGCAGTGTAAGAAGAAACTGAATGTATTTACCTATTTTTATTGGTATGCTGATCCAGTTTGTGTGTGTGTTTTTGAGTCAATGTGAGAGTGTGTGTGTCCCAGAATGCTATTTTGAATGTGTGCGTACGTGTGTGTGCATGTGTGTATCTACACTGACCCCATCTTGGCACTCCTGACCGGTTGAATGCAGGCTGCATAAATTAGTGCTGATGCTCTGCGATGTAATTATGCTGCTGTCAGGACGGCCCCTCTACTCAAATTCATTTTAATAAAGTTGGTCTCCAAGGTTACCGACCAGGGGTCACCTTCGGTGTCAGCCCCTATGGATCATGCTCGTGTAACATTTTGAAAGTCTGCGGTCGGAGTATGATAACACCTTAACACGACAGGCTGGACCCCCACAACACAACACAAATACACCTCCCACTGACTCACCCAGGATGGAGAGAGGCAGGTGACAGAAAATAGGATAGAGGAAACAAGAGTGGAAGGAAAGAAGACACAGCTTAAAGAGACAGAGAGCAGGATCAAACTGTGCCAAGATGGGAAAGCACATATCAGTAAAGGAGGGGTAAAAAAAAAAAAAAAAAGAGGTGTGAGCACGAGGGAAGGAATAGAAATGAGCCAAAAAGAGTAAAGGGGGGAGGGGGGACAGGGTAGAGGGACAAGGAGAGGGCAAGGGAGTGTCTCTCTTGGGCAGATGGTGGGGTGTATTCTCATTTGTCCTGCTACAGTGTGTGTGTGCTAACACTAACCTCCAGGGCAGAGCTGCAGCACAGAACACGCTCTCAATTAGCCAATAACACAGACCCGCACATACAGTTGGGACAGGGAGAGGGACACTGTCTCTACACAACAAATAGTTAAACACACAGGAACAACGGTCTCTGCTAAATAATTAACTGTGGATATGTTTCTCTTTCCAATACTATGATAACATTATTAACTTAAATGGTTATAGCTAATGACAGAAGAAGGTGTGTAGTTGGGGAAAGCAGTGGACAATGTATCCATGATGCTTTGACTCATTGAGACGCACTCATATACTATATAATGTAACTATAACACAACAGCTCTTTCAAGGGGGGGTTGTGATGTAATATAATTCTCCTGGATAATCTGCTTTACATGACAGGGGGAAATTGACTGATTCTGTTAATTTGGGATTTCATCTGAGATAGTGGTTTTATTTTTTCTGCAATTACGATTTAGATATGTATTTGAAAAGTGACATTTGGTAAGTTGGAAAGCTGTTTCACATGTGGCAGTGTTTGACTGAATGTCACCTCAGCTTGAAATGAACAATAATGATCTTTATGACACAGTGGTTTATCTCAAAGCCACGTGAATCTACATTGGTCTGGCATTCATAGTGATTCTGAAATTATATAAAGGCTTTGCTGCTTGTTACTAAGCCACTGTGCTAATATTCAGCCATCATCGGCCTCTGACTACATTGCATTATTACCCTTTTTACCCCCTGTGTTTGAAGTTGCATCTGGTGAATACTGAACTCTCCGTGTGTGGCTGGCTCGATCCACACAAACACAGCACCCTCTTTGGCCTGCAATCATTCAGTGTGTGAGAGTGTATAGCCTCACCGTGTGGGCCGGGGTGACTTTGACTGCCTGTGTAATAGTTACAGCAGCACGCTTTGTTAGCTGCAGGTAATTTATGGTTGAACTGGCCTGATAGTCTGATACGATCGACTGCCCTGACTGTCTTTACCAGCCGGCCCCAAAGACACAGAGGAAGACTCTATCTGAGGAGGAAAGGTAAGAAAGACACAGAGGGAGAGAGATAAAGATAGCAGGCTACAGGGCCACTTAAACTGTTGCTACAGGAGAAAAGAGTCTAGATGTAAACTGCAGGATGCAGAGAAATAATAAATTGAAAAATTCAAGTGACAAAAGTGTAGTAGGAAATGGCTTATGCAGGTGAAAGGCAGAGAGAGAGCGAGAGAAATGAAAGAGTTGCAGAGCAGTTATGTTCACAGCATCTCTCTTGAGGTGTACAGAGAATTAGATTGCATTAAAGACTGACAGTCCATTCATCTGAACCAAACCAAGAAGGAACATTTAGTTAATTGAATGATTAATAAATTCAGCTCGCTCACATTATTTCATTCTGGCATTGGCTTTGGATAAAAATGTCTGCCAAATCAGAGACGTCATATATCACTTGTTTGAAATCCTTTACCTAAACCTTGCACGTAGCATCGATATAACTTGAACTAGTCTAGATGTGTATACAAAGAAGGAGGGACACAGCAGCATGCGGTTTAAACCTTATGCTGTCTGTTTCGACAATAGCATCGGGCATGTTGAGCTTTTTGCTCATCATCACCTCTGTCCGAGAGACACAAATCTTTTCATTCACAACCAGCACCTGTCTTTACCGTGTGAATCAGCACACCAGACTCCCACACCTTCCTCCCTGCAACACCTAACTTCCCTTAATAAAGACAGACACAGACCCTTGCTGTACATACACCTTTCCTTCACCTCCTCCTCTAATGCAGTTAGGCACGAGGATCCTTGCCCTTCTCTCTCCTCCCTCATAGCTCTCTCTCCAAGATCGGCCACTCTAATTTAGTCTGTCAGGCCAACCAGGTCCCTGACTGCTGTTCTACTTTCATCTCCCGCCTTCAAACAGAATGAGGATGCTTTCATAAGGCTGTGTGAGTGACAGGCAGGGGAGTCAGGTAGAGACAGGTCCCTGATATGGACAGGCACTTTGTCCTGTTTAAATACACTAATGGGGGATAAGAAGCCTGTCCCGGGGACAGGTGGAGATAGGACAGGACAGAAGACACAGACACTTATCTTTACTTATGGAAGATTTATGAATGCCGATATACTGATGTGCAATGTATTACATCAGATAGCAGAGGTTGTGGTAGAGGGCAAACTATCTCATTCTCACATTAACTGTTTTGGTTTGTTTCATCTTTAGGAGAAAGAGTTCCTGGACACTTTTTCCTCTCAGTTCATAATGATGTGACGGAACAGAAAATTTCAAGCTTGTTTGCCCTTAGAGAGCAAAAAATAAACATCTTAGTTAGCCGGAGAACAGCTGACTGATGTTCGCAAACAAGAGTCCGACAACGGTGTTGCTTTTTTTTTTTTCTTTTTTTTTTTTATTCCTGGGTGGAACACTCCAATTTCAATGCCACATTAACACACATCACTGGTGAGGAAACACAAACACGTGCGCACACACTCGTCTGAATCACAGTTTACACACCCAGTAGGCAGCCTTTTGGATAGATGGCACCTGCATACAGGAGGAGAGGGCACACAAATAGGATTCAAGAGTGGAAGGGGGGGTGTGCGGAGGTGGTGCAGTGGGGGTGAGTCCATAAATAGGATTGTGTAGGAAGCAGGGCGAGCTAAATAGGATTGTAATGTACAGGAAGGGATGTATAAATAGGATATGAGAGTCAGAGCTGTGTTCTCACTAGTTTCGTGTCCCTGCGGTATGTGAGTTCTCCAGCACGGGCCTGTGCCATGCATGCGTGTGTGTGTGTGTGTGACAAGGAGAGTGAGTGAGTGAGTGAGTGAGAGAGAGAGTAAGTAAAGCCCATTAATGTCGAGGCTAATCTTGAGGCACCTGTCTCCTCAGGCAGACTGTGACCTCCACTGGCCAGGTTCACCGATGCTGGTTCTCCTTCCTCATTCCTCACCTTTTCCCCTCCCTCCTCAATCCTCACATCCCTCTCTTTCTTCATTTACCCCCACTTTGCTTTCCATATTTCAAAGATGTGTTTTTTGTTTCTCTCTCTCTTCTTGACCTCTTCGAACAGGTAAACTGTCACTCTAGCTGGGTGTACACTGGCCCCCCTCCAACAAAGGTCAGCGGTCACGGCTCTACCCCCACCCTCTCTCCCTGCTTTTGGGGTCAGTGGGCTTTGGGAGCTGTCAGCTCAGTGCTGGTGTCTGCTGGCTGACGGAGTAAGGTCAAAGGTGATGGGTCTGGAGTTAGAGGGCAGGACGTGACCCTATAAACAAACAGCATGGGGAGAAAGTCGCACCCCTGAAAGAGCCTGTCACTCTCCAAACAGGGGGTAATGTAGTGTGAGCATACATACAGTGTGTGCATCAAAGTGTCGGGATCTTCCTTATTTACATCTTTATTCTCTCTTTCATTTACAGAAAATATTCAGAACCATTTACACACATTATTGGTGGTATCGATTTTCTTTTAAAGATGAAATTGGCATGTTGTGAAACCACTACGCATCTCCAGGACTTCTAACTTAGAAGACTTCCCAAAACCAAAGACTGACTTTAAAAGATCTTCAGGAGTGCTGCAGATGGGAGAACCAGAAGGACAACCATTTCAGTAGCACTCCAGCAATCAGGTCTTTATAGGAACCCACTTCCAGATATTTGACAGCCGTCTTGAATTTTGTCAAGCAATATTTCAAGATGAGGAAAAATACTTTAAAATGAATGCAACAGGGGCTTCCATAAAGCACTGAGAAATGATTTAATTATCACATAAACAAGATTCACTTCTATCTTTAGCAATTATTGAGTGCAGGTTTATGGATAAAATAGCCAATTAGATGACATCCGACCTCAAAAGACCACATGTATGCTGTCAGCTCAAGTACAATGTCGTTTCAAGTCCTAATCTGTGATGTGTGCGACATGTCATGTTAGGATGGCATACATCTGTTAGCATGTTTATGGTTCCTTGTCAGAGTATCTCCTCTTTCCCGCCCATGATTACATTACAAACCAGTTTACACCACCAAGGTCATGATGGACCGCTATGAAAACATCATCTTCTCCATGAGCCAAGGCAGCAATGCATATGAAACTGACAAAGACACAGGCAGTTAGTCATACAGCGTGAGCAATACATACATACTTATAGAGTTATATCATCATATTTTAAGCGCCAAGGTAACTGTGTGTGTTTGTGTGTGGGGCCCAGGAGAGCAAGCTGTCTGCTCAGACAGGTAATGGATGGCAGGACTGAGAGAGACTGAGGGGAATTAAGATAAACATACTCTTGTTGCACCGTTGTCTGTTTACCATGAATTAAAACACATCACATGTGCTATATGCACATACATACCAGCACACATGCACATGCACACAAACACTGATACCTGTACGCGTGCATGCAAATACACACAGAAGTAGTTTACGCTTAGGATTTTATGATAAATTGATATAGTTGAGTGGAATAGATGTTTGGACAGTGGCTTTTTGAGTAACTGATCAATGAATCACACAAAAGAGATCTTGTAAATTATGAAGAAAAATAAACTCTCCCTATATTAAGCCACTATTATAAAATATTAAGCAGATTTAAACTGACTGAATTGAATCAGACAAGAACATTAATTTTTCGCTTTCAGGTGTCCTGCATACAGATTATGTGGACTATCACGTTCTGGGTCCAGAGCCAAGCTTTGGACAGAGGATGACTGAAATTGGCCCTGAAATTATTCTGGACTAATTGCAGTTTAAAGAACCTTCACTGAGGAAAATTAATGTTATGTAAAGTCACAGTCTACTGTGGGTTACAAGAGCAGACGTTTCTGTAGCATTTTACCATGAGAATACGTTAAATACATCTTAATACAGTCAGGGGAAAAGCTTTTATTAGCCAAAATTGTAGTCTGGACTTTAGAAACTTGAAGAAAAAAATAAATGGGGAAAACAGCACATCCCAAAAAAGCAGCTATGTAAGAGGAGAAATTTGCTCAAAAGTTGGTCTCACCACACAGAGCCCAGCACAAACATGCTTCATACGTGCACACACTCTTTTCCAAGTTCATGCACCACTGATCTAAGTACATAATGAAGTGTGACATATCAAGCAAAGGCGCTAATGGGGTGTGAAGTCATTAGTGAACTCTCTTTCTCTCTCAAACACACATACACACACTCTTGTGCGTGTGTAGCAACACGCTAATTCTTTCAATTGTAACTGAGGTGTGATTGTGAAAAACCCTTTTGTGCTATCCTGACTCTGGGGTTTTATTTGTGAACTATGTTTTACAGAGCAGCCTCACAAAAATAGATTTCCACGGCATCAATGTATCATATCAAATGCTTTTAATGCAAGCTTTGGGTGCATGACTATAGGGGAATGTGTGGGTGAGAAAAATGAATCAACGCACGCAGGGTTTCCCTCTTCAGTTGTGTTCACGCACCTGACAGACACAGATTTCTGGCAAATGCATGTGTTTACTTGACATAACTGACATAATGTTGTCTGACACACTCCACATTTACAGTTGGCACAGGAATGAGAGAGAAAATAAGAGAGAGTGAGCATTGGGAAGGGTGAGAGAGGGGAAAGAGAGAGACTCTAAAAGCTTGTCAGTCCCTCTTAATTATTCTAATTGCTGAGCTCAAGCTTCATGCCAAGGCTTAGGCATTCCCCTGGCACAACCACACAAGCCCCCCATCGCACGCACACACACATGAAGCAGCCACTGCATTGCCTTGAAACCTCTCCTCACTGATCGTTTGGTCCTCTCCCCTCATCTCCATACAGAACTCCCCCATCTCTCTTTTCCTCAGCTCCCTCTATCAGCATCCCTCCACCCTCAGAGCACCCTCTTATTCCTCCACTCCTCCTTCTCTCCTCCCATCACAACAGACCCTTCTGCTTCCTCTCCCCAGCCATTCCTCTCCTCCTCCCCTCCGTTCCTCCGAACTGGATTAAAAGTACTTTTCATTACCCGTGCAGGAGATATGGCACTTAAAAATCACCCCATTATCATTTTTCACCCAGCAAACAGCATACACTCTCACAGGGACATAATTACCACGCCCTGTCATACCAGGGAGATGGAGGCTGCTGATTTCCAGCCAGGCCGTGTGTGTCACTCTGTGTGTGTGTGTGTGGGTGAGTGCATGTGTGTGTCTGTAAGAAACTGCTGCCTGTCCGCCTGCCTGCCTGCTTCTCTTATTGATATTAAAAGCGCTGCATAAACGAGTGTTTAAAATGGCTGTCAGAGGGGGAGAGAGAGAGGATCCACTCCAATCACAAACTGCAGCACACATCACTGGATCTCTTTCCCAGCTTGGCACATGGTAATGGTCTGGAATAACAGAATACTGCTGGATGAGTCCCATTGCCACATTCCAGGTTGTACAAGACTGCAGAGGAGGTGGTTGCAAAGGGAGGAATTGAGTGATAGAGCTCACTTTAACCAGTCAACACTTAACACATAATGAATTGGGAGTCACATGATGAATTGGATTTATGGTGCGCTTGTTCTTAATGGCTGAAGTGCTTCAAATTGTGAGGCTGGGGAGGGAAAGCGGACCTGACTCATTCACACTAATATTCATTTAGGAAGCTAGTCCATCTTACAGTTAGACCAGTTCTGCAGGGGATATGCCTTCACTCACAGTATTCACAAGGGGGTGTTAAGTATATATGTGTTTAAAACACTCCCCGCCACCCTTAGACATTTATCACTGTGACAACACTGCATTGAAACCCCCAATATCACTCCACAGGGGCCTGCCGTTGGCCTGTCACAGGAATGGGTGTCTATAATTATGCCTGTAGATAAAGCAGGGACAAACGTGGGTCCTGCATGATTAACTGGGTTGCTGTTTGATCACATTTGACTAATTTGTGGCATAAATCTTCAGGCCAGTGCCCCTGCTAGAGACCATTAGCCCTGATGCTGACACCCCTGACACACACACACACACACACACACACACAGAGTTCATAAGCGTACTCAACAGTCATACCTTTCACAGGAACTGCAAAAGGGGAGCATGTTGCCTTTCACTGCTGTTGTGTTGGAGGGGTGAAAATGCAAAAAACTAAATATAAACACTCAAAAACAGTTTCTGGATACATCAATTCTAAAACTATCTGCATGAGGTCAGAGGTGGGGAGTGGGGGTGTAGGCTGGGGCCATGGTAGACATAAGCACTATAGAGAGAGAATTGCAGGTGTACTGGATTATGATATTAAGCAAACATGAGCTCTGAGGTCTAATTATGACACAGGGGAGGTTAGAGAGTGAGCAAGGGAGACAGATTCAGTACTGTGCAGTGGGGTGGATGCTGAAGCCAGCAGAACCAGCCTGGTCATTTGTAAACAGGTAACGATGCAGGCCAGGTGTATGAGCATATGTACCAATGAGCAGAGGAGGAGACAGGGGAGAGGGACGGAATCAGAGGAGAGAGAAAATACAGGGGAGAGAGTGGGAGGAGTAGAGGGAGGATCTAATTAGGGGGAATTTACAGTGCCCTGTGCCAAACAGCTAAAATGGCCAACTGGGCACAGAGATTTATTACTGGGTTAAATTAGGTTGTCTGGTGAGAGTTGGTGAGACCACCTACAGCTGTCAGTTGTCACTGATTATTATAACTGGGGAGAACGGCAAGAGTGATGCAATAACAAACCAAACAAACTGACTGTGAGTAGTCCACAATAGTGTGTTGTTCCAGATGCAGGTTTGTGAAGAAAAACCAATATTCTTTTGTGTTTAGGACAATATTAATTGAGTCAAGTGAGTGATTAAGAATGATGCTTGAACCCATTTAGCATGAATCAATGAACCACTGGACAGAAGGTTTCCAGAGCAAGGAGCCTTTGCCTCCATTTGCATTAGTATCCTTGATCAAATCTGCAAGGTAAACAGGTTTAAAACCTGATGGGGGATATTAAACTTGCAGATTGAGCCAGCTCCCCCTCCCCAGGATTGTCTGGAGCTCCTGGCTGAGGTTTGGGCCCCTGCATTTGACTCTGCTGCTTAGAGCAAGGACGCAGCACAGTGAGCCAGCCCTGAGCAGCCATACTTTCATGGTCGGTTTCCATTTAAATATCTGACTGACAGGGAACATGGCGCCATTAAGGCGTCCCGTGGGCCCAGCACGAAAGGAGGAAATGGGCAGATAAAACTGCCCAAGGGATAGGAGGAGGGTGAGAGAAGGGCCACACTGCCTACAAAGCCTTTAACAGTGGGACCTGCTCTTAAAACCGTATAGGCACCACTCCATCCATTCAGTCCTCCATCCCTCCACACCCAAAACAACCTTGTCTCTCTGGAACAAAAGCAGGATTTATCTAGCATGACTTATGGCCCCTACCTGACTTTCTTACTCTGTTGGCAGTATGAGGTCATATAGCATGTGTGAGTGCACATAAGTGAGAGTGAGAGAGAGTAAAAGTGTGTGTGTGTGTGTGTGTGTGTGTGTGTGTGTGTGTTTTCACATAAAATAGTAAAAGATTCCTCCAAGCCCCGGCTGTACAGTAACTCTTAAACATTTAATACTCACAGTACTATACCTGAGGGACAGTGAGGCTGAGTTGACATGTTGCACACAAGAGTAGTATTTTTAAGTCCTGTTATTAGACCCAAGGCTCTGAGACTGTCTTTCTTTTGGTCTTGACCCCATTTGTCTTAAAGTCTCATCCTAGTCTTGAACTCAAAAAGTGAAATACTCTTCTTTCACTGACTATAAAACATATTTTTAGATCACTTACAGAGTAAAAAAGTAAAAAATAGCAAATACTGACTGGTAAAAATAGACCAAGAGGTTGTGTGTGTATATTATATATGTGTGTGTGTGTGTGTGTGTGTGGTGTGTGCAAAATGAATAATTGGTTGACTAATTGAATTGATGAATGATGAGGGTACACCGTCATTAAAATAACCA
This sequence comes from Echeneis naucrates, assembly GCF_900963305.1. Classification (NCBI taxonomy): domain Eukaryota; kingdom Metazoa; phylum Chordata; class Actinopteri; order Carangiformes; family Echeneidae; genus Echeneis; species Echeneis naucrates. The sequence continues at coordinate 10,412,877 of NC_042526.1, read as the reverse complement.
ATGATTTCCCTTCTCCAACAAAGAGAAGAACTGCTGCTATAAGACCGGACCCTTAGGACTCTTTCAGGTAAAAAAAAAAGCCATCATTCATACCTTGAACATCACTTCATCTACTCCACATCCTTACAAGTGTCTTTTCTACCTGTGTGAAAAAAATCTGGATTAAACACCAAAACTCATCACAGTTCACGTTTATTTCAGGAATTGGAGGAGAGGCTGACAGGCACAGGGTGAGACAGACGGGAATGATGTGGTGCACTGCAAACACTACCAAAGTTATCACAGTGGGAATAATTTCATCTTCAGTTCACATTATCCCAACACTTTTAAAAAGTAATCAGAAACAGAAATAAGCATTTGCTTGTTTTTGATTGGAGCATCTTCACAGATGTCAATGCATTGCTTACTATAAAATTTAAACCAGGGTCTGGCCTCTGACGCAGTAGTTCTTAGAGGCTATGAAGCTTTTTTCTTTACAGTGCTATCTATCATGAATCCAACTTCAGACTGAAGCATTAACATCTTGTCTTGTCTTGGTTGTGCAGTCTCAGTCTGGTCTTACCTGGACACATCTTTGTTTCAACACTGGTGTTAACTATACTGAGCTCCAGTCTGCTGGGAAAAGAATCTTAACAGTGGATGCTGCCAGGCCTAGACGTTAAGTGGCTGTCAGAGATGCTATAACAAATCAGTGAATGGCTCTGACACACAAACACAAATGAGCAAAGTCAGCCAGCCAGAAGGTCGACCAGCCTTCCGGCTGGCCAGGACAGTGGCACCATGAAGACAGTTACACAGACAGAAAAAAGAAAGGAAGAAAGAGAAAGAGAGGATTGTCTGGCAGTGATGTACTTTTGCTTCTTAACTTCCCACAATTGAGCTTTCAGAGTCTCCGCTGTACTCCTCCCTCCTGCCTCTGTGCCACCGTCCATACTGCCATGCCCAATAAGGGTCAAGGCTTTGCCTTCGTCTTAAGGAGCTCATTTGCATCCCGCCGGCAAACAGCCAGTCAGAGCTTGTTCAAAGGGCCTGCTAATCCAATCAGATTGTTTATCTGTGAGGCCTTATCGCCACAGACACCGGCATCTGCAGGAACCACATCACAGGGCATCATGGGGCTGCTGGTTGTGATTGGTGGAGACAGAAAGTCAGGGGGAAGTAGGCATCACAAGGCTTCAACATGGCTCCGAGTTAGCCAGGAGTGACAGTCAGAAAGCAGGAAAGCTTAACCAACACCTCCAATGTTATGACTGCTTCCCCAGGGAAGGCATGGATACACATTGGGTGTGAAATATGAATTAGATGGTAGGATTTCATCTTCATCTGCTGTAGAGCACAGGGCTAGGGGGTGTATGCAGAGTATGAACAGTACGTAAATGTCTAAAAATGTTTCCTGACATAAATTTTAGATGGTAAGTCTATTTCATGTCTAGCAGCACACAAACAATAGATAAAAAGAGTGTAAATAGCAAAGGCGAATAATTACAAAAAAGTTTAGATGAACCATTCAGAAAAACAAAAGACACCTTGAGCACAAAGCACAAAACAAAGGCAGAGTATAAAACAAATGAATGGATATAAGAACTGATGTATATGCCCTTCAGCCCCAAAGGGAGGCCGATGAAGTGAGCTTCTGTAGGTTAATGTCGACACACACAGAGCCATATCACCAGTACAACAGCAGCCACAGGAATAAAAACACAGTTTGCTCATTCAGGTATATATGCAACAGAGGTGATCTGCCTGCATGAGTGACTTTGTGTCCAGGGACAAAGGGTGGACATAAAGGGACATGGGGGGACATAAAGGTACAAGGGGACAGAGAAACCAACTTGGCTGTCCTTGCACATGAGCCCTCAGAGACCGCAGTCAATCCACCTCTCCTCCTCCATTTATGCTCCTATTCTCTATTCTTCCAGCTCTCCCCTCTCCTCTTTCTCCTCATCCCCCTACTATCCCGTGCTCCCTCTCCTTTTCTTGCCATCTGCCCTGTGCCATCCCTCCTGCCTCTACCCTGCCCCCCGCCCGATTGTTTCGCCCTCACACTTGCACTCGATCCTGCTCGTGTCACTATTAGCAGCATCACACCGGGATCACATGGCTGCTGAGGTATGGAAGCCGAGTCAATGGAGCGTGGCACACAAAGACGCACATATACCCCCATTGCTGCTGCCTCCTCCCATTCCTCCGTCTCAATAATTCTCTCCTTGCCTTTTCCCATCCCTTCTTGATCATTAGCTTGGATTGCAGCCAGATTTGATTTAAGTAGCCAGACTAACTGTAATTTTTTCCCAATATGTCCTGTGCTATTCACTGTAGCACATGAAACGCTACACATGCAATTAAACAAAAAGTCTTAGTTTAAAAATTAAATATATATATATATATATATATATATATATATATATATATATGGCCTTTTAAACTATTATGGCTACCAAAGTGTCAGTTCAGCTGCGATTCCAAACCAGGGCATATATCAATATGTAACAAAACCACCATTTGGCAGTTATGTGACCTGCTCTTTGTCCCAACCTTGGCAGACTATTAGATCTGGAGCAAGGAGTCAGAGAGGTGAGACAGGCGTGAGGAGGAGGTAGAGGTGGATCTATAACTGCTCTCCAAGCAGAGAACTGCTCAAGGAGAGGCAGCTATGGATTCAACCCATCCTTCTCTGTTCTCTCCTTTTGTGTCCAACTGTGTAAGGCAACATGTGTGCAGAGTGTTTGCGGAGGCAAGTTGAAGTGTGTGTGTGCGTGTGTGTGTTTGACTACGGTCCGTGCATGCGATAAGCCTGTGGTAGTAGTGGTCCTGAGAGGGACCTAAGGCCCTGTTCTCCTGATTAGTCATTTATCAGGCCTGGCAGCTCAGACCCACAATAATCACTCTTCTCTTACCCCTCCTCCTTTTCCAGCGCTGATCCCCCTCTATCCCTCTAGATCTCCCGTTTCCACCCCTACAACAATGTTCTCCATCCCCCAACAGCAAAGTATTATATGGTGCCGCATGTACATGTCTATCCAACCTCTACCTGACTCGACTCAAGTTTCACCCCCTCCATCCACTTCGTCGCGTCCATTCACGCCTCTCTGGAAGCCCCTTTTTACTTCTCTCATAAACTCCAATCCAATTTCTCTCCACGTCGGACTACGTTGTGCTTGAGCTGAAGAGCCAAAGCTAAACCTAAAGACAAATTTCCAATTTGTCTGTTTGAATTTAGTGAGTTGGAGCCGCTTAATGCTGAAGAAAAGAGAAGAGCGCTGCATGATGAGAAGAAGATGGGAGGGCAAGTGTCTTCAGGAGTGGCAGGAGAACCTCCCTATCAACCAATACCACACTACCTCATCCTGCCATGTCAACAGAGAGGGATTAGGATATCAGGCGTATTGAGGAGGCCAGAATGAGTTAATGCAGTTAACCAGATGTTTCCTCTCAACCTGTCTTCCCTTGGTTGGGAGAAATTGGAAAAGCTGTCTAGCCAAGGGGAGGGAATGTAATCTGGACTATGCAGACTGGAGGATGCGGACACATAAAAGGCCTGTCCTCCTGCTTCCCGGGCGTCTTTTCTCTTTCTTTTACCCTTCCTTGCCATCATTCCTGCTCTCTCTCTCTCTACTGTATGTCTCTTTGAGGCACTGGAAAAAGAGAAAAATGGGGCCTGAAAGAAAAAATTCATACAGACGAGGTTGCACCCAAAAAGGGGTTAAAAGGGGGGGGGGGGGGGGGAGACAACAAAATCTGAAAATAAATAGGAGGAAAACTGAGAATAAAAACAATTTTATAGATATGGGGAAAGAGAACAAAGAAAGTGTGTGCATGTGTGTGTCATTACAGAGTATGACAGCTGTTTGAACCCCCAGGGAGATAACAGCTGGGACCCCACCACAAACGTACACACCTCTACATGTCCCTCATTTCATTTCTCTGTAACCATCCTCATATCCCTTCATCCCTGGCCTCATGTTTTCTTCCAGCTTCTCTTTCCATTCATTAAACTGTGATTCCCCAACTCAAACTCCTCTGGTTTTATTGTTGCCTATTCATTCATTCCATTCACTTCTTGTGTTTTTCTTTGTATGTTATTTTGTCCAGATTTTCACATGAAGCCTATCTGTGTCTCATACTGTTTTGCTTCAGACAGAGGCAATGATAATAACAATAATAATAATAATAATAATAATAATAATAATAATAATAATAATAATTGTCTTTGGCTTTACCAGCATGATTTCCTTTGTTTTTTATTTCTGACTTTGGCACATTATTCTACTCTGTTCCTGCTGAGGTCCAGACCCAAGAGTGACAGAATTACTTCACTCTCTTTAATAAATCTCCATGTAAACAAAGCCAGTGTTAGGGTGACAGAGTTTAAACGGAGGGTGTCACACTACAATTACAAACTGGGCCTTTAACCACACCTCTCCCCCACCGACTGTGTCTTTATAGAGCAGTGTGCGTAATAGGGGCTCTCTTATAAAACACACCGCCGTGTCACACACACATTACTCAGCCCACCGCCCCTTTAAATGATCCAAAGATGCACGAGGCCATCTGTGGGCCGCAATTAAATATCCACCCCTTTAATTCAGCTGCATGCTACATTACCATCCTATGCCCAATGCCCATCTGAAACATCGGGTGAAGTTACACAATAAAATGCAGCAGAGTTAGTTAGTCTGGTAGAATGTGGCTCAAATTGAAACTTTTTTGTCTGTTGTAAATCCTCTTCAGGGCATTTTGTCTTAATTGTGCTTTGTGCCAGCTGAAGGCATGGCCACCAGCGGCCCTGCCAAATTAAAATCCCTTAAAGCGCGTGTTATGGTTAATTTTTCCAGCACTACTGCTATGTTGACACCACAGAAGTGATCTAGTTCATGTTAATTAAAACTGTTAAAAAAAAAAACTCTCCCAAATTGATAATTTTACTGATTTAAGAAAGGTCAAGAACATTTCTAATGTTTCTTCCATCCATCACCTCCTCTTTTCCTGCTCCTTCAAATCACTTGCTCTCACCCCCCACACTAGTGATTAGTAAAAGGGGTTCATTAAATTAGTCTGCTGCTGAACACACTCTAGCTTTCTGTTATCTCCAATCACTCCCATCTGAATGCCTTTCACTGTCAGACTCATAAAACTCTCCCTCTCCTCCTCCTGTCGCTTCACAGACAATCCAAAGAGACCATTCCCCGACTATCTGTCTGTCTCTCATTCATTTTTTTCTCTTTCTTCCTGCCTCACAATGCATTCCTCTAAATTGTCTCTTCCCACATTGCCATTCCTCGTCCATTGACTACACTGGCCTTGTCTCTGAGCGCTAATTGTCTCATTCTGAGGACTTAAGGATGCTAGATGGGCGCAAGAAGTGTTAAAGAGACAGACTGTGAGACCAGTGTATGACTGGCAAATTACATCCTTGGCCTTTCTATGGTTGGCAAAGGCACTTAATAAGCTCTGAATGTGTTCAACAGCTGGGTGAATAGTTCACCGGCTCCACTGTTGAATCTGAATAGCTCTGAAAGACGCTGTACAGAGTGTGTGTTTGTGTGTGTGCGCTGAGTAAGGTGCTGTTTGTATTCTCAGCACAGTCGACCCGGCGTTCTTCTCAGTGACAGGATCAGGGCAGATCAGCGCTCACTTACAGAACAACTCACCTGAGGAAAAACTGCTCTCAGCACGTCGTCCTTTTCTCTTTCTGCCTTTCTACTCATTCACGCTCTCTCTCTCTCTCCTCCGCTCTCTCTCTGACTCCTCTTTCTCTGACCCAGACAGAGATCCCCCTGAGCTACTATACTCAGCTCTCCCTCTCCCCTTTTCTTTTTCGGTTTTCCTTCTCTAACCCTATCTGTCTCTTTTTATAACAAACCTTCTGTAAGGATACCCTGTGGGGGGGCAGTATCTAACAAACACAGCCGCACACAATGACATTCATGCGCATGTGTGCAGACGCACACACACGTAAGATGCATGTATACATCACCTGCAACACTACGCTCTACTATAGTTTTCACTGAGGCCAGTGACAGGATTCTTCTGCTCTGTTCCTGTTTCTCACACACACACACACACACACACACACACACACACACCAACAAGCACACAAACACACATATACATATCCAGCCCAGATCCCTACCAAATGCTCTATTTTCTGCTACTGTGTGGTGATTTATGAAAGGCGTTTCTCACAGCAGGCAGATAGTGCTGTTTGGAATGCTTCATTTCATAAATCTATTCTCCCTTCTCCTTACTCTAGATCGCCTTCACCTCCTCTCTCATATTTCCTCTTTTCTCCCCTGTGCAAGACTCCCCCAGCCTCTGTTGACACATACACACACTTAGTATGTTTGTATGTATGGGTATGAGTGAGTGGGTGTAGGAATGGGGCGGGGGAAGTGGGACATAAGTAGGCGTTGTCTGTAGTTGGGTTAATGATGCAGGAACAACCAAAGCCCCTGCAAAAACCCGGCTCTCCCAAGGTCTCTCCCTCTCCATCTTTTTCTGGCTCTGACTCTCCTCTCTCCCTGCACTCGCACCTTCTCTCTCGCTCTCTAACACACACACACACACAACGGCTATAGCCGACACAGAGCTGAGCAGCATTAAGTTGTGTAAACTAAAGTGAGACATCAACTGAGATCCAACTCCCCAATGAAACCACACATGGCACTAATAAACACACACATTAATAACTGGTTGATATAGCACCTTCATCAGCATACACACACACACAAACACAGAGGAAGCAGAAAAGAAGTGAAACAGTAGGGAAGTTGTATCCAAACATTGAAACACAGAAAGAAGTTGACCCAAAAAATAATCATACAAAAACATAAAAATAATCAAAATAATCATTTATTTATATTAATGTGACCCGGGACCTGACATTAACATTTCTGTCTTTCTGGAAAAATAAAACTTATTTATCTAACTGTTTATTTTACATGGAAACTGCTGTATCATAACATTATAAACTATTTTTCATTGAATTAAGCATAAGAACCTACTAAATGAAGACTCCTATCCTTATATACACAAACAAACAGCAGTTGTCCATTGTGTTAAATATGTCAGTGTGGTTTAAAATTGAGTTTGATTACTTGTAAATCTTCAAACTTATTTCCATATACTTAAAGAAAATATATGAAATAGATAACTGTGAGTTAAAAGACCTAATTACAAAGACCTGATAAAATACAGTGAGTCTCAAACTTCATATTTTACAGTTTAAATGTAGGTCGAATGTACATTAACATGTTACCATGAATTGAATTCACATTTTGCTGTCGATGTAACTGCATGATAATTTATCATTCTGGGACCCTCTGTGGTCTTGGGCCCTGGTGAATGTGTTGTTCGTGTGTAGACATTTCGATGGGACTGTTCTGCATTGTTTAAAACTGTTGATGATGATGGGCACTTTGTAGCACTGGAGTTAGGACAGGCAGCCTCCACCGTGGTGTGTATGAGTGAGAGTGTGCGTACGTGTGAGCTCTGTGCTCATCAGGATGACGGGTCATCAGATAGTGGCTAATGGTGAACATGTTGGGAAAACACTTCTTAAAAGCACAACTCTACATCTACTGCAGCGTGAGGATGAGAGAGAGAGAGAGAAAGAGAAAGGGCCACAGTGTAGATAAGGCAGTCTTGTTCCTTATTTATGTCTTATTATAGCTACAGCGGGGCCAGGCCACAGACACAGTCACCGGGGACACAATGATGAACTACTCGACAAGACAGCCTGCTCGCTCCTGGGAAGACACACCCCCTCTATTCCCCACTCCTCCACACCTTCGCCTTCTTATTTAACACGTCCCTCCCCCTACAGTCTCCTGCTTGTTTTTAACCCTTTCTTGCATTTCCTTCCAACAACCTCATTCTGTCTCTCTACCTCCAGACTCACTTTTCTGCTGTATGCTGATTCGCCTCAACTCCTCTGCCTTCTCCAACCTTTGCGGAGCACACGGAGCAGAGGATGGTACGGTGGTGTAAACAGGGAGAAACCCAAAGGTGCTTCAGTCAAGCAGAACGGCAGGCAGGTTCCGTGATTAAGACATCCCCTTTCTACCTCATACGCACACAGAGTCCCTCCTCTCTGCTACACTCCTCTATTTCTAATCCTCTCTCCCGTCTCTGCTTCCCTCTCTTGTGGGGTGACCTGCAGAGGTGGATGTGACTGAGCTCATTACCTGCCTTAATGAGAAGACAGCACCACTGAGACAGCAGCTGCAACTTACCTGAACACTGCACACACACACACACACACTCACAGGAGAATACATGTAAATACCAGCTACTAACTACTGAGACAAGCAAATGCACTTGATTGTACCTCAGAGGGTGAAAGACTCAAAGTGAAAAAGAGAGAGGGAAAGAGTGAGAGAGTAAAAGAAAGAAAGGAGGAGGGGAGGTGTGTTCAGTCTCACAGGCTTGCTGCTAATACCGCTGACTTGCTGCTGTATCTTAGTTGTTGTTTTATGGAATTACCCTTGTACCAACATGCTCTTCCTGTGAGTAAAGCTTTTTTTGCCTGGTTCAGGAAAATTAATGTCTATGAGCGCTATACAATCCATCATAGGCTGAAAGCAGAGGTCATTTAGGAAATGATAGCAGGCAAGATAGGCTTCTCCTCCATGTACACACACACACAGACAGAGAGAGAATGTGCAAGGAGGATATAGAAACATGGGGGGCAAAGGATCCTTGATACGCTAAACCTTTCTGAGGTTTTAATCTCTGACTTTGGTAAGTTCGAGAAGGTAAGAAAAGCAGAAGAAAGTTGGGTACGAGTATGAAATATGACAAAAGGTTGCATAGAGTAGTTTTAGTAGTGATACCAAACAACTTAATAACAATGATAATGTACAAGGAGAAATATAAAACTCCCAACATTTTTCATAGTTCTCAAATAGGTGAACTCACCTTTCGATTATGAAATCAAAAGATGAGTAGAGGGCAACCCACCCTGATCTCAGAGCTTCATGTTTAGATTTTCATGTTTTTTACTATATTAACATGGAAATATGAATTTTGTCTATTTACCAAAAAACAAAACACCTTTTACAGAAAGATGTAACTCACCAGACATTTCTTTGAATGATTTTGATCCATTCCCAAAGCTCAACATGTGTCATTGTAAATTATTTATAGTTAATTGACTGTTTCATCATCTTAGGTACAGCATGTGTCCAGCTGCCTGATTACTGATGAATATCGCAAATGTTTAACCTCATATGTGTAACAACAGAGCCATCACCACAAACAGGTCCAACTGTCAAAAGTCCCAGAGCTGTATTCCCTGTAGGGAATCCAGAGCGTCAAGGCCCCCCTACACATACTCACACACACACACACACACACACACACACACACTTCTCATCCTTCCTCACATGTGAAGTTGCTGACAGATTAATCACATGCATTAATTATTGACAGTAACTTCAATGTGAAAAGCAAACATCCGTCACCCTCGCCCTGTTTTAAATCATTTATACCTTCCCTACATGGATAATCATATGGCTATTGATTAAAATACTTACAGCACAAGGGCATATTGATAACACATACATGAACACAGCCTTACATTCTAGATCAGCTCAGTGGGAGGATGGAGGAAGTCCATCTAAAGCATACACACTTCTGAGCTTCCATTAAATCGAAAACGATTGTGTGTGAGTAAACGCACACTGAAGTACACACACACAGAAACTGAAGGTGTCCTACTTGAAGCTGAATTTGACATGCAGGTGTTGACATGGATATAAAGACAAAGACAGCTAAGGTCTGTCCTAAAAATTAACCGATAAGGGCGCCCCTCTCTCTCTGAGAGAGAGAAAGGCAGACGGAGTGAGAGAGGGAGAGGGGGGGTGTCTGTCTGACAGAGTGAAGGATGTGTGGTCAGGTTCTACTCTGATGCTCCTGTCCTTTTAGTAAATCAGCCTTCACTGTTGTCACCTGGACGACCCGTGGTCACACATCACAGGTGTCACCCTTACATGATATCAAAACCCCCACCTCCCCACACCACCCTCGCACACACCCACACACTGACGCACACAAATCGGGATTGTATGGTTTCCTTTACTTAAGCCAATGACACGACTGAAGAAAGCAGGGAGAAAATGAATGATAGCTGGTCAATGACTCTATAGTATGGAGGTGAATATGGCGTCTTCAATAATGTTTCACTCTGAAAAATGTACTGCTTTTGTTTATGTCTTCCAATTAACCTTAACAGCAGCTTTTTTTTCAGCGGCATAAGCAATGAATAAAAACTCCAGCTGGATGATCCACCATAATCAGAGTTTTCCTGCTTTTATTATTGTGGAACTAAATATGCCAGCCAGGCTCCGGAAACTACATATATTTGTCATTTTAAAAAGCAGATAGAACTCAAGACATATTTCTTCTCATCATGTGAAACATCTGTCTGATTAAACATGAAAAAAAAAACAAAAAACAATACAGTTGCTAAAAATTAGTATTAAATAAGTATTCAATTACAAAAATAAACATTTTGAGAACAAAAACTTCCACAGGAAAATAATGAATACTTTTTTTTATTGTTTAACACCCCATTTTTAGAAAACAACTTAAGTTGCTTGCACCGTTTTAAAGTTTTAAATATTTACCACAGTGAACATCAGACATCAGTAATCTATCCATGCTGCAGACAATCACAGAGATGGTGATGGTGGAGGGATCAATACACGCCTCCCACAAGATCTATTGCTTTCTGATCGATCTCACTCTCTGATCAGCCTCTCCGAGATCAACCACATTTCCTGTACAATGGCACTGCAGTCTAAGGCCAGAAGTGAGGAAGAGGTAAGAATACCAGGTTGACAGCCGGCTTCCTCTCACTGCGGTATGCCATTACCTGTTGTAGGAAACTCTCGTCTGTCTCTTTTCAACATGGAGCCATGAATGCGAAAAACCTGTTTTAAATTTGATCCACTAAAATCCTTGACATGATGCTCACACCCATGTGCGGATTAAGGTAAAGCTTTTGCTCGTACAGGCACAGGCCTCAGAGAAATACAACACTTTGACAAGAGATATTAATATTTACAGGCATTTTTTGTTGAAATTGTTGGTGAAACCTTCACTTTGGATTTTCGTTTTTATTTTTCCTGATACTTCCTATTTGTTGCCGTTTTCAATTTTTTTCCTTGTTTCAGTCTCGAAGTGCTGAATATTTCAAGTGCTTCTTAGTTGTTTCTTCAAAGGCGTATGAGACCATGTCATAAATTGTATCTATTGCATCCAAATACATTCTAACCAACCAATGGAAGCAGGTGAAAAGATTGAATACAGCCATAAAAGAATAAATAATAACTGTCATAAGTACATTGCCCCCCTTACAGCATGGTAGTGCCTACCAATATCACCTATATTACTCCACCACCTTTCTTATATGCATCTTGCAGGACAAGTCTTATACACCGCACACAACCCTCCTCCTCCCCTGGTCGCTCCTCTGTGATTGGAATGAAAGGTAATGGTCCTGAAAGAGGAAGAAAAGAGACTTTCCTCTACTCTTATCTCTTAACGCTACCAGTCGATGGGGCAAACTCACACTCACTCACAGTCAGAGGCGTCTTTATGTCTGCACACCCGTACATACACAAACTATATTTGCTGCAGGATGATGGCAGAAACAACATTGGTTTAATTGTGAAACACATCAAAGGAACAACAGAGGATGAAAGAGTATAGTAATAGTAACAGTTTTGTCTCTTTGAGAGAATATACATAAAAAATGCTAAACAGATACAAAGTAATTTAATAGGAAGTTTAAAATATTCATAAATATTGAATTAATCATTTATAATAGATCTTAAATTAACTGCCGTCCTTGTAGTATTAGATGTGAGGAGAGAAGCGAGAGAGAGAGAGAGAGAGAGAGAGAGAGAGAGAGAGAGAGAGAGAGAGAGAGAGAGAGAGAGAGGCTGCGATACAGACAGAGAACGATAAAGAATGAGCCCTCTAGACATTTTTCCTTCCCTGTGCTAACATCTCCTCAGTCTGATGAATGAATATTCATGTTTGATCCAGACACTGGTGCTCAACAAAGGCATGGAAAGCCCTAAAACAGATATCGCTCCACACTTCTGATGTAGCAGCACACTCAGAGAACCTTCCCACTGTTTGGTGGAGATCAGATTAACGTTCGCCCTCCATCACTGCGTGCACGGTGCCTGTGATGATGTCTCCAGTGGTGGAGAGGGTGATATCAACAATGATGCGCGCAAGGATATCTGGACTACACATTTAGGTGTAAGCCACATGTTTCCATGTGCTCCCCCTCACATGTTTTGCAAATCTGTGCAGCACAGACAGCAGAGTTGAGGATAGTGAAGGCTGCTCTGATCATATCCTCACCACTATTCCTGCTGACACTGCATCCTGTGTGTGTGTGTGTGTGTGTGTGTGTGTGTGTGTGTAAGGGCTCAGTTAGCGCTCTGTGAGCCTCTCAGAGATAGCAGTGTCTTACAGTAGATTACAGTGGATCCCATCTATACGCCCATAAGGCTCAACCTGACCAGCTCTCTATTCCTGTCTATCCCACAGCATAAGGAGGATAATAAAGGGGGAACACAAACACATATACACAAAGCTTGAATGTAGCCACACACGTCCAAAAACAAGGTGGATAGCACAAGTGGGAACTCACCCACAGACACAGTCACACAGGAGTGATGGTGACAGTGGTGGAGTGATAGTGTGTAGCAGCATGTAGAGATATGAATAGTAGATCAGTTATCAGTGCTGGGCCTGTCAGTCTGTCAGTCTAAATGTGTAACACATTCATCATGGCTCATACAACCATTCATAGCCACACCCTGTTTCTTCCTCACACAGCAGGAGAAAATGAATTATATTGTAGAGAGAAGATCTCTTCATCCTGGGCAAAAGGTGGAATCACTTGTTACACCAACGATGTGGTGTTTGAGGGACAACGGCCTGCTTTGGTAGCGAACAAAAAAAAAAAAAAGGCCAACTAGAGAGGCGCACAAAGAGCCCAGACTTAGACCAGCCTAGACCAATATAAAGTAACATACACCAGTTTGCAGGGGGAAAAAAATCTAGTTATAAGTTGCTATCTAGATCTGCCACAAAATGTTTTAGATTCTTTTATGACCCTGTCTGATATCTCAACCAAGTGGGGTGCAAATCAGATGTAACTCCTGCAGGCAGATAAGCAGACATGATCTGGGGTAAATAATTAATACAGGACACTCATAATTTTCATAAAAAGTTCTTTCGTTTCACTAATTTGAAAATAAGTTAATATATTTTCTAGTTATAGCATCAGAGATCACAGACTACTTCTCTAATTGTATAATAGACTTAGTGTGTATGTCAGTGATGTTATCATTCTATCCAACATCTAAAACATCATTGTAGCACACAGTGATATAGGATAAAGTATTGATTTGTCATTGAAATAGATCAGTAACTATTAGTTGCTGATTTGGGGTTTCAATCTTTTCTTTATTTTTTTGCATTGCCTTACTTTTCTGTCAGTTCACGCAGTTTCCAACATATACATTCATTTATTCATTTATTCATTCATCTTCATCTGCTTTATCCGTTTCCGGGTCGCGGACCTGCTGGAGCCAATCCCAGCTCACATTGGGCAAGGGGCGGGGTACACCCTGGACAGGTCGCCAGTCCATCACAGGACCGACACACAAAGACAAACAACCACTCACGCTCATGCAAACTCTACACAGAAAGGACCCAACCCTTCTTATTGTGGGGCGACAGCGCTAACCACTACGCCGCCGTGCTGCCCCCAACATATACAAATATAAACAAATGGAAGTGCACACAGAACTGCAAGAACAGAAAGCAAATGAAAACCAGTAAGAGTGAGGGAGACATTTTCATGTCCTGTCTGTTGACAAATGTTATGTATGTATTGCTGGCTGTGACAGGTAAATGAGAGGTGGGTGCAGAGGAGCTCGAGTTAGTTCACACATGGACTCAGCTCATCTGAGAGAGCAGAGAGTGCGGAGACAGAGGTGAGGGCAGAGGGGTTAATAAGGCAGTGGGATTAATACCAACGTTGGCAGCTCAGTGTCAGTGGCTCCAAGTCCCCAAAAAACACACACACACACACACAGCAGGAGAGAAGGACACAAACTGCTCAGTATGCAGCCCTGACATTGTCCACATCTGATACGGGACATTAGCCCCTAACTCCCTCCATACACCGCTGCCCTTCACTTTATATTACTTTATGTTAATAGAAAAATATTACATACAACATCATTTGTCTTTGTTACCACAGCACCCCACAACTGATTTAAATGCATGTGTTTACCTCTACAGACAGGTGAAGACAGGGGGAAGGGTGGGTGACTGACTGTGTGTGTGTGTGTGTGTCTAGGTATGTGCGTGTCTCAGTAAGTGTGTGTGTTTGTGCGTGTACATGTGTGTGTGTTTGTATTAGCAGAGGTTAGAGATGCACGCATCTGGTTCAGATTTATCGATCTAGCGCACCTCTCACAGAGCTCTGCCGTCTATAGACACATATATGTGTAGGTGCAGATAAGTGTGCGTGTTGTACAGATGAGTGGTGATTGCAGGACCTTAAAGTCAACCTGCCATCACCCAAACTCAATATGTATAATGAACAGCCGTTTTGTTGTTTTATATTTACAAGTAATCCTGTTTTATGTACCATTCTATACCATGTGCACTTGTACACAATAGAAAAAAAATGTGTTTGTCTATATTGATAATCCAACAAGTCCATTAAAAAGTCCTCAAAATAAAAATACTACCGATGAAGTACTGCATGTTGCTTTAATCTATAGCTGTTGTACAGCAGGAGCATTTTTCAGGGAAAATCCGTGGGAGCACAGCAAATTGCACCTAATAGCCATGGACATGAATAAAACCTGACACCGTGTTGATTTTTACACTGCATTAAATTAACATTGAATTATGGCGTAATAATGAATGCAGGAATTTCACACTAAAAGCAATAGAATTTTACACCACTCTGTCAGGGAGAAAATTTCTATTTTGCCTATCAACTTTTCACATTCGCCACCACATGATGGGTGGTGATCAGACATCATGACAGACAGACAGGTCGATGTCAGACTACCACAGAGCTTAGTGTCTCACCCCCGATGTCCTCTGTGACTGAACTGACTCACCTTAGAAATTTAGAGGTCAACTCAACCTGCCTGTCTGGGTTTGTATGAGTGTGCGTGTTTGTCCTGTTTGTCATTACCACATTCTCTGTGGGCTATCATCAGTGTTCCCATTAATCCATAAGTCAATGAATGGATGTTGGGCTGCAACTGAGGCTGAAAGCTCTCAGCCGTATCGACCTGTCACTTGAAACCCAGATGATCATCTGTACTTAATGTAAATTCCACCTTACCATCAATCAAACTAACAATTTATGCATATGTTGTCTATCTACGGACTTGACAAGAAAAGAAATCTTCTGCTAAAAATGAAGATTCAAGTGTGCAAGGACTCCAAATTGCAACTATAGGCATGTTGTGGTATGAAACTATCGATTAAGCAAGAGAGTAAATGTGGGTACATTGTCTTGCATGTAAATAGTGCTGTGTTAACAGACTGTGAGGACCCTCTACTGAAAATGACCCTGCACTTTGTCATCATCTGGGTGTTGAGGCTCATACATTACACTGTTAAAACACCACCTAGTTAATGCTACACAGCAGCAATACATCTACGAGTGTGCGTGCACATATCCTGTACACGTACACAACATGTGAAAGGTATGCATTGCTCACCCCTTTTTTTTTTTACTGATTACAAAACTGTAGGTTGATGGGCACTTTGATATAGTGTTTAATCACATTGGCATTTCAAAGCAAAAAAAAAAAAAAAGGTAGTTTTTTATGAATCAGTGTGGTGACATCACTCATTAGCTTTGGCTCAGACAAGAGGTGCAACTGAGGAATCAGATAGATGTTATATGAATAATATAAAGCGTCTAACCTGGGGCTATTGGAGTCATGGAGGGTTTTTGATGGGTGAGTTTGGCAATGTGAGATAAAAGGTCAAGAAAGAGGAGACAAAGACAAGAGTAAAACTCAAAATGGATGTAGAAAAAAATCTCCTACTGGAGAAATGCAGGGTTTCTGACAGCTACATTGCCTACATGGCAAGTTTACACCCTGACACACCGGCAGTCAAGACATTGTCTTCAAGGCAAGGCCTGGTACGGCGCTTAGCCAGTAAACAGTACAATACTAACAATGCAAAATGACTCACTTTTTGGCTAGTCAAATCACCCCCCCCCCCCCCCCACCCTGATGTGAGCTTTCTGAGGCTGAATATCAAGGCAAGTGGTTGGAAAAATGATGACATGTACAGTGGAGGGTGAGACAGCCTTTCCACTTCACACATTTAAGAGGTTTCCAACAGGTGGCAAACTATTAATCATACTACACTTGAGCATTCATTGGAAAGCACATATGATGTCCTGACTAATACAGACTTTTACAATTACCCAGCACTTGTATGCACACAGACGGAATTCATGTCTCACATACTGCTACAAACACAATAACGGAAAAAGGAAGAAGACGGAGAGAGGGTATACCAGGAGGACGATATAAGAGCTTGTGCTCATTACATTCAATTAGGGTCAAGTTGAGAGCAGAGCCAGGTGGTGAAAGAGAAGAGTGGGGGGTGGGGTAGGATGAGGGCAGAGGGTGGCATCCTGGCAAATGTGGAAAGAGGGCCAATTAAAGTGAAAGCATGGGGAAATATGAATGATTTAATACTTAAACACACAGGGGGACACATGGGAAGCATATCTATGTAAAGCACAAATCTAATGAACATAATGTCGAGCTCAGTGTAATCCTGCGGGAATTGCAGTGGGTTGTATTTTGTTAGTTTGGACATGAAACCTAACAACTAAGGGATTAGTTAGAACATGAAAGCACCTCTCAGTCCCCCCCTCCCTTAAACGCTCTGTGGCCCTCATGGCACAAATTCGCTGCTGTTTCAGGAATTGCTGGAATTAGCACTGGATTCATCACCACAAGAGAGAGGAAATGAAATCATTTCAAACTTGGACTTCATGGCCATCCTCAGCCATTGAACTGGATTTCAAACTACCAAGACTAAAGTACCTGATTGAGAGGCAGCCAACACAAGTGGATGTGGAAGCCAGTGTATGACTTCTGTCAACTCCACTACTGCCAATGTAGGAGGACATTGTCTGAAAATGTCAAAACTCCAGCAGCAAATGTGTGTATGTTGTGATCTTCAAGCAAAGGTCATCTAAACCCCAACTATTGAAGTCATGCTAAAGGTTTTGCTAATCTTCCATAAAAACACAAAGATAAATATTTTAAACAAAAGTCTCTGCAACATCTTCTAAACCTGTTAAGGTGTTTGTCAAAACTGGCTCCAACCTGAAGACACCATCGTGCCACATGCAATTGGTCAAAGGAGTGAATGTGACAAAATCATTGCTGTGTTGAAAAAGGTTTATTGGCGTTGAATGGTCCAGTCCTATGAAGCCTAAGTAGGAAACAATGTCACCAACAACAGGCACATGATGGTGAGTGTTAAACCTAATTCATCCCTTGGCAAAGATATGAATAATGTTAAAGATGTTGTCGACAATCTATGAGCTTACGTAAAAAAAATTCCAATGTTTAAAATGATCTGAGCTGTGAACAACAAATTCTTCTGAATAAATGACAGTCAGATCTAAAGCTGAAAAAGCTTTGTAGGTAATAACCTCAAAATTGCATAGCCTTGAAATTATATTTAAAAAAATAGGGTCTCACATTCATACATCTGTTTCCCTTTTCAACTCCTACTCACACATACACAGACACAAACACACGTACACACAGAGTGCAGCCTTATGTGTGTTTCACTCATCTGAGTGAGATAATCCAGTTTTCCGGATGAATTTGCCTTCATGTCCTGAGGGCAAAGATTAAGATAAAGATATTAAACAAACAAGAAGCCCCCTCTCCCTCTTCCCCAGCTGCCCATTTCTCCACCAGTATCTGCCCTCCTCCATCACATCCCTTCCTTCCTGTGAGCAAGCAAGTCTTGTTGCTTCCCTGCGCTCAGATGTCACAGTAGTTCTGATTTTATTTGCTCCAAAGAGGTCCTACTCATGAGCAGCTGACCATACAAGAAGTCCCTTAGAAGGGAAAATGCGTAGAGAGAGAGGCGAGTGTGTGGATTTGAAATGAGGCACCCTCTTCCTTCTGTTCTGCTCTCGTGGAACGGTTGACTGGTCTTCAGATCAGAAAAATAAGAAAACACTTCAAAGGCATTGTCAGCGGTACAAGAGCTCCAGTTATGCAACATGTAGAAGAGATAAAGCAGGTGAAACTTTAACAGAGTACAAACCTCTGTAAGAGGGGGAGTATATAATAAGATGTAAAGCCAGATAACCACTTCTAAAAACTTTTCTAAAAACTTAAATAAATGATTAACTTAAATGATTCTTCCTTCCTTCTTCATAGTGCCATACAAAATACTCCCTGGGTATATATATGCAGCATAAAGAACTGATGTCTGAAATTATGAAGTACATAAACAAGAAGTACATTAAAAACTAAATTTAGTCACAAGAGGAGTTTCCCATTGACACTGGAGAGTCTACATAAGAAGCATTTCAGACTGTCTCATGTAATATGATGACCATTTTTGTTAGTATTTTTCTTACTTTCAGATTAATCATATTTCAGAGTTTCCTTCCACAAACAGTTTAACCACAGAAATAAGACCCAAATATCATGACACAGCTCATTCAATGAGGAAAATCCAAATCTCACTAAGACACTCTTTATAAATCTATGCATCTGTTGTACAGTTTATGTTTTATTTCACTGCAGAACATCTCAAACTTAGACTCCAAAACATTCACAACATGCTATGTCAAAAATGTACTTAAAGGTGAGGCCTTTAAAGAAAATCTGAACTTGAATTTTAGACGGTCTGAGGCAGAATCCTTAAATGCCCTGAGAGAGACAGAGAGAAAATTTGTTCTCTCACCGCACGGGAGGAGTCAAGAGAGATGGTGTTTGAGGGGAGAAAGTCTTTGCTGAAAATCTCTCTGCCATCCTCCCTTTTTCTGCTCTCTCCCTCTCTCTATTTGCAGGAAGACATCAAACAAACACACCTGCTCCCCGGACCAATCCCCTCAGCACTGCCCCAACTCTCCCTGCCGCCGCCATGCACTCACACACTCCCATTCCTCATTACACACAAACACACGTATAACACATAAACACACACGGTCTCACACATGCGTGCACACACACACGCTCCCATTCCTCATTACACACACTGAAAGCAGAGCAGTGAGAGATCGCAGAGAGCGAGCGGGAGTGGTGCTTTGGTGTAATGGGAGGAAATGTTGGTGTTTCATCTGGAATTGATGAAGTCTTGTTTCAGCGGCTCTCCCCGGAGCAGGGCCGCTGTGCGCTGGGTGTGTAAATGAAAGGAGCTGCCGAGACTGGACTGGAGGAGCAGAGAGCCGAGTCGATAGAGCTACTGGAGAGTTATACTGAACTGCTTAGAGACTCACAGCTTCAGGAAACAGAGAGGGCTGCTTCACAAAGCAAATGCCCATATTGTGTAACTGACTGATAGTACAGATGGAGGGTTAGGGTTAGAGTTTCACAAAAAAAAAAAAAAAAAAGATGAGGTACATAATTAAAAGTCACGTGGGACATTCTCTGTATCTGATCATCTCATATTATTACAAAGACACTGTTCTGAAAAAATGAAATATGAAGAGTAGCAGGAATATGCTGTGTTTTCAATGACTCCTGCACTTTTAAACAAACAGATAGTACAGACATAAGTGTCACAGCATATTTGGATATGCTTTCATATATTTCCTCTACTTCTATAATTTTAGATTTCATCATCTTGCATTCAATCATTTTTTCAAGAAGCACTAATAATCCTTGACATGGTGAGTAAAGACTTGTGCATGAGCACGTATCTTGAATGATGTAAGAGGTCTTAGATCTAATAAAGCCAGTGTGGAGGCTGATGTAAATGCTTGTTCTAATAAAACCCTGGTGTTAAGGGGGTGTGCAGAGGCAGATTTAAGTGCTTGTTATAATCAGGCTCAACTTGGTGTGTCTGTACTCTCCAGTCACAGAGTGTTGTCTCAGGTTAAGCAGACAGAGATGAAAGAAGGAGGAGGAGGAGGAGGTCACCTCTACAGACAGACCATAATCAAGAATATTAAATACGGAAGAGATGAAGATTATACAGACCAAGATTATTTGAATTCTTAGTGAAACTGAAACCTTTTGATTCCTGTAGCCAAATGTATTCATTCAGATCAAAGTATATTTTGGGTTACTGTACTAATCACTATGTGTGTTTAAGCAATGCTTTAGAATTTAAATTCAGTTTGAACACACAGAATCTCTGCAGATAAAACATCTCAGTGATTAACAGTGGAAGACCAAAACAAAACAAAACAAGAAAGCATAGAAGCGATTAAGATTAAATAAATCTAAAAATTGTATTTAATTTTTATAAAATAAGTATTGAACATAGAAAGAATTAATTTCAAAAACGCCAAAAATCTGTCTTTCTCTTGGATTTTGCCATGGCAGCGCCACTTTCAAGAAAACAGTGTTTGTGTCGTTTCTGTGGAAAGATTGTATCCATGAGAAGATGACATGAGGAAGAGAGATCTGAGCAAACACATTGGACAGGGACAAACAGGAAGAGGCCTCTGTCACGCCATTCATGCAGGCAGTCCAACATTGTTCACACACACGGTTAACCACGGGTTGACTGGTTCCTTATTCATAACTGACCAAAAAAAATTATTCAGTCCACGCACAAAGATCACACAGGCAGATATACGGCACACAGGGCCATCACAGCCTGAATGGGCTAAAAGAGAAGAGATTAATTAACATTTATGTAAATGAGGCGTTTGTGTCTAATTATTTCTGTTATTCCACCAGCAGCAGGCTTTGATGTGGCAGCGGTGGATTTAAATAGAGGGAGATTTCCATCACATCCTCCCTCTGCGTCACAACTAGGCAGGAGACAGAGACAGCGGGGATTACACACACAGACACACTGTCACTCTCACTCTCACACACACACATGTGCACATACACACACCAGAGTTGTTTTACCTCAGAGAAAAATTCCTCATACATTGCCAGTGCTCACACTCAAGCGTTCAGACGTTTACAAACCCACAGCCTCCTCCTCCGAGCTCCTCCCACTCGAGGCAGTCAAGTGTTGGAGATGTGAAACTGTTAATTGGCAGAGCGTTCATCAGTGTGTCATCTCTCTAAGGGAGAGCAGGCCTCAGCAGCCTGTTTGGTGCTAGTTTATGAGCTGATATTAAAGGCTGTTAAAGTACATAAAGGGGATAAACTTTAACAACCTGAACTTATAGCCAGAAACACAGGCAGCATCATAAAGGGCCAATGTAGACCCTGTTCACTCTGCACCACCAGGTCAAAGTGTCTACAGCAACAATAGGATATCTGGAGAGACTTCGTTTAAGCAAGAAGAAAATAAAAAAATGAAATAAAAATAGAGCACGTGACGCTGAAAACCTTGCGTCAGAACTTATTTTCCTGCTATGATAGAAACACCACTGATATATTATTGCAGTCGCTGTGATATAAAACATTTCACCGATAAGCTTAATGACACAGAAATTAAGGTTTCAAACTTTCTTTAGAGTCAGCTTGGATTCTCATGCTCACATTTTGTGCATTATGGCTGCTGACAACAATAAAATTTTACCAATGATGAATAGTTAAAGTTATCCACCTTTACCAGCTGCAACATTAACGGGACGCTTACACATGAATGCATCAATAATCAACATCAATCAACATATAATTATATGTAATTTCTGAAATGGGCTATTCAGCATAATGACTTTGTTATGAATATATTCTAATAGTTTTACTATTTTACTTTTATTACTTTTACTACGTCAACTAAACTTAAGACTTTGCAGAAGAGAAGGAAAGTGTATTTACATTGAAACTTAGGAAAAGGTGAAAGATAATTGTTCCTCTTTTTCTAATCAATATCGCTGAAGAGATGATGATGATGATGATGATGATGATGATGATGATGACGACGATGATTAAGGCCAATAGCTAGTCTTACATTATTACTAACAGTAATAATAGTGACAATATAGAAATAATGTAGAGCTTTACAAACGGTCACTCTACATATGTACGTCAGCTCCCAGCAGCAAAATACACAATCCCTCCCACCTTGATTTTTGATCAAAGTTGAAAGGATGGTGTATTTAGTTCTCTCTGTCTTTCTCCCTCCCTCTCTCTCTCTTATCTTAAAATCGCTGCCCTTCCCCTTTGGCTCTTCGCCAGTAAGGTGATGCATCAGGAGAGTAGAGTGAAAGCTTAAAAGTGGAGACACCCTACAGTATTCCTGGTTTGTAAGGAGGGAGTGGGGGTTGTTGGACTGCTGACAAAGAGGCAGTCTGAGGGAAAAAGAAAGGCGGACATAAAGCTGGAGAAAAGTGTCTGTGACTGTGGGAGAAAACACATCTAAGAACTGTGTACAAACAGGGATCAGAGAGGGACAAAAATGAGGGTTATTCCTAAAGGGGCTTTTGTGTTGGATCTTACAAGTATTCCCTCCATGCCAGCTACAATAATATGAAGGCTTGAAACAAACATTGTGATAACGCCAGGACACTGTATCCTGTCTCTCTGAGCCTCGGGGAGCCAAAAATACCAGGTATCCCGCTCTTTTACTACTCCTGACACCTGACATCGCTTGGCCTCCCCCTTCTTCCAGCTTTACACTCATCCTCATAGCACTGTCAGGTAATACACTGCATCCCAGAGCACATTCAAACACACAAACACAGACTCATCGCTACACATACCTGCTTGTGCATTTCGACCACATTTTTGAGATATTCGTTGTATTCATAACATCCTGCAATGTTGGGGAGTTTATAGTCTCCATTGAATCCACAGATAAGCGCGGCACTTCAATTATATGTACTGAACCCAGCAGGGCTCTAATCTGCATGTTCGCATAAGGATAACTAGCTCCTCTCTCTGTCCAATAGCCCGCCTTTTCTTTTCTGTCTGACGCCTCATGTACTGTGGATAGGGATCACTGAGTGTATTATCACGGCGAGTATGGGCTGTACTATCAAAGTGGGAAGTGTTACTGTGTGTGCGTGTGCACATGTGCCATATGTGTGGGTGTTTGTGGGGTTAATAAACAGACCATCCAGCTCTTTTAAAACAGCCCAAAAAGCCTTGATCTGGTCACCATTAGCTCCCAATGGTATTGTCTCTGCAGACTCACAACAAAGGTTTATGGTGAGTTCATCTTTTTTCCAGCCTCCTTCAATGCTTTATAGCTCTTTGTTGTCATATGTTATTTTAGGGGGAATCTGTCTTGTTAAAGGGCTTTGCAATGAAATACCTGCAGAGATTATGTGGGCTTTTTTTGATATCATGCAGAGAAAATACTAACAGAACAGAACAACACAAATAATGTTTCAAGACAATACATAATGCAAATAGAAATTCAGATGTGTCAGGGTTTCTTCTTGGTACTCTCTTTCTCTGGAGTGACAGCCTAACTGCTCATTATGTTATATGATCAGCTTTTCTGAATGGTCCATTTTCCATTTCCAGTGTTGAGGTCTGCTCATAGAGGCCATTGATCCAAAGACAGGCTGCCTTGACTGATTGCTGGGAGGAAACACTGGCATTATGGGCATTTGTGTGTGTGTGTGTGTGTGTGTATGTATGTGTGTGCGTGTGTGCGCATGTGCGCGTGTGTGTGTGAGTGTATGTATGTGTGTGCGAGTGTATGTGTGTGAGAGAGAGAGCGAACGAGACAAAGAGAAAGGGAGAGAAAGTGTGCAAGCATAGAGGGAGGCGAAGCGGGTATTAGTCTGATGAAGTCATACAGGAAATCAATGTCGTATTGAAAGGAGAAAAATGCCCTGCCCAGGGGTGGTTGCACACCAGCCCGCACACAAACACACATACACACTTGAGAATGAGACAAACTACGACAAGTAAAAAGGACAAAAAGCAATACTACGGTGAAAAATGAGTCAGTAACATGTCAAGTACAAGGAGAGAGAATCTCCAAACCGGCCTGTCAAGGACAGGGTCCAGTTATATTTCAACACTTCCGCTGTTTATAAATGTTGTTGTCTTTGGAGTATGTATGTACACTCCATACTGTAAGCTTCCATATAAGTATTTGTTTGCATTTTGTATTTCAAAAGGCACAGAGTGCATGGCAGGCTCCAGGAGAGAAAACGTTTAATAATGTATGGGGCAAAGAGACAGGGCCCTATAGATGGAGATGAACTGGGTGACTGAAAAAAGACAAGGATAAAAAACATACTCGTACTCAAACACACTCATACATACACACACACACACACACACGCACACACCGCATACCTCATTTTATTTGCACTAACATATACACATAAACGTACACAGCAGTCCATCGTAGCCGCACTTCTCTTGATCTCCACTCCGACCACATCAATTGTTAATAAAGCCAGGGCCCAGGCTGATTACTAAAGATTATTCCACTGTTTATTCTGATCAATAGAACATTTCTATTCCTGCAGGCCCTCATGGAGATGTTTGAAGGGAGAGAGGGAGGAAGCAAAGAAAGAAAGACACTGTGAGAAAGAGGGGGCCTATGTCTTAATGACCTCAGTCGCAGCAATGCGTCTGGTGCCTGCTGGAGCTCAGACGGGAAGTTAGGTAGATCTTAGCCTCAGGCTACAGCTCACGATTCCTACCAGCAACTTCAGGCTCAGAGCCTGGCTTACACTGGAGCTGATATTAATTTCACTGACCAAGTGGCAGACAGAGGTGCTGCATAAGACCATCAGTCACCAGCCCTAAGCTACTCAGCAGCTATTACTATGGTAATCTATACCCCAGGCCTGTGTGTGTGTATGCGTCTGTGTGCGTATATATGTGATAATAAACATTTTTTGTGTATATGTGTACAAGAGGGAGGGGAAAAGACAACACAGAGGGACTGAGCAACTACTGTGAGTGTGTTCAACACTCATTAACAGAGACACAATTACATAGTCTCACACTTATGTTTCTGTTCAACCGGCATATGATGTTCACAAAGTAATTAATCATAAAAGGCGGAGAGCGGGAGGAGATGAAGAAAGAAGGGGGGCGAGGGAGGAAGGGGGGTTGTAGGGTGGAACAATATTATGAGTCTGGATAATTGTCTAATTTTCCTTCAGAGAGCCCAACGAGGAATTGAAAAACAAACTGCTCATGCAGTTGCTTTGTTCCCGAGCTAAAAGATGAGGACAGCTATCAAAGCATCCTGCATTCAGTAAAAGTAAAAAATAAATAAATAAATAAATAAATAAATAAAACACAGAAACCATCAGTTTTGAATGTAATATTTTGTCTCTAATAACTGAACTGAACCAAAAGGGCACAGACTGTCTGTGACCCAAATGGACTGAAGAAATTCAAATATGACATAAACTGCAGCTGTAGTTTTTTCTGTTAAAGGAGGATACCTGACAGAGAAGTGTGGACAAAAATATCTTTCATTGTTTTATTGGTATGAAAAAAAAAAGAAAATTAATCTTCAACTCATACAATTACTTGCTCAAGTGAAACACACACCTACATGCACAAACACACATATGTGTATGCATACGCACATATTGTCTACAGCATACACGCTCTCTCACACAACAACGCAAACAGAAATTCATGCATGACACAGCAGCGACACAATGCAGATTATGCGACAAGACAAAGGAAAAGCAACTATTATCATTTTAAATTTGAGGTTTTGCCACTAAATCTGCCTTCTCTGGAAGGATAGATAAAACTGAACAGGACAGGACTAAAAGTGACAAATCAGACAGACGGAAAGAGAGAGAGAGAGAGACTGACACTAACTTGTTAGCCTTCCGGTCACCCACATCCAGTTCTGCTAACGGTAGCACTTTACTTTAAAGCTCTCTCCTTTCAGCAGGATTAAATAACAAGGTAAAAGTGTGAAAACAACTTCAAGTTACCTGCACTTCAGTAAAAGCTGTTTCTCCTCGCAAAATTAATTGCTTCTTACTGGGGACATTGAGTGCACATGACAGAGAAAGTCAAAGAGGTAGGAAGGCATCGCCTCGGTCCTCCTTTGTTCGGTAAATGACTAAATATTTAATGTTGCAGGGCTCTTAAGATTAAAGGTAACATGTTGTCAGTAATAGTGGAGCTACTTCAAAGGATGTAAATTATGCATTTCTTCCTTTAGCAGAGAAATCAAAGCAGGTAATGAAGATTAAAGTTTGTGGACCTCCATTCTCTCTCTGGTTGAGGAGAAAGGAGGAGAGGAGACGAGCAGACAGGGAAGAAGGACCTGCGTTAGGAAGGTTAATCTATTCGGAGCGTGGGTTATCTGATTAAAGAATCATTGTGTTCATTTAATGTGTTCCAGTGAAGTTGCTGTGTGGAGCCGGTAGATAGAGGTGCAGTGGCGGGACAGGAGCCCAACCACCAGCACCAAGAGGCCCTGAGGCCAACCAAAGGGCCAATCAAAGAAGTGCATGAGAGACACAGCCCAGTTATAGTTCTGCTAGGACAGATAATAAAGTGCGAGTGTAAATATAAGATCATATAAAACAAGTGGGGCGCAACGACAGAAGGAGCAAGTACTAGACCTTTTCCAAAATATGATATTTCACACAGTCTAACTCCTATTCCCCTTAACATTTTCCCCCTCTGATGTTTCCGTGTACGGATACAGATGTTTCTATCAGTCCTGCATTTTTTATCTATGAGGAGCTGTGCTTAATCTTACAAGTCTTCTTTGTGCCATATTTCACTTATTCCCACCTCTGTAACACACGAGTTAGAAAGAATCCCACTGGCCAGCATTGGGACTTGACATTTAGAAACACTCACTTTTTCTTTTTCTTTTTTTTTAATTCCCTTACAATCTGTGCTCTTCCATGAGAAATGAGGAAAGAGAGAGGAGAGGCTAAAGGAAGAAAAGAGCCGTTTAGCCCCCTCTTCACACTCATCCACTGTGCACCAGCTATCATTTAGGCTATCCCACAATGCACCTCCCACAGGCCCCAACAGAGAAGTCAGGCCCATTAGCCTAGCAAAGAGAGCACTAATCGTCACATTCCATTACAGCCAATGGCAGCGTCATGATTCTAATGACCATTTGGAAAAAGTCACACAAGGGCTGACATTGCGTCACCAAAGCGCAAGAAAGACACAAAATAAAGAATGACTTTGAGGTGGCAAGAAGAAAATAAATGATTATCTGAGTGTTTCAGTCATTATCTCTATCCCTTATGATATTTGTTGAAGGCACTTTGGGGTCAATATCAGCATTTCCACTTCCACAAACCCCCGCAGTCTAAACCAGCTCAACTACAGCTCGACTATTATGACTGTGTAAACAGCACTCTTGTGAAGCTGAGACAGTGTCGAGAGAAGCACAAATGCAAAGTGAACAAAGCCCAGCGTTATTCTATTGGAATCAGATTCCTCTTTAACTGAACATAGACTCATCGATCACCGCGAAACTACACAAGAGAAGCTTCCAAATGAAAGAAGGTGTAAGAGAGAAGTGGAGAGATGGGGAGGGGGGGGGGGGGGGGGGGGGGGGGGGGGGGTAGAGAGAGAGAGAGAGCAAAAAAGGGGTAAATAACATCTTCATCTCCACTTATGTCTGCAGCAGCCAGTCAGTCAGGCATCATTAATCCAGTGAGCAGCCTCATCCGTTGTGTATTGGTTCATTTTACAACACTATAGTACTGTCTAAATATTGACAGAGCTTTCCTGTCTGGGCTATTGACTGTCATCAGAATGCTCCCCTTCAGAGCAGAGTGTAAAAAGGAACAGTGAAGATCTGTTGTGTGTGAGTGCGTGTGAGTGCGTGTGTGTGTGTGTGTGTGAGCGTGCATGTAGAAGAAAGAGTCAGACCACTTGACTATATGGAGTGTTGCCTTCACATGGCAGCACATGTAACCCCACAGGCTGCAGCCCACCAAAAAAAAAAAAAAAAAAAAAGACTCAGACTCAGTGCAAAGACAGGCCTGAGACATATGTAGGTATTGCAAACACACAAACATACACAATTAATCGCAGACACACAAAGCAGGGCTGTAGCTTTTCCCAACTTGGCTGTCCTCTAAGATTCACTCACCTCCAATGATTTCTATGCAAATAGAGTGGCGGAGAAAAATGCAGCAGCTGAATTAAATCCAAAACACATTTGGTCAAAAATCAATTCCCCCGGTCCTCCCCTCATCCACACAGACAGCCTACTCTCCACTCTCCCTATCCCACAGCACACAGCCCTGGACCACTGATAAATATTCATTTTTTATATTTATGTTACAGAAAAAAGCTGCGATGAGCAAAATAGGAAAGCCTCCCCAACAAAGCCCCGTGCAACACACACCCATTGACACACAAATGGGGAAACATGCTAAAAGATAAACTCACAGTTTACAAATAATCAGATAACAGCGGTAATGCAAATCCACACATGCATCGTTTAATGTAGAAAAAATAACAGCAGATTCACTGCAGTTTAACTGTGTTATACTTGGAGCAGATTGAATATAATAGCAGCTTTCTGACCTCTGCACACAGTCCTGCACAAAGTCCTTCTACAGCTTCCTCCCCTGAAAGCCAGAACAGCCACAACTCTCCTAACACCACGTGAACATTCGCTCTTTTCAAAACGAGATAGTAATTACTTGACAAATCACTGCCTCTTTTAAGTGCCAGATGAAAGAGAGTAAATGGGGGGAAATGCGCAGGAAATAAAATAAAATTCTTTTTTTTTTTTTTTTTCTGTTCTCAGTTAAGTGGCCGAAGAGGGAGAACGGGAGATATTTAATGTTGCTTAAATATGCAGTGTGATTCCACCCGCTGATTAAATTATAGCAGATGAGATCTTCTGTTGGCTGGAAACTTGAAAAAGTCCAGAGCTGTTTAAAAATGCATCAAACACGCTGTTGGATTAGCTCTCTGTCTCGGCCTTTCAGTGTCTCACTGATGGGAGAAAGAGGAGGACCAGGCCATGCAGATGGGGAGGGAGGAGTGAGGGATGTCAGCGGAGAGGAAGACAGAATAAAACTCTTTCACAAATGAGAATAATGGTGGGGTGTCTGACAGACAACAAATATGATAACGAAGAAGTCAAAGTGCACTTAGTAATGAAAAGAATGGAAAAAGAATTATTTATATTAATTCAACCAAATTGTGTGACCAAGCATCTCTGTGTGTGTGTGTGTGTGTGTGTGTGAGGGTATTAATTAGTGTGTTTGCCAAATGGTCCAAGTGAGAGCCCACTGGGTCCTGTGCTATGCACATTTTGGCCTCTTCCTCCACTCCTTCTCTTCCTCTCCAGAGCCAAGATGTGCATATGTTTTGGGCTGCTTTACTTTCTCTGCTCATAATTGGGCTGAACCGCAGGGAGCCCTCATCCACTGGGACAACACTGTAAACATGAGTTTACTCTCTCTGTCTTTTTCTCTCTAGGTGGGAGAGTGGCTCACAGCTCTCTCACCCACTCTCTTACTTTCTCCCTCTCCCTCTCCCTCACACACACAAGCTGCAAACACAATGCAGCGCACCAATCAAACAAATAAACTACCAGCCAAGATGACAAGAAAAGGGGCTTTACTCCAACCTTCTATTTCCAGAAATGAACAAAGAAACACAAACTGCTCAGAGCACTGCTCCCGCTCAGTCAATGACAGACAAAATAAATAAATAATTGAGCGCAAGAGAAACTGTTTGAAGAGTCAGAGGCTTCTAGCTCACCACATTGCATCAGAGGGCCAGTAGACACAGAGTACTTTCCTGCAGAGACGGGTAATGAAGGCGAGTGGGAAGTTATTCATAAGAATCTGACCGTGTAAGCACTTGTGTAGAGACATGATGTTTAATTTGTACTTTGAGCAAAAGAAGTTTTCAAGTCCAGCTGCAAATATGGCACAATAATGTCACACTTGAGTGGGCAAACAGGTCAAACCAGCTCCATTGTGTTCGTTCAGGAACAGCCAAAATGCAGCGTGGGACTCCAGCATGCTGAGGGTTAACAGATTGAATGAGCTTTGGAGCGGTAATAGGTTGTCAAAAAATGTGCAGCTTATCTTATGTAGCATACTTCCATAATTTAGATGCTGTTTGCATGTGTGTGTGTGTGTGTGTGTGGTTTCATTTGTTTGTACGTGTGCACTGTGTGTGTATAAGCAAGGTCCACGCAAGTCCGCTTCCCAGTGCATGTGTGTGTCTGTCTGCGTGTACACGTACTGTATGTGTGCAGACATGCTCCTAAGTTCAGAGGTAGTGACAGCTTTGACAGCTATACCTGCCAATGGCCAGATCCCAGCGATAACCCCTGCTGTCGCCACAAAGCTGACAGAAAGGCTCCAATTTCCCCCCCAGACACTGGGCCAGTCTGTGGAGGCAGCAGGGGGGTAGAGAGACAACCTCTAACCATTCTCCACAATACACTCTCCTCATTCCGCCCCACTAACACATGAATGGGGATCCAATTGATTCTTTTTCACCCTAGTCCATTTTCCCACCCAGCCTGACACAGAGAGAGGATTTTGTGCTCATCTGCCCTTCCTTGTGTACTTCATATCAGGGAGAAGACTTATAGAAAGGGAAGGTAAAAAGGGGGGATCTTTATCAGAAAGCGAATTAACGCTCAAAGTGCTCCATTTGGAAGGTATATCAGGCCAATCCATTAAAGGGCCTTCAGAAAAGAGCCGGTGCGGAGGACACCTTGAGAATGAACAGAAGACCTTGCTGAAACAGCACTCTTCACACACAGGAGGGAGAGAGAGGGAGAGAGAGAGCGAGAGAGAGAGCGAGAGAGAGAGAGCGAGAGAGAGCGAGAGAGAGAGGGTGGGAGGGAGGGAGGGACAAAGAGAGAGTACGAGAAAATACAGGGGTTTGTGCCACGTGGAGCTGCATAATCATCGTCCAAATAAGCGTTACTTGTTACCTGGAAGACGCAGAAATCACCTGCAAGCTGTGGACAGCCACTGACTAATGGAGCAAAGTGCTCAAAAATGCTATGATACCACTTTTTGTCTCTTTTCCCTTCATCTTAAACTTTTGTTCCCATATGCAGTTCACATTCTCACACACACTGACCTGTGCGCATTTTCCCGCTTGATGTAACGTGCACACACACACAGATGCAAATACACACCTGCTCTAACAGTGGTTCCATTAATCTTCCTCGAGGCCCTGTCTTCCACGGGCTGACCCACGTAAGGGAGGGGGAGGCTGGGGTCAGAGGCTAGAGGAGTGGCCCTGTCTAGATGGGGGCCTTGTGAACATTAGCCCCTGGTCAGTGGGGCGGAGGGAGTGGAGGGACCACCCCATACTGACTACAAGAGGTCAGTGATTAGAAAAAGGAAAGTGATTTCTGAGAGAATCTGAAGGTGCAAGTCGCAATGAACAGACTGACAGACAGATCACAAATCAGGTCTTTTTTTTTTTAAGTTCATTCAACATCCACTCGTCTGATATTTCTCATATGCGAACCTATACTGAGCTTTGCTAGTTTAATAAAGTTCAACTTTGGAAAGATGTGTTAAGTAAGCAAATCTACATTAAAACAAATAGCCTTAAATCCTTTTACTGACTGCTACATATTTTTTTTTAATGACCTTTACATTCTGTTACATTTCCGTGACAAATGTTGGTACACAATTGGAAGTGCTTCATCCAAAATATGAACAAGTTAAAAAAAAAAAAAAAAAAACGTGCATCAGATTGTTGATTTACCTGAGCAATAGTGCTAAAAAACTTTACCACTGGAGCAAAGCAATCTTTTTACCCACAACACTCAAATGACCCATTAATCACACATTTTATAGGAAGTGAAGGCTGCCATTTGTTAGTCCTGCTCTGTGCTTCATCTGGTCACAACACTGTGCATTGGGAAAAGGTTTCAGTGTTTCAAAGAAGCATAATGAAATGTTTCTGACAGCTGCAATATCTACAGATATATGGTTTGCAATCACCAAAAGGGGACATCATGCATGTGCTGCAGCTACTGGTTATGTATAAGATGTATTGATTAGCCTTGATTCACATTCTGGAGATCAGATTGGGACACCTGTAATAATGTATCATGATAAATTTCATAAACAAGGCAGAATGGTGTCAATCCAGTTCTTGGGATAGAAAAAGATGTAGGTTTTGGTTCTTAAAGATCCACCCCGTGCCATCGCGAAGTTCACCTGAGAATTGACCTCATCCCAGCCTGCTGATGGGAATAAAAAGGCCCAACTCGAGAGTGAGACTGCCTTTCTGTGCCTTCTCTCCCCACCTGCTCTCCAGGGGAAAAAGAGCCTGAACAAGTAGACCCTCTGTCTGCAGCAGCTACTAAGAACAGAGACCCAACTCTTGGCCCGGCATTATCTAACTGTTCAATGAAAAGGGAGGACACACAAAAGTTACAGAAAGTGAGTGTGGAAAGACAGACACAAGTGAAGAGGGAAGAAGAGCTGAAGAAGGAAGACTCATTAGTATTAGTGTACATGGCAAAGTCTACATATACACGGGACTTGACAGGATGACTGCAGCGAGTATTTTATGAAATAGAAAAGTCTCTTCTCTCTGCATGACTCATTCACTCATTCCCTTTCATTCTGTCATCCTATACTCTTTGGCCCCAAGGTGGTGATGTCCCTTGTAACAGGGAAGAGCATGACGGTGATGATGGCCTATAGCTTGTTGGGCCTTTAAAATGTGAGTCCTTTTAACCCAGATTCAAATGCAGACCAAAAAAGTAAAACAATATTTAAA
The DNA here is from genome assembly GCF_900963305.1 of Echeneis naucrates. Lineage (NCBI taxonomy): Eukaryota > Metazoa > Chordata > Actinopteri > Carangiformes > Echeneidae > Echeneis > Echeneis naucrates. Next base: position 10,380,013 of record NC_042526.1, on the reverse strand, counting down.
TAAAAGATCACATAAAACCTTAAAAGCACACACTTTACTCTTCCTAAATACTACATCCCCTCCCACCTATACCCCCTCACAAACACACATACACACACGGACTTGAAAGTGTCTGATATGCGAGGCGTGTTGATCCTGTTTATAATGGCAAGTTTCCTGGTGTAAGCTGTTGGCCTCCCCTGGCGTTGGTCTCCCTCTTCTCTCCAGCCCCTCATCTCTAATGCATGAGCCAGCGAGAGAGACCACAGAGGCCAGAGAACGAGTGAGAGGGGAGAGCGAGGGAGCAAGAGCAGACCGAAGCGAGAGGCTAACCCTGGCACTGCGGCGCAACACTTTCATATTCTAATAAACCCAACATGAATACACGAATATACTGAAAGGGTGGAAATTGCATTTCTAAAACTCTCTCTGTATCAAAGGGCATTCCACTGAACGTCTCACACACACACAGGCACACATAAACATGCAGTCCGGCATTTTCCAAACCAAGAAAAAATGGACTGACACAAGCATATGCACACACACATACGCACAAACAGTGAAGGCTCAGAGGGATTACAGTCTGCTGACGACAGCAGTTGAATACACACACTGGCATAAAAACACAGAAAACTTCTTAAGAGAAGTTCTGTTTGAGGAAGTTCGAATTGGATGTCAGATGTATGGGCACAGTGGAAAGCCGTTTTTTTTTTTTCAAATCAAATGCATGATTATAGAAATCATCACAATATGTGGCTCAGAGCTTGTGGAAGACAAAAGATGGTGATATAAAGAGAAACAGAGTGGAACAAAGAGCAGATCAAAGGGCACAGATCTCGAGTAGAGAGGAAAATATTGTGCGGAACACGTACGACCAAATCCAACTCAAATGGGTGCCTAATTTCTGGCCTCATCTCTTTTAGACCAAGCCATTTAACTGCAGGCCGCTGATACCCATCCCTCCTTTCACGAGAGTTAATATCCCATTCTCCCTCCTTCTCTTTGCTGGTGTGTGATGGAGTCTCAGTGACAGCCTGTATTGCAGGCCTGTATGCATTGATTATATGACACCCTCTATTCAGGTGTGCTATTAAGGTTCCCCTCCTCTCTTCCTTTCTGCTCTGCCAGTGGAATAATGTCCAATAATAAGCAGAGCAGGAGACTGGAGCTGAGGAAAGAAGGCGACTGGCCCAGATGGATACACGAGTTCCCTGGGCAGGACTGAGCGAAGATACGCCCACGTTATTCACCCAAGCACAGTAAGCCATATGAGGAACAGAGTGGGGGAATGCATAATTGCATTTAAATGGCACAATTGATTCTTTGACTACCCCCTTGTCTGTCTGCCACTTCCCCCTGCATATCTGCACCCATGTAATATCAACTCATCCCACCGTTTTAGCTCCCCTTTGCCCTACACTCTGTCAGAATGACTTCATGTCCATCCAACATAAACACACATCACAACAGGATGCAGAGAATATGAAGGACTCCTTCCATGTGAGATAACACAATGCAGCGCATAGTGTTTAGGTGAAAGCAACCACTGTCAAAACGGTGAGGGGAAGAACTGACTCCAATCAAATAAGTGGGTTTGGTCTTTGTTGCTGGTGGTCTGGTGCAGCATATAGTGCCAGATCAATTAGTGCCAAAATCTTTAGAAATGTATATGGAAAAGTTTTGTTTTGTTTGTTTTCTTGTTTTTGAAAGGTGAACAATGAACAAGGATCAAATCAAAGTAAATGTATTACATCAATTTTATGATGCAATAATCAAACAACTACACCCATTTTCAAAACAATGCACATCATACTAAGTGCTTCTCTGCCCATACTAGACAAAGATTAATCTTTGTGTTTATGCAAAGCAAAGCAGGAGGGAAGCTTAACCTACTCTGTCCCCAGTGAAATATAGCAAACGCATTAAACCCTCAACTAGATACAATTACAACAAAAAGAGCACTGCGGTGAGCTGCTAACACAAACACACCTGCTTCGAATAACACAATCAGTGTCATTTTGCAGCAGCCACAATACAAAATTTACTTATTTACTTATTAAGTGTGTTAATACACAATCCTGCACTGAGCCCCTTTCTTTAGCAAATCCCCAAAATGACAAATTCCCTGAGATCCTGGTCCAGGATGTACTCCCATGACTTCCCCCAGTGTCAACAATCAGGCACTGCTGGGCAGTACAGTAATGGTTCAACAGCCACAAAAGGTGTACGAAAGCAAAGAAACTCCAAAAAATGTTTCCAAAATCATTTGTAAATTTTAATTACCTTTTCTACCCTAATCTAGACAAAGAGTTTAGATAAACGTGTTTTGGGCAAGCTTTTCCTGAAAGCAGACTCAAACATGAAGATGAAGATTTTTTTCAAGTTCTACACCAGCATCCAAGTTAGAAGACAAGTTTCAGGTACTGGGTGTGTATTCAAGCATAAAATTTCTACATTTAATAAAATACAATAATTCAGAATTTCACCAGAAATTTATAGCGAATGCTCTCCTGTACACGTAGGTTGGTACACAAACCCACTATAAGAACTAAAATCAGGTCATATTATACCAGCTGACAACATCTTTAAGCCTTGTGCTCTCACCCACACAGTATATCTGCTCTACAACACAGCAGTCTACCTTCCACATCTCTGCCTTCTCTGTCTGTCTTATTGGGGAGCTCCAGGCCAAGAATAGAGCGCGGAACTCAGAGCTCTGAGGTTTACATAAACCACAATACCTTCTCAGCTCAGAGAAGGGGGGAGCACACAAGCAACTGTTTTTGTTTGCATTTTATTCCAAAACATAAAATTGAATCAATCTTTTAATACTCTGGATTGTATAAACATGGGAGAGAACTGCTTGAATAAATATTAAGAATGAAAATGGATTTCTCGCCGACGACTATTATCTATGTGGTTCATTTATGAATACCACAGCTGGCGCCAAAATAGGCAAGACATAGAAATACAGAGATAATGTGTTTAGCCTTTTTCCATTTCCTTCTTTTTAAGTGAAAGAATAAATATTAGGATTTACATCACATTTACATTTTTATCAAAATCAAGTTGGGTGCCACTAAACCTGTACACACCATTTTCATCCGTGGTTGCCAGGACAACAGTGACAATAACAAAAGCAACATGACACTGACATCTTAAACAGGAAAATCATTAAATGTAACATGAGAGGCCAGATGATGCTGTCAGTGCCACATCAGTCTGTGTCTGATAAACACTATGCGGGATCCATAAATAGACTGATAACTCTTTCAGTGCTCTCAGTCAGGACGGTCAGTGGGTGTTTTTGTAAAAATTCTAGATAAAATCCTTTCAATCTCAGAGGCCCATAATATTAGTGCGCAGTATCAGACATAATAAGATGTAAACATGCACACACAGAGCGAGAACACACACCTGAACAGCAATCTACTGCTGGCCACACAACACCCGCTGACACTTAACTACTTCTCATGTACACATATATTCATAAGGTATTAAGCAGAATAGCAGTTTTATGCATTTTGAATGCCATTCATTTATGAACACTGTAGCTAGCCATCAAATGGCAGGGCCATTTTATCTCCACTTTATGTTGATCACTCTTCTTTGGTGAGATGCAGAGTGAAGCTTAAGACATAAGGGAGCTTGGATCTGTCTATGGCCACAGATGAAACACTCGACTGGTGTGAGGAACAGAAAGGGGTTGGATCAATTGGCGCTGATGCACAAATGCATGATGGGACCACCACATGAATGCTGCAACTCCATTTATATCCTTTGAGTGTGAGGATTCCACATAACAAGAAGCATTTTCCATCCATATTTCTTACCTCCGATTTTTATGAGCAGCGCTCTAGTTATTACCGTACCTTGCACAGAGTGAAGCAAACTTCACACAACCACCCTGAGAACCACAGCAGATCCTCCACAGCCAGGGAGATGACTTTCTATAGTCTGTGCACGCTTCAGTGTGTGTGTATGTATGTGTGTGACAGGTTTATAGGAGTCATTTATCCTGCTCAGCGGGCTAGTGTAGTGCGGAATGGTGGCCTGAGTGCCTGGCGTAGCTTATTGTTGTGTAGCCTTTATGGGCTACATTAAGTACAGCTGAGTGAGAGGGAAACATACAGTACAATACCCTGAGCTCACACATGTCATACACACAGAGATTAACTACCTCCCTGGGCCCAGGGCAGGCCTACTTCCACTCAGCATAAGACCCTGGCACTCTCCCCCCAACTTCAGACATGGGTGAAAGTATGTGAGCATTAGCATGTGCAGAGTGAAGGCTCTGAGAATAATCACTAAAGTAAAACCAAAAAAAGAAGAAGTTCAGTTCGCATTTAAAGAATGACCAAAGGAAAGTTGCCTTGAGACACTATCTATATCTGATGGATCATTCTTATTAGTGGTGGGCCTCAAGAATATGAAGGCCAATTTTGCTCTACAGTGGTCCATGCAGCATTTCAGTCAGAAGCACCACAATCCAGATGGAGAGAGATCAGAGCAGGTCATTAAAAAGGCTCTCTCTCTATTCTTCTAATCAATCTGAGCAATAAAAACAGCATGGATTACACATCACCACTGGACTGCTCATTATTAGCAAACAACACACATACAGACACAAAGGGCGCACACAAACAAAAAGCACATGTGCAGTTCACTTTTTCAGACACACTGGGACAGAAACGCGTCCCACAGTCAGGCAATTTGAAAAGCAGTTTTATTCTCTCACTTACCAACTTATAACCCCCCCCAAACTCCACCCCACCAGAGTCTGCCTTTTTGAAAGCTTCATAAGCGTCGCCTCTTCAACTGCGTTCCACTGTGTAAAAATAGAGACCATTATATTGTCTAATGCCTACCTGCCAGCCCTCGATGCTCCCTCCTGTACATGAAGGCTTTTACATGATGAGGTGGCTGACATGTTCCACACACATCATCCATTACCATATGTATGCTGGATGAGTCTCAGCCTGTGCAACTTATACTAATGCATGTTTGGTATGGCCTGTGGGGGTGGGAGACATTACAAGCGCAGGTACGCACATGCACACACACACATAAGACACTTGAACAAAGAGCTACGCAAACTGTATCCCATAGAAATATAATGGTAGTACTGCGATACGCCACTTGTATTAACAGCAGGATGCATTTAAAGTAAATAAAAAACATTAAAGCTGGCTCTCTGGTTGAGACTGCATCCTGTTTCTCAAAAGTGTGTGTGTGTGTCTGTGTGTGTGTGTGTGTGTGTGTGTGTGTGTGTGTGTAGAGGAGGGCAATCCTCTGCGCTGGGGCGGCAGTTCTTCTCTAATTGCCCCTCTAGGTGCCTGTGTGCTGGAGAGCTGAGCTGAGGGTAAACACAGATCTAGAGATGATTAATAGCCAGAGGTCAGGGTGGAGCACAAACAGACTGAAAGGCTGAGACCTTACTCTTGCGCCCATCCAAATCTACACACCAGCATACACACTGCACACCAGGAAAGTCCTTTTTTTGACAGCAGATCCCTACATGTGTTCACACCTCCACACATAAAAATCCAGAAAGATTTATCATTGGATTCCTCTCAGTGAAACGGACGAGAGGTTGGAGGTAAACAAAGGCAGGGCAGGTCAGTCAAGGGTAAGGGTGAAAAGTAAAGTTGAAGGGTGAAGGGGAAGGGTGAGGGTCACAGTGTCGGCCCGTAGCAGAAGTCCTTAACAAGCCATGATCAATACATAACCAGGAAACCCAGAGCTCCTGTTTCTTCTGCATCCCTATGCGGCCGTAGGTGGTCTCCCAAAGATTTTATACTGTAACAGAGAGAGACACACATCCTGCTTCTATTACCTGTCCACTTTGTCTTCCCTGTCCCCTGACAAACATGTACGCACACTCCTCTCCTCCTTACGCTTCAACTCATACACACATTTCTATCTATCGTAGCAATCTGCACACAACAACGCACGCGGAGCACAGCGAATCCCCAGCTGAATGGAGTCAGGTTGGGCGGCCCTTCATTTTTCATGCAAACGGTAATTTAGTGAGACTGCCTATTGATTGAATGCCGCTTGTCTCCCAAACAATGCTACTTCAATCAGCAGCCTGTGGGGGGGAGGGGCAGGGGGGAGGAAGGAGATGGAGGGGAGGAGGGGAGAGCGGAGGGAGGGCTGCCGATAGCTGCAGTGACTGATTTAAGAGATGGATAAAAAGCAGATACGTCCCCCGCCCCTGTACTGATTAATGACAGTGGCCAGAGCAGCCCTGGACTATGCATCATGATTTAACCACCAGCCCCTCATCTAAAGATTAGTGTGCACACACATATACACACACACACACACTGCAAAAGCACCCACACACAGCGTGTACTGTACCACAGAAATAGACAAGACACAGAAGATGGGAAAGGAGGAAAGGGAAGTGAAAACGTGAAAAAGATGAGCAAAAGGATAACGCAAACGAACACTGGACCAGACTGAGTTTACTTTAATTAATGTACAGCAGCAAAGTGTACTTTTCCAAAGCTAAACTCCTGGATAGACTGGATAGACAGGAAAGAAATAATGGGCCAGATATGTTCAGCACAGTCAAATACTACACTGCAAGTGAGTCAGTTCACAAACCAGTGTCATTTTCTTGCCAGTCATGCAGCCAGTTGTGTGCACAGTCAGCTGAACAAGGAAAGAGTGTAGAGATGAGAGCTCAGGTGTGACTAAAATAGCAGAGTTGTCTACCACGCAGGCCTCTCACTGTAGGTTAAATCTTGTGCAGAATCAATTGCAGAAGAGAGATGAGGCTGATAATCAACATTATATTCTCGATTAACAGGATAACCTGATCCATAACATAATATGCAAAAAAAAAAAAAAAAAAAACATGGAAAAGAATGTCCATCAGTCCATTCTTTTGTAAAGATAACATCTTCAAATATTTTTCTCATTCCAGTGACATAAACAGTGGGGTGGGGGGGGACTGATCATAATTAAGTTCTGGAGAAAAATTCAGAATCTGTCAGACATTTAGGCATGAGCAACTAAACTATGCGACTGTACTTGAACAAGTAGGTCTTGTACAACTGCCTTGGACTTAAAGAGTTTTACCATCTGCAAGAGAGACAGATAAAAAAGACTACAAGCTCATTGATTAAACATCTTTTCTTTAAGGGACTTTTTCTGGGCATTGCATGAAGGAATTAGGATGGCGGTAAGGAGGTTAAATTAAAAGCAGAACACATTTCATCTCATTGCAATACATTAAGAAAGAACAGGAAAACTGTATTTTTTTTAGCAGATGTAAACAGGTACAGCGGAGTATTTGAAATGATTCCTCTCATTTTGATATTAAAGTGTTAGAAAAGTTGCAAAAATGTTTTTGCCATGTGTAATATGAACAGCCCAGCTCCAGTCAAGTCCTTATCCCTTTATTTTATCCAACCCGAACTGACCCTAGTTTGAGTCAAACACCCCAATGTGTTCAAGTGCAGTGCAGAAATCGGAAGTTGTGCAACGGAGAAAGCAATGACTGGAGGATTGTTGTCCCTCCCCTACAACTGCTAAAATATTCATCAGGCTCCCTGAGAGCATGTCTGCTAATAGTTATACATGGAGCAGGAGAAAGAAGTGAGAAGGAGGAGGAGGAGAGCAGAGGGGTGGGAGAAAGGCAAGAGGAGGAGAAATTGGGGAGATGAGCGATGCTCCCTGTGTGCATGTCAGCTAATAGTCAAACATGAAGCACCAGGAGGGAGGGGAAAAACAGGAGAAGAAGGAGAGGAGAGCGAGTACAGGGGTTGTTTAAATAGTCTGCGACTGGAATCACAGGGGATGGAGCCCATAAAAAAAGCCAAAGTGATGAAGAGAGAGAGAGACACAGGGAGGAAGGGATAAAAAGAAGATAGAGAAAGAGAGATAAAGATTGAGAGGGAGTAATCACTCCTTTTCCTCCTCCCCTGCCATCACTCGTCTCTCTGAGCTGTATTTCAGATTGATTAAAAGGCCCTCTTGTAATTGTCAAATCTTGAAGGAACCATCTCTCCATTCAACTCTGTGTTTATGTGTGTTATGAAGGGGGTAGGCAGCGGGACGGGGGCCTTCTCCCTGGGGGGGTGGGTGGAGGGGGTATCTGAGTTAGCAGGGCAGAAGAGATACCCAATTTCCAATCACGTCAACCAGCATAACTGTAGTCCCTTCAATAGCTAGCAGTCACCACCGCATCAATCACAGCTCACACTCCAGCAAAGAAATATTGTTGGTGTTGTTTTGTCTTTACAAACAGCAGCCCAAGTGGGCAAGGTCTATTTCTGTCTCCTACTGAAGGGGAGAAAACATAGATGTGCATGAACACACACAAACACACAGTCATTTCTCCAGTCATTAAAATGAGAAACAGCCAACGGTGTAGGAGCTGTTGAGATACTATTAAGAAATGGAGACAAATGTAGTGGATCCCAGCCTGCTATGGCAACCCCACTACAGTAAATCAGACAATGACGAATATTACAACACCAGGCTGCATGAATATGTACACACACACATTCACACACAAGTGCACACTCTAATGTGTACACAAACTGAGACACCTATGAAAAAAGCTCCTTCAGTGGATTAATGAGTAATTATCCTAATTAAATGTTTCCTGATCATCCGTTATGATATATGGATGATTATTATGTTCAGAGATGATTAAATGATAATATAACAGAGCAGCCTGATATCATTTCAAAGAATTAATGAGGGTTTGTACAGAGGAACCATGTGGAAAAAGGCACAAATTAAAGATTAAATTAACTTTCATTTAATCAATTTGAGACTTATCGAAGCTGTTGTAACATAAACTGCTCTTTTCTGCTACATAATCACAAGCCAGAGAGATTTTTATTTGTTTACATTTGTCGAAAATCTAAAGGCACAAAGAAGTCCAACAAAAAAAAAATTGGGAAAATAAGTGCACCCATTTCAAACACATGTGACGCCTTCTGTTGGGCTTTTAGCAAAATCAATATATTAAACACACTGGAATTTAGGAGACAGTGACTATAACCCCAAACCAGAAACCAACATTGCATTAAAGTTGATTCTTCTACTTTTGCAAAGTTAGATATAAAATGTATCCTGTGTATGTTTTTTCAGAGGGTGAATTTTTGATCCTCTTCAGTCATATATGATCTTATGAGCAGCTGATTGTGTTACTTAGCCTAATTTAGTCCAATAAACAAGGCGAACCTTGTAAGCAGGGTCGATACTTATTTAAAAGCACATTGATTAACAGTTGTGATTATCGATCATGCCATGTGGCCCAGACTGAACTGACAGATCTGATAGGTCATGGTCCAGATTCACACAGACACAGAGGACAGACAGACAGAGAGTCTGAAACACACATACACACACACACACACTGTTGCATTTCCACTTCTCACTCATGTACTAACTTGAGGATATTATTTGGAGTATCAACTTATTATCTGAACAGCACTTGAACCTCTTCAATATTTTGCCCTAACCCCTATCTCCTGCTCCACCGCCTGATTCACTTCTGCATACAGTTCACAGTGCAGAGCGGTTGCATGTGAAGGAGATAGTAAGCAGTAATATTCAATTATTGTATGCACAGCGTCCCCGTCCCGCCCTAAATTGATTTCTTTCAGAACGGGAGGCATCGCTCAGCACTGACACACAGCCATGTTTCCCCCATCTACCACATCCCACGCAAATTACTCCTCCATCTGCTCTCCCTCACCACAGTGTGTATTTGCCCCACTCCTTTCTTTCTTCTCCTCTCTTCTGCTCTCCTCTCCTGTCTCATCAATTCCTTGTCTTCCTCTCTACTCTCTCCGTCAGAGTACATTGCGATCAGGGGTTGGCACAGGCCCCAGCTCACATACAGTATGTTTAATCTGTCTTTAATCTCTTTGCATTGTAATAGGAAATGGTTTTGTGTTTTACAATTTGATTGAGGCTGCAAGCTTGCCCCTCACCACCGCAGGGACTCTGTGCTTAGGAGTGGGAGGTGTTTTCAATTTTGCCTTTGCTCAAATAGTCTTTTATCAAAGAATTCATATCAGTAATTTGATTCTACATATTAACCAAGCTGTTTGTAAGTGGCGTAATAGGAAAATAGATAAGAGTGGAGGGGGAGCGACAGTCAGGGAGAAAAATGAAAACTGGCTTCTTCTCTGGAATTTAGAAAAAATTACACTGACTTAAACGGCTTCTCAAAATGTCTACATTTTTCATGGTGATAATCTGGAAAAGACAAAAAATGGCTGATAAATACCTTGAATGTGGCTCATTTGTAAAAAGAGAGTTTTCACCGGAAGCTGATACCAAACAGTTGTGAAAGTTTCTTCCATCAGGTTATGCCATCATCATAAAGACCTTTACAATTGTACCTTTAATAAAGCCACACAGAGAGGCAGTAACTCTAATCAATACTTCATATAGCGGGGATTATTGTTTGTTCAGTCTCAACATAGATTCGAAACATCCAGGCTTGACAGTCATGTAAAGCTAGGATTGATTTGTTCATAAAAACAGTGAAATTTTTGATGTTAGTGTTACGTTTATCCTTTTTTTTTTTCCTGCATCACATTTTTTTATTCATATGAACGTTGCCATTTTTACAAAGAGGAGGCGAGGCATACTGTCTGTGATAGTTAAGATAAAACGAAAGAAATCCAAACATACATATAAACACACACACACACACACACACGCAGCATACTCTCTCTCCTATTCTAATTAAAGGGACCTCTCTGCCCTGGGTGTGTGTGTGATATTGACACTTAGCTCCGTACAATAAACTTTATTGGCAAGCCCTGCTTGATTACGGCACTAAACTAGAATAACAAGGAATATGGGAGGAGGGGACGTGGATTATATACTAAACAGACATTAGTGGGCTCTATTCAAATATCTGGAATTTAATAGGAAGCCTGGGAAGGCCTTCGTCTCTGAAGGAGTTGCGTGGGAACCAGCAGAGAGGTGACGCTGAAATATAAACAAAAAAAGAAAAAGAAAAAAGAATCACATGAGTGGAATACAAAGAGTAAAAGAAGAAAAGAGACATATATCAAGCGATGTAGGAAGGGAAAGAGGGATAGATTTCCCGTCATTAATGATCTATGGAAAATCCTCTGTCTATTTTCAGATATACTGTTAATGGCTGCTCGCTGCCATTAAAATCGTTGCTGTCCTGAACTCAGCTATTCACATATTGGCTGCTGCTTCATCTAATATTCATCCACTGGGGGTCAATAGCAGTGGTGGCATGCTTAATTTGTATAAACAAATTAAGGGTGAAGATTAGGAATTTTAAATGAGTATAAACTTTAAGTTCTACAAATTTAACATTTATGCATTTATTACATGTCAAAACGTTCAAGGTCCTAATCACTTTGATTGCATCTAAACAAAACACTGAAGAGAACAAGAAGTTTGTCTATGAGTAGTTGATACAAAAAAAGACTATACATTAAAGCAATTTCTACCAACTCAGTCATGTGTGAAAAAAACATGAAGAGGCTGAAGAGATAAGAAGGGGATTTGAGGAAGAGAATTTCAGCCCTGGTAAAACTGGAAGATTTTCAAAGAGTAGAACAGACTCTGGATTTATTCCTTTCACATTACTTCCTTCTAAACAATACATGGAGTCCTCATCAGGGACTTTAAATTTCTAGCCCGCAAACTAAACCATTTGTTCAACCTGCAGGTGCAGTGAAAATTACCTTTGTCTCAAACTGGACACTTTGCTCAAACATCGTAAGGAAATAATTTAAATCAAAATGCCAGCAGCCAGTAAGGCCTTTGCCATTAGCTATATTTTAATCACTTCAGTGACTGGTGCACTGTGCATCAAGTCTACATAAAGCAACTGACACCTCAACCAGAAGTCACCAGTGCTTGAATACATCCGACTATTATCATAAAAACTCAACAGAATGAAAAAAAAAAAAAAAAAGACTGTGATAACAGAGTTGTGACTTAACAGCAAATGAACCGCAGCTGTCCTTCCTGCAGCTTCCACGTCCAATAATCAACTCTCTCCACTCAGTCAGTTGAACTACAATGACCCCTACTGGCCTAAAATGGTACTGGTTCGTGTGATCAGCAGACAAAGAGCCTCTACTTGATTTAGAACTTTTGGCGCTCCCTCAAAAAAAAAAAAAAAAAAAAAAAGTCGAAGAATAAAAAAGAACAGATTCAAGGGAAGTAACGACAGAAATGATCATTCTCTTTTCCTGTAATTTAAGGTCCATACTCTCTTCCTCCACGTGAACACTTGCTTTTTTTTGTTATGATTTTTTATTTCACCATCTTTCCTTCACTTCCATTGCTGAACCTGCTCCCACCAATCCAAAATCCTCCCTTTTCCCTCTCCCCATTTCTCTTTCCCTCTCCCCATTTCTCTCTCTCTCTCTCTCTCTCTCTCTCTCTCTCTCTCTCTCTCTCTCTCTCTCTCTCTCTCTCTCTCTCTCTCTCTCTCTCTCTCTCTCTCTCTCTCTCTCTCTCTCTCCTCTCTCTCTCTCTCTCTCTCTCTCTCTCTCTCTCTCTCTCTCTCTCTCTCTCTCTCTCTCTCTCTCTCTCTCTCTCTCTCTCTCTCTCTATCTCTCTCGAGGCCTTGGCACCCTTGTCAGGGCCTCTCCCGCTGGGTGTGTTGGCAGAGCTCTGTCTCTGATTCACCCACAGCGTGCCCTCTGGCTTAACAGGCTGGCACAAGGACATTGAGCTGAGTTGAGAGGAGGGCAGGGTACGGAGCATGGAGCTACAGACTGATGGAGCCATTTATTACTGAAAAACCAGAGAACAGAATGAGTTAAGTATTTTGAGGTGCAGACAACGATTTTGGACCTGTGGTTTTTGTGAGCAAGGCAAAAAATGTGAGATTGGAGCATTGGGAACTATTCTGTTGGTTTGCACGTGTGTCTGGAGGAGGACATTAGAGTGAGACACACATGCAGCCTCACCTTGAAGAACCACTGACCCCACACACCTTTATTGCATCTCCAATTAGAGGAAGGGGGGTGGGAGGGAGAGATACAGAGAGGGAGAGACGGAAAGAGAGAAAGAAAGAGGGGGAGGGATGTATTTCATAAATGTAGTTCCATAAAGAGCACTGACCCAAATGGCATTCAGTAATTCTTCCCTGTGCCAGAGGAGGTGGGATAATCAGAAACTTCATCAAGTTCACTCCTTCCTTCTCTCCTTCCCTGAGTCTGCAACACCTCCTACCTTCCCACCCTCCGCTGGAACCTCTTAAACAAAAATCATGTGTAATAGCTGCATAACATATACGGTGCATCCGGAACACGCATCAAAGAATACCCCCCCCCCATCACTTAATTTTAATTAAACAAGTTTCCTCCACTCAGTCTCTCCATCTCTCATCTCTTTGATCTGTTCTCATTCGAATCACAGCCAAAGAAACAGCCCATCTCCACTTTGAAAGAAGTCGTATGTGTTTGAAGACTTTCAGGCACCAGCGGTACAACATTGATTTAATGTACACAAAAAGGCATCGAAGCCCTGACAAAAAAATAAATAAAATTGTCAAACACTACAGTATAACTACAACCCTGTATGGGTGTACCAATGAAAGCAGAACACATTTCTTTTTGAAACTGTTCAATAAATTCAAATCTGTCTTCATGACAATGTCGGCAATACATATCAAATCTGTCACTGTTGTGTTGAGATGGATATGGGAGGGCAGAAATCTGAAAGAAAATAATACAATTAAAGTGTGTCTCAAGCGCCAAGTCCCCATCGATCCATTCGCTCTCTTTTTCAATACACTATGGACTTAACATGGACTTATTCTTTCTTAAGCACAACTGGGACCACTCCCTCCCCCTGGTGTCCAACACTGACACAATGCTTCAAAAGAACATTTTGTTTATATGTTCAATACCAGAAACATCAATAAAATTATCCATTCATTAATTTCCAATTCAATACAAATTTAATGCAGAGCCACGGAGTAGCCAGCTCATATCCAATAAGGACATCTATCCCCAATCACTCAGCTCAGTGCACACACATACACACACTTATCAATGGGCCTGTCCCTAAAACAGCTATTCCTCAAAGCCTGACTCAATACTGTGGAGAGGGAGGAAAAGGGGGAAAAGAGCAAATAAGGAGGATGGGGGTAGGGGGCCTTATTATTTCTTAAGCACAACTGACAAGGTCAGTCTCAACACCAAGTGGCTCGGTCCTACAGGTACATGGACACAGAGTGCTGGAGGGACGTATTCAGAATGTAAAAGGACCAACGTCCAGAAAAAACATCAGCAGGCATTGAAAAAGAAAAAAAAAATTGTTATAAAGCAGAATGGCCCATATAATATTACATATAAAATCGTGGGGGGTTATTACAGATAGACATCAAAGTTTGCATGTCTTGTACGGATGTGTGTAAAAGTTGCCTTTTGTTCCAGCACGGGGAGCAGCGTGAAATCCGTGAAATAAAGTAATTTTTTAGAAAGATGTGAGCTTATCAGGCCTCTGTAGCCTGTTCCTCATCTCTGCTTGAGGCTAGCAGCTAAACTGCATGACACACTAGAAGCACAGGACAACAGCATTTGTGCTCAGACAACATTAAATTATTTTACTTACTGATCATATATTTAGTATTTAAAACATTAATTGGCAGTGTAGCACTTAGCTGTGGCTGTCAGGCAAAAAGGGTTTAGAATAGAAATACTAACCTTAAGTACAAATACCTTAAAATTGTAGTTAAGAACAATGAGCAAATGTACTTCGTTATGTTACACCACCGTACAGGAATGAAGAGTCAGCGGGTGGAGAAAGAAATGAAAACACACAAAACACCTCATACATCGTGGAATCACTTTGACTTCTGTAAGGAGTGTTTACATGCTCTGATCAACAAGCTCATTCATGGTCAATTTTGACATCAATGGGAGGTACAACGGTTCTGTGCTCGATGATACAATCTATAGCTCTGTGTTGCATGTGATTAGGAACAGAAAATGTGGAAATGCTATCAGTATCGAATATCACAGGTAGTGAACCCAGCTGAGCCCGCACCGACTTGAATTGTGAAATGGTGATAGAGCTGTGAGCTACATGTGTGTTTTTAACATGTTAGAGCCAGAGAGATGGCATGAGAATCAGGGTGCACGGGTCAAGTAGAGTCAAACCAGGTAGGCGATTGGCTGATCAGGTCTGAGTGTAATGACTAATCAATGGCTGAATGCATTAGCCTAATCTAATGGGCCAGGTGGGAGAGGACAGCACAAGACGCATGGAACACATGATTGAGCACAACATGCAACAGTAATGCAATCAATAACACACAGAGTGGTCTAACCCCAAGGGGGGTCCCAACTACTGGAAAGACTTGCTCCACATACATTTAGGAGGTGCTCCATGTGTGTGTGTGTGTGTGTGTGTGTGTAAATATGTATGGATGGTTGGTTAGGGGAGGACAGAAAAGGAACCAAGCTGTTTTAGTCTGATTGATTGCATTATGAAACGAAATGAGGGAAATCAAAGCCTTTTCTGTCTGGCCAGCACCTTCACACACAGCAATGAAGCAAATATCATGTGTTTCTACCCATTTAAGGGAGAGATCCATTAAAAGATGGCGCAAATGAGAAATCAGTGATGGGGTGCTTGTTTTTAAATGCAAAACAAGACAAAATACAGGAAAATGAATCATCTGCCTGTTTATACAGTCAGGGTAAGGAGTGAGACGTTCTTCATAGCATATTTAGGGCCATCCCAGGAGAAAACGCAGCCTCCTCTGTGTGTGAGTTGACCTTCCGATCACTATCACTCAGTGGTGGGCATTATGTGAAACTGGAGGTGGGTTAAAAGCATTGCTGTGCTCTCAGGTACCAGTCTGTACATTACTGAGGTCATTCACATCCCTCACCCCCATCAGATGAATGTGCTTTAATGCAATGTATGCAATGTGGATTAATGTTATCACAAAGGAAACATAAATCTAACACTGAAATTGGCAAAATAAAAGACAAAGCAGAAGAAGACTTTTTTTCATTATTTTGTCATTTTTCTTTGAAAAGGTGGTAAACATGGTAAACAAAGGTGGTAAAAGGTGGTCAGCTCACAAGGAGATCCACCAAGAGATCCACTATGACAGTGTGTGAAGAGGAGAGAGAGAGAAAAGAGAGATGACAAGTTAGGGACAAGAGCCAGTCAGAGCAGAGGACAGGCCTGGGTCAATACTTGCTGCACATTCTGCTGACACTGCACTGCACAACACACACACATGCACACAAACATATACACATTCTTTTTCACATGGACATGTACACAAAAGATAGACAGACATCAGACCAATCAGTCAGCTGGTGTCAATATCTCAAGACGAAGAAGGAGAGAATGTAAGTATGTGTGTGTGTTTGTGCATTAGAGAAAGAGTGACAACCTCACAATTCAGGGACTTTTACAAAGTAAAATTTCACCTTCTGACATTTCTTATGGTGTAGCCACTTTTAACCAGAAGAAAGACTAGGACTGGAGAGGATGTTAAAAAGAGCTTAAGTCATCACTCAAATCTCAAATCTTATGATTTTATCAATAACATCTTGGGATTTGTAGTTGTGCAGATGGATGGATTGTGTAGTTCACTAATGTGTCTCGGTATAACTGAAATTTTAAAAAACAAAAAGACAAATTTCTATGAGGGAAGTTTTCAGAGTTGTGAACAACACAATCTTGTACTTGTACTGTATGAGTGATTTCTCCAAACCTGGACAACTTCAAATTCAGATCACCATGAAGATTTAATTCATTTATATATATATATATATATATATATATATGTATTTTCCATCTTGCTTGGTCATCAAAAAAAATCAATTAACTGATGGAAATAACAATAATTAAAAAAAAATTCATAGACTTGATCAATAATTTGGTGCTTTCAACATAAGCCAAAGAAAAAATAATGCTTCCAGGGGTATCTACGTGAATATTTATCACTGAGAAATGTTTGGGTTTTTTTATACACTTAAACAAAACAATGCATTAATTAAGCCTGATAATAATCAGGAAATGAATCATCCAATGCACACAAACAAATTAATGGGAAAAATTAACTAGTTGGAGTGTGTGTGTATGTGTGTCTTCGCACACTAACATGGAAAATCTGGTGAAGCTTAGGCCACACTTTTTATCTCATCCTTACTGATGTTACCTCAAGTGTCCTTTTTTTTTTTTTTTATCTCGGCCTTCGTGTGTGTCTGTGTGTGTGTTCCACCATCTTTGATAGGGGCCTCTCCATCTTTGAAATGAATTAGCGCGTTGTGCCTTATTGAGTGAGGTGCAGTGTTTAAGTGAAACTGATGAGAGATGTGTGAGCGGTGAGGACTGGACTATAAGTATGTGGCTGGGGTCACAGGTTAATCCCTATTGATTTACTCCACCTTCTGCATATCGCCACACAGGAAGACAAGGAAGGAGAAGCCTTCTTTACCAGCTATCACAGAGCACAAATGCAGGCTAGAAATCTGCTCACACACACCTTCAGCCTTCAGAAATGTACACGCGCATTCTGTCACCTGACGCTAAAAAGGGTAAGGACAAGAAAATTAAGTATCATTTCATCTCTAAATAGCTAGTTAAAGACATTCTGCTTAGGAAGATTGCAGACAATGACTTCCTAATAACCATGACCTCCTAGGAATCAATGCAAGATATAAGACGACTGATGTGTACACAAGCGTATTATCAGAAACAAAAGATAAATTTGATGTGCAGGTGTTTCTCCAAAGCTTGTTTTACAAGCAGGGTGGTAACAGATCTTAGCGCTAACCTTCAAACTGTGAAATCACAGCAAGTACTGACAGACCAACAGCCCAGACAACAGTTTGTATGGTGAGAAACCCAAATAACACCCATACTCAAGTATATGTACAAACAAGCTCTTCACAATTTCACCCCAGAGGAGAAAAGGTGAAATATTACATTAATATGAACAACTATTAATAATAACATCCCTGTCTCTCTCCCCACCTCTTACCCCAACACTCGCTTCGCTCTTCCTCTTCCTCTCTCTCTCTCCTCTCTCTCCCCCTCTGCCTCTAATCCTATCATGCGGGCAATAAGTGTATGCACCATGAGCACATTTAATTTCTGCGGTTGGTTTTCAGCAAGCCCAGAGGTGAGCCTTAATAAGGATCAATGGCACTTTATCTGGGACAGCACCCACTTCACAGCATGCAAATTACACAGCAACCCTTAAAAAAAGAAATGGATTTAATTAAAAAATGTAGAACCACAGGCTCTGGAAATTCAATTAAAGGATTTATGCAAAGGTTGGCTAGCTTTTTGTGTTGCAGTTCCTGCTTATATAATGAGCTTTTCATATTAAAAATCAATAGGTAATCTGGGCTAGGGGATCGGCTGCTTATGTACATTTTTGAAATCAATTTGAAAAATAGTCCATCAGCTCTGTGTCACCACAAAGAAAGGCAGGAGCGTTGTGTTTGTTTTTTTGTTTGTTTTTGTTTTGTTTTTTTTGTTTGTGTTTGGGGGGGGGGGTGCCTGTAGGGTGCAGGCAGGAGAGCAGGAGAAGTGGAGGATTGAAGAAAGGGTAATAGGTTACATCTTTCTCCTCTATGAGCTTCAGAGAATAAAAGCAGTGAAGTTCTAAAGGTAAGAGAGTCGGCAGGTGAAGGAGGCAATGTGCAAGAGTAGAGGGTAAGTGAGTAAGGATGTCTCTGTGGTCAGGTCAGTTTCTGGCTCTTTGGCCTGTTCTGATCCCTTCCATTAGAGAGAATGTCCCTTGGTGATGAGGGTCTAGCTGGTTCTGACCTGTGGCTCTGGGGTAATTTAGCCCAGCCCCTACTCAGACTGAGCCCAGACTCAGACAAGCTCGGCTGGGGAGACGTTCTAATGGCTTCCCTGAGGTGTCTGGAGCTGGAAGAGGGAGGGGGGATGTGCTTTAAGAACTGCGAGGAATGCTTCTCCACAAACAAAACTGCATCTGTCATATAAACAGTATATTATACAGAGATCAAGGCAAAAAGAAAAAAAATGCCCCGTACAAAGATATAGAGAAAAGATCATCAAGATAAAACTATTATGTAGTGCTGAAAAATAAAATTCACTCTTAAAAATTACTTATCTTTGACGGTTTCCATTTTCATGGATACTGTTCATGCCTCCTTCACACTCATGTTGTATAACTGTACATAGGCAGCAGGGGTGAATGACTGACTGCATACAGTAGCAGACTGTCAGCATTTGATTGGTTCTTTATTGATCGAGACACGCTCTCCATCACATCAACTCATCCACAATAAACCATTTACACAGTTTGCCTGTGCAGTGGACCACATAACCAGACCTCAGGCCATCTCTGTTTGCCCAGTGTGTGTGTGTGTGTGTGTGAGTGAGAAAGAGAGCGAGTGTGTGCATGGCCATGTGTGTGCATTTTTTTTGTTGTAGTTTGTTTGTTTTTAAATGAAATGGCATCTCCATGGACAATAATCCCAGTAACAGGATTGGGCAGGAACACACATGTCAATACAGCCAAATGGGATTGTATGCTTTTATCCATTCCCACACCAACACATCTTTCTCTCCCTACGTCTTCCCCTCTCCCCCTCTCCCACACTGCAGCAGCACAGCAGGAAATGTCTGGCAGGAATATCAAATTCATTTTATCTAGCGCCTAAAAAATGATCTAAAACTTGGCCTCTTAAGGAAAGCAGAGGTTCACTTAGAGCAGCTATGTGAACTATATACCAATTTGATGTAATATGTTATATGCTGCCTACACCACTGAGGAGAAACCTGCCCAGTGTTTCCAGTCAGCCTGGAGTTGACCCCCCCTGTGTAGCTCCTAATCATCCAAGAGGACTCTATTACAGGGGCCTGGCAGCTCATCTAACCCTACAGAAGAAAAGGGGGGCTGGCAGGGAGACTGGGACCTCTGCTCCTCTTGCTTTCCACATGGTTGAGCAGTGCACACACAACACCCGTGCGCGCACACACACAGGTTGTCTGAGTGTGCAGCAGAGCTGCTGCTGCTGTGTGCAACAGCAGATAGCAGATAGATCCCCTGACCTTACGTCTGTCTGATAAAGAAGACTGAAGTAACGCTGGCTGGTGCGCTTACAGCGCTCCGACCCACTGTACACCTGTTATATGGTAATGCTGACGTCTTCATTGAAGAACTTGTCTCTGGGGTTAACTCCCAAGGAGCCACAGAGAGCTTCTGGTCACAGCAGGCAAGGCTCAGCAGAGGAGACACCAGCAGTCCCACTTCTCCTTACTGAACAACCATTTCTCTCATACAGCCCTGACTGCTGGTGCCTGGTCAAAAGTTCAGCCTGTGCATATGTAAAAAGGTGGCCTGGTGCCCGAGGCAGGATCCTGGGTAAAATAATCATGCTAAAACACTAAGAAGCATGGGACAAGGCGAGAGCACTGATGAAACCAGCCCCTGGGGGGACTGAAGTGTCTGATTGGACCAGCAGAGCCTTCTAGGCCTGTGCCCATAACAACCCCCTCCCCTTTTTCTACCCATTATAGTGGATGAAGAGGTACTGGAGCCACTGTCCACACTGATCTCCATGCAGCTCTGCACTGTCTGTGCCTATAGTTAAGGTATAGATTTGATGAGTATAGGCTGAGCCCAGCTGCTCAGAGCCTGAGGGTACACTGATCTTGAGGGAGCAATCAGTCAGTGTACAAAATGTCACAGGGTCAGCGTTACTACGTGACAAGACGGTGACAACTTCACAAAGGTTACAGCCCAACTAATAACTGCAACAGTCACTGAAATTCATTATGTGCTTTTCAAACACGTATCCAGCCTGAGTTTTGGTTCAAAGTGTGTCATAACTTTTACAGCATATACATGATCCAGAAAGGCCAGAAAATCTCACCATCCTACATCAAATACATCAATCAATCTGTCGATCAAATTTTTGAGCATTAAATTGTTGTAACTAAATTGCAGAACTATGATAAAAGTTGCTTTTGGCTTTCTTGCTCCCTTTTAGTTTCTCTCACAGTCAGACACCACTTCAGGCCAGATCATTCAACACTGATAATCACAGCAAAGGACACAGGGAAAACTCCCACTCTAAACACGCTGAATTAAAGAAACAGGAGTTACAGGCCTGGTCGCACAATCTCTGATAAGTAGATCAAGGCACAGGGAGGGGAAAATGATGTTAGTGAGAGATAGTTTGGTTGATTAAAATGTCATGGTTCTTTATAGATGCCTTTTTCAACTCAGCAAAATGAAATCAACTCTCTCCATCAATAGCCGAGTAGGCTGTGCACCCCACTAATGGAGAAGTTTATTTCCCTTCAGTAGAATCCACAACCCAAAAGATGCAAAATATCTGAAAACATTTTTTTGGTAAAACATGAATAAAATACAGCAAAAAAAGATTAAATTGTGAGTGTAAAAATTATGATAAAAGAGGAAGAAGCTAATTTATTGACGGAGGAAAGTGTAAACAGAAGTGGATGACCAAGAACAGAATGCATGGCCTGACATGACATTACCTCGCATTTACTGCAACAATCAAATTAGAGATTTAGGAGCACATGAAGCCCCAGGTGTTTTAATAGTCTCCATGTTGTGAATTCATGTGTGTGTGTGTGTGTGTGTGTGTGTGTGTGTGTGTGTGTGTGTGTGTGTGTGTGTGTGTGAGTGTACGTACTCATGGAGGGAAACAGTATATCACTCCACCTGTGCTCCTATAAATCAAACCTGTTTTTTAAATGAAAGGCTGGTTATTTGCTCAAGAACACACACAGGGGCATTGTGATTGTTTTTTTGGAGTCGACATTCTGCTTATGTTTGCATCCCAGAACAATCTCTATGGATCCCGCAAGCGTGCGCAAGCAATTAAAGCGATACCATCTTCATATCCCTGCAACCAATAACTGAAATTATATCACTGTTTTATTAAGCCCTTAATGTGGGGGCAGAAGGAGTGAAGAGTGGGATTTTAAAAAGGATACACTTTTTGGGGCCTTATCAACCCCAGATTTAAATAAGAGCAGACGCTCAGTTTAAGGGCGTGCCTGTGTATCTGTGTGTGTCTGCATGTAAGACTGGGTGTCTGTGTGTGGCCTTTATCAGACATGAGTTTTAGCTAATCACTGTGTCAGCAAACCAGAATTTAATTACGAGCTCTACCTTTGTATTTTAATATTTACTAACATCTACACTACGTTTAATTAACCAAGTGTAGAAAAGGCATTGACCCGTTATGGAAAAGAAGCTGCTCTGCTAACAGAGTGCGTGTTTTCACATGCAAAATGTTATCACCCAACTGTGACACACAGAGACGCAGAAGTGCCACCTATTCTAGGGTAAAAAGTGATTTTCAAAAAATGTAACAAATTTTGTCCAGTTAAAGATGAGAAAAACTGGACATGAAGATTAAATGGACCAAGAAAAATGTTAGAAGGGAATGAGTGGAAAAACAGTGTTTTAGGCAGACAGTCACATTGGGGAAATGTTCAGCTTCACATTTTGCAAAAGGTGCTGAAGAGCAGTTTCTCTCATCTCTCGTCCTATGTCAGGAGGAGGAGAGACAAATGACGGCCTGAGGCCTTGTGTCTGTCAAACATGATGGATCAGAATAACGGTTCACTAAAACTCCACCACACTGCCTTTCAACACATGACATTTTCCCTTCAGTGCAAACACTAAATTGATAAACTATGAAGAGTAGCTAACGGAAAGATGTAATAGTGAAAGCATATATTAGGACGATACAGAGCCTAAAGGGTAGCGTGCTGCTACCCACTGAAAAGTCTTGCTGATCAGAGGACACTGTTCAGATCAAGATAAATCACAGTGCTGGATTTTATCATTCGTATCCAAAGTGTGTGAGGACATTAACCTCAGGCACCAAGCATCACCTCATGAGCACACATGTGCTATGGACACTCTCTCTCTCACAGGCATGTACTTCATTTATTGTTCACCAACATCCAAATGCATCCACAGACACACCAGTGTTGCCACTTTGCGCTGTATTATAGAGGTCATTGTCATTGGGAAATACCTTGAGAGAAAACAAAAAGTATTGGTATATCTGATGTCATCAGAGCTCAGAGACAATACATAAAAGCTTTGGACATAACTGTAAGGCAAACCCTGCATTACACGTCCGTGTGGCTTTAAAAGTGATTCATTAACTTTCATATCCAGATGTGCACAATTGAAAAGGGGCTATGGGTAAGGGGTGAGGGGACGAAAAAAAGCAAACAACTAAAAAAAAAAAAAGATGCTAGAGTGACTCTCCAAAATTGGTGCACTCCACTCACCCTACTCTCAATCCAGTGACTTCTCCAAACTCAACCTACAAAATAACAACAGCCTTGGAACCCAATATTGTCCTTTTAACCCTGACCAGAAATCCCCAGGGACATAAGCCTTATATAAAACAACTGGTTTTATAATCAGTCATACGCTCGTTCGTATAATCACTGAGCTGAGCAGTCAATGGAGCGCACCATTCAGTCCACTCCACTGGTGAGAAGGAAGGAGGGAACGAATCCCTCATCAGCAACTACCATTGTCACAATCAAGTGTCATTTCTTTAGCAGGAATTGTTTTTTTAAGCCTCCTTTCTTTGTCTTCCAAAAAGAAGCAGTGTCTTTACTTTATATCTGCTCTCTTTGCAAAACAAGGTTGACTTAGCCTTCTCACCTAACATAATGCATCTGAAAATATCTGGTAATAGGTTTTCCTGGTGGGAAAGGGGTACACAGTAAAAATATATTTGACAAAAAGGTCATTATCTCAGTAGTCTTGAGTAAACGACGCCACAGCATACAAGACTTGAGTTTGCACAGTGCATTTACTGTAACCTAATAGTCGCCATTCACTGGATCTGGAATATCACCTACCCTGGTGAAACGATAGGAGAACACATGCTCAGAGTTAAATAAACAGTGACAACAGGAAGAGGAAAACAGACCACTGAGTATCTCTCTATCTTTTAAACCCAGACTCTCCCTCAGCCCTAAGCATTCAACAGATCAACTCCTCTCCATCCTTTTCCTCTCCTCTCCCAAAAGCATGCCAAGACAAATAGAAGGTTGGGGGGACCGTCAGAAAAAAGGAGACTGTAATACAGTGTGCACCAACCACAGAGTTAGGCTCAGATTTAGAACACTAAATCTGAACCAAAGCAAACATTGTCAAATCTATTCTGTTGGTCATCAATGTCTATAGGTCATATAGTCTGGTCACAAAGCAGGTTGTGCAGCCAGAAGGTTGTATAACACTTTTTAAAACTTGTTTTTTTCCCTTACCATAGACTTGGTGAAAGGTCGGGCCAGTGTGAAGAGAAAGGTCATCAGCCACCAGCTCCGGTGAATTGAGGTGTACATCATGTTCCCAGGATGCACTGCGTTGGAGGTGACACCATGAGATGAGAGGCGGCGATGGAGCTCGTTGCTAAAAAGAATGTTGCAGAGTTTGGCCCGATTGTAAGCCAGCATGGACCAGTACTCCTTCTTTGGGGGAGACAGTAGGGCCAAGTCCACCTTTCCACATGAGTCTAACAGGTCTGTGAACCTGAAACAGAGAGTATTTAGAGTATGACTGTGTTTGTGTCTGCCTTAGTGTGTCTGGCAGTGTGTCGGCTCTGTACCAGCAGATGTGTGTTACTGGCTGCATACAAATCAAAGACATGACATGATGTTCTTTAATTGCCTCCGACAGAGCTGTTAAACTCCAGATGTTTGACAAGGCCCCTTAAACATTACACTACTCGTCGTGATATTGTGCAGTGCAATAACATCACAATATACAGACACAAAAACTACACTCCAAGGGCCTGTGTGTGTGTGTGTGTGTGTGTGTGTGTGTGTGTGTGTGAGAGCGAGTGAGAGAGTGATAGCCTCCAAACTGGCGGAACACATCCTACATATTAATCCAGTCATTAGAAAACAACCAATCAAAGTGTCACCTGGTTTCCTTGTTGTGATTTTACAAGCTTTCTGCTTCTTGTTTACTGTCGCCTTCCGCAACATCCTTGCTTGGCTAAATTACAACATCTGCAGGCTTTTCATTTCATGTGCTGCAACTTCATAACTACTTTAGCAAGTAGAGGTTGATAAATCAATTGTCTGAGCATGTTCATGTTATACTGTAGCTACATATGAAGGAGGTTTTACAGTGAAATGGCAATCCATGAATTCTCTGTCCAGATGGTCACCACAATTGTGTACCACAAAATATAAATATTTCATGTAACAAAAATGTATTTTCTACACATAGATGTACTGAGCCAAAACTGCAGCTTAGAACTATCAGAGTTAATTACACTAAGAATCAGATCAGACCAGATCTGATTCAGAACTAGAGCAAAGTGAACCTGCATTGGGCCAATTCCTAAGTAAGCCCCTATGGTGGAAACTGATAAAGCCCATGTGTCCATCTCTCCCACCTCTGTCCCTTATAGGTCAATACTGTACCAGCGGACAAGGAGCTTAGGGAATACAATATGCTGCCAGGTCAGGGGTCACACACGCTTGTGAGGGGAGACTAAGTGAATAAACGGGAAATCAGCAAAAACTGAAAATAACACAAACACAAAAGGGAACAACTTCAAAAGATGTAATATAGGTCTGGAATGAGGTGGACAGAATGGAAGATGTTATGTGAGATATTGTCTATTTTTGCTCCTTCTTCTCCCTCTAGTCCATGTCAGTGTGTAACTAAGTCTCTCTGGTCCTGCCTAAGCTCTCTTTGAAGGGGTTAAAGCCAGTGCGGCTTGCAGAGGAGAGGAGGAAAGGTGAATGTATGTGTTGGGAAGCAGAAAAGGACAGAGGGAGTTGCATTGCAAAGAGTGAGGAGAATACCTAACCATTTCTGGCCTTCCAATATGCATAAATGGTAAAAACTGAATAAATGGTACATGTTTTGTCCTATTCTAATAGCAGAGACTTTTTTACCCCACAAAAACTTGTGAACACACTGTTTTTCACTGTGTAGAAAAGTCATGCATCAATCAAACTCTGTCAATACTTACTTCATGACATGCTTTTTCTCAATAAAATTTCCCTTCCTTTCTCTTCTGCTGACATTTCTTAAAGCATGAAACAAACATATGACCCACAGTGAATCTGGGCGCTAAACCATCCCCTCCGCTGCTCCTATCCTCTCATGCATGGCAGTCTGTAAAACATAACTCATATGAGGACCCGTGTAATAGTGCTGCTGTTTGATCTGCTAGAATAACTCTGCGTATGTTCTCCTTGTCTCAGGTCACTCTGCAGAGCTCCAATCAATCACTCTGCTTGGCTGTCTGACTGAATGAAGCCAGGATCAATGTCACACACACATGCTCACACATACTGACTCTGACGCACATAGCTCAGGGCTTAGGGCTCACAAATCCCTGCAAGACATCATGCTTGTCTACTGTATGACAGGAATTACAGAAACCTATGCAGCAGAGTTACCTAACCAAAAGAGAGATTTTGAAAAGAGGAGATGGCAGGAGGAAGGAAAAAAGGCAAAAAGAGGCTGAGTCAGGGGGTCACTTGGAAAGCAGATACTTGGTCGAAGTAAATTTTAGTGGATAAGTCCATCCATCATGTTGATGATACGTTTAATTCATCGTGACAGCGTGCAGAGGGAAATGAGTTTTCTGTGAGTGAAGCTGTCATGTTTGACAATGCGCATTAAGTCTGATCTATCAGATTGCGGTAAAAACCAACCAATGTAGCAGCTACAACAGCATGGCTGGAGTGGTTGGATTAGACAGGGTTGTTTCTGGAGCAATAAAATGCCCCCAGTATTTGAAGGTACACGAGCACAAGGTGTCATCATAATGTTAACCTGTTTTCACATCAACTACCGTGGGAAGCAAACCAGCTCTGGCATGAAAATATATTTTCCTGCAAAGTAAAGATGCCTGACTAGCGCTATGTTATGGAAATCTTTTTTTTTTTTTTTCAAAGAAATTCTGTGCTAATGGACCGGATTACCAGGCTTGAGGTTTAACTAGGTTATGGGATTATGACTTTCTCAATAAAATCAGTAATAATTGGGAAGGTGTCAACTAAATGTCATTGCTGTAGCTAATAATCACACAAAATGTTGTTGTTAACATTGCATTCTCCATTTTATGATTTCTTCTTTGTACCCAAAGTCATTTAAATTCACTCATGCATTTTTTTATATGTTCTCCCAGATTGGCTTGAACAATTGTACAATTTTTTTTTAATCTGAGCTCGATTTATGTATGTCTATACTTTATAAGAGTATCTTATCTCAATTAAAAGGACTTGTGCATCATATCTATAATAGACACAATGCACAAAAAGCTAAATTCCATTAAAAACTAAATCTAATGTTTCTAGTCTTCACAATGACAGACGTTAATTAACACCCATCTAGTCAAACTGCCTAGATTATTGTTTGTACCTGTGAGACTCTGAAGACACAACCACGACACGGGCAGGAGCAGAGCGACGCAGCACATCCTGGAGACACTGGACCAGGAGGAAGTGACTTAAATGGCAGATCTGAAAGGTGGACTCCAGGCCATCCTCTGTCAAGCTCCAGGGTTGAGTGCATACAGCTGCATTACACACCAGAATGTGCAACGGCCTGCAGTGGAAGGAAGGCAGATAATTAAGCATTTCTGTTTATGGATGGGAGGTTAGGGCATAAAGAGCAGACACCAATAACGAACCATCTCCTGCAGATCTTGGAGACCTATTGTGCATATATACACCAGACATTTCAGAAATATACTTAGGGCCCAGACCAATTAGTGATTTACTGGCGATAATCAAATCAATTTAAACCTTATGCAAAGACCAGAGAATTGGAGAAATTTGCTTTTTTTGTCAGTTTTGGTTAGGTCCTCAGAAGCAGCTGCCTTAATAAGCTGCAATGGTTTCATGTTTTGTCTCCAGTAGAACACCATTGAAGTCATAAATAAATTTCCTTTTTGATTTTTGTTAGTTCATTGGCTTTGAGTAATTAGTTAATGTATCTAGAGTGGCAAATAGAGCGTAAGTCATGTTAGAGAAGTGGGGTTGTCTAGCCCTGCCAAACACCTTTTTAGATAAATACACTTTCTTTTTAACTGCAGTCGATTTGAAGCTTAGTTTTTCTCCATTTACTATACTCAGCCTTTCTTTTGATTTGCTGCTGCTGGGACATTTCCCCATAACACCTTATGTTTGCCACAGATCATTTCAATATTGAAAACGCAATAGCAAAAAAGACTGAGAATTTAAGTTAAAGTAAGGTAAGGTAACTAAGATGGTCAACCGTAGACTTCTGTTATAATATGAGCCACATTTAACAAAGTGCTGGTTTTGTCATTAATGTACCTCTTGCTGAAAGCTTTAGATCTATTTTAGGTTATTGGACGGACTACCACATCAACAAGGAATATGCAGCACTTTTTTTTTTACGAGAGCGAAGAAGTATGTATATATATATATATATATAAAAAACAAAAAGGATGAAATGGTGAGAAAAGAACACAAACAGGGTGTCTTATTCAACACTGTGGTAGTCTTTAAACATCTACAGAGACAGAGCACTAATGCTGATATGATACAGAGGTTTCCAGTGCAGCTCCCCATAGGTTGACAGGTACTTGGAGATACCGAATACAGCTGGCTGCAATCCAAGAGCAACACAATGAAAAGCAATCTCAAACTGTTTCAACGCAGAGGGTGTTGGTAGTAATGGTTGTTGATACAGACTTTGTGTAACTACTCCAAGTAACCAAACCCGCCAACAGATTGACTCTGAAAGGGTGAGCAGAAGTGAAAAGATCAAAGGAAATAGACGAACAAGTCATGATATAAGAAGCAACTGCCTTAATGCAGACACACTATTTTCTTTCTTGCAGACTTTGTGTGGGCGAATGAGCAGTACTCCCTGCTCATGTGCCAGTGAATACAGATTGTTGGATTGGTCAGGGCAGTGAGAGATCCTTGTCGGTGACAGCGCCGCTCCAGCGAGCTCAAAACCATAGTAACACAGCCGAACAATCCAAACACACCCCACCAATTTTTAATTTCTTCCATTAGAATTAATTATGAGGCCGAAGGCAATTTGTGTACCCTGTGTTTAAGACTGCCTACTGGATTAATTAAAAACTGGATGCTGGAAAATTAATGTGTGAATTGTTATGCTGTGCTATAATGAGCCATCCCATGCTATTACATAGGAGCGCACTGTACGATCACCTTCAGGCCTCCGAACACACAAGGTTCATTAAAGAGCACAAACCTAGTCACAAGTCAACTTCAAGAATGCCAACCTCAGCACATTATCAACGGAGCACACACTAGCAACAAGATATTTAAATTTTCACCCCAAATACAATGAGGTAAGGAAGTCTGACTTAACGGCTTGATAGGAAATTCATCTACAAATAAATTACTTTTGTGACTTTCACCTAAACTTGATAAAACAAGAAGAAGAGTAAGATTAAGTAAGAGTAAAATTCCCTGGCTTCCGTGATGTCAGCGTCAGCTTTGAATCTGCCCTCAGCTAAAAGGCAAACAAAACACACGGGTTGATTTTGGCCCAGTGTTCCCCTGTCTAATAGAGTGTGAAGTACAGTAACAATCTGCTACACAAGGCAAAACTCTTGGCTCTGTCCCCAATGTACTACTGATTAGATGCTGCAGATGAACTGTTGACCTAACTTTTAAACCTTTCACTGGATCTGATGTTATAAACCAGTCATTATGCCAATTACAACGCTTAAGATTACATTTGCTTTGTTTCACTTGTTGTGTCCTGACACTGTAAACACAATCACATGGGAAAAAAAATGACGTGACTCAAAGTATATCATAAATTTGTGATCAAAAACTCCAATAACCAACTTTTCTCTGGTCAGTCGAGCAATTTCCCAACACACAGCTAAGATGGGCCTCAGGTGAGTCTGCTTGTAATGTAAAAAGCCTGTTAATTCAACTGCCCACCAGTTAGTCCCTCTCTCATAAGCGCAGGTCTAATGAATGTCTTTAATAGGCCTATTGCCGCGTACCACAGTCCCTCTCTCCACATTAAGACCTCACACAACACTGTGTGCACTGTGCAATCTCAGCGCTGGTCAAACGAGGGTGTTAACTACCAAACAGGGAGACATCAGTTTATATATTTACTTTAAATAACCCCCTGGAGTCTGACCCCTGACCTCTATGATAATGTGGACCAGCAGAAGATATTGCCTGTGTGAGCTGGGTTCAGACTACTGGCCATTAACACTGCACTTTATTGGCAACAGCAAAACTGGCACCAACAACACTCATATAGATATGTGTACATCACTTATTGGGATCCATATTCAAAGACACAAACTGCAAAACTGTAAAGTGATATTAAACGACATTTTGACCATGTTACAGTCGTAATAATAGTGAATGGAAGAATGGCAGGTTAATATGATCTGGCTTGCATGTATTTGACTACCTGTTATACACAATATGTGTAATATTAGAACTGTATAAATGCAGTTAAAAAAAAAAAAAAAAAAATCACAGGTGAAAACAAATTGCATGTGTTAATTATGGACCGTTCAGTAGAAATTGTATTAGGGGCACTCTGTCAGCACTGTCCTCCATCAATTACATCCCAATGAAATTGCACTGCATTCAACAATATCAATATCCAGGTAATTTCATTTCAAAGGACAGGCAATTAAAGCAGAATCGGGGTCAATGGAACACAAAGCAGCGTGAAAGCCACTGACTAAAGCACTTAAAAGCAAGGGAGTGAGAAACGAGAGAAGGAAAAGAAAAGGACTCTGATTACATTTCACCTGTCAATGACACGCTGCAGGAGCATTATTGTGCATGTGTGTATGATTATGTGTGTCTGTTTGTCTCTGCATGTTTACAAAACTGTGCGTGGACACATACACACACAGCTTTGTCTGCGTGTATGTGTGTACCCACAGATGTATGCGCATATTTGTGCGTGTTGTGTGCACACTCCTGTGCGTTATGCCTGAAGACATACGTGCAGTAATAGAGTGGTGGTAGACTCAGACAGCTGCCCAGTGCCATTCACAGCTCAGAGCTCCCAGCCTCTACTCTGCTCTGTTCAGCTTCTGATGAGAATTAATGTACTCTGACGTCCCCTGGGACCCCCCCCCCCCCTCCCCAAGCCCCCCGACCCCCCCAACAGCACAGCTAATGAAGAAATACAACCTTGCCAAAATACTGAGCGAGAAAAAGAGCGGCACAGACAGAGAAAGAGTGAGGGACAGCATGAGATTGGGACACAGAAGGAGAAACTGAGGTGCATAAAAAAAAGTTGTGAAGAATTGATATGCAAGAAACCAGGGGAGAAAATTGGGGATAGTGGGGTTAATGAGAGGTCAACATACGGATCTTCACTGTGGATGGGTCAAACACATGTAAGAGACAGGACGTAGGAATGAGGGAAGCCATCGTGAGGTTTGGCCGCAACCCAAAAATGTGTCCTGGATGGCCATACCCTGCCCCAGGGCTGCCACGGGCGATGACTGCCCTGCCTCTCCCCAAGGGGCTCCCCTGACACCACTACCCATACGCACAAACACACACACACACACACACTCCCCTGCCTAGAGACCTGCCGGCGAATAAACGATATAGATGACAGAATACATGACCCCAAAATAGCAACTGTGCGACAGGGCACAAGATGCAAGGCACATGCTGTAAAAGCTGACCACCACAAAATAAGTACGATGAAGTCTGGTAGTCTGTTGACCAATGTCAAGCAAATCGACGCAAATACACAGACTGACTCCTGGGGCCTTGTCCATATGGTGCCCATCAGTAACAGTTGGATCAGGGTGTCCTTTAAGTGTGGGGTGTGTACAAAAAGTAAATGTGATGAAAACAGTGAATGAGAGGTCCTGTTAAGTTCTTATTGCTTTTCTTTGCCACTCTGTTTGTTTAAATTCAGTGGAAAAAAACTATTGCTGGAGTGGGACTGATGAATTTCATCACATGATGGTTTTTGATGGTCTTCCAGGACC
The DNA here is from genome assembly GCF_900963305.1 of Echeneis naucrates. NCBI lineage: Eukaryota > Metazoa > Chordata > Actinopteri > Carangiformes > Echeneidae > Echeneis > Echeneis naucrates. The sequence goes on along the minus strand of NC_042526.1, from coordinate 10,348,049 downwards.
AAAATAATAATGATAATAATAATAATAAAAAAAAACAATTTTAAACGTGAGCTTCAATTCAAAGCAGGTACCAATCTGCTTTAATGACAAACAGAGGAGTGAGCGGTATAGAGAATTTTCCATCTGCTTGAGTATCAGCACAAGCAATAAAGTACATTGCCCTGATTTTTATTTCACCAGTGTACTGTCAGTGTTATCTCAGATCCTGCCAAAACCTGCGCAACAAATATCAAACAGAGCAGAAAATATAAGACAAACTGGAAAAAACAAGTGGAGAAATATTCACATTGTGGTTCATACTCACAGTTTCTTGGCCTTGAAAGACTGAGCAAACTCCCTCACACTGCGGAGGGAGGCCAGGTCACACATCATGGCTTCGACTCTCGCTTTGTGCTTTAGAGACAGAAAAAACACAAACATGAGAAATAGGGTCACCAATGTTACTTCAGGTTTTTCCAGCTGACATTTTTATATCATCACCCTCAGCAAAGATAAACAGCTAGATGCTGAAATGCTGAAATAGTAAGGACTGTTGTTTCACCCTGTTTAAAATGCAATGTAACAGGTTTCCCCAGTAAAGATGAATAGTTTGTCCATCTTAAGAAATGTGAGATCCTTCATAAGCAGGTCTTCTTAAAGCTTCTTCCAAATTCAGAATCTAAGTATGACAGATGTCTTATGCTCTGTAGATTTGAAAGCCCTTAAAGGCAAATTTGTGATCTTGGACCATATTAATAAAATTGTCTTGACTGCTACTATTACTCAGACTAGTAAGAACGATGTGAGAAGAGTGCTGACACATGGTCACAGTCCTGTCTTAAGACTCCTAAAGAACCATAGATTGCGTTCTCAGCACATGTTTGTGTGTATGTGTGACTCATCCTCCACCATATGTTGGGGAGACAGGGTGAGGAGGAGCAGAGAAAGATAAATGACTTAAGAAGTGAATGCATAGCTGCATTTACACACTGAGAAAGACTGGCTAAATATTCATCATCCTCTCCACCCCACTGTAGCATTCTGCTGCAGGGCAAAGGCCTCATCAGAGACACACAAAGGCCGAGGGAAGAAAACCTCTTTAATAACAGCATACTATTTTTTTCCCTCTATGATAAAGTGTGTAAACGTCTACTCTACCTGTTTTCCTTTCCTGTCTCTACATTTCTGTCAGAACAGGCTCTCTCAACAGACAATCAATGTTCAATCTCACTTCAACATACCAGCTCATGTGGGACCTAAGTGTGTGTTAGTGCAAAGGTGTACAATGTGAATCGAGGTGTAGAGTCTTTGGTTCAGAACGGTACATTAGACTTATCCCTCAGTCTGGAAGGGGAAAAGGATTGGGATATTTCTCCCAGTTGCGTTCTAGCTTCATAGCACCAGGTATTCCTGATTCTGCTTCTCCCCTCTGTGCAGCTCGCCATCCCTAAGGAACACTGTCAGCTCACATTACACCCCAGAAGAGCGTTCAGCATTCCGCTCTCAACCCGTCGTCGCCACTACCGCTGCTGCTCCCCTGTCAAGCATTTTCCACCGATGTGCTCTCAAGTCTGTGGGCGTCATGTGGGAATGTCTTTCCTCTGCGTGTCTGTCTTTGCGGAGCTAAGTGTACATGACACTTACAGCGAGGACACACCATGGAGCGGTGAGCACAAACAAAACAAGAAAGGGTTAAGAGCACCTTCTGATGGAAATGTGATTCTTCAGGCATTTTACAGAAACCTTAACCGCCCCTGGGTGTATTTATACATGCACACACAGGCACATGCACACCCACACACGCACACAACAAATTCAATGTTGTGACTCAAGGGTATCACACCATTATCTATGCCTGAATTATTCTCTTGATGCTACTCTATACCATTATATGGATGCTATTACAAAGCATTAAAGAGCTGATTATGGCTATTATAGATATGATTATAGGGTACCTGCTTATATGATCTGCACACAGCAGTAATCACAGGTGAGAGGAGACAACTGTCCAATTTAATGACTTCTATCTGCAATATGCATTCATACTCCTAGCCACCTTTACATTACATACAAAAATAGAAATCTAAGAAAAAGGAAAAGGCTGTAGCTGTAAAATAAATATTTGGTCGCCAGGTATTCATAAAAGTATAGAATGTGGGTGAGTGGTGTAACGTTGCTGTCCAAATACGGAATGGAAAATTAAACTATACAATGAGAAAAATGAAACATTCCCCGCAAACAAGGTCAGTGCGTGCAGCAGCGTGATCATTAACGGGTCAGTATAAGGCTTCCTCAACAGGGTAGCCCTCAGTGTGGGTATGACCAGCAGTGAAGATGAGAGCAGGTGTCAGCTTGACGAACACATATCCCCTTCTCAAGAGACAGGGGGGAAAAGCGAAGGAGAGCTGGAGTAATGGGAGACCAGAGGGAGGATATAGAGGGGGTTGAAGGGGGGCCACTGGAGCAAATCCAGCAGGGAAAGGTGAGCAGCCTGCCTGTCTGCCCATCCGCCTACCCTCCCCCTGCAGATTGAAGTCTTGCGAAGAAAATAAAGTTTATTGCCTGGAAAGAGGGGGGGGGAAGCATGTAAAAAGCATTAAAGCGATGGAGGTGAACAATTAGACAGATGGCCAGGTTTTGGAAGGAGAAGAGGAAAAAAGGGGTAGAAAAAGAGAGGGAGAACGCACGGCCGCAATCGTTCAGGGTTTTTATGAGGACCCTGACAACTCCTGGTCTCTTCAAGGGCGAAGGAAAAGTGAGAGGCAGCAAAGCCGTTCTGGTTAACTCTGGAGTTATCGCTGAGTGTGCAACACCACAGAGCTCGGCCTGGGCTGACAGGGCTCACCACGACCAGTTACACACAACCTACAGCTCCATCCAAAAGCAAAAGGCTAATTATGAAGGAAACAGATGTGTAAATGTGCTTTAAGAGCTTAAAAAGTAGCTATTGCAAGGAGTGTGCGTTCATTTTCATCACTGCACACTCTAAAAGAGCTGCATATTTGATGCAGAAAGCAGCAAGGTCACCATGATGAGAAGGGGCACATCAGATCCTTCAGCCTTCCACTCTACCGCCACCTCTCATCCTCGAGCCATCAACCCAAGAGAACAGCTGTGACAGTGATCTTCACGATTTTCACTGGCAGAAAGAGGGAAGAAGAAAAAGTAAAAGAAAAAGTACGACTCTGTAGGAGCTCTTTTCCGGTGTTTTCCACATGTGTTTGGGAATAACGTGTGGTCACTGCTGTGGAGGAAGATGGAGACCAAATGGGGGATGGAGGGGAAAAAACTCTAATACAATTATAAGTGGGGCCATCCAATGCAATAAAATGAAGAGGCATTAGAGCAGGGGAGCCCCATCCTGTTCAATAAGATCCTAGACCACTCTACTAACTCTTAAAACGCACACATGTAGGGATACTCACACATGTGCACGCACAGGTACACACACTTCGCTGACCCCTTTAATAGCACAGCAGCCACCCCTAATGGACGCAAGCAAGTGGAACCGCCAAATAATACACTGTCTTAATGCACTAAGCTCAATCTCATCCCCCTCTCCCCTTATCCTGCTTAGCTTTCCCTCTCACACTTTAACCCCTGTTTCCATCTTCCCTCACCTCATACTACCCCCTCGCCACCACTACTCCCCTTATAGATCACCGATGCAGGGACAACACTTAAGAAATCAAAAGTACCCAACACTTGGCTTGTTGACCTCAGTTAACACCTCAGGCATGAAGAGGGATGGTTAAAGAATGAACTAGAGAAGGCAAAAATTGTATAATTTCTATAGTTTGATATAGTTTCTCTTGCTTCCAGTAACTATGATAACTAATATCAGAATAAAGCAACGGCAATATTCAGTTTAACCAGCAGGTGCAGAGGTAATGTAATGGCAGTGAAAGTGAATGAGCAGGGAAGACACCATGTGAAAAGGGCACCTTATAAAAGCAATTAGAGAAATGACTTTGAGCCCCTCTTCTTGCTCTGTAGATTAGAGCAGGCCTCGGAGGGACGAACACAGAGGAACTCAGATCTCCATGACCTTGTCCGCAACACGCCACACTAAATTGGTCATCAGCTTTTAAGACTGTATTTTATCATAGACATATATTTTTAGCAAAAAGAAAAAGAGAAGAGGAAGGAGGGGGGAACTGTGGAATGTGCTGGTCATATATCATCCTGTCACAATTATGACATTTGTTCATAAATACCAACCAATCTCCTCTCCACCTGGCTAAGTCACATGCGCTTGTGCTTATGCAGGCGGCATACACACAACAAAGAAATATGGACACACACCATGTGCTGTGAGTGTACATGCACACCACAAATAAAGAAAGAGACACATCTGGATGAATGCATTACCACAGATCTGAGGACTGACCTCCACAGACAAAGAGACTGAACACACACTCAGGCTACATGCATTCGAACACCTAACACACAAATGAATTCAGACGCTCTGCACATTACAAACACAAACAAACAAACAAATGCACATACGCATACACATCCACTTACTCACTGACATGCACACACACTGCAATTAATAGGGAGGCAGGTCTCTGGTGAGGAAGAGAAACTGCCTGTTCAGCACATACAGGCAGAATATGCAATTTCCTCCAGTTAAGTCTGTATTAAATTGATTTCTTCTTTCTCTGAAATGGACTGGGTTTTTCCCCGCTAATGAAAGCTGGATAATCTACAGGTTTTCCCTTTCCTGAAATCAAGTTACAAATCAAGCAATTGCAGGGGCAGATATGGGAAAGGTGAAGGAAGGACATGAGATGATTTTCCAGATGAGAAACATGGAGAATGAGGCACATACGTGCTGATACTCTTAACACGGACATCAGGAGCACCACACACACACACACACACACACACACACACACACACACACGCACACAGGGAGTAAAGGCCAGACCAGTTAAGTACTTGCTGACATTTCCATTCAGTGACATACGAAGGCTACAGCGAGGCCATGTTAGTAAACACAGCATTAAAGCCTGTAATTAATGAGATATATTAATTAGTAAGCACTTCAATCAGTTAATCACTCACTGAGACCTGACAAAAAGCTGTGCAGGCCACAGAGAAACACTAAACATCCTGAGACAAGAGAGCACTAAGAAAGAGAGAGAGTACCAGACACAAAAATAGGCAAAATAATAGCTAATAAATAAAATACTTACCTTTAACCTAATGTATCAGTATTAGCAGGAATATGTACCTTAAAAAAAAGACTGATTATGCTGCCAAAACTGCAGCGTTAGGGATAATCAAATCTTATATTATTAATAGTGATGCATTAACGAGTAAGGAGAACTTTAATGCTGTAGCTGGTTTGAATGAAATGATTTTAAGTACATTCTATAACGCTGTGTAATTTAATTCACGCTATAGTGATGCATTATATTTTATATGCTCATTATAGGTTTTTAAATTCTTAATCTGCGATGTAACTATAACTTTAACTACCAAATAAAATTTGGGAAGTAAAATGTATATTTCAATGTAAAGAAGTGGAGTAGAGCTGTCATATCATCAAGTAGCAATTACTAAAGTAAAAATAAATACACTACATTAAGTAAGTATATATATATATATATATTGGTTCATAACGGATATTCACACAAATATGCTAAAAATATACTATTATATTTTTATGAAATCAAATAAAAACAGACAAAAGAATAATATATAGGAAATTTTCGTGTAAAAAAAACATGACAATGATGACTTTTTTTGCATTGTAAATTTGTTATTTTTAAAACAAAATTGACATTTTAGGAAGCGATACCCAACTTAAAATCTTACAGACACAAACTTCTTTTTTGACTGAAAAGTACTGAACAATATTGAGGTTGTTGCCAAAAACATAAATAATATATCAGAAGCAGACAGCAAGGTATTATTTAACTGCACACAAAAGAACATGCAAGATCTCATATTATGAGGTGTAATCAAACCTTTTATACTGTTTAGCCTTTCTTTACCTTCAGAAGCAAGACAGACAGGTCAGAGAAACAGAAAAATATAGACAGAAGAGGAAAGAGAGAGAGACAGAATGAAGGCGAGAGACAGGGAGACAGAGATGGGAAATGAAAAGGACAGGGCGGTCATCATAATTGCAGAGTTTGCTTTTCGGAAGCAGACAGACCAGGGCCATGGGGCCTGAGGCAGATATCAGATTCCACACAAACACACATATCCAGACGCACATACAAACTTACACATGCCCATATATACTGAAAGACACACACACACAAATATTCCACCGCCAGCCTACGTGAGTGTTTTTTCATTAAGACAAAGGACAGTTGATATCATTTTAAGTGTTTTGTGTGCATACGTGTTCTATAAGAGATAAGGTGTGAAGTGAGAGCGTATCATTCAGCTTTAAATCCGAACTACATTATATAATAAACCTCCTCCCTGTCTTCCAGCGTCTGTCTGTGTGTGTGTCTCAATTTCTGCCTCACTTCTCCCCTTCTTCGTCCAATGCAGAGGATGATCAGATTTACATTAAAAAGTGATGGAGATTTAAATAATGTCTATGTTCTCAGAAAGACATCAAGAGATTTTCATCTTACTCTCCTCTTCCTCTCTGTCTTTTCCTCTCCATTTCCTCATCCTCTCTTGCTCCTATCTCCCCCCTCATCACACCAACTCCATCTCCGCCAGATTCGCAGACCATGCACATTTTTCCACATGTCTTCAGAGTAACCAATACCCCTAACAACCAGGATTTTAATGCAATCCATATTGCTCCCTAATATTTCAGATCTCCAAATATGCCCTGGCAATTACATATTTACACCCAGCTTATTTTGCAATTCTGCATATGGACTAGTGACTGAGTGAATGGCACACGCACACTTAGAGGCTGATTATGTTGTGGTTAGATAACAATAAAGTTGGAGAAAAACAACCTAGACCCTGTGCACTTCTACTGTAGCGACAACTTTCAATTTGGGGGTGTCAGCAATAAAGGGCGACTCTCTCAAGTACAAAATAATGCGTTCTTTTCAAGTGTGGCGGTAATGTGATTGCTTTATCTAAACCTTGTAGTTTTTCACTGTTTAATTTCTTCTGAAACACTCATGCCTTGTATCATCTCAGTATCTGGAGGGCTGGTAAAGTACCAAACACACACATATACATATGCACATATGCACATATTTACACATACGTACACTGTGTGATAAATGAAGCCCCTTTGATTTGGTTACCCAAGCCTTTTTTGTATCAGCTTTACAGAAACATAAGCATGACATAATTGAATAAGAAAAGAATTTGGCAATTAAGAAACATGGAGGCCTTTGATGTGAGTAAGTGTATAATAGGCTTTTTGATGAGGGAGTGTTTTCCACTCCGCAGGGTCTTGTATGCACTTTGATTAAAAGCTGTTTTGTTTAGCAATATTATAAACTGCTTAACACTTTCCACTGTCACAATAGTTTAGCTTGGAAATACAAGAGATTGTGCTTTTTTTTCTGCTCTCTGGGATAAAGTATCTGTTTTCTCTGGTATGGTATGAAATCACACCACGGTGGTACTGACTTAATCTTACAAGAACAAATGCATGAAAGTTAGAGGGACCTGGGAGAGAAGGCTTTATAATGGGAAACAAAAGGCAAATTATTATTATTATTATTGTTGGTGTTGTTGTTATTTTCATGTTTCATATATTCATTACCACCAAATTTGGTTATTCAATTCCAATTTACATGATGTATCTTGTCCGTTAATGAGGTAATTTGATTTTGTATTCTGTTACAGTGTTGCTCTGATTTGAATAATAGGCCTCTCATCGTGCATCTTTAGCCCCTTGTCACCTGATAATAGCCACAAAGTCTCAAGGTGAACAATGTAATAAATGCATCATCTGATTTCAGCAAAGGTTAGGGGTCAGCGAGACACCAATTGTCACTGGAGTGCTGGTCTGACAGAGAATAAATGAGCCTAGTAAACAAATTGAATTATTGCTTTAATTCATGCAGTCTGATTCGATTTGTAGGGAAAGGAATCTTTCACAAGGTATCAGAGGAGTAGAGGAAGGAAAGAAGAGGATGAGAGATGGTGGACACAGACACAGACACACATTTTCTTCCTCCATAGCCGTATCCCACAATGTGTTTGGCTCCACTGAAGGAAAATAACATTAACAATCCTGATTAAGTCCTCCTTTTTTCTCGAATCTAAATATAATAAAGTTGTGTTTAATTGAGTTGGGCTAGGCAGCTAGGCTGATGCCCTGCTCTCGCACAAACAGAGTGACAATGAGCAGGAGACAGATTTGAATTTCATCAGCTAACAGACTGACTTCCTTTCCCCTGCTGCATAAAGAGTTTAAGAAGTTGAGATAATTAAAAAAAAAAAAGAAAGGAAAAAGTACATAAGAGTAAAAACAGACTGAGCCCAATTAGGTAGCAGTTGGGGATTGAGGATGCTTACATTTTGGAGAAATCTTTGAAGAAGTTCATGCACATTTATTGTGATGGGCAAATGGGAAAGCCCATCTCCTATGGTACACCCCATGAACCTAAAAAACCTTGAATGAAACATCAGTATTGAGTTTGGTCTATCACCTGAAGCTGCATTAGGTCTCTCCTCAGTTTGCTCCTTAATTCCATCAGAGTAATCTCACATTATTGCCCTCTAACAGTACCCTAAACGGAGAATAAAAAGTTTGCTCCCCTCTAGCAGTGTATTACCAGGAAACAACAGGCCCTCTCCTCATTAAGTTATAGATATAAATGCTCCAAAGCATGAAATTACCCCCGAGCCTCCCTCTCCAAATAACCTGGTTTGCAAACAAATGATCCGAGCACAAGCAGTAAAAGGCAGATTATTAAAATAATAGGAGGGATTTAAATTTGCATCCACAGAACAATTCAGCAAAGGACTCTGCAATTACTCCCCCCCTACTCTTCCCCTTCTCATTCCACCTTTCTACTGGCAAGAGTCCCTCACACATTATTGTGTCCATCTGTTTTTTCTAAGAAACACAAGCAGACTTGTGTGTCTTCGGTTGTGTCTGCAAGTTGCCTTACGGGGTCAGCTACAGGAGTATGTGCACTTCAAAAACACTATCAATTTACATCTATCTACTTACTTATTCTCCCCAGCTTTCTCTCCACCCATTTTACACTATGATAAATATTCAACTTTATCCTGAGACAATAACAGTCCCTCCTCCTATGCAGGAGTAAATGGGGAGCGATGAGAGAGTGAGGCGAGCGGGAACGGACGAGGCAAAGGGTGCTCAGGTCTGCATTACCTCTGAGTTATGGCCTCCATTTGCATCTCAATCAGCCTCTTTGGAGAGCCCACCACCTTGGTAACACCCCCATCACACCACAGCCACCCCGGGTAATCAGGGAGATTTAGTGGAACTGGCTGCCTACCATGGGCACCCCCTGGCTGGGGCTTGCAGCTCATTCCCAGCCCCTGGTCTTGCTAAGGGCCCTCTGGGCCACATCCAAACACAGGAGAATGGCAGCACTTAACAAGACTGAGGAAGACCAAAATAGACGAGCAGCAGGAACAAGCCATAAAACAGAGAGAAAACAAAGCACCGGAGATATTGTAATAGATGCTCCAGCATAGATGTCTGCATAGTGTTCTGTATTGCTCCCTCATTAAAGCAGGAGAAAAAAGAAAACAAACTTGAACTTGTGACCTCAGGTGAGAACATTTTATCTCAGAGTTGATGATGGTACTGACACCATCCCACTGCTCCCCTGCAGCAGAAACAGGCTCTCTCCAACATGTAATGGGAGTATGCGCACCCACAAACACAAATATACACACATGCACACACGGTTACATAGTGTGATTTGCAGATAGTGAATGCTCCACTTGAGAGTTGTCTCTCTAGTTAGCGCTGTCTCATGGCTGAACCCTGCTAAGGTATTATTACCTACACTGAGCCCTATTGATATTGTGACTCCAGCATCTGTTCACCTCCTTGTTACTGCCTGGACCAGAGCACAGCTTCTTATCTGACTATGTGCATGGCATGTGTGTGTGTGTGTGTGTGTGTGTGTCTGTACATGTTTGTTTGTGCGTGTGTGTATGCCAGACCTCTGGGGTAGAAAGTAGTCACTGTGCACAGGAAAAGACAAGAGGCTGAGGAGGCTAATAGAGAAACACTCGGCACACCAGGGGCCTAATCAACTGCAAAGGACATCTACCCATAGCTCCAAAGCTCTCCCCAACACAGATGCAGTCTGGCCTTTCTTTCTTTCTCCCTCTAATCTCACTGATTCTGTAAACTCCACACAGCCCACAGCGACGCCACTTCGCACAGACTTTGCAAGTGAAACTTGAAGAAAAACAACAAAGAAAGCGAAAGCAAAGCTGGAAACCAAACTTTGCCTGCAAACACAGATGGCTCAGGTGAGTGTAGAAAAGACTATACAGAAAAGAAACTGGAGGAGAGTGAGGACTAAAGATGGTGTGACTCAAAATGAGGAGCTGAGTTTCAGTTATCAGAATCAAATATTAGAGAGGAAAAAAACTGGGGAGTGGGCAACATTAATCAAAGTGTTCACCTAGTGGGCAGCCATATGGCAGATCAGCACGCCAACAGTGCAAACTTGCTGATCTTCAGTAACGGGGTGCAATTAATTCCACTGGCTGCATTCATCTCTCCCTCACACACTGAAGAAGGGGGGTAGAGAAGAAGAGAACAGAGGGTTTGTTATAACTCTTTACTCTTCCTAAACTCTTTCCTTCTCTCTCTCTCTCTCTCTTCCTCCCTCCCTCCCTCCCTCTCTCTCTCTCTCTCTCTCTCTCTCAAAGCAGAGGAATCAAACCCAGGTGATGAATGAGGTGGACACAGGGGCCTCAGGTAGCTCCTGTGGCGATGGTGGAGGGAGTGATGGGGGGTTGGATAAGAAAAAGTGGAGAAATTAGGCGGGTGGGACAGGGGAGGCAGCAATGAGCAGAAGTGAAGTTTGTGTTAAGATTTGCTTGAGAGGTTTGTAAGAAGGCCTTCAGATCGATATCTACAAATATGTTGCTTTTTCCCAACTAGGACTTTTCATATTCAGTTCAGAAGTTAGTTCAATATTCTCCTCTATTTAGAAAAGAGCACTCTTGGAATGACTTCCATTATTACTGATGTAAAGGACTGTAGAGGGAAATAACAGAGTTAGAATGCTATTTATGAACCACTGTAATGAATGGAAGACACAAAGAAATAAAGCCTCATAAATTCTCGGTAAATCCCACTATCTGTCCCACATTATAGCTGTTTTTACACAAGGCTGTGCAAATAAAACATTTCCATCTTTTTAGTGATTGCTGTAGTGCCTGCAAAATGTTTTCCACAGCACCAGAAACTTTGGACAAAGGTCTCTAATTTCCATGAATTTTTCAAAGGGAAGGACTGAAACTTTGCTCTCTTAGCAACAAATTCACAAAACAAAAATGTTCAAATTGCTCTGAAACACAATCTCAATAAATCTGAACAGAGGTTTTTCTTTTTCTCTGCACGATTAAACCAAATGCTGTGTTTTTCCTTATCAGATATCAATTAATTAAAATGTAAATTAAAAGACCAAACTCTGTAATGATAAATGACGTCACTCTCAATCGCTTCCTTCTCAGGCGGATAGAGAGAGCTTTTATGAGTAAAGATGGTCAGCGTTTAAAAATTCACTTGGCAAGCCGGCAGAAAAAAAGTGAGCACCACACACACAGACACACACTCAACCTTACAGCTCTCAGGCCTCTTTTGGTTTTATGTAAAATTAGCGTCTCCCCTGGCTCTTAACACAAGCTCATCTCCATTAGCCGCAACCTAGTAAAACTGACTCCTGCAAATGAGTTGTGGATACGCATTCCCCTGGCCCTCCGATCTCTCTCAACAATACAAATATACCACATCTGCTTTCTCGTGTCCATCTCTCCGTAAGTCAGTACATCCCACAGGCCTAGTCACCATACCACCCATACCAATATCATAAATGACTGTGGGGGAAGCCTTCATTAGGGCAACAATGCCCCTCCACTCCTCTAATCAGGGCATTTTCCTTGAGCGCATTGGGATGGTACTTTATGGGCCAAATGGGGTTCTGTTAATGAGGAAGTATACATGTCTCCATTTCCTGTCTAGCCAGGTCGGCAGTTCCTGTATTTGGCCCTATTACAATCACGGGGCTTTTTTAATGAGATGTATTTGTCTTGGTCATGCATTAAAAACCACAAACCACATAGACATACAATAAAAGAATGAATGGAAAGCCAGAATTAATTACAAACCAAAAACTCCATAAACACAAAGTGATGTAGCCATATGCTTATTACCAATCTTCCAAGAAGGAAGAAAATAATTACAAAATGAGTGTCAGACGTGATATTTACATGCCTTTGTCTCTTTTTTTGCCTCTGAGCAACATGAGTTTAAAACGCTATGGTGACAGCTGAATTATTGCAGTGTCACACTAAATTCTGTTACAGTGTTCCCAGATACTCGCTGCAGTTTCACATTTTGCTCTCAGTTCACTCAGTCTTCTCAATCCCCCTCTCTGCACCTCTGATCTCTCACTGTCCCTGTCTTCCCTTCTCTCCATCATCCCCTCTTCACTCCTAGGCCTCGTTGACATTAACCTGAAGCACTCAAATTTTCCCATGGTTCTCCATGTTGCTCTCCACATGTCAGAGCGGGAGGCTTTATGGCCCACATCCATCAGCGTCACATGCCAGGATTTATGGGAGATGGAGTCCAAACTTGATCGCTCTGAATCAGTCTTGCTGAAGCCGACCCCTGGGCTGCTGTGGGATGTAATGGATGAGCATGCTTGCCACACCAACCCCCCATCTCACTTCACATTGGCTTTCCTCTTCTCCCTCCTGTCTCCTTTATTCTAGTCTGCAGTCCTCCCTTCCTCCCGGGTGATTTTAACCTCCCATCTGCACATCAGTCCAACTCTCTTGCTTTCCCTAGTTGGCTCGACTTGGTCAGTCATTAAAAACCTAATGGAGATTTGGTTAACAAAAAATTAATGAGACAGACTCACTCAAGGAAAAGTGTACATGTATCCACATACACTCAGACAGACATAAGCTCATCAGTCATTGCTGTGTGCAGGGTTTTATTTGGGCTAATTTATCATGACACTGTATTTAGGCAGCAGTGCCCTTCAGAGGAGGGATGAGAGACACCAATTAACTCTGTTCACCAGTCAGTGCCACAGACAGACCTGTAGGAAAGGAAAGGTCTGTGAAATGACTGTCCTGTAGCAGCTCTCTGTGTATCACAGAATACCACTGTAAACTACAAGGCAGGCGTTCAGTGAATTATCAAGTAAAAATGTATACTAGCTAAAAAAAAAAAAACTTCTCCAATATTTGCATTGAAGCTTTATTCTTCTCCACCATTTCTCTGTAAATAGCAAGAGAAGTTACATTTTTACAATGACTGTTGGGAATTTTGGGAATTTTACACTAGTATGATTCTCTGATTATGTTCATTAACTTACATTGTCCCTCTCAAATAAACAAAGAAGAAAGAATGAAAGAAATGAAGAACTTGAGCTGATTTCTGACATAAGCATAATGTGCAACTGCTTGGTTCCCATTGGCTGAAAACACCATCTCTTGGTGATTTGAGGTCTCCAGAGAATCCTGTGTTTCTCGTGAAAGCAAAAAGTGAACCTGTAAACCAGCTGAAGTTCTTTATAGAAGAAATAGAAATTCAGACCGAAATATTCCTGTTTATAGTGCCTGATAAAAAATTATCAGGAAAAGGGTTAGATTTATGCTTTCTTTGTTTACATTTCACTTTTGGTAGCCAATGGACAGGGATTGCCTCAAAGAAAGTAGGGTCTGGGTTCGATTGCCCAGGCCTAGGGCCTTTCTGTGTGGAGTTTGTACGTTCTCCGTGTGCCTGTATGTGCTCCCTCCAGGTATTCTGGCTTCCTCCCACAGTCCAAAGATATGTACAATAGTGACTCTAAATTGCCCACAGGCATTAAAACTGAGTGTGAATGTTTGTTTGTTCCTATATGTCGACCCTGTGATGGACTGGTGATCTGTCCTGGGGGTACCCTGCCCTCGCCTGGCGATTAGCTCCAGCATCTCCCGCCACCATCACAGATAAGTGTTACAGATAATCAGATGAGCTTTTTTATTTTTTACATTGCAGGAGAAAAGATGCCTCTCAAAGAAGATTTTGGCTGCGATAGCTGGAGTGTTTTCTGGCCCAAAAATTACTCCATAAGATTGGACCACCTGAACTGCCCACTCCCACCCACCTGTGGTCTACACATATTGTTGTGAGTCAAGGAGTTAAAGGTTAAAGGTCGAACTGTGTTCACTGGTTTCCCGCAGGTTTTATTACAGAGTTGTTTGATATATTTACGCAACCTGCTCACCTTCTAGCCTACCTCCATGTAGACCTTGTTATCTAAAACTTGTACAGTAAACACACGGTCACAAACACGCTCATTGTGAAATGATATTGCCCTGGGCTCCCCAAAACATATCTAGACACTAATAAAGGGTTTACACTATGAAAGAAACAAAGTGAGGCAGCTCCGACACCTCTGAGCCTCCCTCAACACACACATACACACACACACACACAAACACACGAGGAGTGTGTCTGGTCGCAGGTCAGGAGAGCCTGTAGCTCTCTGTAGTCCACAAGAGCAGAGCCATTTGAACCTGTAATATGCTCCTCTCCCCTGATGCCACTTGTTGGGGTTTTTGTGCAGGGGAAATTATACCAGCTCTCTAGTAGAGGCGGCTGTGAAACCAGGGATTACAAATACGGATGCAGAAATACGGACATACAGGTAAACCTTAGAGGAATCCTGAAAATGTGCATTCAGACTGCAGCTGTGTGACATATGTGAAGAGGGAACGCTTGTGTGGGTGTGCATATGTGAATTTGCATTTTATCCAAACATCATTTATCAACAAAATATTTACACGAGTGCCTCATGCACCATAAATGCACTGGGACTGTGTTTGAAAGAATAAGCAATGACATATTAACTGCCCAGCTCTGCATCCACCCAGTGCCACTGCTGAACGAATGGAGAGAACTAAGAATAAGACAAAAGGGAAAAATGAAGTACCTTTTTAAATCATCAACACAAGCTCCATCCTATGTACCATAAGTGTGCAGAATTGGGGCATATAATTCTGCCATATTGTTCTGAAAGCCATGATCTTTGCCAGTTTTTACCCTTAATCACCGGATAGCTACAGAGGCTGCTCCATCATTGAAATTGTGAAGCAAAATGAACATCTAGCCTACTCTGCAAGTCAAATGTGAGCTGAGAGATAATCATTGATATGGGGCAGGAGAGAATGAAACTAATAAAAAGGCCGTGTATCAAAGTATCGCAGTTAAGCATTAGTCACGTGAGGGCAACTACACCACAACTCTGCTGTTCTCTAAATGAATCCCCCTCGTCCCATGCTTGATTTATGGACCTGTAAAAACACACGTTGTTTTTAATCTGCTGCTGACTGAATCTGCCTCTCTAATGAAATGTGGATATATGTGTGAGTCTGTCCAATGGTGTGTGTGTGTGTGTGTGTGTGTGTGTGGGGGGGGGGGGGGGGGGGTACAAGTGTGTGCATGTATTCACTTATGTGTGTTTGATAATGATGTATGGGCTCAGGTCTGATTCTTTGAACATGAATTTTCTCTCTGATAAATATGCATTCAGTTACACAGACTGATTAAGGTGTAAACCAGTGTTAACTCTGTGTCAAAGCATGCAACACATGCGCACACACACACGCACACACACCCATGCAAACACAGAGACAGACACATTTAGATGCTTATTTCACATACAGTACATGGCCACAACCTTAAAATAATGATAGCTGAATGATTCATATATATATATGTATATATAGTTGAAGAGGGCATTTGACTACAGACCATTGCTCCTCGACAGTCTGAAGTCATTGAAATTTATGGCTTATTGTCTGAATTGTTGGATTTGGCAGCTGTTGACTTGATGTGATGCACATGTCTCTTCATTAGCAAACAAGTCTCCTGTCCTTCAAAGCAAAAACAAACTGACAACTGACAACAGCTATCTCCCTCTCCCTTTTTTCTTCTCTGTAATGTGAAACACAATCTGACAAGAATACATATGGAGGCAAACACATACAGATATATGTAGAGACATACTCATACTCATTCACTCAAGTTCCCATCTACTGCACAAACTTTGTAAGATGATGAGCATCATTGATTCATTCATCCTCTCCCGCTGGAGTCAATTCCAGCTCACACTGGGTGAGGGCAGGGTACACCCTGGATGGGTCGCCGGTCACACAGGGCCAACATACAGAGAAAGACAGAGACAAACAACAACCAGGCACCAATGAACCCAAACATGATGTCTTTGGACGGTGGGAGGAAACCCACACAGGCACGGGGAGAACATGCAAACTCCGCACAGAAAGGCTCCAGGCTGGGAACCGGCCTTCTTATTGTGGGGCAACAGGGCTAACCACTATGCCACTGTGTTGCCCTTGAAGAGCATCAGAAAATTTAAATCTGACTGTAATATCAAACACAGGATTACATGTAATTAGCCTATTGCATCTCCTATGAACTTTATGATAAGATATGACAGTCTGCTCTAATTTGAAACTGTGCTAAAGATGCTAAAAGACTTTGGGGTAATAGCAGATAAATGTTATAGCCACTTGCCAGATGGTTTCTGCATTTAACATTACTATGTTTGCTTGTTTGGCAGACATCAACTAAGCCTCAGTCTATTTGGCTCCAGCTTATTACAACTGGCTCATCTCCTGATTTAAAACATTACAGTGTGTGCTGCACTTGTCTCTCTGTGGTCAGCACTTCTCAGACTTCAATAAAAACATTCTCTGTTGGCAGAGAGAGAGAGAGTGAAAGAGATCCAAGCAACCTCTCACCTCTCTCATCATAAGAGCCCCTCATCCCAGGGCTATGGGCCCTCCTTCAGAGGGGAGAGTGAAGGAGTGAAGGATGAGAGTCTGTCAGATTCAAACAACAAAGAGGTGCTGCCTTACACATCCTTCCTCAACCTGTCCCCTTCAGTGGCAGTGACATCATTTAAATCATTTAAATCCTCCCAAACATGACCTATGGCAAGTGACCCGTCATTCTAACGCTCACACCTCGGTGTGAGACAGCTGCCGAACTGCTTATTTAGCAGAAAATGCCACCCAGCTAACTATGTGATTTATTCAAAATTATTCCTCCACAGTGCTCCTTCACACAGAGCATTTGCCCATAGTTCACCGTGGTCCAGGCAATTAGGAGCAGGCCACACCTCTTCAGGAGACAGAGCACCTGGCTACAGCAGACAGACATAAGGAGGAGGAGAGCTGAACGACGCACAGCTTTTCACGATGGGCTGGAATAACTAAGCAGAGCAGTGAGGGAGAGTGAGGGAGTGAGGAATGCAAGCCAGGCACTTTAGGATTCATTTAGGCTCCCCATCTCCCTGGTCACTTTATTAGCAGTCTGGGAAGAGTGATGCGTGTCCCAAAGCTATGCAAAATGCATAATCAAGCATTTAAATACACACCATGTGGATGGGTGTGTGCATTAACCACACACGTGCATCTACATGTGCATGCATATTGTACTTGTGACGTGTATTGCATAGATGCACAATCATACACACATACACGCACACACAAAATGTTTGCTGCCGTTACAACCTCAAGGTATTCAACTTTTACACTTTTATACTAACAGTCTACACAACACAAAGCCTCCTTTAGTGCTCCCATGAGCTACATTGTAACCGTCACCTGTGTAATGTAAAGAAATCTGCAATGGTATATTACAGTAAATCCTATTGTACTCTCAGAGCTTTGTGTGGTGGCTTGTTGGAAGAATCAGAGCTTAAAAAATTTGAGGAAAACGGGGTTTCCTCATCAAATTTACATATCGCAATTCCACACTCATTCCATCTATCCTTTCTGCTCTCCTTAGTGCAAAGCCAATGTAGAGCATAGTTGGGGATGTGGGACTTCTATTCCCAGTTTACAGACAGAACGCAAGCAGCAAACACACAAATAAATAAGTAAATGAAGAAAAATGAAAAGGTCTCCCTGGAGAGGAGGATGTGTGCTACTAATACGCAAGGAAAAAGACCGATTTGCACAATGCCTCATCCTGAAAACAAGGGACAGACGGCACTCTGTAAATGATTCAGTGGATGTACATGAGATTGGGAGAGAGGATTGGGGGAGCAGCATGGAGTGGAAGCGCAGGTATAATGTTGCTATAGTCTAGGGACAGTCTGAAAAGGAGCTCTAGGGCTGCTTAAGTACAAGCCTCAACATTACCAAGAACAATCTGCACAGGATTTATTTGAGCTTTAACAGTGGTACGTCAGCAAAAACTTCATGCAAAAAAATTACTTTTGTCTATGCTTTTTAATGAAAGGAGATGCACTATGTAAGATGTCCTCAACAGGTATGTTTACACATACACCAAAAAAAAAAAAAAAAAAAATCTGAAACTCCTGTTTTACTGTTGCCTCGTTTTTAAGTCAAAAGGAATGGTTAGGAAAAAGACACCAGAGGAAAAACACGTTCAAGTAAAAATCCTGCAATTATATATATAAACCTAAAAATTATTAACTATGATCTTCTGACAAGGCAGCATGGCGGTGTAGTGGTTAGAGCTGTCGCCCCACAATAAGAAGGTCGCAGGTTCAGCTCCCGTTTGCATGTTCTTCCCATGTAATAATTGACCGTAGGTGTGAATGCAAGAGTGAGTGGTTGTTTGTCCTTGTGTGTTAGCCTGTCCAGGGTGTACCCCGCACCTCCCCCGAGGTGAGCTGGGATTGGCTCCAGCAGCCCTGAACTGAAAGACAACTGAAAAAGTGGTAGAAGATGGATCTTGGACTCATACTGACCTGGGAAATAGGCTGTAATTTTGTGTCATTTTGCAGAGACACAAAACGGGGGAAAAAGTGTTACAGAATCTACAGGTGAATGGATTGAAATGCAATTCTTTAGAGCTTCTTCTGAAAGCTGAAAAAAAAAAGTAAAAGCCAGGGAGCAGAGGAAGAGAAGGGAAGAGAAACTAAAAGAGCAGCATCCTGAGGCGCTGGAGGGGCCTGCAACCACCCAGGTCAGCATTTCACATGTGTCACTTCCTGTTGGCCTCAGCAGGAGGAGCGGGGGCACGGGGCCTATCAGACTGACACAGGAGGTTACACACCAGGCAAATGGACAAATACAAGCACACATACACGCACACACAACTTCTCCTATCCAAACAAGTGTGATTCAGGTTAAATGCAGACTGAGGGTGACACAGAAAGGGGTCAGAATGTATGACTACATCCACAAAGTCATGCAAAAAAGTAGTTTTTTAGAAAAGAAAATGGAGTCATCCAGAATTTTACCATCTCACACGGTTTGTATGTAGGCCGTTCATAAACATGTGACACTGTGTGTCTCACATGTGGGTGCACAACTTTCCATGCTATGCTGACAACTTCCAGGTGAGTCTTCTTTTTCTTTGTCATTGAAGACCTCTTCTACCCGTACTTTGTTTAAAAAAAAAAAAAAAAAAACAGCAGTCACTCCACCTGAAATAGCAGAGATTTGGGAAGGAACACAGTGTTTTAATTATTCCGATGTTAATTTATACTAACGCATGAACTCCAGTGCAACATTTTTTGCATACATATGTATGCATGTGCACATTTATGTATGATGCTGCAGAGACAGAGAAGGAGTTAGATGTTTGTGGCAGAAGATGAGCGTGTTCTTTGTACAATTTCCAAATCTAGCAGAGGAACTGTCTATCAGATCTATCAGGGAGTCCGTCTGCCTGTATGAATGACCTCTGTTTATCACGTCTTGGTTCGCCTGTCTCACTCTTCCTCTCTGGCCTGTGTTCATGCTGCTGTTTGACATTGCAAGGAGCGGGCTTTTTTCTCCCAGCAGCCTCAGTGGACACTGAGCTTTAGCCTAATTGGTTCCAGAGCAGACCCTGACAGAACTCTCTTCAGCAGCATACAGCCATATTAATACCCCGCTGCAATACATACATACACACACACTAAAAACAAGCACAGCAATCAGTGACTAGCTCGCTAATTAACGCCTTTGCAAAGCATCTCATTAGCATGTGTTGTAGAAAGGGGCAGTAGGGGAGATAAGCATTTTGGATTTTTTTTTTTTTTTTAAGGGAAAAAAATTACAAAATAAAGCCACAGCATGTGCGTGTGTGTGCGTGTGTTGATGTTGTTGTATTCTACTCAGGGGCCAAGGGCCTTGCTGCCCACCAAGCAGCGGGTTGTGTCTCAAGGGAGTCCATTACAGTCTTCTGAGCGAGAAATTGGAGTCAAAGATAAGCAGAATTTTAAAAGCAATCAGGACAAATAAATCTCTGCCATGCAGGCAACACTTTGGTTGTTAACCAGCAACTTAGCCTGCCTGTCCTGTGTGCAGAATAGGGGATGGATATACAGGAAAGGAACTTATGGGAAATAGCATGTAGTTATAGTGGAGCACAAAGGCCAAGAGCTGCGGAATTTAAAGATTGCACGGCAGAGCTCCATATGACAACATTGGGATGCACGGTTTGCAATTAAAGAGAAAATTATTGGTTATCCAAATCTATTTGGCTTGTCTCTTTTTGGACTTACAACTTTCACCCCCTGCATTTTTCCTCTGTCTCTCCTCCCATCTTCCTCTGCTCTCCCTCCCTCTCTCATTGCACCCATCTGCTGCTTTATCCCCTCCTGGTTTTACTGTGGCTTCATCACAGCCTGTAAAAACAGCCCCCTTTGAACCCTATAAAGGCAACTAGCATCAGGCTTATTGTAAAACACAATCATAAGGTAAATGTTTATCCCCTCTCCGCCACTCTAAACTCCCCTAATGAGCCTGCTGCACGGGTTTCCCCTCAAAGCTGATGAAGAGGAAGCAAAAACAGCACGTTCTGCTCAGACTGAACCTGCAGCAGAGATGCAACTAAAGTCCCATCATGAAAACAGTGTGTAGCACAACCACAGCAAGAAGGTAATCTTATGATAAAAGGTCAGCAAAGAAAAACACAAAGTCTAAAGTGCAATAGCTCTAAAATGTCAAGTACTAATGAGCAGTTAAATCTGCTAAATATAGAAATAAATATTTTCATGCCAGCGAAAGAATAAGTATAGGGGTGATTTCTTCAAGGAATCTTGTGTAAAATGTATTGTTCTGTTTATACTGCCGCCGTTCGTGGCAAAGCACAGTATGATTGCCTGGGAAGGATAAACCCTCTGACCTTGCTCTTCCTAACAGCCAGTGGCTGTTCTGACCTGCCCATTATCCATCTGTGACCCCCCTATTACACCCACTGTCAGTACATGGCACTACACTGAACCGCACCCTGCACTGCAGATGAGCCATCACTCTCACCTCTGAACAGCAACGCCAGCCCACACAGCCAGGCACACACAGAGAGCGTTGGAGAAAGAGAGACTTCAGAGTAATAGTAAGCAGGTAGTTAGAGGTCAGAGGTCCTGTGCAATCGGGACAGCAGTTCCACTCCTGGCAGCCAGAGCGGAACTCTGAGAGGGACCTGGAAGTAGATATGATGACCTTTTGTACAGAGGACCCCAAAATATACTCTCTTATCAAAATGACCTTAACGTAGGAGCATGGGAAGGCGAGCAGAGCCCATCCATCATCTTAAAGATTAATCCTCCTCTCTATTCTTCTCCTGAATCTATTAATAATGTCGCCAGAGGGGAGAATTTGTGGCAAAGATTTATTCTGATATTGTGACTTTATTCATTAGCCAATAACAGGGGGGATTCCTTGAGAAGGAAATATGGAGCGAGCTTAGGGAATGCTAATTCACTACTCATGCTCTATTTGAACTATACAGAACTCCATTAACTTGGCCTCTATTAAATTTGCTGACAATCTGCACATGCTGTATGCCACTGTAGCACAAATAGGAAAGATTATCATTTGCACTGCAGAGGTCACCAATTATTTCAGCTTTTGAAATTTAAAGCAGCTTTCATCTGTTAATTGTCAAAACATTTAACAGCACATTGGATAATTCTGTGGCAGGTGTGAAGCTTAAAAATCAATTTGGCTACAAAATCTGGTGCTTGAATCCCGAGCATTTCCTCACTCATTGAGACAAAGCAGCTCCATTAATAGATCTGTACACTGGATTTCACACTGTGGAGCAGTGCTGACAGCCCCAGGGGCATACTTCAATTAGAGACTTGGGTGAGTTTAAACACTGCAGATCTACTCTCGCTCAAAGGCGTTTGTCTCTCTCCCTTGCTCTCCCGCTTTCTCTCTTTTTTCCTCGCTCTCAGCCTCTCTCTCCATATCTGCGTTGAGCACTCACACTCCTTCTTCTTCTTCAAGTCCTGGTCTCTGTAATCAACCCAGTGCTAATGGCTTATTCTTTCTGCTCCAGCACCCACATTTCACTTGTTTATTTTCCCACACTCGTAAATATGGGGACGCGTCACAAGCACAGCGATATTAGAGCAATAATCTCAGGTAATTATCAGATGCCCTCTCACTCTTTTTCTCCCTCTCCCTCCCTCCTTCCCTCTAACGCTCCCTCTCTCTTTTGCCTTACTCAAGACAGCTACAGAGAAGTTTTTTCACCTTTCCAATGAAGGTAGTTTTTGAAACAGACACAAAATATAAACACAAAGGTTCCCTTTTCACAAGGGAGACTTACGTGGATCATAGAAAATTTTTGGCCAATTCATGTAATTTACAGGTGAATTATTGTAACACAGGAAACAGCACGCATCCACTGTTCATAGTAAAAGTCATTTACATTTTTATCTATATAACCCTTAAGAACAAAGGTATCAAGATTTCCTACATGTAGATTATATTGAACAAAATTAAAAAATAGGCCTATAATAGTTTCCATATCTTACATGAAATAATTAAAAGTGTAAGGCTGATGAGATTCTGTCTTTATCACCAATAACAGAAGTCTGACCTTTCAACTTTTTACACAACTGTTAATCCAGAAAATATTTATGGAGGCAGGTCACTGCTTAAGGAAATGGATAAACTACAGTGTCCATATCCATTATAGTGAGGGAACAAGTCATCCAGTGCAGTGGGTAGCTCATTGATGTGTTTTACGTAGTTTTCGGACAGTGGATATTCATGGTATGGAGGGGTGAAGATACATCATGCCTTGGCTACCCAGTCAAAACCTATTCGTTTAGATCAATTTTTAAGAAGACTTGTTGACATTAAGAGAGAAATGTAAAATACGCAGAGAGAATAAATTATATTTTTGAAGGTTAGTCTATCACTTACCCACTCCTGCTGTATGAGGCCAACGGCCTTGTTGGCCCGGGTCAGGTTTCGACATGCTAGGATCACGTGGGCCCCATGAAGACTGAAGGACCTGGCTGTCTCAAAGCCTGAGATGTGAGGAAGGACAAAGAGAGACAAACAGACAGATAAAGACATGAAGAGAAAAAAAAATACGAAAGCCAGCAATGCTTCAAAGATTCGTTTTTTTCTGAAGATAAGTTTGATTCTCTGGGGTTGAATCTAATGGAGTGGTGATGGTGCGAGTTGGGGGTTGAAAGTTAAATTCCTATCAATTTTCCATATAATTTCTTTCATTGAGAAACCCAGTGGTCTGGTAGAGGAAGTTAATCATTTCTCTCTGAAGTGATGAAATTGATGGAATTATGGTTAAGGACTTCTTCCTCTCATCTTAGATAAAGTTGCAGATCTGACCGCCGGCTCTCAAGAAGGTATCTCTGCTTATACTGGGTTAGAGGAAGGGAGGTCGCTTATTAATTAAGTTGGTAATTATACAGTGATGGCAGTAATTATGAAAACATGGCTCATAATAGAGGGATGTCAAGTGAACAATCGAACAGACATGACATTCAGACTGAAACCCGGTGTGATATTTCAGAACATCAAAGACCCCTGATAAGGACACTTCTCCCATGAAACAAGGTCCACAGATATGCATAGAATTTATCAGTCCAAGACTATTTCATGGCTCCATCCAAATCATGTAGTCACGATAAAACTGACAAAAATGGAAGATAGAGGGAGAGAAGTTCATTTCTAAATTACAAGTCTAAATGGGTCATTTCAACCCGTAGGTTGAATTAATTTATGAGATTAACTTTTTTCCTTCGCCATATTTTTATTTCCTTTGACATTTACTATCCTTCAAAGTGTCGTGGAAAAGTTCAGCAGCAAAGAGCATCTATCACATTATTCAGTCCCACCTCTACAGTAAATATAAACCAAAGTCAGATAGACACATGCACACTGAGAGTTTCTTGATTGACAAACCGTCAGGCAAAATAACTGTTTCTGCCAAAGAAGGTCTGAGAGCCAGAGTGTATCAGAGGGTGGATTAATATGAACTGTAATTAGATTATATGTCTTAATCTGATTTTCATTAAGCACAAAACTGGGAGGCCTAATTGTGAGGAGAGTGTTAAGGACTAATATCTATTAAAACTCAAAATTGGAGTAGGATTGGAAGCCCTTTCTGACAAGTGAAGCATGGAATTAAATTATATGACACCTTATTAGGTGTAATGGAGGGGACTGTGGCTGTGAGCGGAGATCATTTCCCTCAGAGGAAATGGAGATGAAAATAAAAACAACATGACAAAAAAATACTAGCAGTGTGACTCCTGGAATAAATATGCACTTTAGTTTTCGGGTGGAGCAGGCATCTCTGTAGCGTCTTAGAAAATGTCTGCATTTCTGCTATAATTTAATTGAAATACTAATAATGAAGAAAACTTAGCTCTAAAATAATATGGATATGTTGGATGCAATACTTACTGCACATTACATGAACAGTGTACCAACCTAATTTTGCAAATATAAAAAAAATATTTCAAACATGCAATAATTTAAAGGGTTCATGTTTGAAATACTTTTTTTATATTTGCAAATTTATTTATTTTTTTGTTTGTTTGTTTGTTTGTTTTTTGGGTCGTTTTTTTTTTTTTTTTCCCCAACATTCATAAATTGGACAAGTGTCCTGGCTGCTGGTAAACAACACCATGTCCCTCTCACTTGTTGTGTGTACAAACCATGAAAGTGAAATTAATCGACACCAGTGTTTTCCATAATGGAGAACAAATTAGAATATGGCAGCAACAACAGCAGCAGCACCAAAGCCATGTATTTCCAGTGACAAATAACAAGGGCTTGACATTAATTGTGAAATAACGAGAGCAGCGTTGCTCTAACAAAGACTCCCTGCCCTCTCACCCATGTTGATGGTGAAGAGGGCCACAACTGAAATTAGCTCCTGGTCAGGTGTACAACAAACAGAGCCTGTTTGAGCATTGTACACTGATGGTGGAACATGACGAGAGGTCAGAGGCAGTTTTTTTGTTTGTTTGTTTGTTTGTTTGTTTGTTTTTTGGGCGGCTGGGGGTGTCTGGTGGATAGACAGACTGTTTTACAGCACATAGGAGGCTCAACTATTAAGCTACACCTATGCAATCTTCCAGGTTCTTTTGTCTAAAGAGACATCAACAGGTATATGATTATTCAGACTGTTTTTAAAAACATGTGATATAAAAATAAGTGGATCCTTTGATTGTGCACTTCTTGAATCTGAACAAATGTAACAAAATCATATTAAATGGCTCAGCTATTGTTCCAAATTTGCCTCACTGTATACGTATGAATGTATAAAATGTACAGAAATTGTGTAAAATGTCCATTAACCAGTGAATGCTCTTCATGGTACATTAGAATCCTGGCCCTACTGATATTCCCCAATAATGAGTGTGATTTAGTGATTTCACGCTTTGTTTGTCCTTCCTGGCCGGCCGCCCCTCTCTGGATCCCCCTCGTACACAGGTGTATTGGCTCAGTGTAATGAGATCATTACCAGCCTCGTCAGTAAACGTGTTTATTTGGCAAACTAAGCTGCCTGCTCCTTCTCTCTCTTGATCTGCATCCAAAGAGGCATTTAACTAAAATAAGCTCCGCAGTACAATTGGGCAAACAGAAGTCAATTCAGATCATTACAAGACCTGTGGGTAAACATGTCGAGTTCCCACAATCCCCCTCCATTTGTAGCTGAAATAGCAACACAGATCACCCCACCTCAGCCATTTTTAACGGCAGTATCCAACATAAAAATATGTTACATGTTACATTACCGCAGTCATGAATAAATATGTTAAATCTGTGACTGCTAATTATATTGTGTCATTCTGTGTTTCTCGGGTTGGGTTAACTTGGTGCAATTAATTTGATTTATTCATTAAGGTTTCTTGCGTCTTTGAGTTGGCTAAGTGTTTACGAATGAACAGATTCATAAAAGTGATGTGAGTTTCTCTAAATCTGGTCTAGTGTTGCCACTGCAACTGTCAATGACATGAACATTAATTCCTTCTATTTTTCTATTTAAGAAAATATATATCTCTTTGTCAAGCTGACAGTGGAGTGATGACAGGAAATGGAGAGGAGAAAGAGAAATGGGGAATGACATGCAAGGTCTGAGTGAACACGCATGGTTTGCTCTTAACCCAAAGGACCCTGGGAAACCTAAAGGTGCATGAACTTTCATCTTTCAGTGAGATTTAACACATATAAAATACGCTAACTAACAATTGTTTTCACTTATGTTTATGCTATTAATTAGTTTCTACAGTGTTCAGGTTACATTTATCCAATAAGTTGTAACAAACTGTGAGACTGTATGGTCTTCTTTAAAAGATACTTTTAAAACATATTTTTAGCCTGGCTTTAATCTACCGCACTTTTTGACTCTTTACAGTAGTCTTTCACTCTTTACAACTTGGAGTTATGTGTGATGTAAATTGAAGTTTTAGTAAAAACATTAGTTCTCAGTACTCTGTAAGTTATCTAGTACCTTTTACTGTAAACAGGAAGCATAAATAAGTTAACAATGGAGCGATTTCAAATTCAGCTTTACTCCGTCTTTGATGGCCACACTTGTACCTGCTACTAGTGTGTATTTCTTGACACCAGAAGTCAAAACTGCACAACACCATGGTGCGCACACACACACACACACTTTGTGACTTTTAAGTTCCCCTCTAATTCCCCTCCATTAGTCCAAGAGGAGGGAGATGTCACCCCAAAAGTGGGATGTATGGTTAGTAATTACAGCCCAAGGTTGGGTTGTTCCAGGCGAAAGCGCTGGAGTGGTTCTATTACCCCTCCCTGTCTCCTTCTGCCTCCTTCCTACCCCCCCTCAAACCCCCTGGTCTTCATCTGACCCTCTGTGTCAACCTCCAACTCCCTACATAATCTCTCATGATGGCCTCAGCACCACACTGGTCACCAGTGGTCCTCCTGCAGCCGGACTTAACCTGAGTACCTCACACACACAGACTAATAAACCTGATAAACACACACACACCACATCAAATCACAATCACACAATGTTAAAAATGGATCCCAGAAGATTGCTCATGCACACACATTTCCTTAGCATTAGGACTATTTTCATCACTGCCCTCCCCTAAATATGTAACTTCCTCAACCCCTCGTCGTCTGCAGATTGTAATCTCGATAGGTCTATAAACTACTTGACTACACACAATAACCCAGTAACCTTTCATTTTATTTTACATACAGCCTTTGAGCACATATATGTATTCCATCTTTTCTCTCTAACCTCTTCAGTTCTATTATATTAGAGCTATAATCATTATTGAACCCCTCTGGCCAGCATAGCACTCTTTGCATGTTACACCAGTTTGGGTCTACATAGCAAATTTCATCCAAGGTTAATAAAGTTGAATAATTTGACTAACCACCCATAACTGGTTCTCATTACGTAGCCAATAAACACATTCATCAAATAGGACATGAAATGCCAGTTTAAAAACAATAAAATTCTCCTTCGATTACTTCTGTGACTAAGTTCACAAACTGTCACAAAGCAGGACACCGGCCGCCTGCTCCTCTCAGCAGACACACACACACACTCACGCACACACACGAAGTTCTATCAGACCTCTGAGTATAAACACAGACACATTTGGGATGTCATCTAAACCACACACAGCCACTCAGAGATCCACAGAGACGCACACACCAAGATACAAGCACTG
The DNA here is from genome assembly GCF_900963305.1 of Echeneis naucrates. Classification (NCBI taxonomy): domain Eukaryota; kingdom Metazoa; phylum Chordata; class Actinopteri; order Carangiformes; family Echeneidae; genus Echeneis; species Echeneis naucrates. The sequence goes on along the minus strand of NC_042526.1, from coordinate 10,319,973 downwards.
CATGCCACCCTCACCAGGAACATCTTTTTATCCATCTAATTCCACCCACCATGAATAATGCATTTCCCTCCTTACAGAGACTCGGGTTTAACGCATTGCTGTGCGGGTCTTTAAGGGGGTCCTTATTCATAAACAGCAGTGCAGTAAATACCAGAGCTTTGCAGCCAATTTAATGGCAGTTATGCTTAACAAATCTGCCTCAATCTAATGATCAGCCACAAAGCCAGGCTATGGGTTTAATCTGCACACAGAGGCTCCCCCAGCTCTGCGACTCACTGAATATGCTTAGGGATCTCTCCATCCAGAGAGAGGAGAGCACCGGCCTGACACTTAATCCTCCCAACACAACACTGGGATCAACAAAAACATGGAACAATGTTAGTTTTTCATGAATAAGAATAATATTCAAAGTCTAAAACACTGCAGAGACAATGCATAGAGATACTAAAACATTATGAACCGCTCTTTTCCAAATCCTTGCTATTCCCCATCTGGGCCGCCTGAGTCTTTTCTGCTTCTTATTCCAACATTGACCTGGCACCTAAACAGCAATGTGGAAACCATGTGGAATTCAGTGCATGCATTTAGATTGAGTAGAGCTGCGCAACTGTAGTTATTTCTCTGACAACCAGACACTGTACAGAAAGGCCAAAAAGATTCACATTAAACTCTAAACATGTCAACATAAAATACACACACACATACATACATATATATATATATCTGCTGTATCTGCAGAATGATATAAATACGCTTTAAAAAGTTGCTAAGGATAAAACTGTACACACAATACATGTCTGAGTTCCGGTCACGGTCAATAATTTAAAAAACACACTTAACATACAGTCCAGGAATCAAAATAAAACAGGGATATATCTCACTGGGTGTCGAATTTGAGTAAGACAGAGGGCCAATATTTATTTTTGACTGCACAATTTGCTGACAACTGAGCACGTGCTGTAACAGCCTGAGCTACTTACACCGCTCCCCTGGTAAGGAGACACATATATGTGTAGTTACGTACAGTTCCCAAAAGGGCTGTCACGGGGCAGAGGTTACTGCATGTGCCAGGGAAATACAAATATAGTTTTGCCTTCAGGAAAGGGCTTAAACTCAGGTTTCAATGTAAGCACAGAAAAACAATGTTTATTTTTTTAAATAAATAAATAAATAGTCCACTTATTTTGAGAAAGAAAGTATTTTGCCTGTGGAACCAGCAGGGGCAAGCGATATCACATCAATGTCCCTTTAAGGACAACAGTTCCATGGACCCCTGGCCAGTAAATAACCTGAGAGTTAGTTGATAGGAGGGGAATTAGAGCCTGAGCAGGAGTGTGTAATGGGGATGGATAGGAGGCTCAGGCCTGGGTCACAGCCACTTAGGAATCAATGCAGAGGTACAGGTGTACAACCACAGGTCTATAAGAGTGAGAAAACCTTTAAAGAGAAGGGGGAGAGAGTGAGAGAAGGAGAAATTGGGAAAACAAACTACAATCATTTATTTCCATTATCACAATTAAAAATACCATTCAAGTTGCAATAGAAAGCAGAGAGAAGAAGACTAATGTTGTGAAGTGAGAGCAGCACTCACGCCGGCACGACAAACCACACTACTGTCCCGCCTCCCAGCACTACTGCAATCGAACTTCAAGGTTAGTTACAAAACCAGAGACTATGAAAATTCATGCATAAATAAACTCATATATGTGCTTTTCATGTATATGTGCATTAAGAACTGAATTAAAAGAACTGAAATGTAAATTTGCTAATTAAATAATATCCCACTATTATTAATAAAAATGTCACATTTTCTGTGAGGAAATAAGCACTGAAGAAAATGGAAATAGCCTTGACACTTGGATTAAAACACTATTGATGTCATTAAAATGCTAAGTGGGTCCAACCAATTGGCATAACCACATTTCACAGGAGTAATGTCAAAGGAGCACACCAGCAGTAGCAATTACTATTAGAATGCTATTAATAATGGCTGATGCATATTTAATATGTAGAGTAAAACAAAGGTTATGTTAATATGGGTTTGTTATGCATTTATACACTGTTAAAAATGTCTGTATGTTGATGCATTCTTTTGAGAAAATCTTTTCTTTCTTTTTTTTAAATTATCACATTTTCATTTACTGATCACATCACAATAGATATTAAATGTGAATTATCTTTTTCACCACTTTTTGTTTTTTTTTAATACCAAGAACAGGCCCGTGAAGCAGTTAATAAGGAATGTATTAAACCCTCAATAGCACCAACATCATGGACCTCTTGTGCCCTCTTGTGGTAAACTTATTTGCATTTTTGTACACTTCCTGTAAAATAATACCTCACCACTCTTAAGTAACAGGCCAAAAGTTCATTCATTCATTCACCTTCTACCACTTATCCATCTCCAGGTCAAGGAGGGTGCTGAAGCCAATCCCAGCTCACATTTGGCGAGAGCGGGGCACACCCTGGACAGGTCACCAGTCAATCACAGAGCCAACACACAGAGACAAACAGAGACCAACAACCACACACACACTCAGGCCTACGGACAATTTAGAGTCACTAATTAACCTAAAAATGGATGGTGGGAGGAAACCCAAACAGGGGAGAACATGCAAACTCAGCACAGAAAGGCCCAGGAATCAAACCCATGACCTTCTTGTTGTAGCTAACACTAGCTAACCACTATGCTGCCCGCGTGCTGTCCCCAGGCCAAACATAGCTTTCTGTTTTGTTTTTTGTGGTTGTTTTTAATTTTTGTTTTTTGCCGTTTTTTGAGATCCACAGTGATACAGCGGTCTTTTACAGCATCTACAACACCAACAAGTTCTGTTGACGGATCAGGAATTACCCAAAAGTTCTTTCAAGAAATGAAGAAATTATGCACTTTAAATGACCTACAGACAAGACATTGAAACCAGGTCTGACATTCCTAAGAACCCACTTATTATTTGAACACTGACACATTTTTATTGGAATTTTGCTTTGCTTTAGGTAATTAGTATGCTAGATACTTTATCTCAAATTACTAAATTATCCTAAATCACCAGAATTCTTACATATGCTGATTTCACCACGTCCAGAACACATTCCCACAGTTCACTTATTTCCAGCAGAACTAGAAGGTTTATATACATCTCATACAGCTAACTCTACACATTGTCTTCATCTCCCACAATAGTCAAATTTAATTCATCTGAAAGATCTTAATTGTTGACACAATTATGCATTTGTATTTTATCAGTACTACACTTTGAAACTGTTAAGATTACTGTCCCCGTTTTTTACCCTGAGCTTTTGGTTTATTCATTATTTGCATCCTGGGTCAAGACAATTGTTTTTTCATCTTCATGAATGTTCCATGATGTTCCATTGATTGTAATATGGTTTATTTATATTCTTTTCCAATGAATAAACTAAGTGAGCTAAAGAAAATATATCATATGAGTTCAGTTGAAGAGTAGCATCTGTTATTAATCCACTTAAACGTTTTCTCTCTAAAGGAGACATGTTTGTTAATACAAAAACTGCATGATGTGGCTCCAGTTTGAAAAAAGTGACAAAAAAGTGAACATTTAACTTACTGAGCTTCATACATACATCAAGGCTCGCAAAATTGAGAATTGTATAAACTCCGATAACTCTATATTGTCAGATATCAAGGCCATGACAGTGTTTACATTTACAAGGTTCTTTGTTGAGTGAAGGTCTCCAGGCTGCTGTTAATCCCTGTAATATAGTGCTGCTTTGCAACATCTCATAATATACACACACATAACAATTACACTGCTGTGGCTTTTCTAGGGACAAAGGATTTGAATATAAAGACAATTAACGATTTTATGTTTATTTTATTTCCCTCATGCTGTCATTATCTATCCCGAACAAAGCAGCAAGTCTGAACAAATGGCCACTATTTCTGCTAATTTAAACTAAAGGAAAGAGGAAATACATTTGTTTCCAAATCATTATATAGTGAGCCATGCATTTGCTGGGTACAAAGGGACACCATTCATTACAGTTAACAATGACATCCAATTCAGCCCAGCTAATGAACTTCAATACAATCATGTTCGGTATTAAGGAATGATTTGTTGAGTCTAAGTGTATCATTTTGGAGGCTAATGTTGATGAATGTTTGGCTGCAGAGGGATGGGTACTTGCAGGGAGCAGGAACACACTTGTCAGACAACCTCCTACAACAATGTGATATTACAACTCCACCTAGTGGTGTCATCTTAGAAACACACGTCATCCTAATGAGTTGTGACATAGCTGTAACAAAACAATGCTCATCACAACCTTATGAAACTCACCAACACCAGAGTTGCCACCAGTAATGAGGACAACCTTGTCAGAGAGGTCACGACCTTGGAGAATCTCTAGAGCCGCAGTGTTTCCATCATACCGTTTTGGTTTCACCATCACATCCTCTACTGTAAATGCCTGACGAGGGTCGAAGTATGTAGTCCGCTTGTTAATGTGACTGAAAATAACATAGGAAAAGGATTTTTATCATAAAAAATTCCAGTATGGCATCATTTCACACAATCCATGAAACCAAAATAAACCATTTTGCTTCTTCTGTTAAGCAATAAGTTGAATTGTAAATTTACTTACTCAATATAAATTATCTGTCCTTTTTCATCGGTTTCTTGCTCCCAACCATATGGTAAATCTGTGGGAAAGACATTAGTTTTTCTTTGACAGCTATAATACATGGAAAGAAAATGTCTTTGCAATGCAGTGCTTGATGATTGAAAATGATTTGTTTGAAAACTCAATTAATTTAGTACTTATCCAAGGCAACTTGACATCAAGAAGCAAGGAATTTAAGGCAAGGCAGATGTCCACTCATCTGACTGTAAAGCTATATATATAAGTATATATATATATATATATATATATATATATATATATAGGACACACTTTCTCATTTCAAATTAATAGGAAAGTGTGTCCACATTTTTTGACTGGTAGTGTGTATGCGTATAAGTCATGTTTTCAGAAATTTGACTGATCACTGTTTAGCTGTTCAGAAGAGACAGAAATACATGTAAGACACTCAGTAGAAAGTTTATAAAGCAAACCTCCAGCACAGCGTTTTTTCTTTCCCGTTTTGGGGTGTTCCCACTGTGTCTTCATCTCATCATGGCTGTTGATACACAAATGCAAATTTATATTCCAAGTGGCCTGGGTTGTTACTTCAATCCATTTATTCAGAAATACAATTAAACCATTGCATATTTATTATCATCACTGTTGTACTATGTTATAGTATAACTATTTTTCCACAAGAAGTTTTCTCAGCACTCTCAATAGATGTAAGTAAGCCAGAAAAAAGTGAGACAAAAATCACACTAGATAACATCAATCATCCAAAATGAATTAAACGCAAACTAATGAAAGCTACAAAAGTCAGAGCAGATGAAACAAAATACTGGCAAGAACTGCAGAAACGCTGCAATTCAACCAAATACAAAGGACACGCGATACACATGATACATGATAAATAATCAGAAAGGAAAACAAATTTGCACACAAGACAACGCATCACATAGTTCTGTGACATGCAAGACAACTTCAAAGAAAGCTAACAAATCACATCCATCGGTCATTGGTCACCACAGATGTAAAGAACCAGCTAAACACTGATTTTTCTCCAATAATCAAGTTTCACACTTTCACAAAAACTGTATTGTGTAGCGTTCAGTAAAAGCAGCCAGGTGTACCGTCCCTGATTGTTTGGGGATTATGTCTCTAAAGAAGATTCCTGTAATACAGTTATTCATCTCATTTCACGACCTCGCAGGTCCTGCACAGAGTCACAGTCTGAGCAGGACGTTTCACATTAGACACCTGCACAGCACCAGCGCAGACCTAACGTAACGTAATTCAGATTAGGTGGTTTGTGACTGTCTAACTGAGCTATCTAGTTAGCTCAGTTGCACACGCAGACTGAAAAGGATAGGGGCATTATCTTAAAACTAAATCTATCCGTTACACTTACTTTGCATAGTAGACCCATCCATCTTTTGTAGACCTCTCCTCCCAGCCGGGTGGTAACTCGTCCTCACTGTCCGTGTCGTCCATACCGGCGTATTTCAGTGCTGCCATGGTTTAGTTTTTTTTAGCTTAAACGTCGGTGCCACAATCACAACCCAGGAGGTAATATCTGAATCCAAGTGTCAAAGCAACACCACGGCGTCCAACGGCACTTCCGCAACAACACGGTGACGATGGCCGAAATGCCTTTTGGGTAATTGAGGCTGGAAAATCTGGCAGCGCTGTCTGACGGCGTGCTCTTTTTCTAATATTTAAATATTCGTTATTATTTGAAATTCATGACAAGTGTCACTTGTAGCAAAATGTAATTTATTTTTAAATATAATAAAATAACATGAATTAAATATAAATTTAAAGACAATGTATGAGTACAAGGCATCCTGAAGTGGAGTCTAATCTCATCAAAAAACACCAGTAACAAATTTTGCACTCAGAAATAATGAACATCAAATGGCTCACAATTTAAAATGTAATAACTGATTTTAGTTTGACACCTTTTTTTCATACACAAACAAACCTGAATTAAACCAGCCACCTGTCACGTTGACCTTCCACTGGCCTGCTAATGAGCCAATGCAGCTCATTAGCATTAAAGCAGCAGTGTTTCCTTGTCCTCTCCATGTTTCCTTCCTTTGACCAGCATCCTTACTGTGTCCTGGCTTGTATGACTAATCTGTTTGCAGAATTGAAGTTTCCAAATTAGATTTCTCCACAATTATGGGGGAACAAAGTACCAGGAGAGGAAGGGGAAGATGACAAGCTTCCTCAGTCACCATTGTCTCTGTGCTATGTATTCAAACTGTGGTAGCTGCATTCATTTAAAAACCGCCACGCCTAAAGAAGAAATATCACATGATTTGTTTGATTAACGTTCTATTTGTTTGTCCTGCAATCAGCTCATGAGGCCAAAACATGTGTTTTATTTGATTTGGCCACGCCAGTATTTAGTTCTCTGATGCAATTATGAAAGCATATTGAGCTTGCTCAAAATTTGTTGGCCTCTTCAATACAACTATTTATGGTGTGTTTACTGTTGTGTCTTAGCTATAATTAATTTTTTCAACAGTACTCACTGTTTCCTTGCTGCCTCACTAAAGTTATGACAGGAAGAAAAAGGACATAAATCATGATGAAATCTCTGATTTAGTTTCAGGTTCAGTGGGACATTTGAATAGAACCTTTGTTAACATCATTAGTGACATTTACCTAAATCAATTAAATCATTATCTCATTGTTATATCCTAAGATTGTTAAAGTATGGATTAAACTGTCTGATGTTTTTTATTTTTATTTTGTATCTCAAAATACTATTGTATGATAACCATTTATATCCAGAGACCAACAACCACTTACACTCACACTCAGACCTACAGACAATTTAGAGTCGCCAGTTAACCTAGACATGCATGTCTTTGGACGTTGGGAGGAAACCCATGCAGGCACAGGGAGAACATGCAAACTCTGCACAGAAAGGCCCCAGGCCTTCTTATAGTGGGGCAACACCACTAACCATTACACTGCTGTGTTGCCCCTAACATTTATATTTTCTGGCCAAACACACTTTATTGGCTGCTTTTAAAATTAACAACAGCTTGGAGTGTGCTGCTTATGTCATGTATGTCCTCCTGGGGTGCACAGTAAGAGTGGCCTCTATTCTGTGCATTGGCTTTCAAGAACATGTGAAATATGAGACATTTGCATTCAGATCTCAAAGCTGACTTTGACACTTGTTCAATCTGGGAACTGATTCAGTATAATCCACTTCAAATATATCCTCTTTCATTTTTTTTATTGCCTACCAAAACTGAGAGTTACTCTAGCTTGTCTTTTAGAGGATGTCATATGAAAACCTTTAGATCATCCTGCTGCTTTCTAAATCAAATCAAATCAGATTTATTTATATAGCGCCAAATCATAACAAAGTTACATCAAGGCACTTTACATATAGAGCTGGACTAGACCGAATGATGTTTCAATTATGCAGCTCTGTAGGTACAGAGTTGAATTTGTTTTAACCATAGCAAAATAGTGCTTTGCCTTGATTCAACTCTAACTCTTATACTTTTAGGCTTTTGGACTGTGAGTAATTACAATTAAAATAGCAATCTGAGACATCATGTCCAGTTGCATGCATGGCAAGTAAGATGAACTTAAAAACGTAGAAAGTAATCAGAAGGAGTTTCTACTCCATCAACTAGAAAATAACATTAGAATTAATGATAAAAATAAAATATAAGTAATCTAATATATTATAAGCAGCAGACTAGAAGTCAAAATTAGGTGTTGCTTTCAACTACTGGAGATGGAAGAAAGATCCCATGAGTAAAACAGTAAGATGTGATACTGAATTCACATCGTTTCTTCTAAGCAAGTACACCTAATGCATCTTCTAGTTTTATTGTGAAAAATCACTGCATTAGTCTTGAAATTTGGTGAGTGAATATATTAAATGTTTTTCATAAATGCCACTGACAAACTCTACGACAAAATATTTGCTATAGGGACATCAGGGACAGACCTGATATCATGTTAGTATCCCCACATAGAAGTAACAAGACAACTACACTTTGTTGTTTGTAGCTGCTTTAAGTCTTTTGTAGGTGGCTTTGGGTCTGCTTATGGTGTTTTGCTTCTCTTTTTGGTCATTTTACATCTCTCTATGATCGTTTGACATCCTGATTTTTGTGATTCTTATTGGTCATTTTGCATTTCTTTAGACTAATTTTGTCTCTTTTGACTGGCCTGTGACAAGAAATTAAACATCATTTTAAATCACAAGTCAGACATCTCCCCTGACGGCCACGACTCTAAAACATCGAGGAAGCCTGACGCAGCCTGATGACGACTTTGTTTCCAAGACAGCTGAAATTACTGATATGATGGCACAATCATTCCCTGTACCTCGGGTGTAAATGGCAGCGATACGGTGGTCCTTAATTATAAGCACAAACCAAACCATGGATGTATTCATGGCAGTGAGCCATATGCTACAGCGCATGCTCGTGGGCAGCACAGAGGGGCGGGGCCAGGAGGTGGGCTGACCAACTGTAGGCAAGTGTGTGTTGTGTGTGTTCGCCTCAACGTAGCACGAAATGTGTGTCCTCTCAGCAACAACATACACACATACGTGGGACGTACTAGTTAACGTTTTTTTAGATATTGAAAGTTAGTTTTTGTCGTCTTAAGGCTGCTTCGATGTTCTATTCTGTCCAATAAACATTCCGTCTGTAAATCGCAATATATATTGGCCAAGAACAGCCGACTTCGTTTCTTCTAAAGAGTGTCCGCTTCCCCTCCCCTCGATGAAGCGTTGCGATGCCCTCTGATTTTATATCCCTCCTTAGCTCGGATCTCGACCTCAATTCCCCCAAATCTCTATACTCTAAAGGTAAGCTTTTGCGAAAGAAGTGCTACTATTACCAAACTAACCCGTTCTGTCCTGGTTTGAGTGGGAGGAAGATGAATGTCTTGATGGCTTACGTTAAGCCGCTAGCTAGCTGGAGTTAGCTTCTTTTCTGCTGTTAGCCATCCGAGCTAGCTTAGTTAGTTAGCTGCATTTGCACTGGTGACTACCTGACTGGTTAGCTGTCCGTGTCACATGCGTGGAAGAGCACAGTGGGCTGCTCTAACTGCATTTCTAACAATGATTCTTAGTTTCATGGGGAATTTCTAGTCCTTGTTATTAGTTTTAGTGTACTGGTAAGCATTGTGTTAAGTAGACAATATTAGCCATCCACAGCTACGTGAGGTCGCTCTACAGCCACATTGTTCGGCGGTTTAACGTATTTAAGTCTTGGTCGGATCCTGTAACTGTGCGTGCGTGTTGTGTGTCTGTGTACGCGCCCCCGCACATGTGTGTGGGGAGAAAAGGCCCAAAAGTTGAACATGTGTGTTTTGTTTATTCTCCTTGCTGAGTTTTGTAGAACGACAGTACTCCCGTTGTTTGGGATTATGACTGGATTTGAGCCAGATCAATCCTCCTCTCATTCTCTGGTTTCACGGAAAGAATGCAGTTTTTGGCATTTCACGGTTCAGAGCACTCTCTTTCTTGCTGTCGGGATGAAGGGTGCCACCACGGGGCCCCTGGGTCCAAAACACATCCTATCTGTTAAAGGTGTTGGGCACGTGTCAGCCAACTGTTATGTTGTTATTAGGACGGTGCTGCCACATCATGTAAGAACTAGATAGTTCACTCTTGTTGTGATCAGCTGGGGTTAGTGGGGGTTTATTCCCTTTCAGCAGCTTTCTGTAAGTTGATTTGTTCCCTGTTAACAAACGTATGAACTTAATCTGTAAAGGAGCCATCTCCTTATCTTCCACTCAGCACCATCAGCTATCGTGTTATTGCTTATTTATGAGAAAGCCTTGTATGCTGTGTGTTGTGCACTGCACTTAGAGTGGCAATGTAACCTGAGACACATAGTTTTTTGCATTTTGATACGTTGCTGGTAGACAAGAACTTCTTCTGCTTCCCATTTTACCTTCTGGTGTTAGCATGAGTCTGAATTTTGATTTCTAATTGTTTGCAAATACTTAGTCATTAATACCTAATGCATTCTTTACCTGCATTCTGGCTGACCTGCTGCTCCCACATCTGTCCGGCTGTTAAACATAGGGTGCTCATGAGGCGGCAAAAAGCATTGCTCTGTGACCCTGAAACACTCAGTAGAGCCTGCCATATGGTCGCACCGTATCACATGATCATATTTATTTATATCTTAGTAATTAGGTGTGTGTTGTGTTGGGGTCAAGGTAGCTTGGTTGTTCATCAGATACCTCATCCAAGGCCTCGTGTATTTCAGACTGTAAGTGAGAGAAATTTATAATGCTATGAAGACCAAGGACAGCTGGGAAACTCAATCATAACAAAACAATTCTGTATTTTTCAATAATGATCATACTTTTCTCAACTGTGTAGTCACATTTATTGTAACTTGATTATAGACAACATTAGAAAAACTCTGGACTGTTTTCAAAAATGCTTTCTTGACACAACAGAAATGTGCCAACTCATGTATGGGAAGTGAGTTTACATTTTACCAGGTTGTATGTCTGTGTATGACTTGCAGTGGTGTGAAATTGATCTATAACCAGTTATCTCTCTGAAATTAGAGCTCTATATAAATTTAAAGGTGATTATAGCCTTTCATATATTTCTCATGTTTTCATCTAATTAATATATGCAGGTACATCACATACAGTATACAGGCATTTCTTACTATTACTATTGCTATTTCAAGGTAAGCAGAGATGGTCCAAATAGCCAAAAATGGCATTCTTTGTGGTTTGAGTGCAGTGAGTGGCTCTTTTGTCAGTGTTCTGGCTTGAGCATATTGTTACATGTTCAAGAGTGTTATTAAAGCAGCCATTGTTGGGAACCCAGATACATTCTTGGTCTGCATATTTTTCATTTGCAACAAAAACTTCATGAACTGTCTATTCATCTGTCATCTTCTGTCTTAGTCCTTAGCCAGCTGCAATGAATGAAAATGGACTGGTGGCCTTGCCATTTGGCAAAGCTTTTGAGGCATGTGTAATTTGAGCAGTGCATAACTTTGAGATGAGGTAATTTAATTGTTCAAAGTGTAGGTTGAAGCCAGTCCACTCCGTGGCTTGCTAGTGTGTTGCAGCTTACTTTTTTTGGGCGAACTCTGGCAGGCAAATAAACTTTGAACAAATGTCATCTGACTTCTATAAAAGCACATTTAGACCAATAATAAATCAATTTTACAACCTTATCAGTGTCCAATATCCATATGGGAATGTTCTCCATATGTAAAGGAATGTGCTTGATTTTTAGACGACCCAACAAAAATTACAAAATAATTTTTCAAATTTGACTGAAAGTCAAATGCGAAAATTACCATTACAACTTAAATTAAGGCTCAATACTATTCCAATATTTGCCAAAATATGTTTCTTCAGTAAAATTTAAGCTTTGATGCTTCCCAATTTTATGGAAATATATTTAATGTCAAAAAACAAAAGCATTTGACCTTACCTCTGCTTACGCTGAAATCAATATCTTATTGAAATGCACAGATTGATTAGCTGGTGACGAGAAATGCCCTGTTTTCAGTGTTATTGGCTAAACGCTGATTGGCTGAAGAGATGCAAATACCTAATCCTGTGCTTGTCAAATTTACATTCATACCATTTAATGATGGTTTGAATGGCACTCCTGATCTCAGGAAAGTTGTCGACCACATGCTTCTCTTTATTGCCGCAATTGAAAATCTTCAAAATGGTTTCATAAACATGAAAATGGATCAAGTGAATTTATTTGGGACCTCTAACCCTAAATCATCTTTAGGATGTTGTAAAATGAGAGATTCACAACATAAGTGTGCTAGCAAATCTGTTAATATGATATGGTACAGAATGATATATACAAGCACGGTTTTGCATGCTGCTCAGTCCCTGGGTAATGTGGTGGATGAGTTCATTCAAAGAAGCAAATGAAATCCAGGCTATGCATTTACATACTCAGAGCAAAACAATTGAGCAGCAGTATTGTGTGTAAGGTGATTTGTGCTTGCATCGATTAGGAGCCTTATGTGTTTGAGACAATACGACAAATTAATATGACTTATAATAATAATTTCATATATTGATATGTGATGAAGTTGACGATCTTTTTCTTCCTCGAACCCTTATAAACAAAAACTACCTTGTAGAAAATACTGTAAAATGAATTTGATTATAACATAAAAAGTAATTTACTATAAAATATTATTTATTAGTGTTGACTCAAGAAGCATGCCGCCTACTTTGCTTTGTGACCCTCCTTCTCACCTCAGTCAGATGATGCCCTGGCCAGCAAACTAGTCCACTATCTTTGCTGTGTAATGTAATTCTGTTATCCAGCAGGAATATGTATGTAACAAAGTGCTATCAGAGATGTATTGTTGATCTGGAAACAGTGACATTTATTCATATGTGCTTTTGTGCATAATGCTTGATGTGTATGGATGGGTTCTCCATTCTGTCCACTCGCATCATACTCGCATCTCCTGTGTGAAAGGACTATTAGTCAAGACTGAGGTCATGTCGGGGTTGCCAGTCAATCCGTAATACATCCTTGCACAAAGATCCTCTCTCTTCACACCATGGACAAAGCATGGCAGTCTCAGATGAAGGGTCATCTTCGTGGATGGACACGCTTTCCTGTGATTTTGAGGGAACTACTCATTTTAGAGGGATTGTCTTTGGATGAACAAGAAAGCATGAAGTGAGCCTCCAGCTCAGTACTTTAAGTTTTGTCTCTCTGTTTCTTAATTTGTGCACTGAATCATTCTTGGTGTAAACCAAAGGGACCTTGTCTTGTCACTTCCTCACACTGACGTCACAGAAGTGCAAGATCATGTGTCTTGTCAGTTTCACCGTTCAGCTGGTGCGAAGTCATAGCTGTGTATCAGATGACTACTACGCATGCTGGGTGTCTCTTATGCACAGCTGAAATATCCATGTCAAGGTGTTGACAGGTCCCAGTTTCTTAGCAACTAGACTGCCTAATGACGTGTTCATCTGCCATCAAATGTGTTTTACACCAGTGTAACTGCAGCGGCTGCTTAAAGTCTACTTGGAATCAGCATCAAACACCATGCAGTGTCTGCAGGTTTTATTACAGTAAACCCCATGGGAAGCTAATTTAGATCATCATAGGATACTCTTGCTGGTGTTGACTGTGCAGTTTTTGTAGATGAAATTTAGATCATGAGAAGCAGGTTTGCTTACAGTCTGATTCTAAGATTGTCTCCACATATTTCTGAAACCAGAACATGGAATCAATCAACAATCTGAGTGAGAAACAGTAGCAGTTTTGTTATTGCTGCCAAAAACACACCAGTGTGATTTGCTAAGATGAAATTTTATTTTGTGGGGGGAAAAAAACATTAAAAATAGTTGGGTCAGTGAATTCAGTTCATTGTAGCCCAGACATTTTCTAGCTATCATTAATATTGCTAGATCCAATGGATCTTTGATTTGTGTTATGTTGAATGAAGCAGCAAATGTGTTCTGTTTTTACCATAATAGTTACAATTTTAAGTAGTCTCCTACATTCCTGATTAATTCTAAGACAGAGCTGCTTGAATGTTGAATTGCTCCACTATCTTTTGTAGTCACTTGGTCAAGTAGATTAAAAAAATATATTATAAATATATAAATATTTTTCAGAGTGTAATTTATCTTCTTCTGTTCATCTCTTATGGCAGAGTCAGTATATGACCTCCTCCCCAAAGAGCTCCAGCTTCAGCCGTCGTCCACCCAGAACGACCCACCCACCATGAGCCAGAAGAGTGGGGGAGAGGCGGGCCCTCCTCCCTCTGCAGCATTGGCCTCCGGTGAGCTACCTGCTCAACCAATGAAAACCATGATCTGGGATCAGTTTCCCCTTGCCAATTTATTCCCCACACCAGTAGGGGTGAAGAAAGTAATGCAGTCTTCAATCATTTGTCTGGGGGCAACTTCACCACTTCACTTCATTCATATTTGTGCCTGTGTGAGATTACATTGGATAATATCTTGTTTATACTCCAACAGAGCTATTTTAATACTGGTGGCATTAGGTTTTACTTGGGTATATTAGGGGTTTCCCTGTCTCGACTAAGAGTTATACCAGATGAGTCTGGAGTGTTAAAAGTCAGTTTGAATTGAATGTAATTTATTCAGAATAGTAATCATCATAAAATATTTATTGATAAGCATTATTCTGTCAGTTTGTGTGACTTGGTCGGTAATAGGGGATCTAGTTAGGTTGTTAAAATGTTAATGTGGTCAATGTGTTTACATCCTAGCAGCAGTGTGGGAGGCCTTCTCGAGTCAATGCATTAAGACGTTGCTATTCTGTCAAAGTGCAATTGCAATCACTGTTTCCAGCTTCTCATCTCACAACTGATACGAAAATAGTTTGACTTAGTAAAGATAGACATTTAAAAAGTGTTATCATTTTAGATCAGTCTCCAAACACAATTAATTGGCAACAATCCCATTGTAACAGTGGCCATTATAAATTATGAATCCTATACAGTATGGTTTGCTCCCCTGGAAATCTAATAAATGTTACAAGAAATTTTGAGTTTGCATTAACTGCATGCTGAAATAGCTTCTCCTTCTCATTTCACTCATTTTTGCAGCAGCACTATTCCCTGTGATGCTTGTGCTAAATGTTGTTTTTTGTTTTGTTTGTTTGTTTGTTTTTTTCACTTGGCTTTTTAGGCAATTTGAAAAATGCATTTGGGTGGTCCAGCTTCAGAAAGCCAGAAAAACCCATGCCACCTCAATCTGTACTGCTGATCCAGATACCTCCTTTTGACTGTAGCAGTCATCTCAGACATCCCTCATGTTGTCATATATATATATATATATATATAAAATGCATATTATAGTATATTGCGTTTCAGAATCTGTGTTAACACTTCTTGACGTTAGCCTATGGTTCAATGGTATAAAAATATACATATATGTACATTTAGGTTTTCATTCTTAAATGTCTTAACAAGTGTCAAAGCAAATGGCAATAACAGCCTATGTGAATTCATGCTTCCTCTTGTATGTACACATACAACAACAGGCAATTGGAAAATGAACTGAGGTTTGAAATGGTTAGTTTTAAACTAAATGCAGCCACTCCCACTTATTGAAATTCTGTCTCCGTAGGAAACAGTGAAGTTGCCCCTGACAATGGACTGTCTTTTCAATTTGGTTCAGTAAAGCAAAGGAATACGGTCTGATCTTGGATCATGGTTCAGGGCAATCAACACCTGTGAAGGACTGTAGTCTGTAGTTTAAAGAGCAAACTAACTGGTCCACAATCTTGTTGGGGAGAGCGCTTTTGTTAACTCTACCTTTTCACTATCCTGTCTGAACCAGCTGGCCCTTAGCAGTGCTGATCAAAAGCATGACTATTTTAATATCCTTAAGATCATCATTAACCAGATACACATGCTTAAAAGTGTCTAGAAATTATCAACTTCAAAAGTTACTCCTGCGTTCAGTATATTAACTCATCCAATTTACTGATTGACAGAAGTTGAGTCTTGAATGATCAGCTCTCTTGTTGCTCATTGGCTGTCTCGTTTTTATTGCAGGAAGTTCCCTCTGAGGCAGGGAGTGTCTGCATATAAAATGGTCTGCAGTTCACTGCTCCATAGGTCAGAGGCTTGTTTATTCTGTCTCCATGGCTACGCTCAGTCCCAACCAAATCTTCCAATTGGCATGCGCAAACTACTTTTTACTTCTGAATGCACATTGCACAAACTGTACTGTAAGCCTGGCAACCCTGGCAAATTTAATTTGGCGCCACATGACCAGCTTGTAAATTTGGCTGTACAATAAAGTTTGACCAGATTTTGCTGTTTTGTTTTTTTTTTTTCTCTTTCTTTCTTTTTTTCTGGCAATGTGTATGAGACAATTTATAGCTTGCTTTTGTTTCTGTAAACAAAGCATGCCAGTTTTCTCACATTGATTTATATTGAGAAAGGTCTTGTAAGAATCAAAACTTTGTGGGACCTATATACCCTTCTCAACTTTAACTTCAAAATATTCAATCAATGCTTGACAGCTCTCGCATGCACCGTGAGAGCATATAACCCACAACAGTCTATTGAAATTAGAGTTGGGAAGAGGGGAAATCAATACAAATTTTGCACAAATTCAGCTGCTTGAATGGGACTGCTAGCCTGCTATATCCTGAACATCTGTACTAACTTATTTATCTGTGTATACTACTACAGATGCCACCTCTTCCACCTCCAGCCCCTCTGCCTCTTCCTCCCTGGCCATTGGAGCCCCATCCACTGGTCCCTCTACCTCATCCTCGGACCATCTCAAGGTTCCCCAGCATATCCACTCGACAGGAGGAGATGGAGTCGGAGCTTCAGAGATACAAGGTATGGAGGGTGCTGTATCTGCCCCCAGCAGAGGCAACAGTGGAGCAAACACTGCAACAGGAGATATAGGGTCAGGAGTGTTGTCAGGGTTAGGAGTCCAGCAGCTTCAGAACACCCCATCAAAACGGAGGCCTGTTTTGAGCATATCCCCACCACCTGAGGACCTACTAGATGACAGCCAGATGTCTTGCCAAGAGGAGCCCACCGTATCTGGTCCACCAGGTCCAGACTCAGAGCATAGCAGCAGCATGTGGGCTGATGATTCCGTCTCCAACTTCAGCTTGATCAGCTCCATCTCCTATAATGACAACACAGAAGTACCACGCAAATCTAGAAAGCGTACCCCCCGCCAGCGGCCTGGCCCAAAGCCCGCTCCCCCAGAGGACAGCATGGATGTGTTTGATGCTGACAGTGCCAAAGCCCCTCACTTTGTCCTATCCCAGCTTGGTACAGACAAGACCAGCGCCATGGCCAGGTGAGGTGACCCTCGTACAGTGCATATTGTGTTTGATTTGTAACTCAGGCTACCTCTGTCCCCCTGTAGGATTAAAGTCAAGGTCATCAATTTTGTTTTGTCTGAGGTAGTTGAATTTCTGGAGGTCATATCAATGCTGTGATAGTGTTTTTTTTTTTCTCCCCCCTCTCTGCAGCTCTCTTGAGTCAGGAACTGCAGTGAAAGGTGGATCACTATCTGCTCAGTTCCCCCAGAAGAGTGATGGAAAAGAGCTGAAGATCTTAGTGCAGCCAGAGACCCAGCACAGAGCTCGCTATCTGACTGAGGGCAGCAGAGGTTCTGTCAAAGACCGTACACAGCAGGGATTCCCCACTGTCAAGGTTTGATAGGCCACCAAGCTGCCTCTTGACACAGGAAAAATGTTAACACTGAAGTTGGAAATGACTGAATACGGCCAAAGATACATAGGACACGTGGAGTGTGGGGTGCTGTGCACCACATGAGAATGCCTGTACATACAAATCAGGAGCATTCATTCTAGCTGCTACCCAAAAGCTTCATTTAAAAAGGCAAAACTGCTGTCGTGTGTATTCAGCATAGACACACAGTTCATAGACAAAATATTTGGAACCATATAATCTAGGTACTGCTGCTACTGGAAAATCTGAGCAGAGAAGTAAAAGAATAGCTGCTGCTCTGCATTCATTAACCTTCCTGACCACCACTGAGGTGGCTCATAGTTGTCAGTGTATGTTAAGTATAAAGGACTACAAACAGCAAAACCACCCTGAAATTCATCAGCACATGCAACGTATGATCCCACCCAAGATGCTAGTTTGGCGTTTCATCGTTCAGGAATCAAGAAAGTTTATTTTTGTGATATAATGGAAACATTTCCCTCTCTATAACATTGTGAACAAGTATCTGCACACTACATTACAATCCCTAACGGTTTAGTCCATTACAAGTGTTGCTTGTTGCTGAAAAAAATCTATATTGTTTAAAGGTGGTTTCGATTATTAATGGCAGTTAAGGAAAATTATTTACAAAGTTTTCTTTTTTGTTTACAGTTGGAAGGTGTAAATGAGCCAGCGGTGCTGCAGGTCTTTGTAGCTAATGATGCAGGCAGAGTGAAGCCTCATGGTTTCTACCAGGCCTGCAGAGTGACTGGACGCAACACCACTGCCTGCAAAGAAGTTGACATAGAGGGCACCACTGTTATTGAGATCCCACTGGAACCCAGCAATGATATGACACTTGCGTAAGATGTTATTTCTGTGGATAATTTGAGATTTATTGATTTTCTGTGTTGATGTTTAAAATGTGTGTTGTGTTTGTTATATATTCTGTAACTTGTGTTTACTTCTACAGAGTTGACTGTGTAGGAATCTTGAAACTGCGTAATGCAGATGTTGAGGCACGTATTGGTGTAGCAGGATCCAAGAAGAAAAGCACCCGTGCCAGGCTGGCTTTCAGAGTCAGCATCCCTCAGCCTGATGGATCTGTCCTCACTCTGCAGGTCCCTTCATCACCCATCCTCTGCAGTAAGTTCAATCACAACATGAACTGAAAATACTGGCCAAAAATATTTGCTACAAAGGTAGTAGCTGTCACCAGGTCTTAATACTGAGGGATTCAAATTGAGCATTTCTAAAAATGTGTGGTGCTTGACATTTGTTTTTCACTTGGCTCAGAACACAGAACATTTTCAGGGTCTTGTAGCACACGCTAACACAGATGTTGCAAGTTGATACTCCTTCACTCTTCTGTCATTCTCTAGCCCAACCAGCAGGAGTGCCAGAGATCCTGAAGAAGAGTCTGCAGAGCTGCTCAGTGAGAGGAGGAGAGGAAGTATTTATCATTGGAAAGAACTTCCTCAAAGGAACCAAAGTTATCTTTCAGGAGAATATTACAGGTGATGTGGTCATCTTACTATTGTCAGTGTTTTCCGTCGTATTTGTGTGGATATGGTTCTTCTGCGTGTGAAGTTCCTGGTGGATGGAAGAATAAAAAAAATAATTTTATTTCTAGATGATAATTCCTGGCAAGCTGAGGCAAAGATTGACATGGACCTTTTCCATCAGGTAAATGCAACATAATCTTATGCTTACTTCATGGTACCTTCTTGAATGTCATAAGATGCCTTGTCAAATCTCCGTATTTTCATCAACCATACTCCTCATGAAGTTCAACTTCAAATGTGAGCATTTTGGATGTCCGATGTTTTCCAGAACCATTTGATAGTGACGGTTCCTCCGTTCCACAACCAGTCAGTTACTTCTCCTGTCTCTGTGGGAATCTTTGTGATGACCAATGCTGGTAGATCACATGATGCTCATGCCTTCACCTACACTCCAGATTCAGGTATAGTCACAAGCTCAAGTGTATAATCACCTATGAAATAATTTTCATACCGCGTCAGGGTAGTTTCCTTGGAATTATAGGACTGCTCCCTATATTATTTCTTAAAGGTGTAGATTAGGCCTCAAGATTAATTGAATTTTAGTTGTGTGAGTGTTTAGGTTTTTTTTTTTTTTTTTTTGAAGTGTTTCAAGATTGCTAAAATGTCAAAATTCTTCTGTGACTCATTATTGCAAGTTAAAACACAATACGTTGTAATAGTTAAATAAATTGTGAAGTTAAAGATATATACTTGCAATCGTGTTCTAGTATTCTCAGAGGCACAAAGCTAGCCCGTGTTTCCACTTTGACCCACAGGTGATGACTCCAATCTCCAAACAATAAAAACAGAGGAACCATCTCTATTTAAGACATGTATATTTGATGGCCAGATGAAATCTATGTCCTCTGAGCGAAGTGACTGCTCTGTTCAGTCTTCCAAAAGGCAGGAGGACACACCAATGGAAGTGTCTAGCAATCCACCACCCACAGATGTCTTCAAGGTAAGATGCACTTGTTTCTCAAAAATTAGGAGTGAAAAATTGATATTAAAGTTATTGCAATTAACACCTCTGTTTCCACGCCGTTCTCAGTCATCCCCAGACCCTCTTGTCTCAGTGCAGCAGACCCTGGAGCTCAGCTCTAGTCCTCACCCAGGAGGAGAGTCCTTTCAGACCCCAATGCCTCTACAACATGAAGATGTGGAGCTTCCCCATGCGCCTCCTGTCTTTCCTAGTCTAGAGTCTCTCAGCACCATGCAAAAGCAAGACATTGCCCCCACAACCTCTTTCCCAGTATCAGGAGACACCACGATCCCCCCTGTGACACCAGAAGTCCCTCAACAGTTCCTCAGAGATCCTCAGGATAGCCTGCCTCCTGAACGCTCAAGCAATAGTGGGGGTGTTGTGGTTGTGGCCATGCCCCAGATATCAACTCCCTCTCAACCCCAGCCACAACAGTCCCAGGTTCCCTTGTTCCCCCAGGAAGGGGTGGCACAGCTGGAGAGGGCAGTAAGGGAGCTGCAAGCTGAAGGTAACACTACACTCCAACAGGTGTTGGAAGCAGCTGTCGCACAACAGCAGCTGAACTCTGTGCTTTATAGCCCCACACCCTCTCCAGACTCTCTTCAGCAGCACGTCCAGGAGAACATGAATAGCCTTAGATTGGGAACCACAGATAATACACTGTCACAGCAGCAGTTACAGATACAACAGCAACAACAAATGCAACAGCAGCAGCAGCAGCAACAACAACAACAAATACAGCAACAGTTTCAGCAGCATCAACAACTGCAGCAACAACAGCAGATCCTTGGTAACCTTCAGCATCAACAACAGCAGCAGGTCCTCAGCAACATGCAGATTCAACAACAACTAATACTACAGCCACAAGACCAGCAGCAACTTATGGAGAATATTCAACAGCAGCAACAGTTGCAACAAAATCAGCAACAGCAAGTCCTTAACAACATCCAACTTCAGGATCAGCAACAACAAAATCAAATACTTAGCAACTTACAACAACATCAGCTGCAGCAACAGCAAAATCAAGCATTGAGTAACCTCCAACAGCAACAACAACTACAAGAGCAGCAAGTCTTGGAGAATTTGCAGCAGCACCTTCAGGCTGAGTTGCTACAACCCCAAATCCACTCAACCACACAAGTACAGCAGCCAGTGTCTCTGCTTCAACAGGCTGGAGAGCTGCTCACCATTCAGACCAGCTTCCCAACACAGCCTCCATCCCACACATCACCCCCACAACAGCTCTTCCAATCACCCAGGCCGCTTGCTGAGACCCAAGGATCTCAACAGCAGGTCCAGGCTGCCCTGCTCCAGAATACACTCACTGTTCTGACTAGTGGCAATCTCAACACAGAGCAGCAGTCCCCTGGGTCAACACTTTACCTGTCCCCAAACCCTCAGCCACAACAACAACAGCAGCAGCAGCAGCAGCAGCAACAGCAATTGTCATTCATATCCTCCATGGAAACATCTACCAGCCAGCCCCAACCTGTTGCAATGTTTCAGAACCAACCCCAAGATCAGCTTTCCCATATGCAGCAACAGAGTACCCCCATGGAGGAGCAGCAGTCTGCCCAGCAGAACCAACAACAGCCACCACAGATTCCACTTGGCCAGCAGGGCTCCTTGTTCCAAAGTATACCAAATCACTCACAAGGTAACCCTGTCTCCCAGAGCCAACTCTCCCAACCCCAGCAGACTGGTCTGCTCCTCTGCACGACCGATCTTAACCCTCAGGCTATTCCACCAGCTATCCTCTTCAGCACACAGACCCAAGGCCCTTCCCCTATAGGAAGCATTGGTGTTGGAATCCCTCAGCCAGACCCAACAGAGCCAATGTCCTTCCAAGATCAGAGCTCCTCAGGCAGCAATTCAACATCCACTGAGAACCAACAGCAGAGCCTTTTTCAGGAGCAGCAGCCAATGCAAGTAGGCCCAAGCTCCAGCAGCGTCCCAAGCAGTCAACCTGTGGAGCTGTTTTTGCCACAGACCTCTCTGTCTAACCTCCAGAACACTATTGGCTCCCAGGAGCTGAACAGCCAGGCTCCAGCCCCTGGCACGACCATCTTTGTGGTTCAAGGTGGCGTGGGTGTTGTAGCCAGCCCTGGCCAGCAGCCCCCAGAGCAGCTTTTCCAGACGACTGTGGGTGGGAATGTGGCTCCACAAGGACAAGCCAATTTGTTTGTGTTTGGCATCCCGAATGGTAAGAAGATTTTTATACCTTTACGGTGCAATAAATCACTTCAGTAACTTTAGTACTAGGTGGTGCCACAAGCAACCCATAGAGCTCTAGATGTACAGTTGATTGAGTTTCTTTGATACCACATTTATGTCTTTCATATACTGTTTTATTTTAGTGATTATTACCTTTTTCTCTTCCTCCCAGACTCACCCCAGCTGCTAAATTCCTCTGGACCCAACCTGACAACTCAGAGCCAGGCCCAGAACTCCACTCACATGCAGCCTCTGTTGGACCAATCCATGACCCAAACTGCTTCCCCAATGCCGGCCACCATGCACAGCAGCTTACAGAATACCCTCCAGGCCCAAATGCAGTCCAGCTTAGAGAATGCCATACAGACCAGCCTACAAAACGCAATGCAGACTAACACACAAACAGCTCTGCAATCCAGTTTGCAGGCAACTATAGAAACAAGTCTGCCAACTCCAATGCAGACCAATCTACAGACTCAGATACAGAGCAGCTTACAGAATCAGTTGCAGGCTTCAATATCTGCATCACCTAACATGGATAAAATTGAGGACTTACTGGAAAGCCTACAGAAGTAGTGATAGATATTTGGACAAGGTGGGCACGAAGGGGAGTGAGTAATATGTAGCGGAGATATATACATCTTAATATCAACACAGTGGCAGTGCATAATTCTTTGTGCCAATGCCAAGAAATTTAGAGAAATATAAGAATTAAATTCCCCTTTTTATCTAAAAACTCAAATTATGAGCTCATGAAACTCCTTGTTTGTATGAAATATTTATCATTGATTACAGCCTTCATGCATCCATTGTCCTTGAATTGATGAATCCGCCTTTGTTATTACCCCTCTTGCAGGATCAAAGAG
The DNA here is from genome assembly GCF_900963305.1 of Echeneis naucrates. NCBI lineage: Eukaryota > Metazoa > Chordata > Actinopteri > Carangiformes > Echeneidae > Echeneis > Echeneis naucrates. The sequence continues at coordinate 10,296,557 of NC_042526.1, read as the reverse complement.
GCCTGTAATAACTGCTTTATCCATCAGTCTCAGAAATGCAGTGTTTTGTTGTCAGAGTGATTTAATAATCTGAGTTTAAGAAATTATTATGATTTTGAAAAACCATCAGGTTATGGTGGAAAAACTGGAAAGGGATAAAGGAATGTCTCAGTGACAGGGAGACTGGGGGGAATAGTAATGAGGTGGAGATGAGGCTGTAACACCAGGCAGAGAAAATCAAACAGCCAGCCATGGAGTGAATATCAGATTGCACAGAAGTGCCAGGTGTGTGGACTGAATCTCTTTTGTGAGTGTGTAAACTCACTTCACTCAGAGAGACAGTTAGTGAGGAGTGTAGTTCTCTGCTGATCCAGTTCTCCGTGACCACGACCTGCCACAAAAACAGGAGTAAAATCATTTTGGTAGTTCTATATAAACTTTTTGTAATGTGGAGAACATATGATCCCTCGCAATTAATCAAACCCTTGTGTTTGCACGTATCTACATATTGACTAAATTATACTGTAAGAACAAAGACTATTAAATTATGTACATTTATAGAATATTTTTGCTTCCATCGTATTTACCACCTTGGCTGGAGTTTGCACCTGAGGAAACAGTTAAATGTGGATTTTAACCCACAAAAATTAAGCAAACATCCACCTATACAGGCTATCAATACATTCTGGTATTGCAGGAGATTCCCCCATGTACAGAGAAATAACAGAGAATCAAACACTCACAAATGAGATTCAATCTGGTGAATAACATGACCTGGTCTTTGATTTAGGCACCACTGTGGTTTTAATTAACCACAGTATTTTAATGTTTAGGCCTCATCACTGGGTTTGCAGAAGCTTTCTTGGTGAAATTTTAAGAAGCATAGTCGTGTATATCTTTTTGTTTTGATAACGTGGATAGAAAGAAACTTTCCACTCGTGAAAATGGAGTGTTGTGTGGTTTTATAAACATTTTATCTCAAGCACTTTATAACCTCTTTTGTGTAACCAGCTAATCCTTATATCCGTCCACAGCACTCTGCTGACCCAACTGAATTTGTACTTGGAAACATCCAGTAAAAAAAAACAAAGGAAAAAAAAAAAAGCAGTTGTCTTTGTAAAGGTAAATGCATCTTAACCAAGCATTTTTACATTTTCTCATGTCAGAATATTTTTGAGGTTTAGGACAACTTTGTATAGAATGTCTGCTCACTGTCGATTCCCTCTTTGTATTCAGTCTCAGTGGTCCAGTCAAGTCTGTCAAAAAACAGCCATTCCCACAAAAGCATTGTCATTTTCAGTGTTGGAGTGGTAAGTAGGCCTTTGTGTTTTAGACCGCATTGAAATGAAGGATTTTCATTGTTATGCTATTTGTACTATTTACTGTTCTATCTTTCACTTGAGACTGTTTTACCTTGTGTTGTGTTAGATATTTAAGTTTTTCTCTCAGTTGTTGGTACCGTGCGTAGGCTGGCACCATGTGAAGTTGGCAACCCAGTACCCGTCCCTTGTGTTGTGAACAGGGGCTTACCGGTAAATGAAATCTCTGTTACATAGAGGCCGCCATTTTGATTCTATCTATGGTGCTATGGGCAGGAGTGATGGGCACTTCTGATGTGATGTTAGTACATGACAGTTTATACTTAAATCGATAGCACTGACAGAAATTGTTAGCTACAAAGCAGAGTTGAGAGCTGGCTGGTGTTGTGGGGTCAGACTGGGGTGCACCCAGGCATACCAAAGCTCCTGTTGTGAATCCTTGTCATCTTGTCTCATATTTGTCCTCGCAGAAGCCTGCATTGTGTTTACTCATTTTTACTCACTCTTTTAAAGTATGCAGCTCTTACATGGATAGCAATTAAGCATGTTTTGTTTCAAGTACATTTATAAAAGGCACGTAAAGGTACTTTGTTTTATGGATCATTTAATGTCATTTACATTTCCACCAATTTTTACATTTCTCATTACATTACTCTATTTTTGATGCAAAATAACACTGCTGTACTTTCCATATCTATAATTGTAGTCAATTTGGCATTATCAAAAGCCAAATTAGCTACAAAGGCCAATTTTTTTAGAATAATTCAAATGTTAGACTAGCATTGTTCACATATGCATCTGTTTACATGTTCATAGTCATACTATTTTGTCCTGCAGCTGTTAGTGATCCCTTTGAAAGTAACTTATCTTTTTTAGAGTTTTGTATCCATGTATCAAAATGTAGAGTATTTTTGTAAAACGAAAGTTTTTGGTTCATGCTCATAGCACAGAATATCATTGCTGGTATGTTTTCCTGAAATGAAGCAAAGATTTATTGTGAAGTATATTACTGAAATTAGAAATGGACATCAACCAGATCTGTTAGAACTTCACTCTACCATTTTAACATTTACCCAATTTGTATAATGTACTACATGGGCTAGGTGTCTTGTGTGTATGTTTTCTAACTTTTTGTTTGTTTTTATTTAAATCTCATGCATCTCAAATGGCACTTTGACTCATCCATTAAGTGTAGATCAGGTTAGGACACAGTAGTGATGTTTCCAAGCATTCCATTCCTCTTGGGTAGGGGAGTTTAAGAGCACATGATGTTGCGGTGGAAGTGCAGAACAGTAATGCCTCTTAAAGCCATACCAACACAGAAAGCCAACCTGTGACTTCAGTTTCATGAATGTAAATTTTACCTCATGGTGTGGACAGTGAGATTGCTCTACATCGGACCAATTACAGTTTTAGAGAACAACATTTTTGAGGCAGAGGAGATAAGTGGGGTGGCAACAACTGTCATTCATGTCACTGTACATTTGTCAGATAGTTTGGTTCGTGGTTTTATGTCGTGTTTTTTCACATCCACTCGTTTCATTTTGAGCAATTCAGGATGCTCAGTCTGACTCTTCAAATAGCCACTTCCACCTGAAAACCCCATGTGAAACATTGATTTAATCGTGGCGAAGATAGCACACAAATCTTTACACAATATCAGTTTTGTCCTTCAGTCATGTAAATGAATATCCATGTATATTTAAATGTGAAATATACTGCAGGGGTATCTTGAATTTCAATTGTGACGCTTTCAACAGAACTTTGTGTGCCTTGATAACTTAACCGTTACTCTGCTGTGTTCACTGGTGTCCCTTTTGTGTCACTGCTATTTGGCCCCTTGCCCTTTTTATTCTTGAGGACTGTCTAACATCAGGACAATTTTCTGTGATTTAAGTTTTATTTCTACAACACAAGTGCAACCATAGCCCATACAATATATTTTAGTGTGAACAGTTTCTATTTGAAAATCATTGGCAAGATATCAGAGTGAGTATTCTCAACTTAATATTGTGCAGCTTCACCAGTGAATTGTCAACTTTATTATTTTTCTGTCCAATGTTTTTTTTCTGTGAGGGAGGGGGGGGTGGTTGTTTTCATGCCTCATGAGATTTGTACATGTGAGGTAAAAGGGACGAGACAGTGGAGATTGTTTTATGGAGAGCTTTCTTGTGTTGATGTGCTTGTCAACATTACTATTGTTGCTGTGAAATGCTTGATCAAATGGAGCAACCATGATAACTGTTAATTGCCAATAGTGTGAGCTGTATCTTGTGTGTAATCAGTTTGCTCACTTTTCCTAGTTCGCTTTCTATTTCACATTCTCCAACAGTTCTGTTGTGTCTGTTCTGTGTAGCTTGAGCTTTAGTATCTAGCCTTAAGACCCTGAAGTAGGGATAAAGGTCAACCCCCGTGTGTTATCATACATCCAAACTACTATTAACGTACTTTGCCTTGATCGGGACATTTGTATACTCTTCTGTTTATATCTGTAATCCTGCTGCTACATTAAATGAATTAATAAAATCTAAAAGTCTTGGTTTGCATGATTTCTTCCTCAGGTTCTTGGTGCATCGGTTTTAAAAAGCAAAAAGCAATATTGAGTGCAAATAAATGTTTATAACAAAGTCTCCTGTTTTCATATACAACAATAAGATATATTAATCTGGCTATTTTATTTGGCATAATTGCTTTACTAACCTCAGGAAAGCATTCATCATAGTTTATTCATCCGTTTATGTAGAATCTGCTGAAAGAAGGATAAAGGATCTTCACAGTCAAAACCAACTTCAAAATCAGGTTGTTTCCTGAGTGCAAGTGCAGCAACCAGTATGGCCAACATGGCAGTCAATCCCCATATATGATACTGATTTCCTGAATCAGGGTCCAAAAAATGAAAAGAATGCAATGGTCCTAATGTCCCAACAGCAGCATGGGCAGCGTCATGGTTCTTCTTGCTGGTGAAGAAGTCCAGAGGGACAGTGAAGATGGCGCTAACCTCAGCTGGGTTTGGACAGGGACAAAATGACTCCTCAATGAATCCAACCACGGGAGTCACCAACAGACCACTCTGAAAACAGCAAAGATCATTTGATTTATAATTCTTAAAAAAAAAAAAAAAAAAAAGATCAAGCCAAAGCAGCTGATGACCCACCTTATTAATAATAGGGAACAGTCTGCAGACCACCTGAACCGCTGCAGGAGGAAGCCCTATCTCCTCCTGGGCCTCTCTCAGAGCTGTGTCCACATCATCTGTGTCGCTGGGGTCTCTCTTCCCACCAGGGAAACACACCTCACCAGCGCTGGTCTTCAGCTGGAGAGACTACACTCAGTCAAAGGTTGGGTTACGTTACACACCTCACATTCGTCCTTCGGACAACTGGCCTCCATCCATGTTACCTGTTGTGAACGCAAGGTCATCAAAGTGTAGAGCTCTCCTTTCTTCACAAACAGCGGGATCAGCACCGAGGCTTTGGGCAGCATCGGGAGATAAGAAAACTTGTTCCCTACGTCCATCTGTTTTAAATTGGCTATGGTCGCCTCCTTCACGTCCATGATACCAACTCAGAAAAAGAAAACAAACGTTAACAATTCTAACCTGAACCTTATTTACGATCTAAAGCAGAAACAATGCCGATCTGTGTCCTACGTGTGAAAAATAAACTTGAACATTTAGTTTTTCAGGTCCGACTGAAACTTACACTGTTTACTTCCGTGTACAGGGAATACGTCATGGCGCTGCTGCACGTCCCAACTGTGACGTATTGAAACTGTAAACGTTAGCATGTAGCTAATACCAATGTTGAAAACTGTTTGGTCCCTGATGGCCAAGATAACACATCTGCCACTCCCGTCGATGAGATCCAATCTAAACACACTCTAAGGCTCATAGACAGTACTTGGTAATTATTACTCCACATTTATTTAACAGCTAAATTAATATTAAAATAAAAACACAAAAAAAGGTGTATGTCGTCATATTTAGGCGACAAGGTTAGTTGGTTCGGGCACGGTGGTGCAGTGTGTGTGTGTGTGTGTGGAAATCAATCAATCAAATAAATACACACACAGACAAAACAGAGAGAGACATGATCAATTTGAAGAAATGTCTACATACATTTCACCAAATTGAAAATTTATTTGGAATTGCACTGAAAATAAATGAAATACTCATTTTTTTACTTGACAATGACTAAAAGGTGGTGACATTGTAAACATAAGGTAAACATCTAACATTACTTTAGCTCTGGGAAATTATAAAGTGCAACAGGAATGACAGGATTTATGGTTCCAAAGTGATTTGTATTGCTGTAAAGTTCCTCCATGAAAACATTGTATATGAAATAAAACATACAGTACATTCCAAATCAGTCATTTTATGGCATAATGAGAGGACATATCATTATAAGTCAGAACAAAAACATGTACAAACTGAGGCTGCTAACATTTGACGGCTTACTGAACATAAAGCAGACGCCTGAGACCCATAATTTAATGTGCCAGAGCAAATTAAAGACATTCATCTTCTATCTCAGAGATAAAACTGCAATTTACAGGCAGAGTCTTTACACATAAGTGAATAAATTTAAAATTAAACATCCAAAATATTCTTAATATACATAAATCATCCCACCTTGTCAATGGAGGGCAAACTAAATCTTCCTCTTAATGTTATTTACAACCCACAAGTCACATTTTGTGGAATCTCATGTAGAAAAATAAACAAGATTCAAAACACAGCAAAGCTAAGAAGGGTCGTCACAGTGGTCCTAGTCTTCACTGATTCAGGCATTGCCTCTGCAGCATTTCGTCTGCTCACACCTTGTACTTCTCCTTGGCTTGGTCATTCATTATACATATATGCTGGAATAAGAGCAAGTCAGGGAGCAGTGAGTTCATGTTTGACTTACTTTGGTTGTCTAGCAATTGCATTTCTCTCCCCAGAAATCATGTCATAATTTGTGAAAATCACAAATTCACTTTTGAAAATAAAAGCACTGACTTAAATCTGAATTAATAAAGGAGAATTTAATACTTCTGTACTTGAGTAACCAGTTTTCAGTGGAGACATTGTGCCATTTTATTGTAGGAAATACCCAAGCATTACTAATAATCATGACAATAGCCTAATTGCAGGGCATATGGTACAATCTTCTCTTCCTTCTTTATTTTTGTTTAAGTTTCTGCCTTAAGTGTTGTCAATGAAAAGGAAAGATGAGGAAGAGGAGAGACGATATGTAGCAAAATACTGAGGGTGGATTTGAACTCAGGCTGACGTCCTAATCATGATAAAATTTAACACAAATTTCAAACAGGATTAAACATTTAGGTGATGAAATTTTATATTTATATAGTCAAGACTAAATCAATGTTTTGCAGATTCACTTGTGGGCATTATTTATCTCGACAACACAGAAATGTGGCTTGTTCATGGAAGTATAAAACCATCAGGAAGGAATTATAATTTTTCTTTTGAAGTGATAAACTGCAGCAAACTTACACTGAGGTCTCTGAAGTACTCATTGTAGTCCAGAGCATAGCCTACCAGAAAGGCATCTGGGACCTCAAACCCAATGTCTGAAAGAAATATGCAACAGTATGAGTCATATAAAGGAAACACTTATATACACCTTAAGGACAACACTTAAATTCATTGGTCTCAAATTAGAGAAAGGTTTGTATTTGACTAATAGATATTCCTCTTTTACCTTCTGTGCAGGGTTGTACTTAAGCTGTCAGTGCTATATATTCGAAAGTCAAACACTTACAGTAAATGTTGTCCTTTAGAGAATCTTAAAGGGATTATCTAACTCAAACCTAAAAGCATTACATAACCACAGACAGGGTGAGCAGGGGGTTATCAGGCATCCATTACTGCATAAGTGCCCAGCTTGGGTACAACTGAAGTAGATTTTCATGAAATGAATGTTAATCCTGAATGGAAAACAAAGCTTCATTAAATAAAACTTCATCAGTAGATCTGCACGTATGCGCACACACACTCAAGTCATAGGCATGAAATAAGATCTACCATACATTACTTACTTCACAGGTTACATTTCTTAGTGTAATTCAACTAGAGGGCTACTCACAGTCGGGTCTGTACCCTGAACTCCTCGGAGTCCTCTTCACCAGAAGGCTAGAAGGGCAAATGAAGAAAACACGGCATATGAAAAAAAAAAAAAACACCTTGGAATAAATAATATTTCAGTGCATGTTTCACTGCTGTTTTACAGATACAGTTGCACAACACACTGATCAAGCAGATGTCTACCTAGCTCTACCATATTGAGGTGGAAGCAGAACTGTCAGAACCAGATACAGTAAAACCTGGTCAGGACGAGGAACCATCAGCATTTCTTGAGACGAGAATGGCTCAATGGATGTAATTTGGATAAACAGACCTTTCTTTACTTAGAATTGGCAAGTTAAAAATTGGTACTGAAACCTGGAAAGAGACCCGTGGTTTATAACTTTCAACATGGCTGGCATGTGGTAAAAATTACCCTCACCAGTTGACGAAACTACTATCTTTTGTTGCAAGCACCAGAGGAAACCCACATTGCTTCAAAACATTTCCTGCTTCAACCACCCATCGGGAATACATAAGAGAAATGGCCTCTATGTCCACAGTGCAGTTAATAGTGTGGCAGATTAACTGTTAAGCTGCTGCTTCCTCCCTTCGTCGCATTACATCTCTAATATAGTCCTAAAGAAGCAAGTCCATTAGATAAGAGCCCTCTATGAAGACATCCCGGCTGGTTATAGTGGAGGTCCATTATTCATTTCATAATTCCTTGACTGTCAAATGTACATGATGGTGCCTACCTTACTACTTTAACCATTTTGGGATTACATTCGCTCAACAGGGAAAGTAGTGTCTGCATTGTCCTTCCTGTCTCCACAATATCCTTTGAACATGAAAGACACAAGGAATATTGTTTGAAAAATATAATATTTCTGTTGTTTTTAATGCAACGCATTTTTGTGTTTTCGAGCATTATTACAATAGCTTAAAAAGAAATCACAAGATACTAAAATGTAAATAATTACAATTAAATTACAATCACAACTTTTATCTGTCAGTCAGTGGTAAAACAGAAAAAAGCAGGATGTCTTACCTCAACAATCAACACATTCTGTAAATAAAGATTAAATGAGTTAATCAAAGAGAAAATGGGCTGATTCATTTTTCATGACTATAACATCTCCAGACTAACCTTGCCGGAGAGATTGGACAGCTCATCCCCTCCTATGACTTTGACATTGTTTGTTGACTTGTCATTCTGGAGGGGGGGGCGCAGAGGAGACTCATAAGAAGATGAGCAAAAACCCTTTCAAACACAAAGGCATTATAGTGGCCCACCGCTGATTAAAGATGATTATTCTCATTTGTTCTCTACTAAGCCCATATCACACACCTCACGTCAGCACAAGTGGTTCCCAGAAATGAAATGAGAAAAGGCTGCTTACACAGTAGCTCTTCACCCTAATGAAATCCACTGTCAGTGGGACTGATTTATCACTGTTCTGATTCAGGGCTTTTATGTAGTCCAGAAGGTCCGCAAAGAATTTGTAGCCCCCTTTCAGCACACAGAGAGCAACAATGTGGTGTCCTCCCATGTCCCGAATGATGTCGCGGGCCAGGCGCTCTGTCCTGGACCAGAGAGGGGTGACAAAAAGGAAACAGATGTACATCATCATAAATTACTGTAGTTTTTCCTTCCCACTGTCACCCACTGCACACTCATTACGGGTATTACTGGGTTTTGGTTGGATTTATTTAGGATTGGGTGCCACCAAAAGAGAATTCATTTCAATTGAACTGAATAGCTTTTGTGAATAAGGTCACCCTTGACATGAAATTTCACTTGAACACAATTACTTCTGGTCTCTTTTAGCAGGCTACACTGCAGCACACAGTTAACCCCTCCCTCCCAGATCCACATCAGTATGTGAACCACATTGATTTGTGAGGCAAATACTGAATTCACAGTGTAATTAGAGCTTCAACCACGAGTATGAGTATGCATGCAGAGTGAAACTGAAAGAGCCAGAGTGAGGCTGCAAAGGAGCAAAGGAACACAGAAAGGCGCAGTGTTGGTGTCCAACCTGTCCATGATGAGTCCATGTGGGATGATCACCTTGTCCAGATCATTCTCATAATGTTTGGGGACGCAGAAAAGCTCTAGATCATGGCCTTTCTCGTCGTCGGGGATCTGCAAAAACACCAAGGAGAAAAAGACATCTCTTAAACTCTGCGCCAAATGGTTGGCACCGACGTGCGCCAAAAAGCCACATTTAACCCGCAGCTGCACCGGAGCCGCCCGACCACCTGTTTACCTCCGACACACGGACATCAGATGACCGTGATGTGACCGAGCACAGCCACACCCCGCCAAGGGAACAAGTTATCACAACACCAAACAACCCGCCTCACCTGCAGGTAGGAGGCCATGACAGCGGCGGCTGCGTGTTCCCTTCAGCGTCTGTGAACCGTCTGAGGACTCATGTCTGTCCGGCGGGGGGAGAGCAGGGGGGGGGGGGGGGGGGGGCAGCGAGGGAGGGGTCGGTTTGTTGTCGAGCGGAGGAGGTTCCGGCTGCTGCTGCTGACTGCGGGCGGCTCAGGACGCGCTCCGCGGCCGGAGGAGGGGAAAGGACGGCGGTTAACTCCTTTACGTCACAATCCAGTCTGTCTTCACGGTAATCTGGTTTGTCCTCACAGCCGGAGCTTAAAGGCGCTACACCGGCTCCTGCGGCGGCGGGAGAGCCGGCCGAGAGCTGCAGATGACGCAGCTTTAAAAATATAACGGGACAGGTCCGCCTCTTTCTAACACACACACACACACACACACACGCCGATAGACACACAAGAGCGCACCAAACAGCACGCCGCCCCCGGTGTGACGTCATGACCGTACCGCTGACTGATCCATTCAATTGTCTAACTACATCTCAGCTACATTAACCAACCCATTGTGTTAGCATACGGTGCTGTGTACATTTGTTGCATTTTCATTTTGCTTTCACTTACATGGCACAATCTTCTTCAGCAGACTGGTTACAGTCAAACTAGTTTTTAATTTACATTCTTTGGAAGAACTCCTAATTATGACTTCAAAAAAGCAAATCAGAAAGTCGCCTACCCTTCCAAAAAGAAGTGCCACAATATGTTATGATGATACAGATTTGTGGTGTGTAGCATCATTTTAATATGTGCATTTTTGTCCTGATATTTAGCAGCATCTGTGCTGACGTATTTCTCACTAATATAACTTGTCCTCATTTCCATTTCAGGATATAATTGGATAGTCACTCAGTTCACACTGGCCTTTGGGGAATACACACAATTTTAGTTTAGCACAGCGCACTCCTAAAGTCCATTGTACATCAATTTACCAGATGTTTCTAAATAACAACCCCCCCCCCCCCCCAAACACACACACACACGGCAAGTAAAAACAGCAAAAAAATGTCACTTTCAATATGATCCCAATTTAATGAATATAGAAACAAAAAAAGTAATCTTTTTTATAATAAAAGGAATACCAGGTGCTGTACAACACCAGGAGCATGGGGAACTACAAAAACCAAATAAACATGTTTTCATAGTTCAGAACACCAAAAAAGCAAACATCATCTCTGTACGATAAGTCTTTCTGAGTGCCATGTGTGATGTGCCATGAGGCCAAATCTCAAATGACACCACTCTCCATATAGAGCCCTACTTCAGCTGAGACCCACATACAAGGCTGAGTGAGCCATAAAGTAGAGCACCATCCAGATGAAGACAGCATGATTTGAGAGAAGACTTCAAAAAGAAGAGCACTCATTTTTTCTTCTTCTCATCTTTTTTGGCACCATCTGCTTTCTCCTTCTCTTTGTCTTTGTCCTTCTCATCTTTTTTTTCTTTGTCATCTTTCTTCTCTTTCTTGCCTTCCTCTTTTTCCTGTCCTTCCTTCTTCTCTGCATCTCGGTTGGAAATCTTGTTGTTGATCAGGTTGTGTAGGGCCACCACAGAGCGTATAAGTGAGGCCAGGTAGACCACCAGCATCTGGTCATTGGTCTTAAGGTAGAACGCTTTTGTGAACTCCTGCAAAGAAAAAACAGAATTCAGCTTTCTAATGAGACATAAATCCAAACACATGATATGAAACAAAATGCTCTGATATCTTAATAATACATGAAAGGAAAAATTATTTGCAATCAAATAATTGATGATTGTGACGTAATGTAATGTAGATGCACTGAAGCAGTTTGAAACATAAAGGAACTACATGTGATGTTCCATGCACCAAACAGAAAATTGTTTTAATTTCTTGAAAAATTAAAAGAAAAGATGTTCGTCTAAAAGGCCATATTGATTTCTAGTGTTGGCTTCACAGAACCACAAACAATTTATTTTGGTAATTGAGTATTTTATCAACTAAGCAAGTGATAAGTGAATTATCTAAACTGTAAGCTTCAACAAATGTATTTATAAATACATAAATAAATTTCAATAAATGTAGGTTAATTATAAATCTAGATTCAACATTTTCAAAGCAATCACTGTTTAAAATCATATTAAACTGTCCTTAAATTATTTTGTTCCTTTTGGAATAACCTAGCATTATCCTTTGGGATCCTTTGGGACCACACACATCTACATTACATGTACCCATCTACACAATTTTAAAATAAATTATTACTACACAATAAACTTTGTGTACTTGAAACAAACAACCTACCAGTAGATTAACATCTGGGAGCAGATTGAAAACATCCTGCAGCTGGTAAATGATCTGGTGGTTGATGGGAAGCTTGCCTGCTGCCACTCTCTCCAGGTAAGAGCGGATGTCCAGCAGCTTGGAGTTTAGTCCCTTTAGGCCATGAACTTGGTTTGTGATGCGTTGAGACAGAGTGCCTACTGTGGTATCTTTGATATCTCTGAAAACAAAATGTAATAGACAAGGGAAGATAGGACATAGTAGAAAGGAAGCTCTAAACTTTCCCTGTTAAAGTGAATTTAGTTCAATTATGTAAATGGAAACGTCTCTGTGTTTTAATCACAATTATTTGCACAGTACCTGAGCAGATGCTCCACTCCCACTTCCTCTGCTTCCTCAGCTCCAATCTCACTTGTGACATGTTCAAATGTTTTGGATGTTGGTGTGCCATCCTAAAATAACACAATATCTAAATTAACAAAATATCTAACTCATATCTGAAATTTTTTTTCAAGTGAAAGTTAATTCAAAAAATTGTATTTCTTTTGGAATATTCAGTGTAGACTTTTCAGACCATTAAGACACACCCGAATTACCGTATTTTGCGGAGCATAAAGCGCAATATTAACGAGCGGGTCTATTTTCATACATAAGGCACACCAGGTTATAAGGCGTATGATGACACATATATAAAGCCAAACAATTATGTAGTGCAAGTTCGGTAAGTCGAACTTGCACTACATAATTAGTTATCTTATGTTGTCTGACGTTGCAGCCCATATCCAACCAAGGACCAACGTTAATACAATGTCCCTGTATCAGCTGGGATTGCTCGACAATCCATCAAGTGGAGCGGCTTCGTCGCTTACCAAAACAAAACACTAAAACATTTTGACAGATTTTTGAGCGCAGTGTACCACATATAATTGGTTCGAGGTCAGTAAGAACAACAGAATTCATACATAAGGCGCAGCGAAATACGGTAAGTGCATTACCATCTCATTAAAAAGATCTATAAAGAAATGAGCAAATATTCTAACTAAAAATTACTGGAGCATTACAGGAAAGTCTTCATGCACGCTCTTGTAAGTCACGCGATTACAAAGTAGGGATTCTGTGAGTTCTAATTCAATGGAGAGCAAAGAAAATCAGCTCCAAACACAAAAAATTTAATTTTGTGTGTTTCAAATTCGACCCAGGAGTCACTTACATCATGTATTTCCTCCACAGAGATGTATGCCTCTGTGGGTAGACCAAGATCTTTGGGCTTCACATCAATAATGACTAACACCTGGTGGGGTGAAAGAGAAATATCAGATTTTCCTTGTTGAGTTGTTATACATGCAGATTAAGCAAAAGGGAAAAGTAATTCTTGTACATACCGAATTGGTACAGTACTGCTTGATGAGCTCATTGATGGCAATGTCATTCTTATGTAATTTGGGTCCTGTGTGGTACCATCCCACTATTCTTTCTCTTGCTGAAAACCAGTGAAGAGAATTATTCCTTTGTATGACATTAAGGTAACATAGGAATTAATTACGCCAATGCAGCCAGTTCCTTACCATTAACTTTCTTGAACATGCCGTACATGTTTTCCAAGTAGTCGTGATCCAGGAACCAAACAGAGTCATCCCTGTCATCCTCATCAAATGGCACTGGAAAGGATCATTAGAAAACTAAAAAGGTATGTCCTCAGCAACATCCTCACTAGTGCACCCTACAATATCCTGGGGTGACCTCTACTTTGTTAAGACATTATCAGCCAAAAATTCAGCCTATGTCAATAATATCATCTTCTCTGTAGCTCTGGTTGAAGAGATGAACCCTGATGATGCCATCTGGGTTATCTATTTTAGGAATGAAAGAGCATATTTACAATACAAAGCCTGCATTTAAAACTCGGGCACACTGAGTTTGAAAGGCCAAGGTTTGTGTCAGAGTTTTTGACACATACTAATAATACTAATACTCTACCTTGTTTATCTTCTTTTTTTTTTTTTTTTTACTTTTCCTTATTGAAACTGTTTCTCTTTCTGTCACCAAGACACTCACCTGCAAAACTATTGGAGACGTCAAGAACTTTTTTCTGCCATGACCCCAGTAGGACACCAACCACTCGTTTCTGATTGCCAACCTTTCCTATCCTGAAAATTTCAAATTTAAATGAGAAAAACAAATCAATTTGCTCGCTTACCATGACTCATAAACAGACACTGAATGATTCGCCGTGTTGCCACTGTAAGCTAAGCTACTGAACTGTTGTACCAGACAGACTGTATCTATTTCTATTGAAAAGTACGACAGACTAATGTCAACGGAGCATAGTAGTGCATTGTAAATATTAATAAATCATCCAACAATGTAAAGCGCATTTTTGGCAGATATTGATAAACTGTTTCAGGACGCTAACTAGCCTGATTCATGCGTTCACTAGCAATGGGACTCTGACTCAGCAGGGCTAGCATTAGCTTAGCTTAGCTTAGCTCAGCAGAGGCATTAGGTTTCTTGGCATTTTAACTAGCAGCGCTGGTAAATGTCGATCGCTGATGTTGAAGCTACTGACCTGTTAAAGTGGTCCACCACGCTGAGCAGCACCAGGGGATGAACCACCACATTTTCTACCGCTAACTCCGGCATTTCTTCAGCGAAGATAAACAGCACACAACCAACCTCCGCACAATGACGGCTGCGTAAACACGCGTTCGCATGCGTCTGACGTAACGTCCGTCTCCCTTGGCAACACAGAGACGCGCGGAAGAAAAACAGGAGCTGCAGTTGTCGCAAAATGGTAGGGGCCGAGCACGTAAGTTCATATACTGTTATGGATGTATATCTCCTTATAAGTTGGTGTTTTATTAAATGTATTTATTTTATTTTGCCCTCCAGGCTGAAGTTGAGGAAACACTGAAGAGGATCGAAGCTCATAAAGGAGTTATTGGGACAATAGTTGTCAATGCTGAAGGTAAAAAGAATAAATATATAAAAAATATAAATAACAGTCTCGTTTTGATTAAAAGAAAAAAAAAACATGTTCACATTACAGGGTGACATTAATTTCATACTGTGCTTCATCTTTGCAGGTATTCCCATCAGAACAACTTTGGATAACTCCACAACAGTTCAGTATGCAGGACTTCTTCGCCATCTCACCATGAAGGCCAGGAGCACTGTGAGGGATATTGACCCTCAAAATGACCTCACCTTCCTGCGCATCCGGTCCAAGAAACATGAGATCATGGTTGCTCCAGGTGAGGGCATAGTACTGGCATTGCTGTTATTAGCTTAATTATGACCATTGAACCAAAGATTTATTATTATGTCTGCAGTTTTGCCAATAACTGTAACTTTAAAAGGAAAATCCCTGACTCCAGCTTTGCTTCTTTTATGTCTCGGCAGAGAATGATTTTCTGCTGATAGTCATCCAGAACCCATGTGAATAGCTGCCAGGCATTTCCATGGAAGCCAGCCTTTGGTTTTTTCACATGCTCATGCTTCCTCCAAGCAAAACATCTTTTTCCAAGATGTTATGTTTCTCATGTACTGGATAGTTTTTCTGTTCCCATTTTAAACTGATATATGTTGCCCAGTGGTCATTGTACATCCACTTATCTATCAGCCATGCTGATGATGTTAAACCTGAATAAATGAGAAGAGAAATATCAGAAATGCATCTATGCTTTCAGATGGTTGCACCATGTCATAATCAAATCAAATAAAAAACTTTGGGAAAGAAAACTTGAATAAATGTATTTCCACCTCACGTATTATCCTATGAAAAATATTTTTTCTCCCAAGACTATTCTCCTCCAAGATGACGACCACACCATCCACAGGACACAACCTCACTAAATAATTGCTAATAATAGCAACATCTTACCAAAATGTGTTCCAGTAAATTTGTTTACTCATTCCTCTTCCACCTCTTATCCAGGTTGTGGGGGGTGGTGGAGCCAATTCCAGGGTGAGGGTGGGGTACGCCCTGGACAGGTCACCAATCCAATACAGGGCCAACACACACAGACAGACAGAGACGAACAACCACTCACACACACATTCAGACCTACAGACAATTTAGAGACACCAATCAACCTAAACATGGACGGCGAGAGGAAATCCCTGCGAGCACAGACAGAACATGCAGACTGCACAGAAAGGCCTCGGGAACCGAACCTGCAACCTTCTTGTTGTGGGGTGGCAGCAGTAACCACTATGCCCCTGTGCTGTCCTGTTGCAGTAAATTACATATAATACTAATCTTAAAAGGAAAAAGGGTTTTCCCAATCTGAATATAGCACTAAGTCATCTATGCAAAAAAATACAATTTAGGAAGTGAAAACTTGATCTTTCCCCAGATATGTGACAATGACAGATAAGAGACATTTTGCAAATATTTTAATGTAAATTTCCATGAGAATGTACAGCAATATATGTTAATAAATAATTCATTGCAATTATACAGCCCAAACAATACATTACATAACAACTGATTGAAACCAATATTCAGGGTTTCACAGCAAGTTCCTAGAGACTAAACAGGTGATGCAGGAAGGTTGGATGATAAGCAGAAGTTGCTATTGTAGTTTGCTTGTGCTTGTAGGAAAGGGCTTCTGGGATTTCTCATATTTAGAGGCAAAGAGACAGAAATTATGAAATGATGCAATTATTTTGCGTGGTTTGAACAAAAAAAATAAAAAATTTAAATCTCATCCAAGGAGACGGCAGAAGACAACAGAAGGTGTAGTTTGTTACCCACAGAGCAGTAGTGCCATTCTGATGTTATGTTACACATAAACAATAACAGAATTTCAAGGACACGAAGTACCTCAGGTCGAAAGACACTATATCTATGTTTTCACATTCCTGTAATGGAGGTGAATAATAATTTGGCATTTCTATCAATTTAGTTGAAACTTAAATTTTCTACATGATGCCTGAAAGAGATCACCTTCAGGTAAGAGGAACTTTTCTCAAGTTGGAAAGAAAGTCTAAAAGCACTGTAGTCTCACTTAGTTATTACCAACATATGTAGCTGTTTGAAAAAGGCCGTTGAATCAATGAAATCAAACCACAACTTTTATTCTATTCAAGTTTGTCAACATTATAGGCATGTGAAGAACTTAGGACACAGACTCAGGGATGAAACATCTGAACAATGGTAATAATAACCTGACGATCTCCAGAAACAATAACTGACATTTGCCGTGTTGTTCCATCCCCATTTCATTGTCGTCCAACCAAACATTGTGATATCACATGAGATTTTTCAAGCACAACTGTCCTAACACCCTTCAATTTCTAAACATTTTGATTCTGACCAGCAGCAGTTCAAACAAAACATATGGCTTCCCACAAGAAATGGTTAAAGCAAGTAAACATACAAAATTCTTTGTCTATCACAAGTAAAATATCAATGGAAAATGTATTACACTTCAAAAAAAAAAAAAAAAATCATCGATACCATTTGCCATTGTATAGATATTATCTTTTAGATGTTTCCTATCCTCTGCAGAAGCATTACCAGCAAAAAAAAAAACACCACTTCATCTGTCAGATACAGTACTCAGTAGACACTACAACATAATACCACACAGAGGACAGTCAAGTATTTCCTCAAATTTCATTTCAAGTGCATCCTGTCAAGTTTAAGGCCTGAGGTGTGCTTTGATTCCTTGACTCTGAGTTTTAACCAAGTGACCTCTGCACACTTAGTCTTTCCTCACTGCTGTCCAGAGAGGCTACAGATTTGTCCCAAGTGATCTCATTAATGTCAATCAATACAGCTTAGACAGAAATTGATATGATCTGAGTTAAATGGTGGAAAGTCCTTAAAGCCATTGTAGGTACTAGTGGGAGTGGTTAGCTTTACAGATACGCTGTACTGTTACACTTACAGTGTTGATACAGTCCATTGAGAATGAGAGTGAGAAAAAAAAGGAGAGAATGCCTGGACTAAATGGTCGTGGTGGATCGTTTTTATCGTGGCAAATATGGCAGGTAATCAATTGAATCTGGAACCACTCGGGTAATATAACTGATTAGCCAGAAATGTGACAAGACAAAGATTGACTTCATCAAGTGCTTCAAGCACAGACAGTAACCTGACTCCGGTCCATCTTGCTCTTGTTACTGTTTCTTTGCTGACAAAGGTGTATCCGTCAGAGTCGTCTTCAGAGGTCACCTTGGTGTGTGACCGTTAAATTGCCCCCGACCCCAGTGAATGTTAGGTAGTGTTAAACACCTCCTGAAGTGCTCGAGCTGGGCCTGCAGTCTCTCTCTTTCCTCTCTCACTTTCTGCCTCTGAGTCACCAGCTCCTAACAAATTAAGGAAGGACACAACTTTTCAGCACCTTTCTGCACTGCACGTATACACAGAAGGTTGGAACAGAAAATGGGAACATAAATGACAAAAGTACACAAATTTGCAAGAAATGTAGATGCTATCAAATGAAAATATGGTCTCAGATACGTACCCCCATAGTGAGAGAGAGCTGCTCAGCAGTCCTGGTCAGATTATAGTTCTGTGCCTCGAGTCTTTTACACTGACTGTGAAGAACCTGTCTCTCTATACTCCACTCTGTGGAGGAAGCAATACAAAGAAACTGAACAAGGAACATTTATGTTTATTCATCTATTTCACAGATTTAACCTAAAAAAAAAATAAATAAATAATAATAACTATTATTATTTAACATGATAATATATTAAAGGAAGTTGCATTTCTTTTAAATACATAGTTTTATGACAACCTTTTCCTAATAGCAAACAAAAAAAACAAAAAAACCTTAACAAGCAAAAATTTATATTTAGATATTTCATGTCTTATTTTCAAACTTGTTTTATCTTTGAGCAAATCTTTTGATTATCTATTTTCACCTTTACTACCTCTGAGACGAAGATGCAGTTTTGGGCTGAGTACATAAAACTGACTTACCATCCACGTACTCCTGGTA
This sequence comes from Echeneis naucrates, assembly GCF_900963305.1. Lineage (NCBI taxonomy): Eukaryota > Metazoa > Chordata > Actinopteri > Carangiformes > Echeneidae > Echeneis > Echeneis naucrates. The sequence goes on along the minus strand of NC_042526.1, from coordinate 10,277,597 downwards.
AGCCCCAAAGATAGATTCAATGCCCTTCCACTTCTGTGGAGCCTCTTCTGCTTCCTCCTCCATCTCCTCATCCTCCTCCTCCTGTCCAGATTCCTCCTCGTCCTCATCAGACAGGCTTTCCCGCGGTGCTGCAGTGTCCCGACTGGCTGCAGGAGAATGGACGTGATAGCCGTTGATGTGTGGATGCTGAGGGCCATGGTTAAGATTTGAATTTTTCAGTTGAGAGATGTTATGAGCCAAAGACTGCTCAGCCTTCATGCCAGGTTCAGGGACACAATTTGAGACTCCTTAGAAGAAAAGATTGAGACAAAAGGGCAGGGTGACTCTTTGCAGCACCTAACAATACGCCAACATACTGAATGTACACCAGAGGTAGTTCCCCAAAACACCACTAGATGGCAGGAAATCGGTGTTTTAAATTTTCTAATCAACCTTCTGGCCATGAACCTATGGGAGTGAGTTGCTAACCTTTGTTCTGCAGGGTGTTGTGAGTGGACTTCAGCACAGCCTGGTGGAAATGCTGAGCAAAAGTCTCAGGTGTAAATCTCTCCCAGGGCCGATTCCTTCCGTTCTGCTCCGAATTAGGTTCCTTTTTCTGAGGTGATACAACAATGCCGTTATGTAGGCCATGGAGCTTCCTGTTTGGCTGAGACTCCATGAACTCAACCTTGTCATAATGAGAGGCCAAAGGTGGAGGAACGCGGGCTGCCTGCAAATCCATGGAGGGTTTGAATGTGTCATTATGGAGGTGCTTTGGTTTATGAGAAAACGGAGGTGAAGGGCTGGGAGAGACTGTGTCCTGATGAGGTGCTGAGGAGGAGTCACCTAAAGACAAAAGTGCGCAGATCATTAGGAAGACCTTTTACAAAGCTTAGTATATGAATCCGTGTGTGTGTGTGTTATTGCTTCTATGTCTATGTTTGTCTTACCAGCTGCAGGAGCAGGAGGAATGCTACATGGAGGTACAGGATTATATCTGAGCGTGTCTAATGTCACAGTCTTTCTCTGAATGGCCCTCAGCAGCTCCTCTGTCCTCTCTTTATCTGCAGACAAAAAGAGAGAATGAGAACACCTGAAATGACTGGAAACATGAGTTGATGGAAAAAAGGTAATATCAGCTGCAACACCATCACAGACGGATAATAAAGATTAATGAAGCCACACCATTTTCACCTTGAAAAAAAGAAAAAGAAGAAGAAAAACATTTTCACAGACGAGTAAACTGGGATATTTTGCCTTGCAGATTCATCCAAATGCATTTCCAGAAAGTCCAAATGTAACCGTTATTCGTCTAAGAATGCTTCCTAAAATATTGATATAACTGAAAATATTCACTGTTACTAATATTTTGAAAACTGAGTTTCAACTGGCTTTTTCTGTTGTGATTCTTGTTCTTATCAGATTAGTAATAATTCATGAATGGGCACACTAAAATTGCAGATTTTTTCAAAACAAGTGATGGAAACGAATCAGTATATTTAACAATGAAATCACTTAACAGATATTACGTCTATAAGAGTAGTTCTTGCAGAGATATTGGTGATATATGGCATAAAACTCTTTCAATTATATCTACCCTTGATGGAGAAAGCATAAATCTACATAACATCTCAAGAATTCGCCAAACTTTATTTTCTCCTCCCTCTTCCTACAGCCTTGGTAAAAAGAAAAAGTGAATGTCGTATTTTTCCACAGGGAATCACCAGAACAACTGTGCAGAGAGCAGGCTGGGGTGTAGGATGCGTGTGGACACTGAACAAGTTATTACCTCTCCTCTGCTGTGGGCTGACATGGGAAAGGTTGAGCATAAGCAGGAAGTCTTTTTTCTCTTCCAGTTCGGGGCTGCAGTCCATCTGCTCGGCAGAGTAAGGGGTACTTAGGGGAGTTGGAGGTGTTGGAGGTGTTGAAGGTGAAGAGGCCTTTCTTTTGCCCTGCACCGCCAGTGGAGAGAGGCTTCGCTCTCGCATTATCCTCCTCCTCTTCTTCCTCTTCTGTGCCAGAAGCTCATCACGATGGGCCAGCGTAGTCAAACCACACACATGTAGAAAATCCACTTTCTTTGGAAAGAGGAATTTGGGCAGGTGAATATCAGTCAAATAAAAATGCACAAACCTGTACTGAATGTGTATGTGAGCCAATATTTATGAACCTCAGAGGACGTATCCAGCTTGAGTGGTGGCTGTTCTGTCACTCTCCTCAAATGGGCTTTCACTTCCTCCTCATCACTCTCATCGTATGACTCATCCAGGTCATAGTAATAACCTAGCAAGAGCAGAGGAATACTCAAATGATCTTTTATCCAATGGAAAAAAAAAATCCACAATCATCCACTTGGTGTAGTCATTTCTTCAGCCTACCATTTCCCTTTCTGCTAATAAATCTGCTCCCCTTTCTCCTCACCCATCATCCCACTCACCTCCCTCTCTGGCCTCCTTCCTTCTCTTCTCTTCCAGGTCCAGCTTACTGAGCAGTCGACGGTGCTGCTGGAGAACCTCATCATACACCAGCATGCTGTTTGGCTGGCTCTGCCGCTCCCTCACTGGGGACAATGAAGCATCCCGACATTGCCCCCCCAGGTCAGAGCTGGAGATGGACGGAGGCACACAGGCTCTCTGCTGGGGATAGTGATGACGGTGGTAGAGATTCTGGATGGCTCTCTCCTGCTCGGCCCTGTTCCAGGACTCCAGTAAACTATTTCCCCTCATTGAGGGGTACTTTTCTGGGCCTTCTCCCCTCCTCTTGTCCCCTTCTTCCAGCTTATCCCCCCAGATCAGAGGGGGTCTGTCAGTTCTTGTAAGTCCTGGAGGTGGCCGATTTGGCGGTGTAGGAGGGTTGAGTTTTCTGCGGGCATCTGTAGGTGTGTCAACAAGGGATGCTGGGTTCCACAGTGTAGTTGGAGCAGCGGGAGCATGATGAGAACCTTTAGGGGAGATAAGAGGAGGTGGGGCTCCCAGGCTCAGAGGTGCATCTTTGTTTCCTGGGTTGTGATGGACTGAATTGGTTCTGTTTAGGAAAGTAGAAAGCAAAACACAATTCCATATATATTTACTAATTTAGCAGAGGCTTCTACCCAAAGTCTTGCAAGTGCCTCACAAAACCTTTATCTATGACACTTCAATTCTTTCTCCTTTTACAGTCCACCAACATGGAATGACAGCAGGTAAAGAACATTTTTGGAATTAATTTATTTGGCATTCGCACCTGTGAATGTCTCTCCTTGGATCCCTCCCTTTCCCTGGTGACCGAAGGCCCAGCTCCAGTGGACCCTCCCTCTCCTGTCCCTGTCCTCGTTGTCGTGCTAACCAGGCTTCCTCACTGACCCTTTGAGTCATCATGGCAGCTGCCACAGCTCCATGGACCCCCCCTGCAGCAGCAGCAGAAGAATGATGCTTCCCCAGGTGAGAAGGCACCAGGCTGGGCACTGGGTGTGGGATAGAGCCCCTGGAGGAGTGAATGCCAGTCTGCAGCAGATGAGGTTTTGGTGCTGGGAAAGCTGGATGCTCTGAATCCTTGTGTTTATCTGAAAGATAAATTATATGTTTAATATAATAAGTCACTTCAAGCACAATAAGTGCATGCAGTGATTTGAAGGTAGTTGAAAGAAATGTATTTCAGAAAGTTTTATGATACACACTGTATATTTATTTGTAGCCTGCATAGCAAAAGGTTTAAAAGTGGAAAGAGGCAAAGCATTATGCAAAAAGTGTTAAACAGCCATGAAAGAGGTACATTTACTGCTTCTACACAGCCAACTGCTCAGATGCTGTCCTGCCTTTGCTCCTTCAGATTTGCATTAATTTTGAGTGCAAATCTGACACATGGAAAAGCGTCCAAGACAAAGCAAAGCATGTAACCTGGTGTTCCAGATGATCTCATATGCAGTTTTTTTTAATACACACTCCCTGTGGTCAAGGTCATGAGGTGATTGTAGTCGTAGAGGAATTAAATATTAAAGAAAAAGTGCACTCCACATATATGTCTGCCTTAAGTTAAATTCTGAGACCTCTTATGTATGTAGTTGATCTTAAAGCATGAGGCTGATGCTTCAGCAAAACACAGGGAGAGGAAAATTGAAAAGTTTCATCCTCTGAGAGGACATACTGCTAATTTTATATTTATACGGGTAATATATTTTTTATTTTTTTGTACAAATAAAGAATTTGGCTGCTGATGATTACAACGAAGATCGAAGAGCATCCAGGAAATCATTGTCCTGAGGGGTAATAAATATCAGTACTGAATTTGATGGCAGTCTGCTCAATAAATGAAACTACTAAAGATCAAAACTTTGGCATTTTCTTTTATTTTCATTTAATCAATAAACAATGATCTCTCATCTGTGCTCAGAAAACGTTATTTACTTCACCATGTGGAGACCAGGGACTTGGTTGGCATGAAGGTTTTTTAATTCTGGATTTCAAGTGTCTATGCCATCGTTCATGTACACTACGTAGGTGCATGAATGTGATGTTGGTGTGTGCGTGTTGCTGTGTGTGCTTGCTCATGTGTAGGTACCCAGTCTGTTTGGGGTCAGCCTCTCCCCTGGCCTGGCCCTGTCCTCCGGTGGCACCCTGCGTGCCTGCAGCCCAGCCAGGTAGTGGCTCTCCACCGCTCTGACCATCTGCTGCTGTCTCTCCCTCTGCTTCTCCTTCTGTCTGTCCAGCTCTCTCTCCCGCTCTCTTTCCCTCTCCTCCTCCCTCTCTCTCTCCCGCTCTCGTTCCAGCTCTGCCTCGCGCTCCCTTTCTTTCTCTCGTTCACGCTCTTGCTCTCTCTCTCGCTGGCGGAGCTCATTCTCCATCTGTAGCCTGTGGGGGAGGTTGACAGGGATGCACACATACACAACAGACACACAGCACACACACACATACACGCAGGGGGAGAAGGTGAGAGATGCAACACCCAACATGAGGCAGATATTAACCACACACTGGTGAACCTCGCACAAACATTTCTGCTCCAACATACGCACACGTGCAGAAACACACACAAATCTCCACACATGCTCTCCACTTACCATGAGGAAAATAATCCATACACAGCATGACTGAGCAAGAGCAGATGAACACTTAATAGGTATCCACAGGAAAAGGACACACACAAAGTAGAACACATTCACCGACAATCAATAGCACATACACACAAACCAACAAGATGTGTTGTAGCCATTACAGACGCAGAAAATAAACACCATCCAGTTCAAAAACAAAAATTTCATGTGATTGATGCCACACAGAAATATTGCATCGTGAATCTGAAGAAGGGACTCTAAGTAGAAAATGCAGAGAGGAAGTAAAAAAGAGTTCCTTATGTGCAATGGTTTGCACTGTGGCTTGTGTGTGCGTGTGTGTGTGTGTGTGCGTGTGTGTGTGTGTGTGTGTGTGTGTGTGTGTGATGAGTGTATCAGAGGCAGGCACAGGGGTGTGTGCTAAAAATATCACAGACTCAGTAACCAATGCTGACCCTACAGAGAAACATTGCACAGCGCTGCAGAAAGAAAGAAGGAAAGGTGTGCATTTGTGCGTGCGTGTGTTTATGTGTTACCTCTCAGCCAGTGCCGTGTGGTTCAGCTCTCCAGGGTAGCGACCTCCAGGCAGGTGTAAGTGGAGGGCAGAAGGGTGTAGAGGAGGAAAGGTGCCCCCTGCAGGCACAGAGTAGAACTGTGACGGCAGCCCCGAAAGGCACAGAGACTCCTCCATCCTACGACAGACAAACACAAACCAGTCACACTGCTGTATCTGCAGCTTGACAACAACAGCTCGGACACCAGCATACAAACTGATCCTCTGTGGACAAACAATGCAATCCACTTTTCAACATAGCTTTCAATACAACATTGGAATGCATATAGACAACAAACAACAAACAAAACAAATTATTTGAACATGTTTTGTGACAAAATAATTTTCAATAATATTAAAATAATAAAAAAAATTTGCATCACAAGTTAGTGAAATTCATGTTGTGTCTTCATGGTTAATGGTAAGAAAGGATGGTATAGGCATAGATAGTGTACTCTCTGTAAATCTATAGAGCCCTGTACCTTGATGTTCCAGAAACAAACTAAAAGTTTAACCCTCATAACTGTGGTTAGTAAAAGCATGGTTAATATGGTTTGAGAGTCTACTTGCTTGTTCTAGCACTTGAAGGTACAATATATCACAACAAGATAAACATAAACGCATTTACACCTTTCAACTACATGGGAAATGTGTTGTCTTGATAAAAAAATGATACCTTAAGTTTGCAGGAAATAACAAAATTAGGAGGCCTCGTGTGTCTGTAAGATGGCACTGTTACCTCGGTAGGGACAGAGGGTGGTGCAGGTAGGCAGGATGATAGTAAGCAGCTGCAGCTGCAGCATGGACCGCAGCAGGGTCAAGGCTCAGGGGTAAAGAGGTCAGTCGGAGGTCATCTGAGGTGGCAAAAGGCCGGAGGGCCCGGAGGTACTCTTCTGGGACGGCACCTGAAGGAATTACAGGATGCATTTGTCCGGGCAAACTGCGGAGACATGACACAGTATGATGAGTCACACCGGCTCTAATATTATTCATTCATACTAAAAATGTCTCATGCAGCATATGAAGACATTTCATTGTTTGTAATCAAATTAAATGCAAATGAATGTGTTACCTAAGGCTCTGTATTCTGGGATCTTGCATGATGGAGCTGGGGGTGAGGCCAAAGGGGTGAGCCAGTGGGTGAGGTGAAGGAACAGGTGGAGTCCTTTTATCCTGCGGTGGCTGGGTGTTCTCAGCACCCACCCTCTCCCTGAGTCCCTGAACACCAGGCTCAACCTGGCAGGGGAGACAGATAGTGTAGTGTGAGTTCACTGCGACGTACATCTAGTGGGTTAGACTGAAACTGGGCAGAAACCGTTTACGAAAAGAGTGGAAGTGGAAATGAAAATGAGTCGCTGTGTAAAATCCCCCAAGCTGCACCCAGAAGCTCAGCAGTGGAAAAGTGGGTTTGAGATGTCATAACGGGTCAAGATCAAAGTTGAAAGATGATCCGAACATTTGGCCAACTGCTCTCTTCTTCATCATCCTTTTCTCTCTTTCTCTCTCCCTTTCCCCCTCTCAGTCTCTAAGAGCTTCCCTTTCATAGGATTTGGTCACCATAATATTGCATTTAATCCTTGATTCCTTACAGTGAAATTCAACTCTTCAACTCTTTATCTCCAACATAAAGTGATTGGAAAAAGAAATTACAAATCTAAACTTTCCTTTTACTTGCATCTATATTGTCATGGTAGAGAGGTAAAACGCATTCACTTAAGAAGCCATGTTTGCCTTGATTTTCTCATTTAACATGATCGTTATCTCTGAATTTAGACATTTTTTTCCATGGAAACATTTCTCAATTTTAAGGTAATAATCCTGTTCAGAAAAATTGGGCAAACGTTTGTTTTTGAAGTGAATACCTAATGTTCCCCTAATGAAAGCGTCTTATTCGCCATTATTCTGTCTTTTCTCCAAAAATTCACAGCAACCCCCTGATGCTTCCCATGATGATGTTGAAATGTAAATGTTGTTTAGGTATAATGTTTATTGTGTTTAATCAGCATTTTTGCATATTAATATTTGGGAATTATCACTGCACAAGCACAAAATACAGCTGAGGCTGCAGTGAATGTCTTTAGTTCTGCATCTATTTGGTAATAAATCAAATCAATGGAGAAATGACCAGATGATAAAGACTAAAGAACTGAAAACTCAGAATTACAAAAGCCATTAGAATTCAATCTCTGAATAACAAAGATGTCTATATGAATTTAATGACAATTAATGCAGTCCTTGCAGGAAATATTTTGGTGCGGACAGAGATTAGCTAACCAACTGAATGGCAAACTGACAGTGCCTGACAACAGAGACCCAGTCTGCATTAACATGGTGTTTTATTGTGACAGGGACCAGATCCATATAGGGAGGAAATCTTGAGAGACATTGATTCTTCCAGGATAAAGATGAAATAGCTACCAGGAAACCTTTGACCACAGTGTGTTCATGAGAAGATTTTTATTCACATATACTTATTTGTCAAATGTTGTTGCCTCAGTAACAGATAACAATACAGGACAGACAGACTACGGACAACCCACAAACAAATTAGCTCACCCAGCAACACCCCATCTACGGCCTCTGTACAACACTTGACATGCAGTGAAATATCTCTGCTTTGAATATGTTTGAATACTTTTGAATGTGTCACTCATGGAAAGCAGATTCAAACCAGTGATGGGCTTTATTGCTCCCTCACTCGCCATTACCCGGCAACGCACACTGTTTAAAATGAAAGAGAAGCAACCCATGAGGGGTCTCGACAGCCGCCACCACATTCTTTGACCTCTGACCTCTGCAGACAGGCAACAGCCCTCACAGATGCAGCAGTAAACACACACAACCCACAGGTTAAACCATCCTGTGCTGTGCTTTCTCTGGTCTCAAACAAACTGCAAACAGAGAAAGATAAATGGCGAATTTACACCAATCTTTTGAGTCCTCGCTCTTCTTTCTGTTGCTCTCCTGGTCATTCTTACTTTTCCTCCCCTCTTTTCTAAACATCCTATTCTCTATTCTCTTGCCTCCCTCCCTCCCTCCTTCTTTCTCCAAAGGTCTGAATGGGAGCCCCAGGCAGGCAGAGCCACAGAGTGGTCTTTGTGAAGTGGGAGAAAGGCAGCTCTGATCCAGGGGGAAGTGGCTACTGTGGGGGCTAACCCCTGCATTGTGTGAGGGGCCTGGTTGCTCGCCCCAGCTTAAATTCACTCACACACCCACGAGCAAACAGATCCACAGACGCACATGCACACATACACAGGTCCCTCTTCACATCCTAAGCCTTTTGTGGTGAAGGGTCAAGTACACACACACACACACACACACACACAAACACTGCAGGAAGCTGAACACAATAGGTGCCAGTCTCTGCCGCCTCCAGTGTTTCTTTACAAACCCCTCATGTGTTGCTGAAAAGACATGGACTGATTAGCGAGAGGAAGAGAGAGAGAGGAAGAGTGGTGAAAGCAAGAAAATGAAAGAATGAGATGAGACAGAGAAAGAGAGGAAAGGGAAAGAAAGACAGACACAGCGCAATGGCTGGTTTTGACAGTTTGATGTAGAGAAGCACTGGGACCATTTCTTTAATGGAGGGCGCAGCAGCAGGACGGATAAGGGAGACAAAAAGAGACAGACAAATCATTTGTATCGAGAGAGGGTGAGAGAGAGAGAGAGAGAAGAACAAAATACAAATCAGCAAGACAAGGGAACGGGAAGTACTGAAGCACAGAGAAGAGCAGATGTCTTGTCTCAAACTTGTCTGGAAGAGCAGCAGGTAAGACAGTTTGAGAAGCACCATCCCTTACCTGTCGTCCGTCAGCCCGCCACAGGCCGTTGCTGGTCTTGGTGGGGGCGATGGTGACTACTGGAGGGGTGCTGGGGACACCGTGGCCCCTGGTCTGACCCAGAAGCGGCCCTAAAGAGCCACGCTTTGGAGTGGTGACTGGTGAGCTGTGGCTGGTTGCCGGGGAAGAGACTGGAGACGGCTCACCACTGAGAGCCGAACCTGAGGAGGAGGAAGGGGCGTGAATGACAGGCCGAGTCGGGAATAAACTGCAGCTACCAGACGGCTTATCAGATTAAAAAGATTTCAGGATCAAACAATCCCCCTGTGACGTAATACAGATGGTACACGAAAGGAAAAATCTACTTTTTTTGTCTGTGTGCTGGCCTGTGAAGAGATAAAAAGTGACTCAATCATTTTAATGAAACACTGGTGAACTATGACCAAAACACAGGAAAATGTAAAAACACACAGGAAATAACAGAGATAGGGACAAGGGTGTGTGACAAGCATGTAGGTGTACAGATTAATAAACGACAAAAAAAAAAAAAAAGATACATCAGAAGAAGGAGTGTTAAAAGAAAAGCCTGGGGTGTAATGCAGTGCAGGGGAAAGTGTTAAATGCGATAAAGAGAGAACGTCTGTGTTGTCCTTAGCATCCACTCCATCATTACTCCATTAATGTAACACTTACAGAAACCCAAACACATTCAGAGACGTTGGAAGGGGGAAAGAATGAAATGGGGAAAGGAAAGAGCTGCAGGGAGAAAGCAAAAGAAAGAAAGAAAGAGTGAGGCAGAGTGAGCGAGAGAGACAGAGAGACAGAGAGAGCTTGTTATAATTGGATGTAATTAGTTTCTCATTATTAAGAGATGAATAGAAATGAATGAAGAGACAGAGAGGAAAAGGTCAGAATGGGTCAACTCTTATCCAACACCTTCATTAGGACACCAACAAACTGAGTGAGGACACACACACAACCAAACCACACACTAAAACGTTTCACATTAAAACACAACTTTTAAGTGATTTAGTAGTTGTGTTTTAAAAGAAAGTCCACTTTCCAATTATCAATGCCTTTTCACTTCTTAAAGGAATAGTCCAACATTTTCCTTTCCGGAGGCAGGTTAGATGAGAATATTGATACAACTATGCCGGTAGCAGCAGTTGAGTGGTTAGTCCGCAAGCCATGTTATCACACCGACCCGGGTTTGGTTCCAGCCCGAGACCTATTCTGCAGATCATTCCCCTCGTTCTTTCCCGTTTCCTGTCAGCCTCCCTGCCACTTAATAATAGAAATAAAGGCATAAAAAGCCAAATAATAACAGTAATAAAATTTGTGTCAGTGTGTTAAAAATGAAGCTACTGTCAGCCAGAAGTGGCCCTTTGTCCAGCTTCGTCCAAAAATAATGTTCCAACATTTAGAGTTCTCGTTCATCAAGGACGTATACTTATGAGAGATGCAAACTGCTTCTCTGTTTGCAACAGTGAAAGGAAATGTTGAATTTTTCCTTTAATTTCAGTTTCTCAAGAACATGTATGTCAATATATTTCTTTGTGTGTGTGTTATCTCTGCAGGGCGTGGGGCCACTGGTGCTCTGGGTTTTAAATGAAGTTAGATCACCTCTCACCTCTGGGATCCTCAGCCTGTTTGGCCAGTTTACGAAGAGCAGCAGCAAATCCCGAGTTTGCAGATTGAGCAACTGCGTTCCCATTGGTTAGTGGGCTGAGGGGACTGACAGTAGCCGTGGTGCGAGTTGCCGTGGAGATCATTCCTAATGATGATGATTTATTGGGCTCATGGTTCATACCTGAGGAAAAGGAAACACAAATGTTTAGCCAAAAACATTTTGGAAAGACCAGTGAGGCTTTTCTCAATGGATGATTTTGATGAGATATTTCTTCTTTGAATCAGTTCTTGCGAAAAAGCATCAGTTTTTAATGCATAGCTGGCATCTCATTTATCCTGGATGAATCAAACTTGTCATATACATGTGCTCAAAGAAAAAGGGTGAGAAAAAGTGTGTGTGTGTCTGTGTGTTACTGTCTTTGTGTCTGGACATTATAGTCAGTGTATAAGTGAGGGTCAGCTTCACTCGCTGAGTGGAGGGAGTAGAGCCGTGTCAAACAGAGCGGTGACCCTAATAGCAAATCACACACATGAGTGCACACATGTCCGTTTCCTCAAGGGACCCAGTCAACACATCTTCAGACCTCGGGCGTGTCTACATGCAGACGTTATTAGGCATCAGTCCATTTTTACACCCTCAGAAATAGAAGCATGTATACACGCACGCAGACAGACACACGCACGCAGACACACACACACACACACACACACACACACACCTCATAGATATGTTCAACAGTAACACACTTGGCGCAAACATGGCTGGAGTAACCTTTGTCTCCACCCTCTACCCTCTTACTGACCCACTAATGTTAATTACAGCTGGAATTAGCCAGGAGCCCCCCTGCCTGCCACAGCAATGACCTCATTACCACCATGACACACACACACACACATAACTACCTTTCAAGTAGACACACACAGACATATCTCAGGGGGAACAAACAAACAGCCAAAGCAGTGTACACACTCATAAAAAATTCATTCTGCACATTGAACACCATTATTCAACGTCATGCTCATCACCTGGATGCACTGAAGAAATAAAAGAGCAGAAAAGTCAGTTATTCAGTTGAAAGTGTATTAAATCTAATTTTTATATCTCCTATCTTTGCTCATGTGTGGACAAGCTGCTGTACAGCGAACAAGTGAAGAGAAGACGTGAAGGAGAGAGTGAGGAGAAGTAAAGAAAACGATTAGAGGTTAAACCCTAAAATAAGTCACCAAGAAGTGGAGATGGACAGAGGATGTTATATAAAATCCCTGAACCATCAGAGACAGACATCTGTAACTGCTGACACCCACACACAGGCTTCCTCTGCATGTGCCCAAAACATAAAACCAGTCATTAAAGCTAATTATCATCAAAGTTTGGTGAAGCTATTCCAGATTTTATATCCTGCCACCACAACTTGTTAACAACTAATGCAAGCAACACAAACAAACATAATCTGCCAACCTACATGTGAAATGTATACAATTATCATCCATGCAGGTTTTGACATGACTGTGTTCATAAACTGGAAGATTATAAAGTAGCTTCACAAACTGTTCTTTTCATGTTATTGTGCTTCTATTGAGCTCATCATTTATTCTATTTACTCTTTAATTTCCTTCATGTTTCTTGCTTCACTTACACATTTCCATCTCTTGTCAATAAAGCAAATTGAAATTGAAGCTGACAGACAGAAAGGGAAAGATGAAGAAAGTAAAAGCTCAGATCCTGACAGGCTGTGTGAGTGTGCGTCTATATCTCTGTCTCTGCTGAGCCCAGCAGTCCAGGGAGCGATGATAAGACAGTTTCTATCGACTCTTTCTCTCCCTCCCTCCTCTCTATTCATTCACTCTTTACCTCCCGTCTCTCTTTCCCCTTCTCTTTGGTTTATCTCAGCATGCTGGAGCTTATTTAACAAAAGACAACAGACATAATCTCCTCTGTTTCTTGGTTTCTCTCTTCCTTCTTTTAAAAATCTTTTCTTTCAGGCTTTTCCTCTGATATTTATCCATGTCATTCACACACAAAGATAAACACACACATACTAGCATATGCATGTGCACATAATTCAGACATGCAAACATACACACTCACCCTCCCACTCACTGTTCTCCTGCTTGTCGTCTTCCTGCTCCTCTGTGAGTCTTTCTGTCTCTCCCTCTCAGCCTTGCAGCTGCTACGTGGTCACGTGACCTCTTTTCTAGCCACCCCCTCCCGGCCCTCCTCCTCTTCCTTTCCATCCACCGCCCCCTCCTCCTCCTTCTTCCCCTCCCTGTCCATCTCCATCTCCCACCTTCTCCATCCAACCTCCTCTCTTCTGTGTCACTCTTTTTATCTTTCCATTTCCTCTGTTTAGCTGCACACTCTCTCTCTCTCTCTGTGTCATTTTCTTTTCTCTCTTCATTCCTCATCTTTCCTCCTTTTGGCTCTCACTCATGGGAGGGTGGGGGCATGAGTAGAGGGAGGAGGCTTTAGGGGGTTGGCAGGGAGAGAGGTTGCATGCTTTAAGCTCTGTGTGTGTGTGTGTGTGTGTGTGTGTGTGTGTTAACCCCCTATCCCCATCCATCACTCTGTCTTACTGCAAGTCAGCTCTGTCTGCTTTGGTGACAGGGGTGAGTTCATTGGGGCTGGGGATGGGGCTGACAGTGACCTTTCACCTTAAACACAAATTAAGACATTTAACTTCCTTCAGCAATCTTTTTAAAAGTGATGACTGGATAATTAAACAAGAAGACAGTATGGTCATCAGACATCAGGAAACTGATGAAGGAAGACACAAAGAGAATCTTTGCTATTAATTGAACTGAAGTTAAAAAAAAAAAAAAAATCATTTGTGTGAACAGTGTCAGTTGAAATCCCATATTGGAGAAAAAAGAAAACATGTTTTTGGACAGGTTCCATTTTGGGACCCTGTCACTCTTAAGTGTCATTCAGTTTCAAGCTTTAGGTGAACTGGAGCTTAACTGTCAGATGTTTACATGTTAACATATATTTTCATATTACAAAAAAGCTATCATATACAAACATTTACATTACCAATCATAAGAAAGCCAATTAGTAATGCAAATGTTGAAAAGGTTTCAAGAAAATGTGTAAATTGCGAGCTTGATGACAGTTACTGTCAATTTGTACAGTGGCAGTTAGTTCACCTCGAATTAACACAGAGCATGAAATATCAAAATTAAATATTTACTATCCATACTATATTTAAATTAAATCTGAACATCCCACAATGCTCAAGTCCACATCATCAACTTTAGTATATTTGATCCAAGCTCTGACTTCATATTATTCACAGATGCTTTGTTCTTAAATACATGTTAGCATGTTAACATTCAGTATTAGAAATGTTCAAAGATGCAACAGCACTTTACATGCATACATTCAAAATGTTAACTGAGTTAATCAGGTTTTAGTTATCATTTTTTATGGATTCTGTCATGAACTGGAGTGATGAAAGTAAGTTGATCACCAATATGAACATAATTTTCCTCCTGTGTGAAACATTTGCAGTGACTGAACATCTATCCATCGAGTGCCTGACTGATTCTTCACCTCTGACAAAAATAAGTCTCATTACATCTCGGACAAATAAAATTACCCCCCCCCCCCCCCCCCCCCCCCCCCCCCCCTTCGGTAAAATGGTAATCACATCTGAGTGTGACACAAGCCACCCATATACAAACACAAGCACACCCTCCATACACAATTGCACTCTCTGCTCAGCATGTTGTAACTGACTTAAGACGTGTGGAGGCCTGTGTCCTTAGCACCTTCTTCATGTCTCTCTTTCACTTTCACAGGGGGACAACAAGCGGACAGTTTGGCAGGGTCCTATCAGCTGCACTGGAGTGTGTTTGTGTGTGTTTGGCCATATGTATGTATCACAGAGATAGGATGGTATGTGTGAGTAGGATGGAAGAGGAGGTTGTACCATACAACCTTCATAATAACTCAAAACCACTCTGGCAAGTTTTAGTCTGTGTGTGTTCCTGCGTTGGTTACTATTTTAACAATGAGACATTAAATTGAGTCATATGCACATGCACACACACACACAGTGACCTAACAAGTCACAACACAAAAATATGCTCTATTTAAGTTTCAAGACACTATTACTTTGGCTCCTACAGCTGATACTAATCACAAGAACAGCTACTGTTGCTGTTACAATAGCTGGCAAACTTTTTCAAATTCCTCTGACAAGCATGCATGAGAGTGTGCACATGCTGACGCACACATATACACACACACACAGACAGACACACAGGCACAGAGAGAGAGGGAGAGAAAAGTAGCCAAATGTTTTACAGCCTCTTAAACTTGTCTGTAATAGCAGTCAGAGTGGCGTCAACACAGCAGTCTCCAGGGTTACTCCAGGGGCTGCTAAATGGCTTTACTAGCTCCAGTGACTCTGCAGCCCGCACTGAAACACTTAACACTTCCTTACAATCCATAAACAACGAAAACACTATCCCACTCCAGCATCTCCCACATTCACGAACACAGGAATAGGCACGCAAATTAACACTAACGTCAGCTGAATGACGAAAGGAAAAGCAGTGACATCATCAAAAACACACATATGATGGCTGGCTGAATACTTGCAAAGATAGACATATGCAATTAGCTGACTCAGGATTCAGGCATAGTGCATCACAAAACATATGCATGTGACTCGTAGGAACCAAACAGCCAGCATCCATTTATGGTCCTGGGATAAATGGAGCAGAAAAACCACATACTGTAATAAACAACACCTCCAGCAAAAACAAACAAACAGGAAGCACATACAAAGGCATACTGCAGCAGAGAATTAGTAGCATTCAGCAGGAAATGAAACAATGCAGTAAGGATGGTTAATATAACAGTCATTACTCAGTTGTGTGTACACAACTACTACAGTGTGTCTACCAGAGAAGAGCCATGTTTACTGTGCCATCATAACACAGTTGAGATGTTAGTGAATGTCTATAAATTATCATGGCTACAGCTTGGAGTAGAAATGTGGCCTGTCAGCAAAGATAGGATGGCTATATTGGAAGAGCTCTTCTCTTATTTTCTCTTGTCTTCTCTTCCCTGTTAATCTCGAGCCTCCACCCGCCTTCCTCCTGGCTGCAGGGCACTTTTCCTCTTTAGGCGACCCTGTCTCCAATTCTATAATCAGTGTAGTTGTGTATGAGCATCTTGTCACTGTGTGTCAAATACACAAAGCAGAAAATATAAATAGCAGCTGCTTTGGAAGCCCTTACACTCTCTCTATCTGTACATGTTATCATTTCTTTGCCTTGTCATATCCTCCTATCTCTTTTCAGTTTCCTTACACTCACTCGACAGCCTCTCCCATCACGTCGGCCACATTTCTGCTTTCCCCTCTGTGTGATCGATCTCTCCTGCAACGTGTGGTTCAGTCTCACCTCTTTCTGATACGATGCAAAAAGATAAAACAATCTGAGGAAAACCAATCTTACTCTGTCTCAGTTTGTTTTTGGCGCCTGGCTGCGTCTGATTCCTGTTTTCTATTTGGTGTGCGTGTGTGTGTTCAGTGTTAAGGGGATGTGTGTACAGAGGGTCGTGTCAGACAGTTGACAGCAACAGTTACTCCTCCTCTGGCCTGAGGCCAGTTTTGCTCACCAGGTGTCGACACTGTGGTGGCTAGACCTCAACCATCTGAACAAACACGAGGGGAGGGGGGGAGGCACAACACAGACACATTGTCATTGCACAAAGGTGCATAAAGAGACCGGTCTGCCACACAGGGGTTGAATAAGTATAAAGTGCCAGGTATAATTGAGGTGTGTGCTACTTGCAACAACAATCTCTTTAGTAAATAGTGTTAATATTAGAGGAGATATTCACAAGTACAATCCGGCTCAGCATAGGAAGAAAAAAAAAGAGCAAATGTTATAGATTATTTCTTCATATAACTTGTATGACTTTTCGATGAAACCAAACAAATGTGAAAAACAGCAACAGCCCTGTTGTTGATTTAGTTTCAACTGTCATTCCTGCCCTGCACGTCAACTTGAATGTGAGCTATTTGGCCAGCAGTCAGTTACAGTTGAAATAATGTTATTTACTTTGTAGCTTCTTGTCATGCTCAGTCAACTCTTCCCCACTATGTTTTTTTTCTTTTTGGATATGAAAGATTTGATTAATTCTATGGCAAATGTGCAACTTCCATTAGATTGCAACTGATGATTAATTTTTATTATCGATGTTTATATTTAGGGTAGTTCAACAGTTCTACCTTGGCAAACTCTTCTGCTGATGAAGATGTAATATGATCCAAAATTAGGATCATAGCTACTTAATAGAACTGGAGAGTATTTATTCAACTGTGGTTTCAAATGTCAATGATAAACAGTTTGTTTGTTAGTTGTTGTTGTTGGTTTTTTTTTTTACTAATGAATTAATAGTTCTCTAATAGAACTCTTAAACCTCCTCAGCATGTCTTCTTTTGTTCACAGACCAAGGTCCAGGAAAGCCGCAAACAATCTTTTACCTCCATCAAAAACAGTGGGGGCCAACAAATTCACTGGCCAACAAATACCACACTTTCCTATAGTTTGAAGACATAGCCGGTGGGCTGAATGTGAATGAGTGCGGTAGCTGTGTTAACAGCGTCTATATGAGAAGGAGGTAATTAAAGAGATTGGAGGTTTACTCACTAACCCCTGCTGAGCAGCTGGTCTACGGCAGGTCAGGAGCAGCACATGGTGTGTGTGTGTGTGTGTGTGTGTGTGTGTGTGTGTTGAACTCCACCTGCGGGCTGTGTACACACACAAAAGCGACGTGATCCGCTTGACTGCTGTTAATGCGCCCAGCGGCATCTATCTCAGCCAAACAATGCAGCCGCTGTTAAAGGTCCCGGATTAAAGAGCGACTCCTCTGACTCCCATAGGTGCAGAGTGACAAACCATTTCAGAGAAACTGTGATACACCGCAGACTTTCACACTTTCGGCTCCGGTCCGTTGAGCTCAACAGCAGCAAATAGCTACTTTGTTTGATCAGCGACAGGTATAACAAGGAACCGCAGCCACCTCCCCCCAACCACCATCATCATCCTCCTGCAGCTGCGTCAAAGGTCGCTTCGTAGACTGGACCAAACAGGAAGCGGAGGAGTCGAGCCTAAAAATAAGAGCATGCGATGCTGCCTAAATTAGCACATGCATAACCAGACGCCCTTTTCTCGGAGAAATGTCAACAGATAGGTCGGAACTTGAGCCCTCCCTGCAGTACAACCTTTTGTCCGATTTTAATAACTGTTACACGTTTTACAAAGGTTTTATTTTGAAAGTGCAGCCCAGAAGCAGTTTTCTCCTCCTGCTGTCAAGTTCGACCAGTTTGTCTGATCGCATATTACCGACTCAATCACACACCACGCTTTGAGTCCGACATCATTTGAAGTCTATCTAGAAATAAATGAAGTTGGACTTCCCCCTCTGACTTCCTGCTCTCCCCGTCAAGTTGACCCTTCAGACAGTGACTAACTAATGTCCCCATCAGAAACAGGAAAACAGCACCAAGTCAGTGACGCTCGACAACTACACAAAGTACAGCCCTGTCACAAGTCATGCTGGGTTTGTTTGTTTTTTTTTTTTTTTTTTTTTTTTTTAATGGAGGTTATGAACGATCATTACAGATAAACACAGACGGTAACGATTCGGTGATCCTTCACAGGCAGCAGGACTGGACACAAAACGGAAAGGAGAAAACTTACCGCCTCAACTGAGAAAAGACCATCTACGGTTTTTGTGCATCCTCCGAAAAAATAAAGAGGTGATAAAGAGCAGCAGATGTGGAAAGGAGAAGGACAACACGTTAACTGTCCTGAGGGAGACAGAGAGACGGAGACAGAGAGAGAGAGAGAGAGAGAGAGAGAGAGGCGGGGTATCAGAGGAGGAGGAGGAGGAGGAGGAGGCAGAGCACCTGCTCCACTGATGCTCCCCGGAGAGCTGGAGGGATGGAGGGATGGAGAGGAGGACGATGTGTCCCCAGACTGCTGATAGCTCAAAGCCTGGACATGTTTACTGTCCACTGGAGACAATCATATCTGTTCCAGTCAGCTCCTCCTGCTTCGCTCTTCACAGACATTCACAGCGCAGTTTCACACCGTGCCATTAAATAACCACCACCAAAAATAGGGAGTTGTCTTACTTTTGTTTTTGCTTTTTTGTTTGTTTGTTTGTTTTTTAAACCATTAAGTTTCTCCAAATGATTTTTGATAAAGTCTTGAGAGCTGATCTGACATTCTGTTTCACACGATTTATGTAAGGCCAAAATAAGTAATTCATGCTTTTCACTGGAGTCACAAATGTGTGTATGAAGTTACAAACATGTTTATAAATATTCATCTGTCATCATGTGCTGTAAGCTCACTCATCCTGCTTCGTTTAGTCTAAAATTTCATCTCCCATGGGCCTCCCTCTCTCTGTCTCTCTCTCGGCTGTCTGTTTCTTGATCATACATCCCTTCATCTCCCGATCCCTCTCTCCTCTTCTCCCAAGCAGCTGCTCCACTTTGCAGCTATTTAACAGCTGTTTTGCATTGATTTGCGCTTCCGAGTGCGAATTTCTACCTTGTCCATCCTCCTCTTCCAGCTCACTTTTATGTCTCCTCCTCTCCTCCCTCCCCTCCTCTTGCATTTCTAAGATGTCAGACGCACAGCAACACCAAACAGCATTGATGGTCCTTAATGAATTGAACGTCTCCTTCAAGTCTTTCCCAGAGGTCCATTCAGTGACAAAAGAAGTCACACAAACATACACCATAACGTACACAATGTTGTACTTTCATGAACTCACATACACCGATCAGGGGCCCCTTGCTTCCTCACTTTTCTCTCTGTAGAAACAAGCACCGAAGGAAGCAACGGAAGAGAAAAGAAAAGTGAGGCTCCTCCATAATCCCCAAACAACAGTCTGTGTGTGTGTGTCTGTGTGTGTGAGTGAGTGTAGCCTGACATGATTTATGGTTTGGCTGTGCGCTGTGGGCAGACACTCTTAGTTTTCTCTGAGGTAGGTGTCTCACCTCCATCCTCAGTGACCTATACAGGTTGTGTAGTGTGTGTGTGTGTGTGTGTGTGTGTGTGTGTGTGTGTGTGTGTTTGTGTGTATGAGAGAGAGAGAAAGAGACATTGTAAAGTGTGTGTCTGCAGGTGCACGTAAGAAGCTCCTGATTGAACATGTGCTGCTCTGTGTGTTTCTATGTGTGTGCTTGTGTGTTAGGGTCAAAACGCACAGCAGTGTGTATTCTCTGGGTGGGTTACACTTGGCAGTGGACTGTTGGATCCCCCATTAAGTAGCGTGTAAAAGAGGCCAAGCACAGAGGCCATTATGAACTCCGGCAGTAATCGCTCCAGGAATCTTACTGCCTCTGGAGACCTGGTCATTAGCCTATTCCTCTCTCATAAAGCCCTCTATCCATCACACAGCCAAGCATACACACATTTATATGCACAAACACACACGCACATGCACGGTTTGTCTCTCTCTTTCCTTGCTCTGTCTATTCATCTCTAGTGAGGAAGAGTATAGAGCTCGAGACACCGCTACAAGAACAATCCACCAAGACATTCACAGATGTCTTTCAAAACAGATGCGCTTGCCTGCACAAAAACACACACACGTACACATACACAGATGCTCATTTACAAAAGCAGCGAGGCATAATATCAGCCATGAACCCAAACCTCTGATTATTTAAATGTATTCCTCCTTCCCCATCCATTGAAAGAGAGACGCTTCAGCAGCCTGTTAGCTTTGGTCAGGTAGGAGATTACAAACAGAAACACTGTCATAAACAACAGGCTACAGGGCAGGACAAGCATGACAATGGCAACTGAAGCTAGCTTCTGAGCAGTTGCACAAAAACATACACAGACACACACAGGCAGATGTACATGTACCTATACATACTCTCCAGCAAGATTTATTGGCAGTTTAGATAAATTGCAAAGGCAACAATGAGGTGAGTACACTATCCTCAGGCATATATACACACAGACACACAGACAACTACTGTACAATTGTGTGTTCACAATCACCATGCAAAACAGTGTGCAAAAACATACACACACTGAATGGATTTGCTGCTTAATCACTAAAACACAGATACACACCACATACGCCTTGTATCTACTTCCACTTCGACACACTCGCAAAATACACAAACCATAGCCAGAAAAACTATATAGATGAGTGTGTCCCCACCCATGCACACAAATAAAGTACATTGTGTACTAGTACACAAAAAGCAAAGGGAGTCAAAAGGGAAGAGATAGGCCTACCTGGGGATGAAGACACATTGGCAAGGGTAATGCTAGAGTCAGTCACTCTGTCCTCAGGCAAAGTGCACACACACACACACACACACACACACACACACACACACACACTGCTGTAAAGATAAGCACTAATCCTGTTTATTACCTCCTCCCTCTCTGCACTCTCCCTCTCTTTTTAATTTTATCTCTCTTTTTCTCCCTCTCTTCCCTCTCTTCTTATTTTTCCTGTCTCTCCACCTCAAGCCTTATTTCAGCAGTGCACACACACACACGCGCGCGCGCACACACAAACAGACATAGACAAAAGCCCTCACATTGTCAGTTTACTCCTGTGTTGTTTGTTGGCCTGGGGCTGAGACGAGGAAACAGGGAGGGGAGTGTTGATGTGTGTTGCTCCTTTCCAGTTCCAGCTCTGTTCACGTCCTGCAGAGAGAATTACCTTCCCTTTGTCTGCGTAAAGGGGCTGCTGCCTTTACCATCTGTGCAGCAGATACAGTGGCGGGCATGTGTGAACGAGTGCGCGTGCAGAATATGACGTCTTTACTGGGGTGATTTTAGAAGTTAAGCCTGAAGGTGAATTTAAGTTTATAATTTTTAAGAGGAAAAATAAAGAATGAATATTAATGAAAGTTCCTAGCTTTTCTAATAATGCAGATATTAAAGTTGACAATTAAAGTCAAAGTTGCTCTGCTGCTCTGCTGCTCTGGTGCCTTCAATGATCTGGAGTTTGCTTGTTTGCCATGATTTTATAGACTTTGTTCATCTTGGATACAGCAGCTGACCAAACAACTTATTAAGACCAATCAGAAGTGTCTCCAGAGCTTTTGATCATATCACACAGTGTTCCTCAGCAGATAACGCCTGCTTGTGAAATTTTACAGTTTAGGGTATTCTAATTTTATCTTAGGTTTATTTGGTTTAGTTTTTGGGTGAGAATGTACATCAACTGCATTGTATTCATCAAATATTCAGATCCCTTCCTGCTTGTCACACTGTAACATTGAGGCCTTATGCTAAAATTGTTTCAATTCACCTACTTCTTCTTCAATTTGCAGTCAAAACCTCATAATAACACAGCAAAAACTGAATTTTAGATCATTTACCTTATTCATTAGTATTTAGTTGTCAGTAATTGCCGGAAATTAGAGAGTTTTTGCCATTCTTTTCTGCAGGTCACCTCAAACTCTGTCAGGTAGGATGCAGACTCTCGGTGAACAGCCATGATTTCTCCACAGATGTTCAGTTGGAGCTCTGGCTGTGCTGCTCAAGGGCATTCACCCAATTGCCCCCAGCCCATTCCTGTTTTGTTTTGGCTTTGTGTTAAGGTCATTGCCCTGTTGGATGGCAAGTCTTTGGCCCAGTCTGAAGTCATGAGCAACCTGGGTCCAGTTTTCATGAAGGGTATCTCCATAAATTTCAACCCTGACCATGTCTCTCCGTCCCTGCCGCTGAAAAACAGGATGCTTCACCGCCGGGGTGGTAATATGCAGGTGATGCCTAGTTTCTAGACTTGATGCTTAGAATTGAGGCTAAGCAGTTTGATCTTGCTTTTATCAGAATCACGGTTTCATGCAGTCTGAGCGAACCTTAACAGCTTCTTTGCAGACTTTCACTTATAAAATGCTCATGTTGCCCGTCTGCTCTGAAGCCCAGATCAGTGGCGATGTGTAGTGATGTTTGCCCCTCTGGACATTTATCCCATCTCTACAAAGGATCTCTGGAGCTCAGATATACTGTCCACCAGGGTCCTGGACACTGCCAAATAATCAGAAACATCACAGCCAAAGGTGCCGCAAAAAATCAACTACTTGTGATAATCATGTGATATTTTTAATACGTTTCCAGGAAATTCGATGGCAGACTATTTGATATGCAGTCTTCAAGTCTTCATCTCTGAAGTGTATCTAAGTGGGTTTGCTAGAGCTGGAGATAGAATAGCTGTGATCAGGAATTTGTGACTGAACTCTTCAACAGACAATCACACATTGCTTTCTTTCATCCCTTTTACACTTTCTAATTCTCCTCCTCCTCATCCTCTCAGCCATCACTCTCACCATATGCTCTTCCACTTTCTTCTCATACTGTCCTCATTCCTTCATCCGTTTGCCTCTCCTTTCTCTCCAATACATCCCCTCTTATCCTTCCTACTTTTACCTCATTTTCTCAACTCTTTCTCTCCATTCCTGTGCTTCTTCTCCTTCCCTCCCTCCCTCATAATGTTCCTCCTCTTCCTCCCCCTCCAGATGGGTGGCAGAGAGCAGCAGCTTGCTGTGGTCAGGCCAATTATTTACATAATTATGATCTCCCACTTAACCACATGATCCCTTACCTGGGCGTGGGCAATTAAAGGCAGCATCATTATGCAGATTATGCAAATGCAGTCAGAAGCAGAACAAGTTGGCAAGAGATCACACATGAGCAAACACGTGCCCTGTAACCGTGTGTGTCTGTGTGTGTATGTGTGTTTGTTTGTGTGTCAGGTATAAAGTATATGTCTACAGCAGAATGTGGGACATATTTGAAGATTTCTTTATTTATTAATATTTATTTTCTCTGTTACTTTCTTTCAACGGGTCTAAATGTTTGCATTTTCTGCGTGTGCTTCTCACTGTGACCTGCAGTACAGAGTTTATCTAAATTAAAGGGAACGCTTGCTAGAGTGAATTGTTTCTCCAGAAAAGAGTTTGTGATTACTCTACTACTCTACTACTTACTAGATACTAAAAATTCACTTTCAAAATCTACATCTCCATAAAGACATGAAGGTGAAGGTGAATGGATTTCTAGCTCAAGTATCCGTGTTTTCCATTGCACCAACCCAAAAAAGGATGTTTCACTTATTATATATTGAGTCATATAAACACTGCTATAGTCAAGGCATTCTTTGTCATGCACATAAGCTTGCAAATGTTTTTATTAATTAGTATCAATTAGTATCATGAAATCCAGTGTCTTAACATGTATATTTTGATGTACTTAAGAGATGTCTAAATGTCAGTGGTAATGAAAGGTAAGCAGAATCGCATTTTTGATAGCATATTTACTTCCTGTGTCAGTTTAACTGGATTAAAATGGATTTTGAAAAATGTATTTAAACAAATGGATCAGTGGATCAGAGTTTCTTTTACAACGGTAAGTAGAGAGCTGAGGAGTGAGGATCTGAAAAACTTAGTTGATCAACTGAAAAATATCTGCCTGGCTAGATTCCAAATTGGGTTTTTAGTTTGGGGCATGAACTTGGGTGAACTGATGCTCTGAAATCACAATAACAAAAAGATCAATTTGGTAGTGCTTGTAATGCTTATGTTATGCTTGTGTGCGTGTGTGTGTGTGTAAGTGTGTGTGTGTAGTCACATGTGAAAGTTCACTGGAAACCTGCTAACATGGTGTGGCCAGGTGGCAGACAGAGCCATGCCCATGGGTAATCAACAGGCTCTTCAGTGAAGCGACATCACTGTATGTGTGTGTGTGTGTGTGTGTGTGTGTGAGGCTCAGTGATACCCCTTGGCTGGAGAAATGTGGCACCTCCCAAGCCAGTCATGTACAAACACACATCTGCATTGTGAAGCATACAGACCCTGTCTGATGGTAACTACCATATAACTGCTGTTAACCAGCTCTCTTGCCCACAGCAGAGGCCCCTCCTACACACAAACACACACACACGCACACACAGTGGCACATTCAATCAATTATGTTTTGACATGGTTCATGAACATGCAGATGGTGCAGGACCAGCGGGGGCAGAGAACTGAGGATTTGACTACTCTCTCCCTCGCCCTCTCTCTCCCAGTCCTGCAGATGTGTGTGAGTGTGTGTGCTTGTTACAGAGTCCACCTCCCTGTAAAAGATATTAATGCTGGCAAATTTTAGCGGCTGTATTTTCATTTAGCTAATCCTCCTGCCATCTGCTCGTTATCATACGCCGAGCTGCTTATTACAGTTTTACTCTGCATGTTAGTGTGCGTGTGTGTGTGTGTGTGTGTGTGTGTGTGTGAGCTTTGGGCATGTCAATGTCATGTCTATGTGGGTGCTTGCGTATTTGTGTGAGTGAGCTACCAGGAGTTGTCGTTATCACCTCAGGTCAAAATCTGTTGGCATTTATCCCAATCTCCTCAGCTCAGTGAGCATGGCAGACAGCATGCACACGTCCGCCTGCCTGCATGTGTGTGTGTGCATGTTAGATCTCACATCAAAGCTTTCTGCTTGGTCTAAATGAATGTAAACATCACAGAGTGGGCATGTTTCCTGTGTGTGTGTGTGTGGGTGTGTTTATGGTCTCTGTGCTTACATGTGCTTTAAGCGAGTCCTCTGTTAATTAAGAGCTCATTAGTGACACCAGCTCTTTGACCAATTAGGAGGGCTTGCTTACGGGTTCACTTGTTTGTTTTCTGGTTGAGACATTACCAAACACGTTGTTTTATTCATTCGTTTTCTTTTACACCATTTTCCCGGGTTTATTTTCTCTGTCTCTGGAGGATAGAAACCATAAAAAATTGATTATGGTTGGTTTTTTTGCACTTTTATTTTTGTTTGTTTGCAAGAGAAAATGGCCCATACGCCCATACGATGTTTGTGTGTTTTTAAATGTGTGTGGTTTTTATCTCCTCTGTGTTATCAACCCATTGTCATGGTCTTTTATTCATCTCATTAATAACCGTGCCCTTGAGGTGGAGCTCCACGACCCTGTTTTCAACAGCATACGCTAGTGAGCACAAACACGTAGAGACAGTTGCACACAAAGATAAACACGCACACACACATACACAATTAACAGCAGAGGAGAGTCTGACAGCAGCTTCCTTTGAGGCAGCACCCATCTCAGCCTCCTACAAGACAACAAAAAAGACACTCCGCACACACATACTGAATAGAAATATAGCCAAAACACTCAGGAGTGCATGTGCCAGCCACTCATCCACCCACTAAGATATAAACATACATATATGTTTGAGTAACACACCACATCTAGTGCCCCACTTAAAATATAGACTCAAAAGCAAAAGCGAGTGAATTCTGTTGTCACATAGAGAAAAAGAGCCCATCAAGGATCCTCACCAAGGTACAATCTAAAACAAGGAGGGAAGAAATGAGAGGAGAGCAAAAAAAAAGGCAGCACAGTGAGGCAAGAGAGACAAACCAAGGGCTACTGATCATCTATCGTTCCAGACACTCAAGACTAATTTTAGTCTGTACCACAAGCAAATAACTATGCTGGATATCATCAATATTTAAGCACAGTTTGAAGTTGGTTTGCGCTGAATTTGAACTTTGTTTTGTTTTGTTTTTTAAAATCCATTCTGCCCTGTTTCTAAGGCGCTTTGTGTTCTGTTTTGCTCAGTGCCACTTCAGTAGCATTCTGGACGAAGGACAGTCTTACAGTCTTTCAACCACAACACTCATCAACAATAAATAATGTTTATTTGCGCGTGCAGAGCTGCTGCTGCTTTGGAATGCATGAAAAATATTTTGAGTGAAGTTGTCAAATGCTACACTGACAGTACAGGAGCCTGAGGCTGAGTGAGAAGTGTGGAAGTGTGTGTGTGTGTGTATGTGTGAGTTCATGTGACATCTGCCATAAATCACAAGCCACAGTGTCCTTGTAGCTCTAACACGTATCATGGAAATCAATGCAGAGGTCAAGCTGAGCAGAGCTACCCAGCCCCGAAAGTACCACAGCAGCCAATAAATATGGCAGGCTAATACATACGTCAACAACTTGGTTTTTTCACCCTATCGACTTGCTACAGATGATGTTGATGTGTGTGTCCACATGAGTGAATGAATACGCAGACAAATGAAACACAAATGTCACAGAATGTGTGTCCATTCTTCATGGAGACCTTTCAGCTGGAGTTGACCTGGTGATATTGTAAGGAGTTATCTCAGCCTACAGGGCCACTGTATCATTAAAGCATACATCTAGTAAACCAGGCGATGAAAATGTTTATTCTTGCTATAAATTTTGGCATTTTAACATGGGTGTCTTTGGGGATTTATGTTCTCTTGGAGTCGGCGACAAGAGGCCAGTTGAAGAACTGCAGTTCTTGTCAACTCCATGTCGGCTTTGTTTTTCAGCCTGGGTCTTTGCCACTGGCTGTAAACCCATCAGTGAGTTACACTGCTCTATGGAATAATGTATTATTTCATTATGGTGAACATGGTCACCATAACACATTTATATGTGTGACCCGTTTTTGCACAGATTTACATTTTCAGCTGTAAGAGTTGAGTCAGACAGAGTAAAGGAACTGAAATTGAGAGACAGACACACTGACACACTGACTGCAACCGGTCTTATTTTTTAACATATATTACAAGATGGTTCGGTTTGTAGTCCGATACTGATTTCCAACAATCTCTATACTCCTCCTACTGGGAAGGTAACACGATTTTTAAATTAGGATCATTAAAGGCATTTGGATTGTGATTGACTGACAAGTCAGGAATGAAAGTGACCTGCTGTAACATATGTGGTTCATCACCGGGGGGGTCGGATAGTGAGAGATACCAGAATGCCACCTTTTGTCCTGATGATACAGAGTTAAGGTCATGGTATGCTCTGTTTAACAACATGTGAATGTGGCACACACGTCCTCTCTCTCTGTTGTATCTTCAATCTCACTCTTTTTCACACTTCACCATTGAAGGTTGAAAGATTTTAATGTTGATAATATGTATTATTAAACTGATTTTCTATTGTTGCCCCTAATCTCCATTCCTCTCTCATCCTTACTCTGCTTCACTCCTACCTTGACTAATCACACAGTAATCACTCCATATTGCACACAGACACAGACACACACACACACACGCACACATCCTTTACCCCTCACCCCCTACATTGTCAAATGATCATTGAGGAGCAAGTGTGTGGCTGACAGTCTCCACAGCAACGGCAGTTAGGACCAGGAGGGGGGCTGGGGCATCTTCCACTGTGTGAATTATGAGAGCAAACACACACACACACACACACACACACACACACACACACACACACACACACACACTCACACAAACTCACACACATATGAACACGAAAACAGAGGCACATGGACAAACAAAGCTCAGACAAGTCCACACACACAAACACTTACAGGTGCCAGCCACGTCAAGAAATCATTTACACAAATGCACAATGACACGCACATACTCATGCGCACAGATGCTCAAAAGTGTGCATGCATTAAGTGAGATCCGAGAATCTGAAAAAAGAGGATGAAAGCCAGAGTGGAGAGAAGGGAGGGATGAGAAGGGGGGGCTCTTGCTTCCTGAAGAGATTTTCTTCTTCCTCTCTTGTTGACATGCAAGCATAGATAGCAAACACACACACATGCACACATACACACACAAACACACAAAGAGATATACAAACAATAACATGGCACCACATAATCACTCTCATTCAATCATTTATGAAAGCAGATGTATAATTCAAAAACTAGCATGAAAGATTCACAAGGCAAAGAACATTGTTTAATCTGCCCTCCGCCCTCTAATTCCCCCCATCAATCCCACCGCCCCTTCGCTCTCTCCCTCTCGCTCTCTTTTCACCTTTTGCCCCAGCAGGGTTTTTAATCATTGACCACAGTCTGGCTCAGACAACTAAAAGGTCAGAGATCAAGGTTAGAGGTCAGGACAAAAAACATGTCGCGTCTTCTGGCAAACTGTCCCGTATCAAACATGACAACTCAGACCATTTTCTTTTAAACTCAACCTTTACATATCTTTCCTTCGCTCTTAACTCTCTTTGTCATGCTCACTTGTCATTAACCATCTTCCTCTTGTCATCTTCTTTCCCTTTTTAGTGTCATTCTATCATCCAGCCATCAAGGATGTTTAAACACCTTTCTCAGGTAGCACCTGTCCCCCCACTGGCACCAGTATCACACAACCAGAAAAAGGACTTTCATATTGTTTAGCTAACAGGAAGCAGAAGAAGCTCCAAATAAAAGATAAACTACAGTCAAAGACAAGCTCTGAAAAACATTTATCATGACATTCTTTGGGAATTTCAAAGGCTTGACCTTATTAAAACTATACACATTCATTAAACTTTGAATTAGCTATTATCTTTATTAATTAATTATTTGATACGAAAAGTCAGTCATATATTGTGAAAATGGTTGTTTAGAAATTATTTTAATAATTGATTATGAAAGGTGTAATCAAAACTAATGTTCTCCTAAAAAACTAGTAGAACAATAAAAAAAAAATCATGTATGTAGATAGACAAAGGGGTCTACATTATAGACAAATAAATAAATTGTAAATGTAACCTCTAAATAATGGAAAAAAGAACACAACTAAACTAAACTAAAACAGTGTAATGACTCTTTCGATTAGCATCACGTAATTATGACTGAGACGATATAAATGTCCACATATCGGCTGTAACTTGTAGACTATCTGTTTAAAAATAATCCCTGATTAGTTCATAATTATCTGAATGATTTGTCAACAAAAATAGATATTCAACACAGCAGTCTCAAGTTCATGGTAACTCTCCTTACCTGCCAGAAGACAGTAAATCAATGTGGCAACACTCAAGCTATTAATTCTGTTTTCAAAGGAATGATTGAATAAAAAAGAAATGAACTCTGCAGCCATGTGTCCAAGTTACAGCCTAATACAATTTGACAGATTGATGAGTACTAGTGCAGACAGTTCCGTGGAAAATATATGAGATTAAAAAAGGTCCTACCTGGGAGGTAGAAGTGTGGAGTCTTTAATCCATACATGGTCCTGGAAACCCCCCCCCCCCCCACTTTCTCAGAGAAGAGTCTGGGTTAGAGCAAGCAGGGGTTGGGGCTGTGGTCAGCTGGGTTACGGAGCTCGTTGTTGGTGTAAGTCATCAGACGGATCCCTCCGCTGCCTTTCCCCCTCTCTCTGTCTCTCCCTGGGCCCTGCGGGTGCAAGGAGGGAGGAAGGGAGAGGTCAGCTGCCTGTCTACCTCCCTCCTCCTCTCCACCCTCTGCGCTGAACCCTTGCAGAGCAGAGACAGGTGGAGGGATCTGGGAAAACCAGAGAAGAAGAGAAAGAGGAAGAAGAAGAAGAAGAGAAGGAAAAACAAAGAAGAATGGCCAAGGCGGAGGTAAATACTCCACAAGCTGAGGATGGTTGACAGTGTGCTCATGCCATCTCTTACTGAGGAGCTCGTCGGTCAAGGGAGAGCCTCCGAGAGAGTTGCAAGAGTGACAGGAGCGATTGAGAGAGAGGGGAGAGAGGGGAAGAGAGGAGAGAGAGTCTTCAGCTGGCGTCCTCTTCTTTTTTTAGTCCTGCGCTTTGTAATCCCTTCCTTGTTATTCATTCAGCGGCCTCTTGCTCATTTGCTGTACAATGATCTGTTTTTCTCTGCCTCTGTTCTCTTTTCTGTCTCTATTCCTGCTTTATCCTCCCTCCTTTGCCTCAGTCCCACCACTGACTGCTCAGCTCAATGTCCACGGAGGAGGAGGAGGAGAGAGGAGGAGGAGGGAGGAGGGATGGATGCATGGAGAGAAAAGAGGGAGGGAGGGAAGAAGAAAGAAAGAGGGGAGGAGAATCATAAGATGGATGAGTGGGGGAGAGATGAATGACTTTATGAGAGTGTGGCGTCCACACGTGCCTCTGTGTGTGCGTGAAATATGAAGAGAGGAGAAAGGAAGATGTGTGCGTCTGTGTGTGTATGTGTGTGTGTGTGTGTGTGTGTGTGTGTGTGTGTGTGTGCGCGCGTGTAAGTAAAAAGCGACTGAGAGAAATAGAAAGAGGGAGGAAGAGAGGAGAGAGGGTGTTGATGCTGTTCTCATTATCAGTAGATTGGACTGGTGCCTGAGTGACAGCTGATTCATCATGGGAGAGAGAGGAAGGGAGAAGGAAGAGAAGGAAGGAGAGGAAAAGTGTGTGTGTGTGTGTGTTTAGAGCAGGGAGGGAGGGTTGAAACTTGCCCTTAAGCATCTGCTTCATTCAGATCTCCTTTTCCTCCTGTCTCTTCTCTTGTCTCTTCTTTTTCACCCTCTAGTCCCCCCCCCCAACACACACACACCAAAAAAACAAAGAAGAAAAAACAGTCTGCTGCTTTGGATTGCAGACACACTGGTGATGTGACTGGCCTGACTGTATCATTCACACACACACACACAAAGCCACCAAAACTGGTCACATGCACCCATTGATTAGACAGGCCTCATATGTCTGACATATCATGTTAACAGAGCTTTCCATCAATTACTGTTGGCTCTTGGTGAGCTAATGTCCCATCTACAGTCACTAGGACCTAGTTCTATCACCGCCACATTAGAGCCAGACACCACGGCCCACACACACGGCATCAAACCAAGCTGCTTCACAGGGGAATGATCTGCATTAGGAGCAGTCATTTGAAGTGGTTCTCTGGTGTTCTGGTATAATAGGTAATGCAGTTCTGGATCGTCTTTGTGCCACTTTTGGTTTCAGTCTGTGTGTCCATGGCAGCCTGGAGGAACCTGGGCACTCTATCACTGTCTCCATCTCTACACGGTAGCCTTCATTTCTCTCTGTCACTTCCTCTCTCACACACAAATGTTGCATGCAGCCACATAGCTACACACTCGCTGCTTCAGTGCTCCTACACACCGCTGTAAGAATGTAAATGGACACAGGCATGTTATTAAAATTAATGCTGTATTTATCTATCTCAGTTATTCATCCTTCGCCCCCCATTTCCTTTCTGTATATCTTTTCCTTGTCCTCATTTTTTTTTTAATCTTTCTGCATTTTTTTCTTTACCCCCTCCCTGTTCTCTGTGAGCTATGAGACGGAAGTTTGCTGGTGATAAGATTGATCGTGAGACTCTCAAAGAGCTATCTATAACCTCATCTGTCACCGCCAAATCAATGAAGAGAGACTGCTGTAGGACACACTGTATACAATACAAGCACCTATGTACACAAACAAAAATATGTACACCTGCATTCACAAACACAAATATGTAAAGATGCATAAGGGCACACAGTAGGCATACAGGCCAATAGACAGACCCTCATTTATGTACAGGCACAAATACACACAAACACACATTTACACAGACTGATCAACAAATGGGAGACCAGTTGTGAAACATCAGCCAACCACAAACTGACAGTGAGGACTGGGGAGAGGAGATAAAGAATAGTAAGGAAACAGCAAAGAGGATGGTGAGGTGGCTGTGTGGTTGGTGAGTGAAAGAAGGGAGTAGGGGCATGTGTGTGTGTGTGTGTGTGTGTGTGTGATGTGAGAGGATGGTTGTTAGAAAATGATGTTTGACAGTTTCTTGCAGTTCTGAAATGGATATAAATCCTATTTGTATTTGTACTTTCCTGTATTAGCAGCCCGAGACGCTACACCCGCACTCCATTTTACTCATACAAACACAACTGGCAACCCTCTGTAAACACCCCTGACCTGCAGGTCGAGACAGTCGAGACCCTTTGGCCTGTGGGGGTCACGCTCTGCTGCACGGAGCAGGGTCAGCCAGGTCAAGAGAGGAGGAGGGGGAGGAGCGGGGGGGAGGGGGAAGCCCGACAAACACAGCACAATCTGTGATGATTACAGACAACAGCCAATAACGAGTGTTCACCTCTGACCCCATTGCCGTGGAAACGTGAGGGAATGCCTGTCACCGAGGGACCAGTATAACTCAATCTATCAGCAAACAGTGGTGGGGGGGGTTGTTAAGAAGAGGAAGGAAAGAGTTTAGTGATGTGGTGAGAGCAAGAAACAGCTTCAACCTTCCCACAGAGCCTGTTGGAGATCTTGTCTTCAAAACAGACACTAGAAGAAGCCCCCCCATCCCCCATCCACCTCCCCTTTCTTCTCTTTTCTTCTTCTCCCTGGCTCTTTCTCTATCATTTGCCTGTCAGATGCATGCTGTGGCAGAATTAGAGCTGACACCCTGGTCCCAGCAGCAACCAGGGGCTGCCATCAGCACTTAAACATTTTCTCTCTCTGCTACTTCCCTCTTCTCTCCCTCGTGTCCATGCAGCACTCTAAATGCTGACAAGGAACACGGAGAAGACGACAAATAAAAGAAGAGAAATGAGCCCCCTCCATCTTGCTGTTATTCCTTCCCCTCCTTCCCCTCTTGTTTTCTCTACATCAGTGCCCCCCCTCCACTCCCAATCCTTCCTCTTCTCCATCTCATTCCCAGTGGGGTCACTGACCCAGAGTGAGTGAGCCTCATTACCCAGTCACTCTGTATCCACTCAAACAGTGAGGGTGGTTTGGGGGGGGGGGATCTCTATGTGCGTACACGACAAAAGGAACCGCAAATTTATTTCTCATTCCTGAAGTCACAGTTTCAGGAAAGATGTATAAAGAGGATAGGTATGATTGTAGGAAGTACTGAAAAGATTAAAAAGCAAGGGAATCAAAGATGGTTAGACCAGAGGATAAATGCTGGAGAGGGGAGGGGATGGATGGTGGGAGGAGAGGGGTGAAGGGTGGAGGGGTTTGGGCCTCCTTCAAAGTTAATTGTCAGCGGAAGTCATTATGCACATATTGTATAGAAAAACCAGAGGATGGCTCTTTCAACCAATCCTTCTCATCATTTCTCCTCTCCCCATATTCATCAGCACATGGGTGTCACCATCCAGGATTTAATTGGACACTGACGGGTTCACTATGACCTCAGGACAGAGAAAAATAGGTTGGAATCGCTGGGACATGAAACCGCAGTCACTCCCTGATTATATTAGTCTGTTAGAGAAACACTTACAAATGATCCAGAAGGCAGCACCATCACAGGACTGTCTCCTCTCCACAAAACTTGTGACACAGCCTCAGATGTTCAGTAATAACACCCTAAGCTCCAGGCTTATTGAGGTTTGGGAGATTTTAACTTTTTTTCTGTGTGTTTTTGTCCATGTGGTGAGCGTTGGCATACGTGTGCTACTGTCAGGCTCCATATGTGTGCAGGCAAATGAGGATGGAATTGAGGGGTGGGGGGGGGGGGGCAAACACACAACCCCCAGCTTAAACTCTGGACTCCGGCTGTCTGGTGCCTGTCTGGCCACGAAGCTATCCTAAACATGCCATTCATGCAAGCTCACAGAGACGGGTACGTGAGTGTGGCCCACTGAAGCCCTGAATCAGCACACACTAACACACATATGAAGAGCAGGGCGACATTGTCCCACCACAGCATGCAGAGCCACATAAATCATGACTGTTAATGGGCCTGAGCCACAGGGCTTCACTATACTTCTCCACCTCCAAATACTCCATCTCTCCCTCTCTCTCTCTCTTTTTTCTGTCCATCTTCCCTGGTCCATTTGCAAATATGCGCAGAACACAGCAACACACATACTGAGCGGGGAAATGAGCCCGCTGCTGTGATATTCAGTGCTGTGTTTGTATCTGCACTTCTATCTGTCTATCTTTCTATTCATCCATAAGTTCATCTATACGTCCATCTATAAGTCCATCTATAAGTCCATCCCTTATCCTACCTGAGTGGGAAAATAGCCTGCTGCTGTGACATTGATCTTCAGTGTTTGTGTGTGTGTGTGTGTGTGTGTGTGTGTGTGTGTGTAGGGGGTGGGGGTGGGGGTGACACATACGCGTTGCCTTTGTTTGGCTTCTCCATCTGCCCAGATGGTTGTATCTAGTGATTATCTCTGTATGTATCTCCTCCTCTGTCCCACAGCCCTAGTGGGTCAGTCAGGCCCAGGCCTCTCTGTGCCACCATTTGCCGTGCCACATTGATTATGCCCCTCTGGGAACCAAACTTCCCCTCTCACAGGCAGAATCACATCAGCAGAGCTCCCCAGGAGAGTTTTCACCTTCTCTCAGCACATTTCCCTGCCTGAGCCTGACCTCTGTCAACCTCTGACCCCTGACCTGGCCATATGACCTTTAAACCTGCTTCTGTCTTTTCTGATGCTTTTTGACCTCAAGAGATCATAAATCATTATCTCAGACACAAACTGGGCTTCACACCCTCTGTCTGATTGTCTGATTTCTTATACGCAAAATCAACTCCATTTTCTGACTTTTTTCTCAAAAGCAAGAACTTCATTTGAGGCCTTCTTCACCAAATACAAATAGGATTTCAGTTCAGAGCTCCAAAAAACTTAATTAGCAACTGTTTTGAGAGCAAATTCATTGTTTCAGTTATTTTCTATTAAAAAAAAAAACAATTTCTCAGTTCCAGCTTCTCAAATGTAAGAATCTGGTTGTTTTCTCTATTATATGTCATCTAATCATATAAAACATATATAAAACAAGATATTTTTGGTGAGTTTTATCTATTTGGTTTAGTCTTTGGGCAGCATGGCAGCATCCTGGTTGGAGCTGTTGCCCCACAATAAGAAGGTCATGGGTTCAGTTCCCGGCCTGGCTCCTTTCTGTGCAGAGTTTACATGTTCTCCCCGTTCCTGTGTGCATTTCCCCCGAGTACTCCGGTTTCCTCCAACCGCCATCATGTCTAAGTTAACTGGTGACTCTAAACAGTCCGTAGATCTGAGTGTGAGTAGTTGTTGGTCTCTGTCTGTCTCTGTGTGTTGGCTCTGCGATGGACTGGCGGCCTGGACAGGGTGGCCCGCCCTCGCCCATTTGTGAGCTGGGATTGGCTCCAGCACCCCTCATCCCCTGGAAAGAGATAAGCAGTTGAAAATTAATAAATGGTTTCGCTTTGTTTTTGAGCATACCACTAATTGAAAAACACCCTATTGTCAGAACAAGTGGTCATATATGGGCAAGGGTGTTATTCTGTGACTGTCCGCACACATTTTGATGACTTTAAATTAATGATTTTTTAAATTATTGTTGTGAAAATTTTGTTTGTGTAGCATAAATATAATTCTTACAAAGATAACTTAAAATAAATAAATAAAATATTCGAAATTAAAAATATTTCATTTACTGTGATGTGTTGCAGGACAAATCACAGCTCTGGCATACTGTTTAGCACATTGTATTGTTACCGAGCTGTCACTTAACATCTTACACACTGAAAAAAACACAGAAGAAATTTTATGTTGAAGTTTTAAAACATTTTATCAGGACAACAGATATTCAGACAGTTCATATTACATGGCTCTTGAGGGAAATCCTGGCAGTCTGCACTAAGTAAATCGAGGATTATTATAGCTCTGCTGCCAATACACTCTCACACACACACACACACACACAAATGATTGCATGCTCTCACACCTTAACACACATCCCATACACACACATGCACATTACCTGGGGGGTCTGAGCTCCCCCTCTACAGGCCTTCACCCCACATGCTCATCTCAATTAATCACCCAACAAAACAGATGTCAGGAACAAAGAACCGATCTCCAGGCCTGTGGGGAAAAGGGGAGGAGGAGGAGGGAGCTGTTAGCAGGAGGAGGGAGGGAAAGGGTGGAAAGGGAGACGAAGGAAAGATGGCAGGAGAAATAGGAAGCATGAGAAGGAGGTGTCAGTGTATTTAGAGCTGGATGTGCTTTATGAGGCAGGTGTTTGGAGGGGCAGTTAGAGTGGGATGTGTAAGCTGCTCATGATCCTCGAGTCTGGTGCTACTGTTACTGTACAATACAAGATGAAACTGTAAAAGAAAAGGGAAAAAAGAAGTCACGATGTAAGAGGGGGAGAGAGCGAGAGACAGCAAGAGAGTGAGAAAACAACAAAGCCCTAGAGATGAAAGACGGTCTACAAAACAATGGATACAAAATAATGCTCTGCGGTGTGCAGAAATAGAGCAAAGATTGAAAACCTGCCAAGATAAAGACAAACCCCCGCTTTTGAACTGTCACTTCACTGCGATACTGTCAGAAAACAAATGGCAATCCTGACAGGTTTCAGCTGCTTTAAAAGAGACAGAATCATATTTTATTCACAAATGCATATTTTATGGCTTTTATAGGAAAGATCGTAACTTGTTGTTAAGCACCGAATTCTTGAATCTTGTGCTAAATTATTGACATCTACATAATATACAGCTTGAAAGAGGGAAGAGTAGTGTGGGGAGGGGGTGAAAGTAGAGGAAATAGGAAGGAAAGAGGCAGGAGGG
Organism: Echeneis naucrates; assembly: GCF_900963305.1. NCBI lineage: Eukaryota > Metazoa > Chordata > Actinopteri > Carangiformes > Echeneidae > Echeneis > Echeneis naucrates. Next base: position 10,240,353 of record NC_042526.1, on the reverse strand, counting down.
TGAAAGAAAGGGAAAGGAAGGGCTGAAGGGTGGGGGAAATTATAAGAGACCTCAAATCTCTATGTTTTTATTACATGCGTGTTATTTTCACATGACTGTGTGAAAAAGACATTCAGTCTGAAGTCTGAACGTTACAGGAAGAGCCATCAATCTGCTGACATTATCTCTCAACTGCTTCTTTTCTTCCATCCAACTATCTATCTAGAGCAGCAGTCCGCAGTTTCTCTTTCCTGTCTGCCTACGGAGTGTGGACAGTGAGAGTTACAGCTCACATCAATAACCAGCAGGTAACAGCCTGGGCTTCATTCTTCAAGCACAGCCTTAAATCACATCAACCCCGGAGGGAAGCAAATGAGGAGAGAGGAGGACAGAGGTAGAGCTTAGCACATATAAAGCACACCACAACAGCTTCAACAACAGGGCAGTGTTGCTAAAATACACAGAGATGCACCTGGGAGGGAATTACAGGAACACATCAATTTATGCAGCATAAAAACAAGGCTTGGTGTTGTAACTGAGAGTTCACAAGCTGAGCAACACACTGGGGGAGGAGAGAAAAGGAGACATGATGAGTGAGAATTTGTTTGTGTGTGTATTTGCATATGTGTCACTGCCTGTCTTCAAGCCCATTTTTCTCTATGTTTGTATGGAGGCAGCGTATTACCTAGCTGCAGCACGCCACAGGAAAAAGTGTTTAATGAAGCACTCCTTCCCACCGGCATACATTGATCCAGAGCACCCAGGGAAACACTGACCCCAGCTGTAGGTATTGAACTAACACTCTCACACTCACACACACGCATTAATGTTTAAAGGATATTATATATTCAACCTGGGTCTCTAATTTACCAGTTTGGCCTAATCCTATAATAGCAATGTGCTCACCAAGCTGACTGCCGAGATATGGGACCATGGTGCAATTGCTAAAAATCAGAAGTCAAACATACAGGTTGAAAAGGTTGAAGGTCAAGGAAAAAAAAAAAAAAAAGATACTACTCATTATTCTGACCAGTTTCTCCGCAAGTTGTTATCGCAGCAAAATCCACTATCTTGTGCTGTGTTGTCGTTGCTTTTCCCTGTTGTCTCCCGCTCCCCTCCCACCTTTTCACTGTGGTTTTCTCCAAGGGAAATTATTTTCCTCTCCAGTTCTGGAGAACCCATCACTGTCTTTCTTCATTTCTTTGGTGTCTTATGTATGTTGCTTTTTGTCATTTCCTGTCCAAATATCTCTGCTATGTTTTGTTCCTCAGATATAACAGTGCCCAGTTTAGTGTTATTATAACCCGCATTACCCACATCTCTTTTTCCATTCCCCACTCTTCTTCCTGTTCTGACTAAACCACTGGCTTGTTTACACAATTTTGAGCATCTATGTGCTCAATTCTTGCCCCATTGGTCTTTGTTGTAGCAGTTTCGCCATGCAAGAGTGTTATAAACTATAAGCAGACCTTCATTTTACAGCTCAGGATTTGGCCGATCACAGTCCTCTCTCTATCACTCCTCTGCGTGTTGCCTTAATTAAATCCTTCCATCCCTCGTGGCTCCATCTTCATCGTCTCTTCTCTTTCTTTTTTTTTTTTGTTTGTTTATTTGCTCTGTCACTCATACACACACACATCAACGCCTCTTCATCTCAACCCACATCTCACTCATCGCTTCTCATTTGCCACGTTTGTCTCTTCACACCTCTCTTGTTCTCCCTCTTTCTCGACATAATGGTTATGTGACACTTGTCTCGTCACTTCAGCATCATACCAACAGGAGGACTACACACACTGCACACGTGCACATAAATAGGAGAGCATTGGAAGCAGTGTAATGGAGGTGGGGTCTGGTTTAATCCACACTCTACGGTAAAATGTGTGTGACCTCCTCTAAGCTGAGGTCAGAGGTCAATCAGAGTTACTACTGACTCCCTGACAGTCCTCTGTGGAGCCTCGATCAGACTTCACAGGCAGCTGCTGTCCATATTGCCCCCATGCTCTAAAGCACGGATCAGAACAGCTAAAGAGCTTTAAAGGGATTACTCCACTCGGCTAAAACACACGCACACACAGATTTTCTCACAAACATGCGCTGGTGCACACAGCATGAGCATGCACTATTCATAAGTATAGAAAGGTTTGTGGACTGCCATGTTACTGCATTATGAGTGTTTATTTCACCACAGTGTTCAATAATGTCATTGTGTCTCACCACACAGTAGCTGATTTCTTGATGCTCATCATTCAGCACCTGCTGACCCCAACAAGGTCAGAGATCAACTCGCACACTCTCAGATGGAATCATTTTAGCAGCAGGGACAACACCTGCTAGACACACATAAACGCACACAGACTGGGCAGCATCTCTTTCCTGTCAGAGACATATTCTCCTCAGCATAGTAAATCATAAAAAGATTACGTGTCCTGTGAGCGACAATTATAGTGACACACAACTATGTAGAGACACAACACACGCTACGCTTTGTTCGACCTGTCATTTGAGTTCAGCCACTTAGAGAATGTGAACCCCATGAATGATGACCATTCACACCTCAGCAACTCTGAACACGATGACAGCGAATTACAGTCATACAGTAGTCTCTGGTCTGTGTGTGTGTATGCATGTGTGTATGCGCACACATCCGAGTTTGTAATAAACCTTGCATATGTTAACCACCAAGCCACCATGTGACTCAACAGTTTCTACTGTTCTGCAAAAAAAAAAGAAAAGAAATCTAAAACATCTGTGCACGCATTAATTTTTCTTAAGACGACAGAAACACAAGATTTCCTGAATGAAATGTTAACATTAAAATACATATTACACACATTCCAAGTGAGTATACCAGCTCCCATTTCAAACAAGCGCTGAAACAGATATTGTTCATTTATACTTTTCAACTACATTTAAAGTAAACAAATGTAAACAGCTGGAGGCTTTCCAAATTACCTCTCATTTGTCCTGTGTGTGTGTGTGTGTGTGTGTGTGTGTGTGTGTGTGTGTGTGTGTGTGGGGTGAGCTGTCAGACGGGATCTGGTGAGAGTGGGCTAATTGGAGTTAATTCACCATCTGTCTGTGTGAGCCAGCAGACAGGGCCATTTGCAGAGACAAGTCCAGCCACAGGGGAGGCCGAGAGGGGAATCACTATCCTTCACTTTCTCTCACCCTGTCTTTGGTTTTCCTTTCCTCCCCGTCTACCAAGCCATCTCTTTGCCTTGATCTCCCTGTTTGATCCCCCTCCAACTGTTTCAGATCCTATTGTTCAAATTTCTTCCCTTCGTAAAGCACAAACGCACAAATACAGTTTAAATTTGTTTGATTCACTGTGTGTGTATGAAGAATCAGGTTGAAACGGTAATAATTTAAGTATATTAGTTGTTTTCATTTGGTCTTTTCTCTGTTGATCAGATCAGTGCTGCTCTCTGCTGGCCAGATGTAGGTCTGGGCTCACAGAGCTGAGCACAGACAAAAGAGAAAGAAAGAACTGACTGGTTATTTTCCTCCCCATCACAGCGGAGAGAAGAAATTCTTTGGTTGAGGTGGATTAACCAGACTATGATACTCACTGCATCTCTTTCAGGTCCATCTTTCTTTTTTAAATGCCTTCTTGTCCTTGGATGTCCACCTCCAGCCCCACACACATTTGATTGATCTGTTTCCTACATAGCATCTTAGTGTTGTTTCACTATTTCATATTTGCCTTCAGTTCTTCCAGAAAACAGACCAATCTATTTCCTTTTCTCCACTTCAATGTGTTCTTTTAGACAATTTAGCTTCTGTGATTTTCAAGCACCAATAATCAATCAAAAGACACCAAATGTTTCTGCTTTACTCAACATCTCCACTGTAGTTTGCTCTGCGAACTCTGCTCAAGGGTGTTTGCGTTGACAGCAGTTGGCTGGTGAGGTAAACTTGTTTCAGAGGCATAAATTATGTTTGATACAACATTTTTATAGACACTATATACAACTTCATTCCTACTCAAGTTTCAGAAAATGTCAACTTATTGAGTTGTTATTAAAGTATAACTGCATCATTTAATCTCTTATAAGAGATTGGGGTGTAAAATTTTTAATATTTTTTTGAACATCCAGTGCCACTGTATCTCGTCTTAACCACACTGAACAACAAACAATCCCTGAAAAGCTCTTTCTGCGTGTCCACCCAGCAGAGTTGACTAGGTCAGTGTCTTGTGGTGAATCTGGCTCTCCTGCCAGGTCAAAGACATTCGCACTGAATAGCACTGAAGCGGAAGGCAGGTGATCTCTGAGCAAAGGCATTTATCTCAGGGTTGAACATTTTAGTATTTTTAGAGTAGGGATTCACAGAGACCTTCAGCTGCCTCTCGGTCAGTTTACAGGCAAATAAAAATGAAACTAAAGCAGCATGATTATTATTGACAAAGAATAAAGTAGCTTCTAAAGTAAATTAGCAAAAATTATACGAATATTAAGAATCATATTTGCACATATGGTTTTCAAGTCTAAACAAGACTGAATTACTAATATGAACATCACTCTTGTAAACTTTATAAATTGAAATAAATAAATAACTGAGAACATTTTCTCCTTAAGTGGTTGGTTTTTATAATATATTATGACAGTAAATGTAATGGTAGTTAACTGATGATGCTTTGGGATTTTGGAAATGGCAGATCATCGACTATTTACTTGTTTTGTTTTTTTTTTTTGCTTCTTTATATAAACGGCCCCATACAGTATAATGACACATTTTTATTTGACTTGATTAGTTTGTAACAGGAATCAAACTATGAACAACACGAGCTGTTGCTCTAATTTGCATGTAAAGCACTTCAATCTGAATCTGTAATCCATCCTGGTGCTGGTGGTGGGAATCTGCAGCAGTAACGATGCTGACTGCCTCCAGTAGGAGCCGCTGCTCAGAGTCTCAGCCGGCTTTGAGTCGCCACAGTCGGTTTATTCATTAGTGGAAATCCGGGATGCTCCGCCGCTGCTGGAAATGCTTCAGGAGGCAAAGGAGCCTGGCAGTCATCTGTGTATGAGGAAACAGTCCTGAAGCTGAAAGTTTCTACGAGCAAAGTAGTTGAGTATGCTCTGCGATGAGGTGGAGTTAAGAAGAAATAGTTTTGGAAAGCTCGGACCGGCAGCTCCTTCGTCTTTGAAGCTCACAAGTTTCAGCAGCTAATGCTAATGTGACGCCATCGATAGCTAACAGGGTTAGCCTAGCTTGCTAGGTAAATAGAGTGACTTTCGGAGTTTCCCGCATCTGTATCCACGTTGTCAACACGGGACCAAGGTTGTTATCGGTTTATTTGTACCAACGTTTAATTTAATTGGATAGCATTCCTATCTCCTGCGAGATGGATGGGTTTTTGTTACGTTACGCACAAAGCTAAATGGCTGTAGGTATCCTGCCCATATGCTAGCTGACGTTAGCTAGCGAGCAAGCCAGCAACTTCTGCAGAGTTTCGGCGAGCTAACAACGACCGCATTGTCGCCCACAAGCAACCTCTGCCATCGAAAGCAATCGACTTGCAGACATGTTTGAAATGGAGACGCATATATCGTGCCTTTTCCCAGAGATCCTGGCCATTATTTTCAGTTATCTGGACGTTAAAGACAAAGGAAGAGTAGCTCAAGTGTGCGCGGCCTGGAGGGACGCGTCCTACCACAAGTCGGTGTGGAGGGGGGTGGAAGCCAAGCTCCATCTGCGGCGGGCCAACCCGTCTCTGTTCCCCAGCCTGCAGACCAGGGGGATCAAGAAAGTCCAGATCCTCAGCTTGAGGCGAAGTCTGAGCTACGTGATTCAAGGGATGCCGCACATCGAAAGCCTTAACCTGTGCGGCTGCTTTAACCTCACGGACAACGGACTCGGACATGCCTTTGTGCAGGACATCCCATCGCTGCGGGTGCTGAACCTCAGCCTTTGTAAACAGATCACAGACTCCAGCCTGGGCAGGATTGCCCAGTACCTCAAAAACCTGGAGGTGCTTGAACTTGGGGGATGCAGCAACATCACCAACACAGGCCTGCTGCTCATCGCCTGGGGTTTGCACAGACTCAAGAGCCTTAACCTGCGCAGCTGCAGGCATGTATCCGATGTGGGCATCGGACACCTGTCTGGCATGACCCGCAGCGCTGCGGAGGGCTGCCTGTCGCTGGAGAAGTTGACCCTGCAGGACTGCCAGAAGCTGACTGATCTCTCTCTTAAACACGTTTCAAAGGGGCTGAACAAGCTCAGAGTGCTGAACCTCAGCTTCTGTGGAGGGATATCGGATGCAGGCATGATCCACCTGTCACATATGACCCATCTGTTCACTCTGAACCTGCGGTCCTGTGATAACATCAGTGACACAGGGATAATGCATCTGGCCATGGGCTCTCTCCGGCTGTCTGGACTTGATGTCTCGTTCTGTGATAAGATTGGGGACCAGAGCCTGGCATACATTGCCCAGGGCTTGTATCAGCTTAAGTCACTCTCTCTGTGCTCGTGCCATATCAGTGATGATGGCATCAACAGGATGGTGCGCCAGATGCATGAACTCAAGACTCTGAACATTGGACAGTGTGTGAGAATCACAGACAAAGGGTTGGAGTTGATAGCTGACCACTTAACCCAGCTCACAGGAATTGATCTGTATGGTTGTACTAAGATCACCAAGAGGGGTCTGGAGAGAATAACACAGCTTCCGTGCCTTAAAGTGTTAAACCTGGGTTTGTGGCAGATGACTGAGAGTGAGAGAGTAAGATGAGAACTCTCCCATTTAGTATACACGTGTTTCATTGTGTACAGTGCTTGGTTTCTTAATTTTACTTTCTATACTGTGACTAAAAACAAGGAGAGGGACTCGGCATTGATCACTGGAATATTGTTCACCTCCGCTGCAATATCCACTCTTAATCTGGCCGTGTCTCATGTTTGTGCTCTCTGTTGAGGTGCATTGTTTAATCTCAGCCAGTGTACAGTTCTTACTATCTAGCTACCTCACCCATCAAACACAGGAGTGCCTACTATTGCTGAATACTAGATTACTTTGCATATTTTTGTGACTCACACCAACTGAGATTTTGTTAATGAAGAAATCTCACTTCAGAATAATATATAGGCATTTTAACTCTTAAAAAGTCTGGATTACTTTGCATTGAAGTTTTGATAAAATGTTTTTTTGGCTGATGTATTTTTTACTTGTGTAACCAATATTTTTTGTATTGAATGACTGTTGTTGACAAAATTGTACTTCAAATTGAAGTGGGTGGATCACTCTTTGTCTGTCTTTGTTTACCTATGTATAGTTGGCTATGTTTCGTATTCCTGAGGAAATAACTATGTGTCAGATGTTCCAGTATGCTACTCTGTCAGAGGTTCATCAACACAACTACAGTAAGGCGTAGTAATTAACAGCTGCAAAGGCTATATGCAATACCTTAAACTGTTCATCAGTGGTTTTTCTCCTGAGGAGCTTCCAATGATAGTGTCAGAGTATTTGTTTAAAAAAAAATAAAAACAGTAATTTAAAATTGTTTTATATTCATAGTAGTGATATTTATGAATAAAGATGGCAAATATGTTTCAATCTTGTCAAGTTGTGTGTTTAACAAATTTGTCAACTTTTTTAGTTTTGACAATAACCTTATGTCTGCAAGGGTTTTGTTTTTTTACAGTTGTGTACATTTTGAAATAGCTTTATATGAGTCTAATGGAAGTTTCTATGTATATGTAGAAAGTTACCCCTAAATGAAATTCTGAGTGAATTATCTCAAAATGCAGATTGTCTTGCTTTCACTCCAGGTAATACTACGATTTTCTAGAAGAAAAAATTGTTACAGAAATATGAAAAAGTAATTTGAGTTTTCATGAAGGCTTTAACGAACACCAATTCAACTTAGAAATTTATTTTCTCAATGTTCTTTGTGGCAGTGCGTTAACATTTATTAGATGAACGTTGGCTTCTTTTTTTTAGAATTTATAGTTTATATGCCATTTTTATTTCTGTAATTTGTTTTGAGAAAAAAAGATGCTTAAAGAAACAAAGGCTTATAACTTATTTATTTACATACATACAAAATCCAAATAACTGACAAACATGTCTTTTGCTTTCTTTTTACAGTTTGATTCTTAACACGAACAGACAGAAGGCAATTACATCTCTTGTACAAATGCAAAAGAAAAGAAACAATTACCATGTACTTGACAGATGCCCCTTTATCAGCTCTTTGTTCCTCAATAAGTAGTCGAGAAAAAGAGATGAGACATTAAGGCAAGGGCAGGGACACACAGGCCAAAGTAAGGGAAATAAAACACTTAAAAAAATGCCTTAGTCTTTCTCTGAACTCATTGGTGAAAGATAAAGGGGTTAGGAATGAAAAACTCATTCTCATAGCTTTGACAAGTACAAAACTCAAGCATCCAACTAAAATCCTCCAAAATCAGAAGTGTTATGTTCAGTATGACATGCTATTAGTCCACTTGAAAAATGTACCTGCCCAAATTTATCTGTAAACCAATCACACACCCAAAGTTTATTTTAAAATTCCATCTATTTTTTGACGTATACTGATGCAGTGTGCAACTGTTTTGTTACGTTACATTATTTCCTCTATTAACAGCAGCCATGATGGTTACTCCATTAGGAGTCAGTCTGCTTTTGACATCAACCATGACAGGACAGGTAAGAACAACAACAACAGCAAAAAGGAGACTGCAACATTGAAATCTCTGGATAATACAATTTACACCATCATGTGCTCAAAATATTTAAAAAAAGCCAATTAGAAATAAATGCAAGAAAAGTACTCTCCCATTACAGTCACTGTTTGAAAACATTTTGTAGTTCACACATTGACAATTTTTTTTTTTTTTTTGACACTTCTTTCCTCAGTTTCTGGCGATGACACAAACTCAACACTTTTTTTGTTCAGAGCAGCTTGCTCTTTGAGATTCTGTGCAAACATTCAATGCATATCCATACAGTAAACATTTTTATATACGTTTGATATTTGAATTTTTATATATATATATATATATATATATATATATATATCTCTAAAGAACATGACTTTCTGCGAGTTATGGCAGTACTGTCACACACATTTTGTCTTGAGGACAAAATTAGACACAAAGGACAACTGCACTTCTTTTAACTTTTCAGTTTGTTTTTTTTTAAAGAACGCACAACACCTTCCACTTATTTACCTTTATTCAGTCACTATATTTTAAATATCACGTTATTTACAAACTGATCTAAAAAGTCAAAATTTGCTGAAAATTGACTTTTATTTGTAAGCAAGTAATGTAGATGCACTTAGTAATTAAAAACCTCAGCTTCAAGATTTCAAAAAATACAGTAAAAGGAGGCATCACTTGCATCTATAAGTAATCTTAAAAACACAAGAAAAAGGGGCATCGCCTGTATTTTTCAATGATTCAGTCTGCCAACCAAAAGAGCAGGCGGGCTTTAAGTAATGTCTATAGAAACTTTGGATGAGACTGAATGGATCAGATCAAAAATTCCCTACATCATGCCTTAGCACCAATATTACAGAGGAATACATATCCCTGCTTTTAGGTCCAGTACTGATTTCTGTGCATGCTCCAAGGCCACTAGAACGTTCTCAAAAGAAACATTGCATACCTCAATAACAAGTGGACGTTGTGCAAAACCATCTTAAACTTAATACTTCACCGAGAATAAAAAGCTTTTTCTTCCCTCTCTCATCTATTGAAAATGTTGTGCAACAATTAAATTCTGATCTTTGATCCGCATCAAAGGTTAGGCCTTGTTCCCCCTCTCATGCCAATGACCCAGCCACATATGACAGTACCTACACCTAATCCTGGCTACATGGGCGCATCCACAGCTCGGAGAGGAAGTATTTGGAGAACATGCTGTGGTATTTGGTTAAGAAGTGATGATTGGCCACTAGCAGCAACGATTTGAAGTCGCTGACTAAAACATAAAACAAGCGTCTACATGGCTCTGTGGTATATACACACTGAACTCAACTCCTTTCCGTCCCCCCCTTGATGTAGCAGCTCCCCAGTTCTCCAAGGCAGAAAGTGCTTTCCTGCCCCATGTGAAGAATAAATCTATCCCTTTGAAGATTTGTGAGAGGAAAGAGGTAAAACACTGAGATAGAAATGGGTGAGGTAACTGTGCTTGATTTGGCAATTCCTGATGTGAATGACGCCATCTAGGGAGAGGAAGGTTGGCAGTAAACTTCAAGACTTTGCGAAAGTTTGCTTCTTTCATCTCAAATCTTTTTTTTCTACCAACGCACCTGTCCCAGACATACAGGTGTCCAATGGTATTTTTTTCAAGTATCCCAAAAGCAAAAATCTAATTTGGGATGTTCACAATTGCAAGAGCATCAAGTCTGATTAACCTCTAGTAGGCCCTTTTAAATAATTTCCCCGAATGCGATTCCACCATGTGGCATGGCCATCATTAAATGAGCATGCCTTCCTGCACAGTGAAAATCTGATATTTGCTCCAAGTTGAAGGAACATCCCTAATTTGATTTCATCAGTATAACACATGAGTCAGGAAAGCACTCGAGAGGTCATGAAAGTTTGTTCTAGGGTGGACGAGGGGAACAAAGAAATAAGAGCTCAGTGGGTGAAATAATGCCCCAGCTTTTTTTTTTGTTCCTTCATAACTTCCTTCCTGGACCATCACCAGATGGAGGTAAGGGCACCTGGGCTCAGCTACAGGTTATGTGAAGACCAGTAGTCAGCCAGGCTGTCTGAGGTCAGAGCTGTCAGCAGGACTCCTCCAGAGCATTGACAACCTGTTCCAGGATATCAGGGCAGTAGTCTGCTATCTGTTGGAGAACAGAGTTGGCATACTCCTGCAGCTCTCCGCTCTCCTTCTCACACACCTCCAGCTCCCGCTCCAACTGGGGAGAAGACAGCAACAATTAGTTTCGTTTTGAACAGATTTATCAAATCCAGCCATTTGCAAAATCCTGCTTCATTTCTAAGAATAAATGCTCTTTGTAAAATATCAACATCTGTTTGTTTAAAAGGTTATCGCTTTAGCACATGAGACTTCCTCAATTACCTGTTCGACACTCATTTTCTGAAGCTCCTCCTCCCAGTCTTCGGGGTTGCTGTCATGGTAGTGAGAGGGTGGGGTGAGCTGGCTGAGGATGCTAGGGTCCCGGTCATGGCAGAGGTCTGTCAGGTGGGCAATGTAGAGCTTCAGTTTACTGCGGTTCTGGGAAAGGGCTAGAAGAGGGGGTATCTTCTACAGAGTGGGAGGGGGAAGAAAAGAAAGTGGGGAGACAGAGAAGGCGGAGGGGAGAGAGAGAGAGAAAAAAAAAAAAGATTTTGTTCAGCTTCACACCCATAAAAGGACTTATGCTCCCGTTGTTTGAGTGTTTGAGCAACAGACACAAGCACAAGACACTATTTGCATGACACACACAAAAATACATTTTCCCCCCACAAGAGATAAACAAAACATCATCATCGACATGCATGCTTATGAATGCAACACTATCTCACATTAGAGAAAACACTCAAGTACATAATAAGCACATGTATTCCTTTTATTTATTTATATGATGCTCGAGAGCATCTTAGAAAAGGAACTTACTTTTCTGATTCTGTTGTACAGTACAACAGTAAAAAACAATGAAAATGTGAGAGCCATTCATTAGCCTTAGAGCAGAGGCATGAGAAGCTAAGGTGCTTTAATGTAAGACGATAAGAATCAAAACACAAAACACAAAAACATGCGCACCACTGATCCCCTGTCCCATAAGCCACTAATAACAAATACATGACCAGAGTTACAGAACAGGATGCGTGGTGAGAACTGCAAAGCAATGATGAAAATGACCATCAACGTAACATTAAGAGAGGAAGAACATGTGATGAAAAGAAAACCACGAGTGATCACAAGTCAACATGCCACAGTAACACAATGAAGAAAGAAAGGTGTGACTGGTCTGACTTTTCACACAAGCTCACCCTTCTGAACATAATGGCTGAGAGAGAGAGAGGGGAAGGTCAAAAGGTTGGCTACGCCCAAATACCCTCCTCATCATCCTGTTAGTCACATGGTAAGCCAATCGCAGCATTAGAAAGGAATATTTGGTTAGTGTGCTTACAGACAAAAAGTTAAGAAGGACCCAAAATAAATAAATAAATAAATGAAATCAGCATTATAATTCCCTTAAGATAGGATCACTTCTATAACAAATCGGATGCAGACCTGTTAAATGTGAAATACCAATATCATCCAGATAATTGATACCTGATCTGGAGAGGGTTTGTGATTCATTTGGTCAGGGGCAGTCTTCAGATGGTCATCCTCATAGTTGTCTGCCATTAACTTCATCCTATTCTGAGTCTGCGAATACAACAAAGTCAGGATTAAAACAAAGACTTATCACAAAAAAAATTTGGGGGAAAGAGAGCAGAAGCCTGATGTCATTACGGACATTTAAAGCTTATTTAGGAAATAAATAAAGCTGCTTATTTTAGTATTTCAGCATTTTCGGCAATCGGGGGGTGTGGTGATAACCCAGCAGTATCTAGTAATAAAAAAGTGTAAAATATTACCATAAAAATCATAGCAAAGTTGCTGAAACTACAACTATATGTGACACACACGCATAAGTCAGCCCAGTTGACTTAGGGCTGATAAAAAACTAATCATCCATCATACTGACAAAAACATTTATATACTACAGAAAGTGTATTATCCTACAATCATTCAAAACTTTCTGTATGAATATTCAAGTACTGTGTTTCAGTTTTAGTATATATACAAATTTATCTCTTTAATAAATCATCTTAAGTTATGACAATAGTATCTTTCAACAAAAATTGAAGGAAATAATCATTTGATCATACAAGGGCCTGAAGTGATGAGATGTCTTGGTCACGTGTTTTCCTCATTGTGAAGCAGAGAAGCCCTCCCTACCTGCTGCTTAAGCTGTTGCATCAGTCTGTCCTTCTCTCGCTTCAGCAGAGCCACCTCATCCTGTGTTTTCTTCTTCTTAGACGAGGACAACTCCAGAAGGGCGATGTTAGCATCCTTTTCACTGATAGCAGCCAACAGTGCCTCCTGCCTGTTAAATGGGGGTGACACAACATGGCATTTTACCACACAAGTAAATAGCTCAATTATCATTTATAATTCATTGCACAAAGTCATCTTGCCGGCTGGGGATTGAACTGGCTGACATTTTACAAGATGAAGGTAGCAATCAATAATATAGGGTGTGCTCCATCCAAATGGGTGTGCACGTGAGTTTACTTACTTCATCTCCAGCACCTCCTCCAGGTGTTTCCTGCGCTCAGCTCGAAGGGTTGTCAGGTGGGCTTCTTTCTCACACAGAGACTGCTGAGTGGAGGCCAGCTTGGCCCTCATAGACTCCAGCTCCTGCTTCACCTTCTCCATGGCCCCCAGCAGCTCCTCCATCTGGGAACACACACATACAATCAATGCTATCATGAATACAGTAAGAGCATGTGCTCTAAATCCATCAGCACAGAGCTTTTCAGGAAAATACAGGAAGAAAGTACAAACTACTCTAATAAGAGGCAGGGGCAGAATTCATGTGGCCTATTTGGAAAGAATATCACTAAAACACAAGTAACTTTAAATTACAGCACTAAATCTCATTTACCTGTTATTTACTTAAAAAGGCACAACGGTTTCACTGTCTTACATCAATATATACTTCAACTACAGGGAACTGAATAAAAGTGAATAATTCATCTCCAAATATTTTATGTTATTGGCTACTTGGCATATGAATGAACCAATTAAGTATGCTTTATAAAGAAACAACAGGTAAACAAAGTAGCATCAAAATTACATGGACTGGAAACAACAGCAACACTTTGCAGACATGACTTAAAGGCACCAAAAAATAACCAAATTTCATAAAAACGTTTATGGAATGGCTATGCATCAGACTACATCAACTGCAGAGGTGTTGCCATTATTGTATCCTTCCCATGTAAGCGTTGTTGCTCACTGATGGAGGTCACTCATACTGGGCTCATACCTTAGACCACTTAAAGTGGGCGAGGTTGGACTCATGCATTGGTTTGAGTGAGTGCTTCTGAGAGGCAGTGTGTAGCAGAGAGAAAAGAGAGAACCATAAGCAACGATAAAAGAACCAAGAAAGAGGAGGAGGCCAGAAAGGAGGAGGAAGGTGAGGAAGGGATGTGAAACACCACAATGGCAGCAAATAGGTGAGGGAGAAAGATTTGTCAAACAATCCTGTAGATAGGTGTATAAAGAAGTGAAATGTATGAACCATAGATGTGATCCTGTGGCTTGATTAATATTGCTGTGTCATGATTTTGCATGTGTTCTGGGGAAAGGGAGGATTGCCTACCTGTTTCTCCTGCAGTGACCTAGCAGCCTCCTCCTGTGCAAGCACCATCTCACGCTCAGCAGTGATCTGAACACTTTCTCTAAGGGCCTCCTCCAGCTCCTCTATACGCTCTGTCTTCTGACGCAAAGTATCCTTCAGGGCAGGAGCAGAAGATGTCAGTGCCAGGAATTGCAAATATTATTGCAGGGTACATACAGTCTAAGTGATACACCATTAGCCTTACCTTCACTTGCTGGGAGGTCTCAGACAGGTTGTCCTCCCTCTTTCGAGCCTCCTCCATGAGTCGAGCGTTCCTGCTTTTCTCCACCTGCTCCTTGTGCTTCAGAGATGCCACCTTCTTCGTCTGGTCCTTCATCTGCCTAAAGGTCCAACATAGGATACATGAATAGGATTTATGTACATGTACAACTCAGTCCATGGTACTACTTGACGAGAAAAGCATTTTTCCCGATGAAAAAATAAAAAATAAATAATAATAAAAAATAATAATAATAATAATGGGGGAAAAAATTAAAATAAAGAGTTTAAATAGAGGAGATGCTTGGCAATATTTGACACCACTGCAAAGAGTCCATTTTTGATTTGACATTGGTGAAATAAAGCAATAGGAAGGTGAAAGAGGAAAATGCGCATGAACAAAAGTAAGACAAAAGTAAGACTTCAGTATGTCAAGACAAAGCAATTGCTTCTGGCACAACAACTTAAGTAACGAGAGATGAAGAGAAACAAATGGAGAGAGAAGTTAAGAGAGGACAAAGAGTGAAAAGATGTCAGAGGAAGGGGGGAAAAAAAAAAAACCAAACAAACAAACAAATAAATACTAACCTGGAGGCCAAACTGGTAGAGAGAGATTTCCGGTGTAAAGACAAGAAAGCAGTAAAGAGAAAAACAGACTCAGACCAAGAAAATGAGCACATACGAAGAAAAAAAAAAAAAAAAAAAAGAGAGAGGAAGAGCAGATGCCTCACATGCCTCAGCACTAAGATTAGAGCTTGCATATCGGTGTCTTTGATGTTACCAGTTCACAAAATTCACCAGGATAACACAGTCACAGAAACGTCAAATGAAAGACTGTTTGCCTGTATCAATAACTGTAGCTGTAACATTCACCAAATTACCCTTCAAAGCAATACCTCCAAAGTGCTAAATGGCAGGTGGCCAAATTACATAAAAATCCATCATTAATGTACCAGGGGCAACAGTCTCCAGGGTGATATGAAGTTACGGAGGGAAAATGTAATCACTTAACACAAGAACAGTGGTCACCAGCGCAAGCTAACAGATAGCAGAAAGCTCAGCTGCCAAACAACACAGAAAAGATTACATAAAAGACCCATTTGAGAGACATAACAAAATCTCTACATTGTGAAGATTAGAGAAGATACTTTTTTCAGTGCCAACAATCAGAGACCTGAGGCACAAAAAACTGACAAGGTTTCATTACCTTCTGAATAGAGAGGGAACAGAGTTTGACCAAAGAGTCAAGTCCACATCTTTGAGATTTATTTTACATGCATGTTTGCACGCACCTCTCTAGCTCACTGATCTTTTTATCTTTGTCATTCTTCTCATTCTCCATTTCCCGAAGGATCTCCAGTAGGCGGTCCACTTCAGCCTGGGCCTTCCCAGAATCCTCTTTGTGGCGGGCCACTTCCTGCTCAAGGTTTCTAATGCGCTCAGCCAACTCAGTGTTAGCTTGAGCCTCCAGCGCTGCATTTTGAGCCTGAAAGAAGACACAAAGCTGTTTAGAAATCTGCTCTTGATTAGAAAACTAATTAAAAAACAAAGCAGAATTGCATTATGATAAACTTGTCACATCCTGGCTGTGCGAAGCAGCGTACTCTCTTGAGCTGGTTTTCTAGTTTGAGGCACTCCTCCTTCTTCTGTTCCAGAGTGATCTCCAAACTCTTGAGTTTTGAGTCCTTCTTCAGACCTGAGGAGGCCAGGGATGATGCATGCTCCTTCAGGTCCAACAGTGAGGTCTGCAAACATATACACCCACACGTGAAGCATGAGCATAAAAGAATAGGTATGCCTGTTTCAGCTTGGAGACTGCAAATGCATTAGCTCCAATACAGTATACAAAAGTTTGCTGGTTTTTGTGTGAACATATATTTTTGGAAGTGTTTCTCACCTCTCTGTCTGACAAGTCTCCCTGCAGTAAGCTCAGTCTCTCCTTCAACTCTTTCAGTTCCTTCTTTGTACAGTCGAGCTCTTCTGTCTTTTCCCGGTCATCTCTGTCTCTCTGCTCCTTTAAACGCTCAATGATGCGCTCCTAGTTAGAGGTAAAGGAAATAACACATCTTCATAAAGTTAACTCAACACATATTTTTGCTAAATGAACACAAATAAAAAACTAAAAAAAAAGTTTATGGCACTGTTTACATTTGACTTTTACTGGAAATGAAAGCTAAAGCACTAGTCTGTGAGTTAGTGAATACATAAATTCACCTTTTCTGCAAGAGATTCCTCTAGTGTTGTGAGAGCAGTGTCAGTGTTGGAAGTATCTGCCTGCAAAGACTTCACTCTCTCCTTCAGGCTGCTCATCTGTTTCTCCTTGTCCCTCAGCTGTTCCTGTAGATTCTCAATCTATAAAGCAAACAGAAACAACCATCAGTCAAATGCACAGACTGCAGGACATGCAGTCTTTCTCATTTTTGTAACCATTTCACACAACAAACAACAACTTTTTTTTTTTTAATGACTTGTAGGGCAAATCACCTTCTTCTGTAGAACATTAACTTTGCGCTCCTTGACCTCCAGCATGTCCTTGAGGTCGTGGATTTCTCCATTAAGTGTGCCCTTCTCTTCAGACATTTCTTGTATCTGCTTGCTTTTCTTGTTCAGAGTTGCCTCTTTTTCTTCCAAACGCAGACGCAAGGCATCAACCTGGCCAAGAAAAGACAGAGAACTTATAGCCAGACACTGTAACTGTGTCCTTATTAAAAAAAATGGACAAAAGCAAATAAAGATTTGTTTACTTTGGGTAAATTTGCACTTTTTCTGTATTACTATCATTCTAAAGTAGGAGGGAAAAAAATCTCTCCCCTCACTGCAAAAAAAAAAAAGTATTCACCTTTTACACTCTCTGAGTGTATAAAGTGTAAAAGTATATATTTGCTGTACCTCTGTCTGTAAGATGGCAGCCCGCTGCTCTTTTGCTGTAAGAGACTCTTTGAGGACTTCAATGTGTTGCTTGCTGTCTGAGAACTGGTTGGTGAGTGTCTCAAGCTTTGTTTGCAAACCAAGTAGCTCAGTGTCCTTCCTGGATAAGTCCTGCTTCACCTGTTCCATCTGAAAAACAAAAGGCAGAGATTGAGAAATATAGACATACACAGATTAATACAGTATTACCGCAGTTTAGCCACACTGAATGCCATGTTGTCTCTGACCTTATTCTTCATGAACTTGGTGTGGCTGCGATAAACCTCCATCTGCTTCATCTCCTCCTGACGCTCCTCACAGCTCAGAAGTCCATTGGATTTCAGCATTAGCACTTCCTCCTCCATGTCCCTCAGGCTCCGCTCCATTGAGTTGATCTTTGCATCCTTGGGTGATAGAGAGGAATTAACACATGCACTACATGCACATCATCACGCATATATTTAAATGCACACCTTCATGTCGATGACAGTCTGCAAAGCCTTGGTTTTGGTGGACTCGGGGGTTCCTTCAAATCGACGATGAAGTTCCTGTTAAGTCAAAGAGGCTGCATGTTGCTCATATTGATAAACTTAAGTGTCTATGTGATGTTCAGATAGGACAATAAACAGTTAATACCATAACAATAGAAACAGGCACACATTACTCATGGTTGTATTGAGCTTTACCTCTCTTAGTGCAGAAATCTCTCTGTCTCTCTGGTCCAGTAAACTCTCAAGGTGATGCCTATGCATCTCTGCATCAGCCAATCTCCTGGTCCGCTCCTGGTCCTCCTCTGATGCTTTTGCAGAAGGCCCTGACAAAACATAGACATCTGGTTATCAAAATGAAGTCTTGAAAAAGAAAGTCTTTTTACAGTGAACTACAATCATCAGCCATGTGATTAACTTGCACTGGCTGACAAAGGAGCTGAGACCAAACGGCTACACACAGAACTTAAGAGTAACTCTAATTTATTTGGTAGTCTGGTTTTATTTAAACTAATGGGTTTAAATCACTCTTGTGTTTTCTTCTTAATCTTCCATGTTGTAGAGACAATCTCAGTATTTTGTATCAATGAAACTATAACACTGAATTATTCTGAGTAACTCCTATGATGGAAGCACTTTTTAAAATCAACCCAAATGGCATTCTTGGGTTTTTAGGGCATCATTATGATCAGTTTATGGTGAATAGAAACCCATATTTGGCCATCAGGGGAAATGCTTGCCGTTTAAATGAAGGTAAACGAGTAAGAAGTACAGCCACTCTCCGTGATAATCTGAGTCTACAATTTACTGTAATCAAATATGTTTGAGAGAAGCCAGCACACTATTATTATTTTTTTGGTGGCCTTTCTGGTTTGATAGGACTTGAAGTGGGACAGGAAAAGGGGGGGAGAGAGAGAGAGAGAGAGAGAGAGAGAGAGCAAAATGATGGTAAATGACACCGGCAGGAATCAAACCACTTGCTATGACAAGGACCTTGTAGCCTCCTGTTAATGAGGCGCATGCCCTACCTGCTATTCCACCGTTGCCCCAGGACATTATTTTAAAAATATTTTCTTTTTTTATTTATTTGTTTTTTTAGTATGAACAAATCAGAATGTATTGGCCAGTAGGGGAAAGCCTATAAACCTGATTCTTAATTCCACTCCAAGTTCAAGACTACCTTTGCTTTGCAGCATCTCCAGAAGTTTCTTAATGGATTCATCTCTGGCTCCAAGGGTTTGCTTCTGTGTGTCAATCCTCAGCTCCATCTCCTCCAAGGTCTTTCTTAGGAGGAAGAGCTCTTTGGCCTGCCTCTCATGCTCGGCCTGTAACCTTCGGAAGTTTTCCTCTGTTGGTTCAGATGTCAGGGCCAAGTCCCTGCCTTGGCTGGCAGGATCTTGCTGAAGCAGCTGGTTCAGGTCCCGTTGGATCCTCAGCTCATCCTGAAGAGCTTGAACAGTCATCTGGAGATGCTACAGACAAATAAAAGACATGTGTACCTGGTAAATACATCTATATACCCT
Source organism: Echeneis naucrates (assembly GCF_900963305.1). Taxonomy (NCBI): domain Eukaryota; kingdom Metazoa; phylum Chordata; class Actinopteri; order Carangiformes; family Echeneidae; genus Echeneis; species Echeneis naucrates. The sequence goes on along the minus strand of NC_042526.1, from coordinate 10,220,871 downwards.
CTTTGCTAGACTTTGTTAGAAAATGATTTACACAAGGTAGATGAGGTGCTGAAATATTGATAATATGAATAACACAGGCGCATCCATTGGCTGTGTTTATCTAATAATTCTCAGAACAATATTAGGTTGCAGCTAGTAAAAATTCACCCTCTAATCATGACTGAAAACGTAGCAGTGACCTGACAGATACAGCACCAACAGCCAGGCTTTATGTACAGTGTTACAGTTCAAGCCCAGACAAATACAAATGGTGAAACACAATCAGGCCAACATAGTATTGCATTGTTCATGGCATCTGACGCCACGGACACTTGGCATGGTTGCTGTGAGACAGAAACACAAGGCTGCGTTGCACTCTGGTCTGAACCAGCTGTGAGCGTTTCAGACGACAGAACAAAGAGAGAAGTCAGTGTCTGCCTTCATTTCTCTCAGTCCTCCCCCTCCCTTTCCTTCCTTTGTCATTCTCTCCTTCTTCCACCAGCACACACTTCTATTCTTCATACACAGCATTCATCTGCCTTGTCTGCTCTCATTCTCTCTTCCCACCAATACTCTCACCTTTCCTCTTAACTAACACCCTCCATCACCTTCTCCACCCCGTGACTAAGGCTGACTCACTGCTGTGACTGCACTGATCCACCCTCCAATATACACACAGCCAGATGCATGCTCAGACAAGCACAAACACACACACGCACAAACACACACACACACACACAGAAACACACACCCCTTCTACCATCCCTCCCTATATTCTCAACCTCTGCCTGAGGAGAGATAACAGTCAGGCATTTGAGAGAGGACAAAGCATAGCAGACATGATTAACTAACTTAAGTGATCTAAACATTCAGTCTTAATGACAAGCTGTATAGACATCTGAATGGTTAAGAATTTTTCTTAAAACTCCATCTTATCATTTAAATGTTGTATCTGGTACAAGAACATTACTGTTACTGTGTATTAGCTAATAAAACAAGCATTTCACAACATCTTATGTTGAAAGCGATTTCTGACCCATGTGTTTACTAATATTTAGCTATTATTATTATTGTTATATTACTACTACTACTACTACTACTACTTGTACTTATTTAAGAAATAACTGATGATTAATAAGTATCTGAGCTTCTTCAATGAGAAAACAGAGGACAGCCATGTCACTGTCATTCTATCAAACACTATGTAGATTATAAGACATTTTACTCATCATGATGGAGAGAATAGCCTTGTAATTGGGATTTGAAAGCACGAAGACTAGTGAATGTATGAGTATGGCAACCACATGAATGCATCAAAGCTACACATGCACATGAGGATTAACACACAACTGCCAATATTAATTGGATCTATGTTCTTGCAGTTTGCTAAGCACTGTTTTAGTGTCTGTGTCTACGCTTTCAGCTGCACATGTGCCAGCATGGGAGTTAAGGCTGACATCTTTAAATTACAGCACCCACTAATTCGCCCTGTGCTAGTCGGGCATTACTAGGAATTAGTCCACAATGTGATTCTGTGAATCAGCAGGAGTGAAACAGAAAATTACACAGGTCAGCCCCACCATTAAGAATCACAGGAAAACAAAGACTATTGCTCTTCATTACTGAAACTCAATTTGCTGTTACCAAAACAGCAGGTTTAAATATAGATTTTATGGGCATATATTCACCTGTTACATATGTGCATACAGTGTCTACGCATGCGTGCAGGGCTACACACATTGATGAGTAACAATGCTGCTTAAAATCTGGCTAAGGAAGAGAAGAAGAAAAGAGAAACTGACATAACAAATCATGGCAAATACAGGGTACTTGAAGTGATGGGATACTGCATCAGAAATGAAGAAGTCAGTTGGATGAATAGCAACTCATTTTGGAGGGAGAAAAAACCTGCTTTAACTGAAAAAGGAAATATCATATCATGGGCTCATCTCTGGTAATCTCAAAAGTAATCCCACATATAGAAACCATCACTCTTGTAAGTGTTCTTCCATCTAAACCCAGGCTACTCTTACCACTTGTATTTAAAGTGAGTTTAGCTTTTTGGAGAAAAATTGAATTCTGAAGATTTGGTATAAATTTCTGTAGGAAAAAAAACAAAAAACAAAAAACAATTGTAACATGTATTTATCAGATTCTTGGTCATTATAATGTGTGGTAAATCACTGTTGTCCTACTTTTTAGTTCAATATTGTTGAAAGGCAGATAATAATTGTGTACTGTTATTACTACTTTTCCATGATTGAAGGCCATTTTTAAGATTGCCTTTTCTGCAGTTTTGAAAATACATAAAACATACTTAGTTTTACATATGCACATACTACACAGTTTGATCCTGTTCACCACATCCATGCTAATGCAGCCATTATATTTACGGCTTCTCTCATATGTTAGGCATGAGAATATAAGCTGTGTATAAGAGGATTAACTAGACATTCAAATTCTAACCTATGTAGTAAAAGAAACAAGATAGGGGGAAACATGCTTGCAATAAAGCTGAAAAACTGTAAAATGCACGTTTATAGTCAAACACCTCTGCTCAAGCAGGGTGATAGCTTTGTTCTCAGATATGTGCTCAAACTCATTTATGCAATCTCACCAAAAAAAAAAAAAAAAAAAAAAAAAAAACAAACAAGGTAACACTCACCTGTGCTTCATCTTGAATAACACGGTATTGTTCCTTCCAGACAGCAATCTTAGAAACCTCATCTTTCCTAAGAGCTCGCTCTTTCTTTAACTCTGGGCTCCAAAAGGTTTTGATAGAATTCATGGAGGAGCTGAGCTTGCTTTCTTTAACTTCAACTTCCCGTCGCAGCATCTCATTCTCACGTAGTACCTTTCAGAGCAGGATAAAACAGTAGCACATTATTGCTAGATACTGTGATATAGTAAATCAACCCTAGAAAATAAGCCTTGACATTTCCCACATTCTTGTTAGAGAGTATTGGAAAACCGAGAGTACATCATTAAAATACCTCTTTAAGTTGGGCTTGCAGGTCAAGTATGGTGTTGTCTCTCGCCTGCCTGAGAGAATGAGGTACAGTGGAGGCCATGTGGTGGTCCCCAAAAGCTAGAGCATCACCTGCCATCATGCCTGCTGGCAACACAGCATTGGCAGGTGCTGAGGTGGAGATGTTGGGAGTGCTTGCAGCCACCACTCCACTGCTACCCCGCGACCCATATGTCACCCTTTGTCTTCCCATGGTTGTCACAGTCCCACCACTTTTAGGAATGTGGTCCCCTGCCATGGCAACCTCATTGTCACTCAGGTACATTGGGCCTGAGGTGGCATACGCAGCATTCAGGGACTGGATGTTCTCCATTGAAAGCGTCTTGCCTCCTGCTCCTCCAGGTCCGCCACCACTGCCTCCAGTACTGTTGGTACGACGGTGCCCCATCCGAGGAGAGCGGGGAAGGCGAGGAGAACGGCCAGATCCCTGGTTAATATTTCCCCCTTCATCTCTCCCTCCACTATGGTTGGCATCCCCTCTGCCAACAGAGCGGGCACTACCATACATCTTCTTATAAAAATGGAGCTGACTAAAAAAAAATGTATGACGTTGAATGTCTGTTATATACTTTTTTTTTATTCTGTGGCTGTAACTTTCAGTGACCCTGTTTCAACTGGAGATAGTCAGCACAATGTTCATGATAAAAAAAAAAAAAAAAAAGTCTTCCCCCTTCCAACAGGAGCAAGCCAGTGTCACACAAATCTGCGAAGAAGACACAGTTGTTTCTGGTAAACTTCACAACATACATACATTAGCTGTTATGAATGAATAGTCAAAATGGACAATGTAAGACTGAAGACAACTGAATTATTAATCAAGCCTAAATAAATCAATGGCTTTATCATGCAGAGTCCAGTGAGTGTCACTGACGGTCTCTAGCTATCTCCAGAAAATGAGTCTTAACTGGATTCCTTCCTGCAAAACAGACAGTTATGTAACTGAAAAAGATTCACTCCTAAGAATAAATATTTTACCCTGAAGGAATCCCTCAGTACAGTCTTTCCTCATCGGTAATTCAAATATATACTTGTAAGCAGATGTGGAAATGCTTTAGAGCCACTGGATTTGGGTTTATCCTCATCAGAGGTTGACCTGGATAGTGTAACGTTGGATCTGTTGGTAAGGAGCATTTCAGTGTAAACTTTATCTCACGTTACAGGAGTTATATTTCACCTATCTTTTTGTGAGCCGGACAGGCTCTTCTGGGTTTTTTGTTGTTGTTTTTTTCTCTCTCGGTTTTACGTTTTCTTTTACACTGAATTTCCACCACAGCAATTTAACCAGACAGTCTGCGTGGCCTTGCTAGCAGCTAGCGTCCCGTTAACATACCGGCTAACAGTTAAGGTTCACATTTTGCGGTTAAATACGTTTTACCTCACAGTTGTTGTCGTTTTACTTGCAGAGATCGGACACATTTTTCCCCCGGAGGACGCAATCTGGAATAAATTAATCATTTTTTCAATGTGCTGACGCTGTGGACTGAAACTAGCAAGGGAGGCAAAGGGGATTGGTCCATGGTGGACACTGAGGGAAAAATCTCTTCCATCTTGTAATGTTTTTGCACAAATTGAAGTAATACCCTGACACAAAGACAGTAACATGCCCGATGAGATTAGTTAGTTAAATGCTGTGTCAATTTGTGACGCATTAAGGCAGAAATAAACCATTTGTTTCACAATCATAATGACAACGAACAGGGTCTGCTTTGGAGACACCCATATCAAACCATATCCATTTTCTCCCTCCTCCAGTGAGCCGATTCTCGTTTTGTGACCCGGGATTCTTCATTCACAGAGCTGTTAATCCACTCGATATAAGAAAAAGGAGCTTAAATATCAAATTCACACATTTAGCGTTAGTTCGACCTGACAGATGGAGGTTTGTCCAGCCAGTTGATACGGTCAACCAGAACCACTATTTTTTTTTTCTCGGTAACACAATAGCCAGTGGAGAAACCCTTCTCATGCAAACTACCTTTCTCGTAGTCGGGTAGAGCTCAAACTGGTGCCAGTTACGAATCCTCTGTCAAGTGGATAAAAATCAGCTGCAAAAACGGTCATTTTACGTCAATTACTCAGTAGATGTCTATCTGATTTTCCCATCTTTTCACCAGCAGGACCAGCGGCTCAGGAGAGCCAGGGCGCCTCAGTGACGTCAAGACTCCTGTGCGCGCCCACGACCGTCCCTCTCGCCACGCTTGAAATTTAAACGCGCGGTCACGAGCTGACAGTGAGAGGATTTGAGGGAGGCCTGTTGAAATTTTGACAAAGACACATTGCTTTGAATAAATATGACTGAAGAGCTAGAAGGTATCGCTTCGCAATTCATTGGTAAACAAACGCCATTTGGTAGTGATGTTTTATTATTACTCAGCCCAGAACGTCTTCCTCTAAATTTGACAGTAAATTTTAATTAAACAAAGGAAATTTACTATTTTCATCAGTTCTCATTTTATTTTGGGTGAAATACTGTATAGTCGGAGGCAGACATGGCATGAGGAGTACTGATGTGTCGCTCGTGAATGATTCATTCATTTGAACTAATCTTTGGTATGAGTCCCAGCTCCCGAGCAGCCGGGATCTAGTCAGGGGGTCTGGGTGAAAGTCAGAGACAAGAGGCATGGTTGTAGGCAGCAGCCCCCAATGAGTGATTCATTCTCTTTTCCCTGGTCTGCGAATGTGAACTACAGGTTCAGATTCATTCACGAACAGGTATTACTGGGGAGGAGCACTACCTGACAGTGGCATGAAAGTTAACGTTAGCTATGTAGCAATGGGATGGATGTTTAATTTGCCTTTCCATTGGAACAAATTAATACTCTATGGGTGACCAGGTAGGCTAAACTTCAGCTTCAGCTGTGGCCCAAAAGGGTGCTCGATAGCAATGAACGAGGTGAACGAATTGCTTGAAAAGGGATTCGTTAATGTTACTGCATGGGATTAAAAGACCTGAGTCAGTAAAGTGATCCGAACTTCCCATAATACACACCAGCAGGGGGCAGTGCTTACCGCTACGACCGAAACTGTTGCTGTAAGGAAATATAATATACTTTCCGATCTTTTTTTTTTTCAGTAAACAAAAATAAAAGAAATTGAGCGGAATTGCAAATATATTTATCTTCTGCCTTTCAATGGTTGTTTTTTCAGTCGTTAATGTTTATAAAAAAATTGTGTGATCAAAGTATTTTTTCAGCGTCGGTATTAATAAAATAGGTAATCAATACGAATTATTTTAAAATCTACTTTTAATTTATCTTAACAGACCTGTGGAACTGCATAGAAAAAAGTAGGTAAAATAAAAATGAAGTACGAGGGCATATGAAATATAATGTGTATAATCCTTTCATAAATGCGCTTCAGATTGATTCTTATGTCTTATGATTTTGGTTATGAGGTCATTCTTCACCGGCGCAGGCGCTTTCGCAGAAAGCCGTTTCTACATCAATATGTAGCAACTGAAAATGAGCCCAAATAACCCATTTCTGATCTTCGCCAGCTGTATAACTTGTCCTCTTTGCGCTTGAGGATAGTGGTACATGTTTCTCTGTAACAGACAGAATCACGTCGTGGGCACGATTTCAATGCCGATGACCGCTAGCTGTGTTGTGGATACGATACTGAGGTAAGGTCGCTGTCTGCCACCCGGCACCGCTAGCTAAGTGCTAAATGCTAAAACTGTTAGCCAAAACCAGAGATATAAACGAAAGGCAGCTAACGAGTTATCGAACAGATGGCCACCGAAGGTGGACGTGGTCAGAGGGTCAGAGTATAATTTACTTTGCTTGGTAACAGCAAGCGGACCGTCCGCGCTATTACCCCCCCACCCCCCAACAAGATAACGTCAAATTGAATGGGGCCAGCTTTGTGGGCCCTCAGTAACAGCAGTGTAGCTAACGCGAGCTAACTGCGTAGCAGTAGCGCTAATTGTCACCGCTTGGTAGCTTTTCAACCGGCGTCACAGCGCGACCGTATCCGGCGTGTTAGCTCGGCTTGAGATGTGAGTCACTCAGGGATGGATGGTGGACATGGATACGGTAAACTTGTCTAAATACAGTAAACGCTCATTATTAACGGTTAAAGATATTTTTAAACACATTACGGGGCAGCTACGTGAAGTAATCGATGTGTTTCTGAACACAGACCGATGTGATTTCAAACTAATGACGTGACAGGAAAACAATTCATCGCTGGTTAACGTCTCTCTGGTTAAGGATTAGCTGACGCCAGCTAACTAGCTCTGTGCTAGCTGTAATCGTTAGCGGGCTAACAAAGAGCCGTTGCTCCTCCTTGCTTTGTATGCTCGATGTAGTCGTTTCAAGTGGCTATGGTGTCACCTATAAGACGAAGAGGAAATTGGTATGTAAGGCGAGATTTGTGTGAATTTGACTGCCAATTGAATTAAATTGGCCTGTCTGCCGTTTTATTAACCGGGTTATTATTGACGCTAACATTGACATTTCGTCTTAACATTGTGACTGCCTTCGCTTGTAATGGCAGCAAACATGGCAGGGTATAGATGACTAAGAAGTAATAAGATTGTCATTGCAAGCCTGCAAATAAATACAATCATAATCTAATTTAATTGTACTAGTCTTCTGCAGCGCAGGTTTAATGTAGTTAGGTCTTAAAACTGTGTCCTGAAGCCTTTTCGCTGTTGAACCTGGTCTTGGTTAATATGTTTTTTATTTTTTTTTTTTGTTTTTTTGTTTTTTTTTAACCCTAAGACCAGTGTATATCATTCCTTAAACTGAAGACTGAGAAACACTCAGCTGTCAACTCAATTATAATGTAATTATAAGGCTTAATTCATTGCTTCTGCCCCAAAGAACAAATGTGAGGTATTGAGAGGTTAGTATGTAATTCCTAAGGGATATTGCATTTGGATGCATTTTGGATTTGTCACCAATTGCTTAAATACTCATTCTATTCATAATATAATTGAATATGTGATGCTTGCAAAATAAGTATTTTTAATGTTTAAATTGGCCACAGTTGAAATGTGTATATATAAATGTGTATATATAAACTTAAAATTTCACTGAAGTGAAACCAAAGCGAAAGTAAACATGTTACTTACTACACCTGCTATGTCCTTTGGTAGATAGCATGTTATCAGGGCAGCAACCTTAAAGACAGATTCTTAATTTATAAAACTGTGCTTCATAGGTGGTTCAGTGCAGTATATTGGAAAACCATGCCTATTGTATTTGTGTGTGTGTGTGTGTATGTGTGTGTGTGCGTCATCTGTGCTTATGTGTAAAGCAATTTTATTGAACTTTCTGTATACCCTTCTAACCCTTGTGAATACTTAGACTACTCTCTTAATAATCTTGTTGACATAATGTTGGTTACTTTCCAAAAGGCTTTCAAGGCAACTTTTGTTTCCTTTATTCTTTTACAGTGAAACTGGACTCGAGCATATCTGGAGTGTGTGGCCATTCTACCATTGCCTACAATAGGAAGTTTGGGGCCTGTTGCAGGCTGTGATCATTTGTTCCTCACCAGTGATTCCTTATGCTTGAAAGAAGCTGCGCTCTGTCTTCTACAGGATGGATGGTGTGGACCTAAAGAGACTTGTTTGTCAAAATCAGTACTCCGTATTCTATAGTGGTGTTCAGTCTTTTTCCATTTACAAGAGAACACCTCCTATCTTACAACTCCAGCCCCTGCATTATATATATATATAAAGTCCATCTTTGAGCAGTAAAAAAGAAAGCCAGAGAAAGAGGCCCAAAGACTTTCTATCTATCTTACTTTTTAAAGCACAGATAGATACTGCTTATATTAGCTTGTATGATGGACATGGATATATACTTGTTTTAATTATTCAGTTATTAATACCCCCTTACTCTCAGTGTGGGTGTTGGGATGTCGGAAATCCCAGACGATAAAATGGTGAAGTTCCTTGCTCCCCCCCAGAAGAGTGGAAATGGCCCAAGTTCTGGTTCAGATTCTTTGGTGAGTGAATGTCGGCCAGCAGAAGTGAGACGCCGGCATCATACCATGGAGCGAGATCGTTGTAACCCTGAACACCGTTTCTTGCGCCGCAGCGTTATCAGTGATTCCAATGCCACAGCATTAGCTCTCCCTTTACCAAGCAAGATCCCTATCCCTGCACCTCCACGTGTTCAGCTATGGGAAGCCATCCCCCAGCGACAAAAAACTACTGTTGCTGCTCATTTGCCAAGGACTGAAACAAGTTTAGCTCAAAATCAGTCTGCTGATATTGAAAGGAGAGGGGAGGAAGGAAAGGTTACCGAAATAGCCAAGGTGGATGTTGTGCCTTCAAACCAGGAGCCAGTCAGTGTACGAGATATCTGTGATGGAGAGGTGGTGATAGCAGCTCACTCTGCACCAAGCTTAGGAAGAGAATTGCCAAGTCAAACGGAGCCTGAAAACACCACTGAGGTGAAGGTACATCATGAAGAAGATGGGGAAGGAGAGGATAAGGACTCTGCAAAGGCAAGAGCAGAAGCAGAGCTGAGAGAAGCTGAGAAAAAAGTGCAGGATGACATTGAAGAGGCAGAAATCAAAGCTGTAGGAACATCACCAGATGGGCGCTTCCTAAAGTTTGATATAGAAATTGGACGTGGCTCCTTCAAGACCGTCTACAAGGGCTTGGACACTGAGACCACAGTGGAGGTGGCCTGGTGTGAGCTGCAGGTATGAAGTTGTGATAACCATTATTACATACCTTTTCTTACTACTGTCACTGTCATTTCAATGAATTTTTTACTGAAATCCTGTGCTTTTCTGCTGTACATTAGCAGTTTAGAGGACATTAGTTACTCGTGTTTCCCCATTTGAATTGAATCACATCCAATTGTTTTACATCTTCTTTTGTTTAGGCCTGCTTTTAACAGATAGAGTCAAATCAATGTAATTTCCTTCCACACTGTTACCTGAGCTATAACCTCTGTCATTTCCTGTTTTGTTGTTCACATTGCATTTTGCAGCTAAAAATGCAAAAAAAAAAAAAAAAAAAAAACCTTTATTCAGCTTTTTTGGCATAGTTCATCTTCATTCCACACCGCACCTAATCGTGAGTGTGCTTCACACATTGGGGAATTACCAGAGCCTGGTAATTACCAGAGCTTGTGTATTCAATATGTTTATAACTGAATAATGAATATCTAAGACTTTAGACATGGGACATAAGCCTGCACTAGATTTTGAAACAAAAACTATGCAGGGTTTATGTAATTCCAATGATTATCTCTAGTTTATAGTTTTCACAAACTCACAAACGTAGAGGACCTTATATACTATGTTTTATACCTGAAGAAAATCTATCAACAAAGGAGATTCATTATATATCCTATTTTTACTATAGCTTGTTAAAATGTAAAATTCTTCAAATGAAGTAAAACTTTAAGATTAAATTCAAGTTATTATTTGCAATTCCACAGGCTAAATGCAGCTACTGTGGTTATAAATGAGCTAAATTTTAAACATATTTTTTCTTAAATCTTTCTTAGAAAAGGTTTTTTCTTTTTTATAAACTTTCTTTTTTAAATCCAATCAATTATTAATATTTCTACAAGTATTGTTGTATTAAAGATGGCACTATATTGCTTGAATCAAATTCAGCAATTAAAGCATTTCTTAAAAACAAATGTTGTTCTACTGTCAGTTCAAGAAGTTAGTTCAGTAAAGCCCCTACATAGCCTATTGGAAAGTTTGATCTCATTCACCACGACTGTTTACTTTTAGTGTCACACTTTCACCGTGTCATGAGAAACACAGGCCTCACACAGCAGCACATTCAGCTGCAGCTACACTGGTTTCAGAACAATGTGAAGATTGGAGGCACGTGCCCCTCCCCCCTCAGACAGAGTGACTCAGACGCATGCGTGATGCATTTCTGCTCTGTGAATGTAAAATGGGTCACATTCCTGACAGAGGAATCTCCTGTGTGAAGTGCAGCAGATCGGCTTTGCCTGCCAAGGCCTGTTTCTTAACTAACGCTCCACTTCCAACTCTTCTATTATTCATTTATTTTTTAAACTCCTTTCAACTGAAGTGACGTTAACTTGGTTTAGTTTAAAATTGGACTAGCTTGAATGCTATGCCATTTCTCTCATGTGTTGGTTTTTCTATTTTCATTTTGCTTTAAAAACGTACTTTTGCCCCCTATTGTAGCACATTTTCACAGTGTGAAATTACATACTTTTTTAATTTATTTCTTAATTTTACTTTGCCCGATTGCTCATATTTACCTGTTTTGTTAGTGTACTGTAGCAGAATATAACTGGACATCACAAGTTATCAGAGCCTGTTGACTTACGTTATTTCAAGATTTTCACTTTTTTGTGTGTTGAACACTATTCGGTAATCAGTTCATTGACTGAAGTTTAAGGGAATAATCAGTATGTTATCAGACAGAAAAATATGCTTGTGTCTTCTAGTTGGGTCTTTGTCAATTACTACTTGAATCAGATTCATTGGAAAGAGGGGATTTTATTGAAATTTATTGAAAAACAGTTGAAAGCCAACCAGCTTTGTTAAATGCTTGCGGTCTGTTCTGAAACATGAACGTGTAACCTGACACTCTGATTCTTCTTTGTTCCTCTGTCAATGGAAGAGTTTCAGTACTTGGAAGGGTTCAACTACACAGATGCTGGCATCTACTCATGCATGCTTGTTAAAGCTGTTCTGTGATCACAAAAGTGCCTGTATTATATTTCCCATATATCCCCAAGGCATATTACAGCATAATTTAAGAATATTGGATTAAAATACATTAATGTAAGTTTAATTTCAGTGGTTCAATGTCTTTTCAAACAATTGACAATTACTGCAATTTCCACTTTGGTGCTTTGGACAGCAAAAATGGTACATTGATCATTGGAAAGAATGAAGAAGGAACTAATTCCATTAATAAACATGTCATTTTGTTTGCTGTTGATGCTTTAATCAGTGATGCAGAAGTATTCAATCTTGGCACATCATCATGGGGAATTTGGTGTCAGCTGGAAGCAACAGCAGAACCCGTGCCTGTATGTAATGAAAGCAGTCTGGCAGGTTTCTGTTTCAAAGTCCTGTAAGCCTCCTTCAGTATGGCAAAACATTCCAAACCTACATTTGCATCCATGTGAGTCTGTAAAGCTCACCATACACCGGAAAATGAACATTGCCCATCTCATTAGTTTTACCTTTACCTCAAGGAAAGTCTTTTAACTTTTTATTGTCTTACATTTGTTGTTTCAGACTTTGTTCAGAAACATTTATTTCAAGAACAAATTGAACTTCTGTACCAAATGACAAATTCTCAAGTAGTGGAATGCATAACACTGAACCAGACTGTTGGATAGTGTATAAGTCAATCTACTTTGTCTTCCCTCCAGCTATGCTACAATCATGGCTAAAACCTTTAGTTTGAAAAGTTTACGATCTGTCTATGATCGTCTAAGAATTTCAAGGCATCCTCCCTTTTTCCCCTGTCCATGAACCCCCTACATTTGTTTCAGATCTTACATTGCAGACATGGCTGAACAATAAGTAGGTCACCACAAGAGGAAGTTGAGGGGGGAAAAGGGGAATACATTTAGGAGCCTCCCCTCTCTTGCTCACTAATGCATCTTCAGCCATGTCGTCTTCCACTTGCTTCCTCCCCACCTCCTTCCTCTCCAATAGGTGCTGAAGCCAACCATTGAAAGATGAGCTATAAAAGTTATGGGCGCTGTGTGTCCAGCTGGCTAATGGCATCTGCTGGGACTAACATGCTGTATACTAGTATAACAGTGCTTAGTCTGTAATTACTTCATATGATCAGGATTCTTTTGGTTTACCTTTTATGGACTTTTGAGTTGTAATTGCTTAATTCTGTGTTAAACACAAGAATTGTTTCTTGAATGCATTATCAGCATTGCTTCAAAGGCTTCCTTATCAGACAATACCCTGATCTTAACCAATGTTACCCAGAGGGCATCGTCTAACTCTCGTTGTCAAACCCAGTGCAGGGACCTGACAGAGCCAGTCCTTGGCATGATTGCAGCTTTTATTTTTTTTCCATTCTATTTTTAGGGTCTTTTTTTTTTTATGATGGCCTTTGCCTAGAAGCAGCATTTTCTGCTCTGCTTGGGTGGATCTGTAGTTAACTGGCATCAGATGTAATTCAAATAAGATGCAAAAGCCTTAGGTCATTAAATTGGGGCTATGTCATTAACTTGGGTAAGGTACCAGAGTTCCAAAGTAATTTCAATTGTGGAATCATAATTCTGGGTAAACAGAAACAGGATGTAATTTAAAACTAGTGTTAGTAGCTCAGGTATACGACCATGAAGAGATACTTCTAGTTTCCATGCACTCATTCTATTAGTTTATCAGATTCAAAGATGGCAGTATTTACAGCTGAGGTATGATATTGCAGAGGCAGTGGTGGCAACTAAGCCCTCCAGTGAAATGACTCATGCCCACTTTATCAAGTAGAGCTGCTCTGGCTCAGCTGCAGCTGCTACCCTTTGAGTGCATGCCAGGTTACATTTCTTAATCTATTGGTATTTGCCAAAATGGGATGCTGATTACAAAGGTCTGCAGACAAATATGGACATACAATCTTTTAAACTACCTAAATAATTTAGCCCTGATCATACAAATTGTACAATCAGGCCTTGAGCTGATATGGGATAAGAAAGCTACATTTTTAAAATGTTTATAGCATGTATTGCTTGTCATCTTTTATGTATTCTAATGAAGTAAATGAACGAAATTACAATAGTTTTGGATTGTTAATCAGTAGAGTAATCAGAGAAAGCATTTCTGTTTGTGTCCCTTCTGCTGTTGAGTCCGTAGCCGATATTTGGCCTTGGTGTTCAGGATTTGTGGATGTACCAGAGACTACCAGGCACTGTAACCTATGAGAGTAAAAATCACGAAATCACACAGGCCAAAGTACTTTCATGTGATGTTAAAAGGAGTGTGATGAATGTTGAAACATTTTAGTGTTCTGCTTTTTAGGAATGTGATTTTGCTTCTCATTACAAGGCAACTTGCAGGAAAATTATAAAAATTCTCTTAAGTAAATTTCCCCAGTGAAATAACCAAGTAGTTTCATACGGTGTGTTAACATGTGTTCTCTAATATTAACACTTCCAATGTTTCCATGTTTTCTTGAAGTTAAGTAGGTGAACATCTTTATTCTATGTCTTACAGAGAATGCATTCTTAAGTGGCTTATAAAGGAAGACCTTTAAAAAAAAAAAAAAAAAGATTATTTTATGCTTGCCATCATTGATACAGTAGTTTTGGTATGTGTGGGGGTTGGGGTGCTGCACCCAAGGCTAGGAATCCTGAGACCGACTGCTGCAGTAGATATTTTGCATGACTGTTTTCACATGATGTGCAGAGAGACAAAGGGGAGCCACTGCCCCACCAGATAAATACTCTGGAAAGTAGGTCAGTTATCCAAGTTCATGTTATAGTCTTTATTACCTGTCTATCTAGCCTCACCCCCATGTTTCTAACATTGCTTCCTGACTTGGTGTGCTTTCCTGTTGCTTATATTTCCTCCATTGCTGAGGACTGTGGAAACATTCAAACCAAAATCTCCAAAACACTTTATACAAGAGGTTGCAGAAATCTCAAATATTTTATTCTGATGGAGATGTCACTCAGAGGAAAGTTTTCACACATACACAAAGTCTAACACCCACTCTCCATGGGGCTCTAGCAGGCTGTATTTCCTGGGCAGCCTGGCCTGTAGCCAGGCCTCTGGGGTTTTGAAGAGAGGTTTTTAGCTATGCAATTCCATTGGGCCTGACTAGGCATTGGTTAGCTGCTCTATAGTCATGCACATTATACATGTAGGTCACACCAAGAATTACTCAGGAAGCCTGAGAAGTTTGGTTGGACACATTCAAAACATTTTTGTTAATACACAGACCCTACTAAAGGCACTAGTGCACTAGTCAGTTTATAGAAAGCTAAGTCCCTGGGCACAGTGCTGTAAGATTTTTGCGTTTTGATTTGCTTTGATTCATTGACAAACCCTTCAGCTGCCAGATATTTATTTGACTTACATCATCTAAATATTTGCTCAGAACAGAGGCCTTGCTAAGCACACTTAGTTTCATAAAAGATACAGCTGGTTCCTGAAGGGGGGGGGGGGGGGGGGGGTCCATATATTAATATTGATTATTTTCTATAATTGCTTTTGTGGTGACTCACAATACAAACCATCTAAATTAAAAGAATGAACAGAGCCTGAATCACAGTTCTAATAAATAGAATTCAGGCAAGATCTGTTTTTTCCCAGAGAAAACAGGATCACATCCCTCTTCCCCAACTGTGGGTGCATTTGTGACTGAATATATGTCCAATTTGAGGTATGAATATTGATAATTGTCATTATTGCAGGAATTGGCAAATTACTATTTCATCACACTAAATAATTCTGTAAATAAATAAATAAATTTGTGCCATCTTCTGTTGAGTGAAATTGTATTTTGTGTCTGTTCCATGCAGGATCGTAAGTTGTCAAAGGCAGAGCGACAGCGCTTCAAGGAGGAAGCAGGGATGTTAAAGGGCCTACAGCATCCCAATATTGTCCGTTTTTACGACTCCTGGGAGGGACCCTCTAAAGGCAGGAAGTGCATTGTACTGGTCACTGAACTCATGACTTCTGGCACTCTCAAAACGTGAGTCTCACATTTGGCAGCGCTATCACGTATTAATAAAGAACTCTGTCTATACTGTTTATACGATGCATGCTTGGAGTTTGCCACATATCTCACCTTTTCATAAATAGACAATGTAACGTAACTTAATTTTCAATATGTAATTCAATACAAATGTCTAGGCACTTTTTGGATACACTTTTAGTCTGAAGTGGAATAATTAACATTTAATTTTTTTTTTTTAATTTTTTTTTTTTTTTTTTTTTGCTACTTTGGAAAATACAGGTGTTTAACAATTCTGATCTGTTTACTTTCAGATATCTAAAACGTTTTAAAGTGATGAAAATTAAAGTGCTGCGAAGCTGGTGTAGACAAATCCTCAAGGGACTTCATTTCCTTCATACCCGCGCTCCTCCCATCATCCACAGGGACCTTAAATGTGACAACATTTTCATCACAGGCCCAACAGGATCTGTCAAGATTGGAGATCTTGGGCTGGCCACACTCAAGCGTGCATCCTTTGCCAAGAGTGTTATAGGTACGACCCAAAAGTCATTTCTACAAATCTGTCCCTGCCTTGCTGTAGGGAAGTACCTTTCCTGAGGTTGTGTTATAATGTTTATACTGAAAATGATGATGTTTCAAGAAGGTATTTTTCTTATACTTGTTTTTCTGGCGATGTGGTTCAAAAACAGACCACAGCGTTTCAGCTGTCTCTCAAACCACAGCTCAAATGGAGGCCAAATACTCCGGTAATCTTAGGCAAACAACTCCAAGGCTTTCACTCTTCAAACTTGCACAATATATATTTTTTTTTAAGTTTAGTCATTGTATGGAACAGTTCTGGTCTTTGTTTCTCCAAAAAAAGAAAGAGTTTTTTTTTTTCCCAGGCACCTACTGAATGTAAGTAGCGCCTAACATTTTTCCTACTGTTAAATATCAATTATATCATTATTATAATAGTTGTCATGCCTTCTTGCAGGCTAACCTGGCCATGGCTAAAGGTATGGCCTTTGCTTCTGTCTTAGACTGGTCTTTGTTCTGTGGTTTGGAAATACGTGGTCTGTTTACCAGTTAAACCTATAATGTTTAACATCTCTTTCTATGGGTTTGCCTCAACAGGTTTTTTTTCCCTAGTGTTTGTCTCTTACTATCCTTTAAAATATCGCAGGATCGCAGAATCTTTTTGCTCCATTGTGTCCAGGGAGCTCTCCCCACTTCCTCTCTGTCAGCTTTTTGTCTTTAATTTTTGTTTGTTTTGTTTTGTTATCTATCTATCTATTTATTTATTTATTTTACTTTCACATTCTTGGGTATGTTTTTAAAATGTAGGCTCTAGCCTCAGCTGTGCCCCATTCTGCTGTTTGGAATGAATAGGGTACTGCTGGTCATTGAGTAAGTATGAGCTTTTATGGGCCTGGTAAGTCTGACAGTGTGCTGTAACACACAATATCAAAAAACAATTACATTCAAATTACCAAATCAGTTTTTCTGTGTAAGACCTGATATTGAATGTAAAGTTATCGATGAACTGAACATGGCTGATGTGCAGGGACACACTGCTCAGCACAGCAACTAGCTATGGGATCTGCTTCTCTCAGCCTTGACCATAACATTTTTCTCATGCAGGTCGAGAAGAGATGGTAAGTCTGACTTCAAAAGGTAAGTCTACTATTGAGGGCAATGTTAATGTGGTTGCAAGGTAAGGTTTTGACAAAAGTTATTTCCATAGCTAGTCATATTTCTCTTACAGAGATCATTGGTGCTCCTTCGAACAAATCACACTGTGTTCTTAATGGGGTATTATTCTCAATTTTAAAGCAAAATTTTCAACAGTGTGATTAACATTCATTTTGGCTAACAAGTGTGGTCTGCACATTGGTAACCTCAGTCACATTCTTACATTGCAACATGGTAAGGTCTTACACAGACAAACACGTGCCTTCATCTCTGCAGTCTAACTGAGCCCAGCTTCTCCTTCCTTTTTTGTTTTCTGTCTCTTTTTGCTTTCCTTCCCCTCTTCTTTTTTTTCTCTCTTTTCCAACTTTCACCTCACAGGTTCAACTCCAGGAGATGTCAGCAGGCCGGTCACTCTTCTCATCCTCCTCTTCCTCAACCCATCACGGGTTAGAGGAGCAGAGGGGCAATGGGTTGTGAGAACCCCACTCAATCAGTAAGGGAGTTCGAGAGTTCTGAATAGTTGTTTTGATTTAAGGTACCCCTGAGTTCATGGCGCCTGAGATGTATGAGGAGAAGTACGACGAGTCAGTGGATGTTTATGCCTTTGGAATGTGCATGCTGGAGATGGCCACCTCAGAGTACCCTTACTCAGAGTGCCAGAATGCTGCACAGATCTACCGCAGAGTTACCAGCGTAAGTCCTCTTTTCAACCATCCATGTCACCCCTCTGACCTGCCTTCACCTCTTCCTATCTGCCAAGAAGGCTAGTGTCCCATTCCTGGAATAATTTTATATTCCTGCCTACACCTCTGTATCAAGCTTGTATCACATTTCTACATTCCTCAGGTTGTATTTCCCCTCTAAGCTTGAGCGTATTCCTATATCTCCCAAGATGATTTCCCTCTACCCTTTTCAAGAAAACTATATCTTACAAACCCTCCAAAGAAATGTAGCCATTTATACCAATAAGCCCCTTTTCTTAACTTTGCAATGTTTTTCCATTTGCTTTCTTTTCCTTTATGTTGGTTAAACGTGTAGACCAGAGAGGTCGATGATTGATAAGTTCCAGAGCAAGCACAGTCCTGCTGTATTCTTAAGGGCTAATGGTTCAGTCCTGTAATGATACAGAATGGGAGTAACTGTCACAGGAAAACGCATATTTCTAGACTTATTCATACAGTTCATGAGGCTCGTATTTGAAATCCATAGTCACAAATATGATTCATACACATGATTCACGCAGTTACAAGTCTCAAAGGTTGAACTTGTTCATGGACTGTTGTCTAAAAAGTGCCTTGAAAACTCTACCAAGACATTTAGTTTATCATTAACTACAAAACACAGATGCTGAATCAGTGCTATTCTGTCAGTCAACAAAGTATTTTTAATTACTCTAATGCAAAGTATTGAATTTTAACACTTAATGAACCACTATTAGCTTATACTGTGGAACAATAAACACACTTGCCTCAGCTAAGAAACAAAGTGCTATTGTTTTGTTGAGCCTACATTAAGCAGTGTGACATCCTCTGCTTTTACAGTAGTATTCCTTGGAGAGATAGGGCTTTTGTTCTTCCTATTTTTGTCATTGCATTTTGGCCATTCAGCTCTCATCCATATCTCATCCTCCATTTTCCTGCAGCACCAGCTGCTTTCCTGTTACCATTAGCTCAATTCATCACCTCTCGTCAGTCGCCATCCTCCGATTTTTATATCTTCCTTTTCCATCACTTGACATTTTGCTGTCCTTAAATGCCACCAGACAGAGCATATACCATTCTTTTAACATTGTTTGAATGGTTTTGTGTTGACATTTTAGAAGGAATAAAGTAGGAGAAACCTCCTCCACTTCATGCTGTGAGTTTTGAGATACATTCTAAGACAAAATTAAACTAGAAAGATGATTTTAGCTTGCATTCATTTCAGTCATCTGTGACACAACAGGTGTGTTGTGGTACTAATCTTGGATTTATGAGTAGATAAAGACAAGATATGAGATAGTCTCCAAAAAAAAAAAAAAGATCAGACGAGAAGAAGAACCATTCTCATTCAGGGTTTTGTGTTTCCCACAGGGTGTGAAGCCTGGCAGCTTTGACAAGGTGGCCATTCCTGAAGTGAAGGAGATCATTGAGGGATGTATTCGCCAGTACAAGGATGAGAGGTTTCTAACTAAAGAGCATATTTACCAGGTTGACAGTAGCCATGGTCTACAAGAAAACATTGGCTAACTACTTGTCTACTCCATTCAGGTACTCAATCAAGGATCTTCTGAGCCATGCCTTCTTCCAGGAAGACACGGGGGTGCGTGTGGAGTTAGCAGAAGAGGATGATGGAGAGATGGAGGCTATAAAACTGTGGCTTAGAATTGAGGATATAAAGAAACTCAAGGGGAAGTACAAAGACAACGAAGCGATTGAGTTTTCTTTTGACCTCAGCAAAGATGTCTCAGAGGTTGTGGCTCAGGAAATGGTGATTTGAACTTTTATCTCTATTTTTGAACATATCAGATTCAGTCACACTGGAACTTAAAAACTGCATGGCAATCAGAAAGGAAAATGTATCTTGTGGGTTTTCGGTTTTCATCACTATCTTTTAAATATTAATTGCTTAATTATGTTTCATATCCTTGTGGTCTAGGTTGAGTCTGGCTATGTGTGCGAAGGTGACCACAAGACAATTGCAAAAGCCATAAAGGACAGGGTCTCTCTAATCAGTCGCAAGAGAACGCAGCGGCAGCAGGTCAGAGAAGATCAGGAGAAGCGAAAGCTTGAAGAGGAGCAGCAGAGTCAGTTACTTCCAGCACAGCCAGTCCAACAATCTAGCACAGAGATGGTGCCTCAGTCCCAAGCAGTGTCACAAGCTTCTTATGTCCCTCTTCAACCAAACCAACACAGCGCACAAATGTCTGCTCAACCTCCATCTCACCAGAGTCTTCAAAGCTCAAACTATAACACTCCTCAAACAACCCAACTTACTGGCATGGCACAGGGGGTGCCTTATGTCCCCCAGTCAACTGGGCATGTCTCAGTTCCAGTTCAGGGCAAAAGTGTTGCAACCATCCAGGCAGAGTTAGAGGATTCTGAAACTGACCAGCACCTACAACATACTGGAGGTGTGTATCAAAGATCTATGGTCAAATAAAATAACAGCCCATTATATGGTAATAAACTTGTTTGAAATTTGAAGAGGAATATTTTTCATAAATTGAACACCCCCCTCTTTTCAAGCAGGCCATGTCGGGGACAGACTGCCTGGTTCCTCCCTTCTTCCTGAAGGCCAGCCTTCTCAGCCAGGACTGTCCTACAGCTCTGGTCCTGGCCAGCACCTTCAGCCCCAGGTGTCATGTCCGCAGATACAAAATGAGCAGCTGTCAGTGGTGAGTCATGTATTTGCTGATTTAGCTGCTGTTTTTCCCCCTAATATAATGACCAATTCTCCATTCCTAGCAGTTATATACATTGTAAAATCTAGTGTTAAATTGTAGTCGCCATGTCAATATATGTGCTGGTAGTGTTAGTTGCCTGTTAAGTAAAAATGCACATCTTCACCCACATTGTCTAAGATACAGCCTGTTATGTTCAGAAATTGAACCTGAGATCTTTGTCTCAGTAGGTGCTGAGTGGGAACTTTTCCTCCACATTTACGCATGTCCCTTGAACTTGATATAACGTTACTATCGAAATTTTATTCTATATCACTTTACTGTCTTCTTTGCCTTTTATTTGTTGTGCTTTCCCTCTTTTATCTGCAAGGTTCAATCCCAGACACAAAGTGTCCAACCTGAAGTCGTTCCTGTTGCACCCTCAAGCCAGTCTATTCCGGGGGCATCTCCACAGGTACACACATTGCGTGTCTGAATGACCTTTAAAGAACAACTTAACACCACCGGCAAAGCGTTTTTCCCTGACCTCAGATTAAAACCTTTCAAACCTACCACTATAGCGAATATTAATGACAGAATGTACGGAACACACCCTTGTAGGCTTCTGTATGATGCAACAAACTTGAACTCTCCACTGTAAACAACTCCAACAACTCAAGTCACCAAAAGCATTATTCTCAGGGGGTGTTAAGTTAACCATTAAAGTCTGTACTCTCTGGTTGAGGCAGCTGCATTCAAAGTAGCCGAGTATCTCTAATCCCTGAGTTTTTCCCTAGTTTACTTTTCTTTTTGTTCTCCAGATTTCTACTCTTACCCTGTGTTATGTTTTGTTTCTTATAGTACGGCGTTTACTACCAACCATCGCTTCCCCCTCAGGTAGATAACATGTCCCATTATCCTGTTACCACTTACAATATGCCAGCAGAGTATAGCTTCCTCAGCCAAACTAAATAAGCATACACACCCCATGGTTTCAAACACGTGTACTGATTTTATGCAACTATGTTGTCCAACGGGTAAGTGCATGTGGCTGTGAAATTGAGTCAAAAGAAGGTCAATAGAAGGGAACCAGATTTTTAGAAAGTAACTTAAATTCCACAGTGAATCCATGCCCATTTTTATCTGAACATCTTACTTTTCTGATATTATTTTCTATTTCCCTTACTCCATCTTTACCTTTTCAATTCTTATAGATTCCCTCCCAACAAGCGATGATGCTGCCATCCTCTCAGGCTTCTGCCTCCCAGCAGCAACAGTCAGAGAGCAGCTCCATTCTTCCACAGGCACAGTCAGGAGTGCAGCAGATACAGGTGACACACACCCCTACCCTGCTCATACTAAATGTGTAAAATTCTTCTATCCTGCTTTAAGATGTCAACTTGTGTTGATTTTGAACTCTTTCATTTAACTGTGCTTGACCATAACATCTAATTTCACTCTGTCCATTTTATGTTTGCATTTCGAAAAATATTTCTTTTCAAACTAAATTCTCATTACTGGGTTGGTCCCCCCCCCCTTTTTTTTTTTCCTCCGTTCTTGACCTTCTGCATGCTGCTTATACCTGCATGACTCTTAGTCTTGGGCCAATGATCCAAGTCCTGTCCTGTCTCCTCCACTCAACGCAGAGCATCTTTACTTCCTCTATCAGTCCTCATCCCTCTCTGTTCTGCAGGTATTTTACAGACACAAAACGAATCTATGTGTAGGTGTATGAGTTACATGTTAAGCATGTGCTTTGTTTTTTCCTTTACTATTTCCTTTTCTGAAAATGCAAATTTTGACCAAAAGATATTCAGTTTAGAATCTTTACAGCTCTTAGGTTTTACTTTGAGCTCCTACATGGAAAGGTTGGTGAAGTGCTTGTAATAAGTAATAGGAACTTATCACTATATAAAAATCACTCACATGGTTTGACCTGGAAATTTATTGAACTTGTGTAAACAAACTAATATTCCGTTAAGAATAAGTGAGGCCACAACAAAGGAAATGGAATGAAAAATATTGCACAGCAATAATTCCACTGCCTGAGGGATAAATAATTGTATATCCTGCAACACCTAGCTACACTAAAGTCCACCTGGTTCAACAGCTCCATCTGTTGGACTATTTTATGTTATATTTATGCAATATATGCAATAACTAAAGAGCTGTCAAATCTTGATACTCATTTTTGACATTATATGCTTGATTTCTGTTTGTTTTGTTTTTTTTTTCAGACTGCTATGAGTGTTCCTCAGTCACTACCAGTGGAGCAGCCAGGATCTTCTCCTCTGGTTCTGCCATCTGTTGAGAGGTGAGAAGGAAAAGGTTTTTATTGGTGTGTGCTTTTTTTTGGGGTGGGGGGGGTGGGGGTGTCATCAGGACTGCATTACTTATCTGATCTCTTGCTCATGGATTCATATCTCTCACAGCTGCCTGTCAGATGCAGCCTCAGGGCTTAGTGATGGAAATGATGGAAGTTCTACATCAGGAGGTCGCCATGAGGGGCGCTCACTGAAGCGTCACCAGAGGCGATCTGTGCGCAGCCGTTCACGCCATGAGAAGACTGCAAAAGCCAAGCTAAATGTTATCAGTGTATGGACCTGAATTTATGTGTGCATTCAGATCCTTTCTTCAACTCTGTGATAGTCTTCTGTCCTCTAACCTGAAATCATTGTTTTGCAGATCTCTAACGTGGGTGACAGAGTAGCAGAATGCCAGCTGGAAACACATAATAGGAAGATGGTGACCTTCAAATTTGACCTTGATGGTGATAATCCAGAGGAGATTGCAGAAATCATGGTAGTGATACATGATTTTATTCCACTTAATGATTACAAAGCATGAGCTGCCCAACGATTGTTTATTACAGTGAAAAAAGTCTTACATATATTACATACATTTATAGCACACACTATATACTCATGTAATGGCCAATATAGTTTGTTTTGTAACTATTTACATGGTGCTATTAAATTGGTAATTGGCCATGATTTTCCACTATAGCTGAACAAAAAACTTTAATAAAGAAAAATATAGCTTATGTTGCTAATGTTATTTTTCTTTTTGGATATTTGCTGCTTCAACGATAACAATAATAATGCAAAGCTATTCTGTCTATGTAGCAATTATGGTCACTGTAGTTGAACCTTTTGCATTTTTTCTTTTTTTTTTTTTTTAGGTTCTGAGTGAGTTTATCTTGGAGAGTGAGAGGGAGTCATTCATTGAACAGGTCCGTGAAGTCATAGAAATGGCTGATGAGAGAGGAGAAGGGATGAATGAAGGCTTTCCTCAGGTAATCATGTAATACACATCACCCTCACAGCATAACATTTATTCAAACTGCTGAACCTGACTATAATGCATGCCTTCTATTTCTTTACAGATGAGTGACCTCCAACAACAGCCTGAGCTGGATGCTCCCATGCTACCAGGTTAAAAAAACTCCAGCCAGAAATAGCGTTAAAAGTCCAATTTTTATTTAAAACTAGTCCTCATGTCTGGTCTTTCTTTTGACTGTTCTGTTAGGTATTTCGCCCAATACAACAGCCCAGGTGGTGCATTCTGCAGGTCGACGGTTCATTGTCAGCCCAGTACCAGAGTCCCGTCTTCGAGAACAGTTCTTTGGAGCCTCTTCTGCTAACACCTCCTTTGGAGATGAGACTGCACCTGGTGAGAGAAAAAAAGCTTGTTTTCATCCTTAAATCAGTGTATTGGATTCTGTATCTGAAAGCTGCATAGATTACAGATGTCTAATTTAAGAAACAATGGTTAGTGGCTGGAAAAAAAAAAATCAGTTAAGATAAATTTAATGCAACTACTTTTTCCTTGCTGTTTCCTTTTTTTTCCTAGCTCCCTCTATGACATTGGGCCTTTCTCTGTCTGCTCCATCTGGGACCCTCCAGCAGGCCTTTAGTAAGATGAACCCAACTCGGGTTGAGAGAGGCAACACCATTGATCTCCCTGCTGGTGAACATGAACAAGGCCCATCCACTGAGCCTGGGTCAAGGCTCAGCGGACGGGACATCATCTTGGCTCCTCCAGAAGTTGTAGTCACTACCACTAGCACAACTTTTCCTGCAGCGTCTCTCCCATCTACTGCAGCATCTTCACCACCACCCTCAAGTGGGAGGGTTTCCCCTTCAGCGATATCCACTCAGTCCCAAACTCTTCCGCTTGTAATCAATGATCCAAATCCATCCCAGTCTTCACATGAAACAGCCGCCTCACAACTTCCACCAATTACTACTATCCCTCCCTCCACGTCTACCATTCCTCCTCCATCAGCACAGACCACCGTCCCATCAGCACCTGCGCCTCAAGTGACCAGTAGTGCTGTGTCTGTTGTTAGCATGGCATCAAGTAATGCTGGTCCAGTCCCTGTTTCAGAGCAGCAGCCTCCTGTTAGTGGTGCTGCATCTTCTCAGTCTGTGAATTCATCCATCCATGCACCGCCACACACAACTTCCCAGTGTCAGCATGCTCCCATTTCTGCTCAGCCTCAACCACCCACTTCTTCAACCAGCCAGAGTCAGGTCCAACCACAGTCATTGGAGTCAGAAGGGGCTGAGCTCCAGACAAAGAACGTTGGTAGAGATGATATCCAAGCTCTAGATAAGAAGTTAAGGTCCCTCTTTAAAGATCAGAGTACAGCTTCTGCATCACTTGATCAGAACACAGGGACCTCGTCTCCTCCCACGGGAACTTCTTCTCCTCCACCTGGAGCTGTGCTGGTGCCTCCATCTAACCTTCCCCTCACCTCTGGGGTCCAAGGTGTCCAGGGTCCAACAACCACCCCGGGGCAGGGTATTACCCCAGCAGGACATGCCCATACCCCTCCAACCAAGCCCAGGGCACAGGTTAGTGAAAACTGCAGCATCCAGTGATGAATTCTAAACGCATTTTAACATTGTAATTTGTATTTTGAAATCTTTTTTTTTTTTTTTTTTCTTCTTTCTCCCCCCTCTTCCCCTTTTTAGACTTTACCTACTGGTTTTGAACAAGCTAGTGCACCTGCAACTGACCCCATGCCCCCATTTCCTGGACCAAATCAGGTAAAGACTACATTGTCAATGCAATACTACCTGCTCCGTTACTGCTGTCAAATTTCAAGAATGCATGGCTCAATGACTACTGCTTACACCGTTCCTTGCTTGCTGTATGTTTGAATGTACAGCCACAGCAACCCCTAGGTAACTTGGATGCACAATTGAGGAGAGCTCTGAGCCCAGAAACAATTCAAGGAGGTAACAGGGTCCAGCCTCCAGCAGCAGGTTTCACTCTGGGACGTTTCCAAGTAAGTTTTAGGCACAAATAAAGATGAGTATAGTTAATCAGCATAAAACTGTTAAATTTCATTAAAACGATCTTCTTACACTTTCTCAGGTATCCGTTGCCACTGATGGTGCATCCAGCAGTGTCCCTGAACCCTCTAGCATTGTTTCCTCTGCTTCTCTCACACCATCATCTACAACTTCTTCCTCCTCTTCCTCTTCTTCTTCCTCATCCTCTCCCTCAAGTCCAGAAAATACCCTACATCGGTCTTCATCTCTGTCCAAAGGAATTTGTGAACATGACACTGTAAATGGAGCTTTATCTGCTGCCAGTCATTGTACCACTATTGGGCGCTTTCAAGTGTCCACAAACAACAATGCCACATCTGGGCCCACCACTGGCTCTAAAGTGGGACGATTTTCTGTCACAGGTGCGGACTAGGGTTATAACAAATGTATTAATTTAAGATCTGTAATGTTAGCTTGGATCAAGTAGTTAAAAGCTCTCCTCACACAGCACTAACATTGCACAGGATGCTATGAGCTGTGCAATTCAAAGTGGATGACCATTTTAATTATAGCTATTGCTTTTTTCAATGAATAGATGATCATGGTATAATCAGGTTAATGCACTCCAAGGTGTCTTTACAGAAAGTTATGGCTCTCTGGAGCCATCCTCATCCTTGTCTCATTTATTATATTTTAAATCTTTCCAGTTGGCATAGGTTACAGTCAGAAGTATTAAGAAGAGCTTTGATAGCATTTCCAAAAATTGTAGTGCTTTGTAGCATATCAGGATCATCCTTGATTTCAGTAAATATATATGGAGTAAAAGTTTTCTTTTTTCTATGCATAAAACACAAAGGAATGCATTTTCAAATATCATCAAAGGTCTTCAGGTACTGTATTGCGCCAAAGAACATACTCTTTAATTTCTTTCAGTGACCCCAGCTCCACCAGCAGGTTCAAGTCCATCACATGGCTCCAGTATGCAGAATGGGCCTTCTTCTTCCACCTCTGACCCACATAACGCACATGCCCATTACAGTAGTGACAATGATGATGACTCTGAGACAGAGGATGAGTCCTTGCAAAAAGAAATCAGCCGTCTCAGAGAAAAGTATGCCACGCATTTACAGTTCCCTTTTACCTTTATTTACTCTGACTAATTTAAGATCACTGCTCAGTTGAAGTGTTTTAACGTGACATGCTTTTCTACTTTTCCTCTCCTTTTCACAGACATATGAAGGAGATTCAGGCCTTACAGACTCGTCAGAAAGAAGAGATAGAGGCTCTGTTCATGCGAATGGGGAAACATCCTCCTCCATCTGTCTGCTCCCCTGCTGTGGCCATGGCTGGAGGTCGACGTAGGCTTAAAAGCAAAAGCCACAAATCTGCTCGCAGTAGTGGACTGCCTAGTCCCATACACTCAGGTTAGGACAAAAAACTGGCTGTTTTTTGACTCTTAGGACTAATTTAATATCAACTTTGGTTTGCGTTCTGGTTGTGTTGTGTTCTATGTACATGCTATAGCAGTAGAATAGTAAATCCCATTCTGTGGTGTGATCATATGTTCAGGATCCTCGGCCTCAGTTCAGAGCGTCCATGGTTCAGAGTCCCCTCCAAAACAAGGTTCACCCTCTGCATCAGAGGCCTCGGAAACACCAGCAGATGCATCACAAGCAGTTGGCAGGTCGTCCACACAGCAGCTCCGATCCTCTCCATCCATGCCCAGTTTAAGCAGTTGTTCCACAGGTAGGTGCAACCATTTAATTGGGTCAAATGGAGTTGCTTGAATAATTTTCCTGATTTGATTTCCTGTTTCACAGTTACCTTGTCCTTTTCTTTTCCAGGACAAAGTGGGACCAGCTCCACAAATGGTTCAGGCCAGTGCCAGAACCACTCCACTTCCCTGACACAGACAACTGGACCAACTCCTCCAGCCTCCCACACCCAGAAGGGCAAGGGCACCTTTACTGATGACCTGCACCAACTGGTGGATAACTGGGCCAGAGATGCTATCAACCTCTCCCACATCAAGAGAGGTCCTAAAACTGGAGCACAGGCAGCACTAGGACATGATGTAAGCATTCAGTACTTTTTAGTAAAGAAAAATTTTAGCATTGACCACATGATACCATTTTATACTTTTATATAAGTAATAGTATAAAATATACTATTTTATATTTTTACTAATTACCTTGTGTTGTAAATAATGCCACGTGTTTGGTTTTTCCTCTGTAACAGATAATTCCTCCAGCTAACATGGGCCGTAAATTCTCAGCCCCCGCCTACCTCTGCCCTACAATTCCCTCAGCTTCCACCACCACATCCACCACTACCACTCACCTTCCCAACCCAGCCAATCCCTCTGTCCCACTGGGGCCCCGCAAGAGCTCTCTGGGCCCAGTTGCTCAAGGGTTTGGATATGCCTCAGCGCCATACAGTGCTCCGCAGTGGGCAGGACCCACTGGCACGTGTCAGGTCAGCCTGCTTAAATCTGCACAGCCATTAACACAGTACCAGCCACCTACCACAGCTCCAGCATCCATACATCAAGGCTACCACATGGTAAACACATCAACTACTCAGAAATCAGTCAGCCCTGGAGGGTCCAACCTGAGGCCTACATAACCCAGTCAGAGCCCTGGGTTATGTAGGCTGAAACCGCAGGACCACACAGGGCAAAGAGGGCAGACAGTCGTTGATCGAGAAACATGAGCTCTCTTTGTAGTTTATGGGTTAGTTAGCTGGATATTGTGATTTTCATTTTTATTTCGACTTTTATCATAATGTATTATAAGTTGATCTGTGTCCTCTCAGGCAGAACCAAATCTGTCTGGCAGTTGGAGGGAGCGTGCAATACACATCCACAGCACAAGAGTCTCACATTTAGCCTGCCATTAGCTGTGGAATTAGCTGTGACGAGCAGGTTGGTTGTGTCCAGTAATGTATCTACCCAAAGGGACAACCAACAGCAGCCAAAGAAGAGAGCAGATATTGTCATGTTGGGACTCTTTTAAAGAGGAAACGCGATGGATTCAGTTTGACACCCTTACTAGTCCTGATTTAAAGCCAAACTGGGGCTGAAGAGAGTTTCTTACACCACAGCACACACCTAACTTAACATTGACCTGGCCATGTGACATGGGATAGTCGTTTTTGTTGTCTCAGAGAGCAAATGAGAATGTGAGTGTACAGAATGTGGAAGATAAGATTTGGATAGATAGTTTGTTCCATGTGGAGCAGTTCAGTTTGACTGGGGAAGCAAGAAGAAAGCTGTAGTAAGTTGGGCAGGAGTGTAATGGTTGGAATAGGAACACATCCCATTTGCTATCTATTAAGTAAAATGTAATAATGGCAAAGAGAAGGTAAACTGTCCCTTGTAACTGAGGCCTTAATCCCAAATACATTTAAACATCGACTTTGTATATAAATATTTCTTCGCTGAGTTATGAGGATATTTCTCTGTAAGAGTCTGGTGTCATTGTGACATTATCATTATTGTTTTTTGGTTTGTTTGTTTGTGGGGTTTGGTTTTGTTTTGTTTTTGTTTTTTTTTTGGTGCCCCCCCCCCCCCGACAAGCAAGCTAGTGGATCTGCCACAGAAAAGCATTGTCCTGGTGTTGACCACCATTCAGAGTTAAAGTGAAACTGAGGAATTGCTGCTGTAGATCACAATCTTTGTAGAGGGTGTTTGCAGGGTGATAAATTATTTTTGTTTTTTCTTGATTTTACACAAGAATGATATCTTCTTAAGATAAGTTGACACATAAAACCACATCACTTAGTTCTTAGCTATGAGAAATGAGCAGTTCAAAGTCTACTCATCATATCATACAAATGACAGTTTGCGGAAACTTTGCAGAAAGTTTTGGACCCTGAGGAGAAGCAGCTTTCCCACTTCCGTCAGTTGTTTACACAGACAGTGCACAACACAGATGAACCAGTTAACAAAGTCACATCCCATTAAATATCACAACATTCAGCCGTCATGTCTCAATTCACAAATGTCTGGGGTTCTCTTTCTGTGGTCTGTTTTTGTATGCGTTATTTAATAAAAACCAACCAATGTTCTTTATGGACCTGTATTCAGCCATCAGATTTTGATGTTGTTTCACTGTAATTATTATTAAAGGTTGTTAAACAACATGTAGTTAAAGGAATATAAGAAGTGCAATTGCAGGGTCGTTGTTATTGGTATCTTTCTCAGAACGCAGGAATTATCCTGTGGTTTATTAAGCTCTTCTGTCTATGACTGCCCTGCCCCCTTTTCTATTTTATTGTACATATGTTATTGTGAGGTAAATGCTTTCACATAGCGCTCAGTGTGTAAAGTTTGCTTGCGGTGACCCACTCTACATGCACTCTAACCCGTAAACATTAGGAACACTTTAGTGCCTTGCATCCTCACTAATGACAAGTTCCAGATTCATATATTCCTGTAGCTGTGACTGTACTGCATTAAACCAGTTAACTTAAGGCAACGCAAGAACACAAGTTACGGGGCCAACTCAGAGGATATCACACTCTGAAATGTTGGACCAGGCAACACACACGGGACTGCAGAGCAAAGAGCACAGAGTAATATCGTTTCGTTTCCCTATACAGTTACATTTGTATTGGTTGTGTAATTGGCTGTGTATTTATATTTGGCTCATGCATAATTAGTTTTCACTGATTTGTTTTTGTGGAATTATTACGAAACCATTATTTTGAAGCACTTGTTCAAGCAGCGAGTGAGCTGTATAAAAGTTTAAAAGTTGTCAGTCTGATGCTGACTCAACTTCTGTCTCACCACCTCACAAGTGCCATGCTGTCATTGTGACTTTCACCTACTCGTACATTGGATGAATAGTTAAACTTCTCTAGAGAAAAACTAAGTTACTGCAATGCAGAATATGCAATGTTAAAAGTTTTATAAGGACTGAGGGGTAATGGAAACATTTGCATGCTGATGAGGGTTGTTACTGACGTAAATGTTTTTGATATCGCTATATCAGTGATTTTTTTTTTTTTTTTTTTAATTATTATTAATTATTTGCCTTCCAAGAGTCGTCACACATCACATGTCTGTTTAATTATCATTCACTAGTGTCAAAGGAACAACTTCAATATCAGACTCAAGATATTCTTTCTGCATGCCAGCTTCACTAGTGTTTAATCTTACAAATGACAACTGGCCACTGTACAGCACAAGCTCACAACACAGCTTAAGCTCCATGTGCTACTAAGTTATCAGTGATGATCAGATTCACAGTACTGTTTGAGCCTACTGATGCGCAGTTATCTTTTATTAATCTGGATCCCTCCTGACAGACTTCCCGTGACTCAGTGTCTGTTTTGTGTCTGTTTTTCACATTGTACAAAATGTAAAAACAAATAAAAATTATCAATTACATTACTTGTCATGCTTATTGGTGTAATTAAACTATTATGAACAAATTCTGCCTTTTTATTTACTACTAGAGTCACCCAGAATGAACTAAGGTGGGTTTTTCCACTTAAAAGGTGCTGAAAACTTGGTGTCCTCTTTAGTACCTCTCTGACATGAAATCTTTTCACCACTGCAGCCTCATTTGGCAGATTGCTGTTTTTAGGTAAGCTGACTGACTTTTTTGGTTATTTTATTTTATTTTTTATTTTTTTTACAAACCCAGGTAACATTCATCAAAATGACATAGCAGCTATTCATGGCAAAATCAAACACAACTTACACCGTAACACGTACACATACTAAGTGAGTACAAACAACAAGAACAATAACAAGTGGATGGATCATTAAAAGCATTGATTACATAAAACTCAAGTGTCCAGTCGGCGTTTCTTCATGTACTGTCCTTGTTTAAACGGACTGAAGACTTCGCCTGGAAGATTAAAGCAGAGTAATTGGCTTGATACAAAATGTAACCAACAGGCCACTAACAAACAGACAACTGCTAGTGAAACTTCACCTGGTTTCCCCTGATGCTGGTTCTGGTGGTGGGGTATGTACTGAGTCCTATCAGGTGCTCTGCAGTGTGACTGATCCGACGATCTTCCAGGGGGTCTCTGAGGGGTCTTACTACGTGTCTGCATTTGATGATTTCCAGGTGTACTGGGTTTGAATGACCTCGACGATGATGCACCTGCTGGAACGTCCAGCTCTTCAATCCCATCCAGAGTGAAATCCCACATCTCAGGATCATCTGCAGAAGAAGGCCAAGCTCTGAGTGAAAGCAGTAGCTTTTCTCACCACATTATATGCATGAACCCTGCGGTGCTGGTTTACCACACCTGCTAAATACTCGTCCCTGCTGCTTGGTGTCTTGTGCTCATTATGAGGTGCAGTTTCATAACCTGGAAAGCAGAAACCTCTTCAGAGAACAGCAGAAAAAATGTATGCCCAAAAACACTGAAAATCTTTAAGCAGTGGCCTAAAACTAAGGAGCACTGGAAGAGAATCTGGTCCACTGACACCCCTGCTTTTAACAAAATAATGTTGCTGTGAACTATTTATTTGTACCCCTACCCGGTCCTCGTCCAATGGCCACCTCAGCATCCTCAGACTTGGTCTGCTCCTGTTTCTGCTGTAGCTTCTTGGCTTCCATCTCACTCCTAAACTTCTGCTGCAGTTGCTGCTGTCGGAGCTTTCTCAGTTGTTTGGGGTCTGTATGCAGTTCAGATACAACAGCATCCAAAGGGTCCCTGCAAGGCCCGATAATAGGACAGAGAATTCACAGCAGCAAAAGACATAAGGAAATGTAAAGGGACATGTTCAGCTGGAGCCCATGCTCTCGTACTTCCTGTCAGAAGAAGAGCCGTTATTAGGAGTGTGAACTTCTGAGCAGCTCTGGTCCTGGTTGAAGATGCGTGGCTCCACAGCCGAGCTGGCAGGGCCAAGTGCAGATACAAGCTTTTCCTCACGGGCTAGGCTGGAGAGGCGGGCCTTCTCCACAGAGGGTTCCCCCTCAGAGCGCTTCGTCTGGGCTGGGTTGACAGGAGGAGGAGGCTTTATGTGGAAGAGAGTGACAAAATTCAACATCTACAGACTGAAATGAAAATAAAAACTCAAAATCCTAAAAGTTTATATTCTGGATCTGACCTGTTTGGGGATCTTGTTTAAGGCAAGGAGGTATTCTTTATCCAAGATGCAGTTTCCAAGGGCATTACCAAAGCATCTTAAGACAACATCTATGTAGTTTAATAGTTTGATTTAGACGTTTTCTTTATATAATAAAATATATAATGTTAATTCAAGTACTTAAGTGCTCTCTTCATGCCGTCTGTGACAGCTTCCTTTCTGGCCTTTTCTAGTGACAGAGCTTTAGACTTCAGCCCCTCACTAACTCCATAGCCAACATCCTCATGAAATGACCCATCCTGAAGGAAAAATAAGACAAATTCAAGCAGACAACACGAGTAGCAGAGAGTGATGATGATTAAGGATACAAAAAATTTTGGTGAAATTTATGATTTGTCTTGAAAATTTTGCTGATGATCTAACCTTAAGCTGCACTTTGACAAATGCACTCACTCCAACGTAAAACTTTCCATTGATGTGGTCTACAAAGTCTGGAAAATATAATCACAACTCCTTTTAAACCGACTGCCCAGAGGTAGAGTAGCATTGAAACAGGATCACCTGGTGGCAAAAAGCTTGACGAGTCATACCGACATTCTGCTGAGAGATGGAGTGAGACCATCCATTGTATCCAAACATCTCATTGGCCAGGCCAATGACACGATGCCCTTCAATATAGCACACCTGTTTAAGAGAGAGCGGGGCCTGTTGACTTACAGTCAAGGGATCTTAACTTTTGATTTTATTCCATTTTGCAACAAAATGTTTATACCTTACTGATGTTTCTTGTGACTGTCACATTTCTACAATTCATCTAAAATATATTTGAGAAAATTTGAAGAGAAACACACAGAAACAGTCAAGGAGACTGGCAGAGAGAAAAACACAAAACAAAGACTTGCCCTCTGTCCTCCTCCAGCCACCCTGGTACTGATGTACTCTGGTCCCAGTCTCTGACGCAGAGCGTGTTGCACCGCCTGGTACTCCTCGGCTGAGTAGGTGTACTATCAACACAGTACAGTTAGCACACTTAAGAACAAAAACACAACACACATTCCCAAGCACAGAAAAGAAAGAAAAATCTACATTCAAAACATGTTTACATTTTTATATTACTACCTGTTTATCTGGATCTGTTCTTTCTTTGTTTCAAATTCTACAGCATTTCCAGATTGTACTCTGATTACTAACCTTTAGAATTGCATAAAACTGGACACACATCTAGACTTACATACTGTACATAACACAAAGGGATGGGTTTTATTCAGGCGAAGTCCAAACCCAGCCTCCCTCACTGGCCTCTGCTCCCACCAGAAGGCCGTTGAGTCCATTTTATTCATGCACATGTTAGAAAATGCTTTTAGATACTAGATCACTGATTCTGTTGACCTTTATCTCTGTCCGTTTAGTGTCATCTTTGAAACACTCAGGACACACTGACATAAGAAGGAGCTCTGGGTGAGACAACAGAAGCAGTGCTTTACATCTCTAGCTCTTCAAGAGGTTAAAGCTGTCCTTAACAGGAAGAAGGTAGCTTTCAGGAGCAAGGACAGAGAGGCAATTAAATCAGCACAGCGGGAGGTGAAACAGTGCCTGAAAGAGGCAAAAAACAACTACAGGAGGAAAGTTGAACACAAACTGAGTGAAAGTCGCATGAGGGAGGTCTGGGATGGTGTTAATACCATCACAGGCCACAGGGTAAAGACTGTGACAGCAAGAGGGTCAGTGGAGGAGGCAAACAGACTTAATAACTTTTTTAACCGGTTTGACCAGCCCACGACCCTCCCACCCTCACTGCAGCCCCCTCCTCCTCCTCCCCTCCCCCCAGTGCACCTTCTCCACAACAACAATGCTGTCCCCTTCTCCCCCCTCCCCTCCCCACATCCTTCTCCCTGCATAACTGCAGACCAGGTCAGGGGAGAACTGAGGAAGCTTCACCCCAGGAAAGCGGCAGGTCCTGACAAGGTGTCCCCCCGGCTGCTTAAGACCTGCGCTGCTGAACTAGGGGAGCCACTCCAGCATGTTTTCAACCTTAGCTTACAGCTAGGGAAAGTGCCCACTTTATGGAAAACATCGTGCATCGTTCCAGTTCCTAAAAAGAACCGGCCCAGCGAGCTGAACGACTTCCGACCAGTGGCACTCACATCACAGCTGATGAAGACACTGGAGCGGCTCTTCCTCAACCTCCTCAGGCCCCAAGTGCAACATGCCCAGGACCCCCTACAGTTTGCCTATCGGGCAGGTGTTGGTGTGGAGGATGCCATCCTGTATCTCCTGCATCGCGCCCACTTGCACCTGGATAAGGGAGGCGGCACGGTGAGGATCCTTTTTCTGGATTTCTCAAGTGCCTTTAATACCATCCAGCCCCTTATGCTTCAGGACAAACTGCTGAGGATGCAAGTGGACCCCTGCTTGGTGTCCTGGATCTCCAACTACCTCACCGACAGACCGCAGTATGTCAGGCTGACGGACACCACGTCTGACACTGTGGTCAGCAGTACAGGAGCACCGCAGGGGACAGTGCTGGCCCCCCTTCTCTTCACCCTATACACCTCAGACTTCTGCTACAGCTCGGAGCTGTGTCACATCCAGAAGTTTGCAGATGACACAGTTATCATGGGGTGTATTAGGGATGATAGAGAAGAAGAGTACAGGAGTCTGGTGAATGACTTTGTTGTCTGGAGCCAAAGGAACCACCTGCACCTCAACACCTCAAAGACTAAAGAGCTAGTCATGGACTTTGGGAAGTCCAGACCGTGTCCACGTCCAGTGCTGGTCAGGGGTGATGAGGTGGAGGTTGTAGGTAACTACAAATACCTTGGGGTTTGGCTGGATAACAAGCTGGACTGGTCATGTAACTCAGAACACCTGTACAAGAGGGGCCAGTGTAGACTGTACTTCCTGAGGAGACTGCGATCTTTTAACATCTGCAGGAAACTGCTGCAGATGTTTTACCAGTCTGTGGTTGCCAGTGCCCTCTTCTATGCTGTGGTGTGTTGGGGTGGCAGTACATCCACAAAGCACTCAAACAGGTTGGACAAGCTGATCAGGCGAGCTAGCTCTGTGGTTGGCACAAAGCTGGACTCTCTGGTGACAGTTGCAGAGAGGAGATCCAGAAACAAACTGCTGGCTATTATGGACAACGCCAGTCACCCTCTGCAGCCTGTCATCAGTGCACAGAAAAGCCTGTTGAGTGACAGACTACTTCTCCCCAGGTGCAGAACCAACAGATTCAAAGACTCCTTTGTCCCCCGAGCAATAAAACTGTATAACTCTGCACTAGGTGGGAGGGGGAGGAGTAGCAGGAAGAAAGAGGGATTGGAGAAGATGGGACACTAAAAAAAAAAAAACTGAATATTTATGGTTGTACATTTGTTGTTTATATATTTCAAACTGTGTGCTTTCTTTTACTGTTCTTGTCGGTGCTGTACCTGCTGGAACAACAATTTCCCTGACGGAGACCTCCCAAGGGATTAATAAAGTCTATCTTATCTTATCTTATCTTATCTTATCTTATCTTCATTTGTGCACAGTAGGGTCCCATCAGTCCCATCAGGCCCATCAGGCCCATCAGGCTCATCAGTACCATCAGGCCCATCAGGCCCATCAGGCTCATCAGTACCATCAGGCCCATCAGAACCATCAGGCCCATCAGAACCATCAGAACCATCAGGCTCATCAGGCCCATCAGGCTCATCAGGCTCATCAGGCTCATCAGTACCATCAGGCCCATCAGGCTCATCAGGCTCATCAGTACCATCAGGCCCATCAGAACCATCAGGCCCATCAGTCCCATCAGGCCCATCAGAACCATCAGGCTCATCAGGCCCATCAGGCCCATCAGAACCATCAGGCCCATCAGAACCATCAGTCCCATCAGGCCCATCAGGCCCATCAGTCCCATCAGGCTCATCAGGCCCATCAGGCTCATCAGTCCCATCAGGCTCATCAGGCCCATCAGGCCCATCAGAACCATCAGTCCCATCAGGCTCATCAGTACCATCAGTCCCATCAGTCCCATCAGGCTCATCAGTCCCATCAGGCCCATCAGAACCATCAGTCCCATCAGGCTCATCAGTACCATCAGGCCCATCAGAACCATCAGTCCCATCAGGCCCATCAGAACCATCAGGCCCATCAGGCCCATCAGTCCCATCAGGCTCATCAGTACCATCAGGCCCATCAGTCCCATCAGTCCCATCAGAACCATCAGTCCCATCAGGCTCATCAGGCCCATCAGAACCATCAGAACCATCAGTACCATCAGGCCCATCAGTCTCATCAGTCCCATCAGAACCATCAGTCCCATCAGTCCCATCAGGGTGTGACAGGACGCCGTGTCCTTCACACCTGCTGCCGCCTACCTGACCGAAGCGCCCGGCCGGAGAGCTGTCCGTCTCCTCGGTGTTACTGGACATGGTGGCCGAGCTCTGTCGTGGTCCCTGAAACACACATTCAATGACAATAGCCGATGTAGCCAAATAAAAGCTGTTACATACTCTAATCCAAGTATACGTACTTTAATGAACAGAGCTGAAAGCAGCTGAATGAAGTGAACTGCTGAGTCTGCCCAGACGCAGGTCACACTAACGAGCTAACACCGCCTTCGGTTACCTCGCTAATACTTCTTCATTTACAGCCGCGATTAACGAGCTGGTGTGTATTAAAAGACTTTGACCGAGTAAAATCCATTCTGTGGACCTTGTGTGTTGAATAAATCGAAGATCAGCTTCATCTCACCTCGACGATCATCTGAACTTCCCGCTCGGACGGGCGGAGGAGGAGTTCATGCTGCCTTCCGGGCCCGTCGGAAAATATGGATGCGCTCCTATCTCCGTTTTCGTGTTCACGTTTCCATCAGTAGACTCGCCGTCATCAGTTTTTGGTAAAGTCGGCGGTGTCATTACTGTAAACAAATGACTTTGTGAGTCCTTATATAGTGACTCACTGCGTCTCATCCTGATCTGTTGGTACGTTTTCCGTCTCTGACCGGAAGTCAACAGCCAGGCCGCAAATTTACCTGTTACCATAGAAACGTTACACTATTAATGAGACAAAGTATCAAAAGCGTTTCCATTCATGTCTACACGACATTAATCAACTTCATTTAAATGTTAAAGTGGAATAAACAGCAGTTAGATTACACGAAGAATGGACGACAAAGTGGAATTAAATAAAAACATAATTTTTCTCCTCCATTAAACAGCTTAAAAAAGGATTTAAGGACAACAAAAAGATCCAATTAAACAAATAATTTTCCCTAAAGCTGACTGGACCACATTTTCCTCCTAAACCAACCGAGAGGGCTTGTATTCACAAACAGACAACAAAAAAGGCAGGTAGCAAAGACACTGTCCACCATGTTAATGTCATGAGAAGATTCACTTTTTAGCATCAAGCCCCACGATTTGTTTGTTGCCTGTCGTCCTATTTGTGCAACAGTAAATAAAAAGATAAATACGTGCTTATGGTGAAATCGGCGTTGTGTAGTTTCTTGGTGTGTGCAGCTGGTTTTGAGTCTTTAAACGTCAGCTTTATTTAGTTAGCAAGACTCGCTCCTGTTGACTGGTGGAAATGGATTATCCGCAAAGCAGCAGCGCCAGCTCTGACAGATGGCGAAACGCCCTGCGTGCTAAACTGCATAGATTGGGGTCAGTGGCGGATACTATGAAACATTGCTGCCTTCCGTTTCTACTGTACGACAGGACACAGCTGCTGAGCCATCGGGGAAAGACATCAGGCCTGTAGCTTTTTATGTTGGTGGCTAACAGCCTGTGCATATGTGTTAAATATGTGACCGTCTCCAACACGAGTCTGCGTTTGAATGTTTGAGAGATAAAGTGGAAATGGCTTCAGGGGGTCCCACGCTTTACTGTTTTTCTGCTAACCCCCCCAAGTGATTCCCTTCGTTTGCATACGGTAACCACGATGCGCGTCCACGCTGCTGCTCGCGGCCGCGTCCCCGAGTCCAGGTTCTCTTTGCATCTAGTCAAAACAAAGCGGGGGCGAGCCGGAGCAGGAGCGCGAGCACACGGTGCATGCTTCATGAATGAGTCCCCCTCCGCCGCGCCGTAGGTCCGACCCCTCATCCGCCTGCACCCTTCATGCCCGTGTGGGTGCGCAGCCTGGCGGGGAGCAGTCCAGCTCATGAGCCCGGACAGTAGACACTTCCCACCGGCACTACATGAGCGTTTGATCGCATCCAGGAGCGACACGACAGGATAAGCGACGGTGAGTGCAGGCTACGGTGGGCGGGCAGGGACGCATGACATACGGCAACTTTGTAGCCATTATGATCCAGTTTTTATTCATAGGTGGACTCGGTGATGCATCTGCGCCAGGATGTGCGTTCAGGAGACATCCACGCTCTTCACACTCACACTTTGCCTCACCCTCTCCTCCACACAAGTGAAAAAGGGAAATGAAAGAAAAAGAAAAAGCTCCACGTACGCACGGCTGGCTGTAGATTCCTCCCAGTTCGATAAACATGGACTGGTCATTGCACGTCTGGCCGATTGACCGGCGATCTTATGTCGAATAAACATGTCGGCGGGGGGGGGGTCAATGGGCCAGAGAGCATAGAGACAAATAGAAATCAAAGTGGCACCGATGTGATTGTAGTCGTCCCTAAAAAGACAAGACAAGGAGGAGGGGTGAACAAAAGCAGAAATGCCCAGACTGGCGTGGCATGGCATGTCGAGTACACAGTGTGTAACCTGTGTGTGTGTGTGTGTGTGTCTGTCTGGGATGTGATGTTACTCTAATGGAGCTGCAACACAAGTCCAGAAAACACAGGAGTCACCAATGTATCATAAACATGCAGGTTGCCAGCGGGAGGCTTGTGTATTGTCTTTGTCTGGAGAGTGACAGCCCAGACTGTTGTTCTCCCCTCTGACCAGGCGATGGTGCTTCAATGTTTCACTGTGTGGGGAGACACCCAAATAGACCATAGACCATCATACTGTAATGTCAGAGCTGCTCAGGAGAGAGGACCATGGCTACGTGGCTTCTGCAAAAAAATAATCCACACACTCATTCTGTACATGTACGCACATGCATTTCCCTATTTCGGTCTGATGTAATGTGTGAGTGATTGTGTTAAAGTTGCAGAGTGGGTTGAGCTCTGATTGCAAAACACTGACAGGATAAGGAAACAAAAAGCAGGCAGCCTGGTTTCACACCGAACTCCTTTGAGAAGACCTCGAATGTGTGGTGTGGTTTTCTCCTGTGTCCCTTTGAATGTGAGCTTTACTTTCAGTTGTTTGGCTTCTTTCTTTAGTGGGATTATGTGTCTTATTTCATTCCTTGTGTCGCTGTGAGCAGGAGCTGGAGAAGCAGGGCCGTGTCTGACATTTTTCACTGATGCATCATCCATCCATGAAAACCGATCTTTCCTGTTGGCTCTGTTTGCACTTGCTGATATTTCTAACGTTTGTGTAGGCTCTAATAACCACGTCTCCATTTAATCACCTTTATATCTTCAGATGCTGGATGGACTCAGGCGGAGGCATGCCTCCAGGCCCTCTCCCCGACCCCTGTCCCTCAACTTCAGCACTTTCTCCGCCCCTCCTCCAAGCCCGGACATGGACAGCAGCAGTGAGCATCCAATCCGGAGGTAAAGATCAATTCCTGGGATTACTATTTAACCACAGAAGGCGTCCCAGAAGACACATGATCTAATCATTTGTATTTAAAAAAAATCCCACTTTTCCTTTTGGTAGAAGATGTCGTGAAACACCAGAGCCTACAACACATGGCTTCTTTTGGGAATGTTTGATTGCCTTGGTTCCTTAAAATTTATTTCCATCTTTAATTTGGGAAGAAGAGAAGGCTGTAATCAGAGGCAAAACTATATTATACAAGATAAAAAAAAAAAAAACATGAACAGGGAAAAAAGATAGAGGATAAAATTAAAGCACTAACAGTGGAACATGCAATAAATCCAAATAATCAATTATTCTGCTAACTACAAAGTGATACATTACAACTAGAGAGCATCCTTAACAAACATAACTTTATTTACACAACTGCAACTCAGGTATGAAATGTAAATGAAAATAAAAACATACATTTTGAACAAAATAACAAATTAGGCAGCTTCCTTGGAAATCGACTTGCCTCAGCTAACTATAGAGCAAAGAAACATCTTAGATGCACCGCTGACTATTAACGAATGACATTCGACAGTATGCCAGCAGGGAAGGCACCAGATCTGAATGGCTTCCTCATTGAATTAATAGAATGCTGTCACCCTTTTTCTTTCAGACAGTGATAGAAATTAAAAGCAACGGTTGCTTAAGGGTCCAATTGAATACAGCTGCAATCAAATTGTTGACTCTTGTGCGGCCAGCAGAGAGCCAACACTGGACTGCATAGGTCCGAAATCCTTTCATCTCACACTCAAGAAAGTGATTAAGGATATTTCCCAAAAGGTCAGAGTTTTCGTCTACATTAGTAGTTACACTGCTATATCAGGTCAAATTTTGGGAAATGGGTCCAATAAGCACAAATCATAAAAAATAAAATTATGATGCTGGCATAAAAATATGCATTTTTCTGGGATTGAATATTTTATTCAGTGTGACATTGTGATTTCCAGGACTAGTTGTACATACACAGCTGGAGATACTGGATATGAATGGATCACTATCAAATGCTAAACAGCCACGATCACTTCGGCATAGTTTCATGTAACTGCACCAACTGTCTCTTGAAAATGTGAGAGCAGGAAAA
Organism: Echeneis naucrates; assembly: GCF_900963305.1. Classification (NCBI taxonomy): domain Eukaryota; kingdom Metazoa; phylum Chordata; class Actinopteri; order Carangiformes; family Echeneidae; genus Echeneis; species Echeneis naucrates. Next base: position 10,179,138 of record NC_042526.1, on the reverse strand, counting down.
ACTTTACTGTCCTGTATTTTGTCACTGCTTCCTCTCCATGTTTTTGTTGTTCTCGGACCACTTCCTGTTCCACCTCCCCTCCTTACAGTCCCAACCGCTTCGTTCTGCTTATCCTGCTGTTCCTCTGGCATTTGTGCTTTGCATAAATATTTGTTGGCATCAATGGCTGTATTGTAGTAACAGAGAGGCAGAGCGGGAGGAAGAGTATGCCCCAATCGGTGCATGTGCTATTGTTTTCTTCTCTTCTGAGAGAGGCAGTACGGTGACAGAGTGACCCACCTCACACATGGCTCCACCCATCCTGCTCTTAATGTGCTGCCCCTGTCTCACCATGCATCATCCTGTCCTACTTCTCTCCTCCTCTGTCTCCTCACTCTGTATTGTCATTGTGTGTTTCCCTTCTGCCTCTCTAACCCTAACCCTCCTGACCAGCACTTAACGCATACTCTTATTTTTTGCCACTTCCTTTATATCTCCCTCATGAGGACTCTACACCGGCTGAAGTTGATGAGCTCCCCTAGCCTCAGTGAGCTGGGGAAGAGTGAGAAAAGTTCACCAGAGGACAGAGGGGAGAAGCAGAAGAGGGCAGGAGCCAATGCTACCTGGAACAGGTACGCCACAGTATCAGTTACATAAAATGAAGTGTTAAAGTGTGTTTGGAACTGGCCTGATGTGTGCGTCTTATGTTGCAGCATCCACAACGCTGTCATAGCAGTCTTCCAGAAAAAAGGCTTGGCAGATAACGAACTCTACGTCCTCAATGAAGGTGTCCGGTGAGTGTAGTCACACGCTAGCACAGTGCACAGAAAAAGTACCTTATTTTAGACTGTTGATGCAATTTGGTGCTATAATTAGTGTAATTAGTCTAGTGTCTGCTGTGGTGAGCTGTGGTAATGCTGACTGAATGTCTTCTTGTGAATAAGGTTGTTTGTGTATGTGTGTGTATGTTTTGTATGTGGGCCTGAGGAGTCATGTGGTCCTGCCAGATATCTCATTATCTTCCCTACCAGATCCATCCCTCCTATCACATCTACCCCCGTTATAGCCCAGTAAACACATTGCCATTTACAGGAAAACCACAAGGAGGGTCACACTTAAACAGCAAAGGAAACTAGATTATAAGGCAGCTAAACAGTGTTTGATAGATTGGTTTTCATTCTGTAATTCAGTAATAAAGTACAATTTAAAAACCGACGCAGACATATTTACAATGACTGGATATGCCGTCATTTATTGACGCACAGTTTGAATTTTGAATGAAAGAAAATGTTACCCATTTGTTTTGTCAGACACCTGTTGAAGACCGAGCTGGGGTCCTTCTTCACAGAATACCTTCAGGTAACTAATGTCTTTGATTTGAAAAGAAACTGGATCTGGATTGGCAGGGAAAAAAAGATCATTTAGAAAAATGAAACATTGATTGCAGAGAGCGCAGGTGACAGCTTGATGGAAACGGTACCTCAGACAGTCCTAAACTTATGATTTTCATCATATTTTTACAGAACCAGCTGCTGACAAAAGGCATGGTCATCCTTCGGGACAAAATAAGGTTCTATGAAGGTATGACTGCTCTGATGCATAATCTGGATATATATATATAGTAATATCATTGAATTAAACTTTAATGAATTGTCATTTAGACATCTTTTTATTTGATCAAATGAAGGTCAGAAGTTACTTGACTCTTTGGCAGAGACATGGGACTTCTTTTTTTGTGACGTTCTCTCGATGCTGCAGGCCATCTTTCACCCAGTTCAGGTACGTGACCTTCATAAGAGGCTGCTTGTTTTTTTTTTTGTTTTTGCTGCCCAATGGATGATTTACAATCAGTGCTGCTATTGTCTGTGTCCTTCTGTGCAGGGTAAGGAGCCCTCTGTCCGACAGCTAGCTCTCCTTCATTTCAGGAACACCATAGTATTGAGTGTAAAGTTAGAAGATGCTCTCTCTCGGCCTCGTGCTCGTGTGCCCCCCTCTGTTACACAGATGCTGCTTATTCTACAGGTATTTTACTGCTTATTTCCTCACTCAGTGTTTGGCTATTTCTAAATAAGACATATCAGCACCTAATCCCATTGTTTAGCTTTGCACATTGTTTTCCAGCTATCTCCAAGAACAGAAGGGCAAACCAACATCACAAATGATAAACACCTGAGCTGGAATATATATATGAAATAAAAATACTTGGCTTTTTGTGGATCAAAGTGCACTGACTGCCAGAGAAATGCATTATTGAACAAAATAATTAAGCCACATTTGTAAGAATTTGAAAAATAAGGCTAACTCTGGTTCAAAATCCACAGTTATAGTTCATAATTTATATTATAATTTATTATTTTTACTATAGCTCAGTGTCTAATCTATATTCATAGAAACACAAGCTGTTCCATTGCCACTTATTTAAAATGGAACCGCTTGAGAAGCTCTCCTCATAAAATGGAAGAAATAATAAAAGTTTACATTCAGATGCCTGTCTGTTTGTTTGCAGGGCGTCCATGAACCACGTGGCGTGAATGAGGACTACCTGAGGCTGGAATCTCTGGTTCAGAAGGTGGTCTCTCCGTACCTGGGCACCCATGGGCTTTACTCTGGAGACAGTGCTGAGGCCCATTGCTGCGTTCTCGGTGAGAGTGTGTGCTCAAACCCAAAATCTGAGTAGTTTATTATCGTGCTGTTCTCTTTCCACAGAGAAACACTAGCACCTTTCCTTTTTTTTCTCTTGTATTCCAGACAAGCGTTTACCGTGGGGCTGGTCAAAGTCTGCAGATCAACCATCTAAAAACCCTGTGGTACGATCAAAGAGCTACAATATCCCTCTGCTGCTGACCCCAGTGGCCGAGTATGACCCAGATGCCAGCTCAGTTGGCAGTGGAGGAATTCGACGCCACTCTGCCTGTGAGATCATATCATGCTTGGAGGATCAAGGATTGGCCTACGCTGACCTGGCCTCCGGACCTGAACTTTCCGCCTCCTCCTCCAACAGGCTCTGTGTCGGCTCTCAGTTCAATGGTATGACAAAAAAAAAAATTAAGACATCTGTTGCCAAAATGAAAATTATTCAGTAATTTTTAATAACGCAGCCCCTTTACAATCACAGGTATTGGACAAGCAGGAGCTAGTGCCTTGGACTTGCCTCTTTCATCCACCTCCATCCTTCCACTTCATTCCTCAGGAGCTCTGCATGGCACCGAGGCCACCACAACAATGACTGATCTCAGTAAGGGTGCATCTTCCACGCCGCCAAGTGAATCATCCAGCCCTGAAACCATAATTGGACAAGTGCTCGAGTCTGCAGACTCAGATTCAGATGGGATATTTATTGATTTCCCTTCCCACTCGTCAGAGGCTATGGGGTACAGTCGCGACAGCAGGCAGAGCACTGTTTAGCTGTGCGCGCTTTTAGGAACGCACCCCCCAAGTGTGCACTCCCGTAATCTCGGATAAAGATTAAAGAAATCACGAATCTGCATTCGATCAAATGGGTACCTTCTTCCTTTCTCACTGTAGTACAATGAGTTTTCATGACAGCTCAATTTCAAGCGCTTTCACTTGTGAGAGAAAACCTTGTAAATCTAAATTGTCGACTTTTTAAAAACTACAGGAAACGTGCCCAACAAATGCAGAAAATTACTTTAATACTCAATAGTTTAATGAGTCACGCTGTTACACAAGCTCAGATTTTATTCATTACCGGGAACATGAACTTTAAATCAACACCACATTCCCCTTTCTGCTGCTGCTGCTATGTATTAATCTATGTCTGGAAATAATTGATAATGAATCCATTATTTACTAAGAAACTTTTGATGAAAAACTGTAGTGTCCAGTAGTTTTATTAACGAAGTAAAAACTGGGGCTGAGAGTCACAGATAGGCTGGATGAGGGGTAAGAGACTCATCAATTGTTGGTTCAGGTCTTGATGACAGTGACATCAAGAGCCTTATCCTGTTACCATCAAAGTTATTGGTGTTAAAATCACAAAAACTACCAAAATAAAAGTCATAAGGTTATCACACAAGCAGCAGTTCCTTTCAATTTAAACAGCTGGTACATCTGCCATTGAAATGGAAAACTGTTTAAAACACACGTAAATGTTTTTGTATTTGATTTTGTTATTATTAATTTTTTTTACTTAACATTTGCCATTTTCTTTGATGTTCTGTTGTCTGCTGGTTGGCAGTAACACAGTAATGAGGTCTTCTGCTCTTTTTAATGGCATCTTATGAAATGTGGATTGTTGAATTGTTTTTAATGCTGGTGATGATCATAGAGGTCTGATGCAAATATAAGTGTGACAGCATTTGCTTTTCTGTATTAGCTTTGTGCAGCAGGAGGTTGAAACATACTCCTATGTTTATTGTTTACATTTGACAAAGACATGAATACTTTGACTGAATGTTGTCTCACACTGTATTTTGCACCACCACTACCTTGTAAATAAAAATGAATAGTTGGTTTTTAGGACCGCTAGTCAGTGTAAAGTGAGCTTTTAACTTGAAATGGATTGAAAGTTTAATAAGGGCTTTTTAACTGAATCTTTTTCAAATGATGTTTTACCTCAAGCGTTTTGTACTTTACTTTTTTTGACAATCTATGATGTCTACGGAGTTGTACTTTGTATTAATTTGTATTAATTTGTATACTAGCCCAGTAAAAATAAATACATTTGAGAAGTGTTTAAACATATGGGTTATCTTCTTTTACTGTAAATAGCGTTCAGATTTTTCACATCTTGCACTTAAATGTTTGTTGTTAAATTAATATTAAAATATGGGTACATTTTTAAAATATAATGACCCTTAGCTTGATTTCCGAAATGGTAAAACGTTATACTAATGAAAAAAAGATTCCTGCCACAACTGTAAAACACATTCGATGAATTTGAGTAAGTTAGTTATTGTTATTGAGTTTTGTTTTTTTTTCTATACAATTGTTCTCAGAGTTGCCAAAGAAGGGCCATGGGTCCTCTACTGCACCAACAGTTCTGGGAATATCTATCGAAACAAAAAACAAACAGAGATTAAATCCTTCTGCGTTTATCTGATCGTCCACAAGAAAATTTACCGCAGTGGTCTATCAAAATAAAACACAACAGTCCAGTAAAAACATTCTTTTGTTTTGAAAACTCCCACCGGAAGCCGCTCAGTTACTGCAAGCTACGAGCTAAAGCTACAAAACTGTCCGTCGATGTAAAAACCAAACCATTTGAACGCGCCGACCTCGGTGTGATCGGTGAAATTTTGGTCTTTCGTCCGTCAGAGACCAGAAGAGAGTTTGAGTCTCCCGGAGAATCGAGTAAGATGATTTTTTAAAACAATGTTTTCATCGTGGTTTCATAAGTTAGCCTGCTAACAGTCAGTAACGTCCGGTCTGCAGCTGGACGGTAGGAAGTAGAAAAGAGTCCACGCTGGAGGTCGGAGTCTCCACGAAGGGCCACGGTTCTCTTGTATTTTCTGTCGGTTGTCCATCACTGGAGCAGCACGATGACTTGTGTCTTGTTGTTTTTCAGGCCTGGTGTGGAGGATACTGGCTCTGAGCCAGGCCTCTGTAGATGAAGATGTCCCTGGCCCAGAGAGTGCTCCTCTCCTGGATCTTTTCCCTGATATTCCTCATCATGCTGGTCCTCAAGCTGGACTCTAAGATCCACTGGAACTGGTTCCTCATCTTCCTCCCGGTCTGGACCTTTGACACCATCCTCATCCTCATGCTGATAGTGAAGATGGCAGGACGCTGCAAGCCGGACTTTGACCCCAGGGACGGCGAGCAGAGCCTGAAGAGGAGGCTGTGGTACCTGACAGCCCTGCTGCTGAAGCTGATCTTCTGTCTGACACTGTGCTCCCACCTGGAGAAGCACACTGATGTCCCGGTCAGTGTGGTGTGTGTCCCTCTGTGGGTGTTGCTGGGTGGGGCGCTGGTGGAGCTGGGACACAGTGTTTTCCACTGCAGGAGGGACTGATCTGCAGCGGTCAGTTTTGAACTGCACTAAAGGGGAAAAACGTTTTGTACCGAAGCATCTCTGGCTATGAAGGCACCGATGTGATCCAGTGGATTGGTATCGGAGATGACCTTAATAAGCAGATTGCTTATCAGCCAGACATGTCTGATCCACATTGAAATGCTGGCTTCTTTGTTGATGTCAGAAAATTCACAGATCCTGCAAAAACCATCATAAGCAGTGGCCAACATTGTTTTGGCTGGTTATAAGGCCACAGGAGAAAGGAACTGTGACTAGTTCTGATTCACTGAATGTTGGGTTACAGGTCACCTCTTCGTTTCAACAAAGAGCACATGCATACTGTGTGTACACAAGAAGCAAGGTCTGATGCGGTGTCAGTGTGACATCGACACAAGCTGTATGAAATTGCTCAATCTACACTAGCTTGCCAGTTTGTGGAATTGCTGTTTTATATCACTGTCGAACATTTCTCTACAGGAGTAGGAAATGGCACTTTTGTATGTGACGTGCAGTTCCCACTCCAGCATGTCCCTTTTGGTGTTGACATCATTTGAATGCATATTAAGGGTTCTCTATAGCTGAATGCATTAAATTGTCCTTTGCACTGGTTAATGACATATCTTCATGTAAAAATATTTGTCTGACACAGCTCACCACTGTTGTCAATATAAACTGCACTTTATCGTGTCTCAGCTGATAGATTTTACACAGAATGATTGCAAACTGTTTAACTGTACACTCAAAAATCTACATGTCTGAAGTGAAAAGACCTACATGCCCAATATACTACCACGACTACACCGTCCTTGTAGGGAATACATTGACAATGATATTCAGCACTTTTTTTAATCTATAAATGCAACAAATATCAACAGATATCACCCATCTTGTATTGAAGCAACTGAGTGGCAATCAATACTGTCGTCTTCTGTTTTGGACCAACATCATCTCTAGACCAAAGTGGATAAGACTGTTCAAAGCTTGATGATATTAAGGGGAGACATTAACATCAACTAAGTCAAATATTTTGAACCATTTATTGAGAGGTTCTGATCAGAGTATAAATCACACTACCAAGTCTTATCTTAGGAAATAAAATGTATTTACAACAAAATTTTCACATACATTGATTTCAAATAAAAACAGACATTAAATGATATAAATAAATTCTATGGAAAATAAAACTTGTCTTACAAAAAATATATGCAATTTCTGTTTACATTTTCTCACATTGGTGCTAATAACATCTATACTGTACAGTTTTGGTACTTACAGTATCATTTACAGCCCTGTGTGAGTCAAACAAAGTCCAGTCTGAAAACAACTACTTGCTCCAATTTTGGAGTGTTTTAAACAACAAACCCCATCGACTAAAGCAACATGGTAATGAGAGGATTTTAGGAGCAGGAGCTCTTTGATTTGTTGAGATGTTCCAAACAATTCACGCTGGTCATTCCCACAGCAGAGTGGAAGGATGGTTGTTTTCAGACTGGTTAGTCCTGTACCTAAAATAGGTGCTTTAAGAGCGAAGCTAAGTAGTGCACAGGCACTGACACACGGGTCACATAACATTTTGTATAGAGCCTACATACAATCGCTACCAAACGTGAAGTGAGCTACTTAGCTTACATTCTTAGGCACTGTTAAAATACTTGGAGAGTGCATCCTTGGTCATTAGGCCACTGGAGTAATGTGGCCGTGTCAGCAAAGTAATGGAATGCACCCGCTCATCGATTACAAATGAGAAAGAACAGATTACTTCTGAAGGAAGGATGCATTTTCAAGTATTTCAACAAAGCCTTGGCGCAAGTTGTACAGTAAAAAAAGAAGACTAGACATCAAGACATTCATAGTAAGAAGTCCTTCTGTGTTTGGGGTGTGTGTGTTTTCAGGGGCTGTTTTAACGAGTGCTGTTGGGGCCGAGTGTCCTGTAGGGGTGTGGCAGGTTTTCCTTGCACCAAGTCCTTTACTTTTGGTCCTTTAGAGGGCACAACTGTCCGACTGTCAGATCCGGGCTTAGAGGAAGAACCTCGAGAGTCACTGTGTTGGTGGGTCTTAGGTCTACTCTCTGTGAATGAAAGGGCAAGAGTTTGGTGAGCCTCCATCGGCTTAAAGAGATCAAAGGTGATGAGTGTCCGTGGTGGTTTGTGTTCTGGTGCTGTAGGACCAGAAGAAGATTTCTTCCTTTCGTCCTTACTGCTGGCATCTTTATCCTTCTTCCCTTCTTTTTTAACCTGAATGTTGGAAGGTTTGGGGGTGCCTGTCTTCCCCTCTTCTCTCCCTGACTTCGCCTGTACTCCCTGTGTGTTTGATGTGTTGCTCTCTTTACCCTCTTTGATGCCACTCTTTTCCTTCTTGCCATGTGAAGACTTGTGTTTATGCAAACAGGTGTCTCGAGCCTCCTCTTTGTCTGGCCGAGAGTGAGACCCTGCCTGTGTGCTTCCCTTATCGTGCTCCTTCTCTTTCTTGACATGGGGTTGTGTCTTAGAGTCGCACTCCTTGGCCCACTTCTCATCCCTCTGAGCAAGCAGTGAAGTTTGAGAGGCTGTGCTGCCCTCTCTTGTCCGCTCTTCATCCTCTTTTTTCCTCATCTGTGGCAGAGGCTGCGTCGATGTGCTAAGCTCTCTTCCTCCCTCAGCCTTAACTTTCTCCTGCTCTCTGGTCCTGTCTTTATCTCTTTCCTTATCTTTCCCCCTTTCCTTTTTATCCCTCTCCTTCTCTTTACTCCTATCCTTGTCCTTTTTCTCTTTGGTCCTTTCCTTTTCATCTTTCTCTCTCTTTCCTTTGTCCTTTTCCTTTTTGATTGGTGGTGTGTTATGAGTGGTTGTTATATTATCTTTAGTTTTCTCTTTTAAACCATGCCCTGACAAAGTAATCTTTTGCTGTTTTTCTTCCTCTACATCATTATCCTTCCTACTTTGCTGTAGTGACTTTAAAGATGCACCCTCCCCTTCCCCTTCCTCATGGTCCTTCTGCAGCATCTGGTATGTGTTCACACCTCTATCACCTCCTCCTTTACCTTCTTCTGTCTCATCTTCCTCAGCTTTAGGCTTTATTAGTGTATGACTGAGTACATCTTCATCTTGCTCCTTCTTGACAAAAGGTAGAGACTGTGTTGTCGACACATCCTTCACATCTCCTCTGTTCTCTTGTTCTTCCTCCTTGAAAATCTGTGTCGGAATTTGAGAGAGCGGCCCCTCCCCTTCCTCAGCGTCCTCTTCCTCCAGGTTCATCACTGTTTTCACAGCAGGGTCACACTCTTTCCTTTCTACCTTCTCATCCTCCTCCTCTTTGATATGTAGTGTGACTTCTGTATGTGTACACTTCTCCTCCTTGACCACCTCATCCTCCTCCTCTTCTTCTTCTTCCTCCTCCTCCTTCTCTTCATGTTGGTGATATTGTTTGAGTCTGATGTGCCATGCCAAACTACAGACAGCAGACACTGTCTTGAACTGGTGGACAACTCCTCTGGGGATGAAGTAGATGTCGTCATGGTAGAGTTGGATCCGGGCGTATCGGATCCCCTCTCTCCGTAGCTGGTTAAGCTTGGCGTCATCGATCCACTGTACACACTGTGGACATTGACAGGAAATAAACAAATAAACTTCATGAGCCAACAGTGTACTAGAGATATCTCTTTCATATATATATATATCTCACTTGTAGTATTTCTGCTCACATAACAACTTTCTGACCAATATTTACTTTCTTTCTAGTCTGTTTAGGCTTCTGAAAACACACCAGGAACATATTCCAGCTGCTATTTGCTGCACTATCATCAACTGCTAGACACTAACTTGGTCTGCTGTTTGGGTTCATCTGCTGAAAACGTCTGCCTGCTGCTGGAGACCAGGCAGATAAGAATGAGAGCAAAGCAAAACCCAGTAAACCAAAACAGCGAGCGGAAAGACACTGAAACTCTGTGCAGTCCAGGGAACACCATGTGGGTGTATGAGTGACCCCTATTACATTACAGTTAGTGCTGCTTCAAAGACAGTTTGACAAGCGTGTATCAAGTTATCTCTGCTGTGCACTACTGCAGGTTTCTCAATCTGACGCACCTGAGACAGCGGAGGTTCATGGAGGTCAAGCTGCAGTCGCATGACCACATCTGGGAAATCTCCAGCGTGGAAACACACAACATCTTTGGTGATGCGGGCAGGAGTGTCACTGCTGTAAGGGCATAAACAAAGTCCTATTAAATAGACCACGACACGTACTGTGTTAGTTTTCACCAACAATTAATCGTCCCCAGTGGCAGACCAAAAGTTGATTTAACCACTGTGTTCTGGGCTAAGGAGGTCAGGTTATATTTATGTATCGTATTTAGTTTAGCAGGTGTCACAATATACTCACTCCTCTCCGCAGCGTACAGCCTTCAGCACACCTACAGCAGCAGTAGTTTGTCTTTCAAACCCCTGACCGATGTGATCAGCATGGGCTCTTGTCCGGTCCTCAAAAAGCATCTCCCGGGGCTCACTGGCTCTGGGTAGATACTGCAGGTTCTTTATCTCATTGGTGGACCTAAAATACATTAATTTACAAAAATCAGCACAAGTTCGAGGCATGGTGAAGTGTTTGTACATACCATGTGCAGGTAAGAGATAAAACAGTTTGCTAAGATGTGGTTTTGCTATGTTAGCCCCTCTTGAACTATTGGAGGATGCTAGTGAGATAACACCTGTGCACTGCTAAACATTTACAGACTCAACACAGACCTTTTCCTTTTGAAGGGTGACTTTGGCATGTCCGCCAAAGGGATCATCTGTTCTCCTGGTCTGACCCACATGATGGGGCCATCGTCACTCTCAGTGGGGCTCTGCAGTCGGAGACTGGAAAACGTTCCCCAGGGCAGAGTCCGCTGCAGAAACACAGTGAGGAACTTTAAGTTACAAAATGACTCAAAGCGATGCACATGGAAAAGCTCCTGCTTCCGGTGGCTTTTGGGGTGCATACATGGACACATATGATAACAACACAAACCTCCAGAAAAGGAGATTCCTCCAACATGCTGATGAATTCGGGGAAGTAGTCTCCAACCTCTTCATCCACAGCCCCAACCAGACTGACCTGCCGCATGGCCCCGGCACGGTACGTTCCCTGGGAATACGTCCGCTTCACCTGCAGCAGGGAGCCACAAGGCCAAAAGATTAGATTCTAATCCAATTAATAACAAAGAATTTTACTAAAATAAATCTACAACTACAAAACAGCCAGTCAACACATACACTTCTCACTAGCATAACAATGAGTGTGTTGTTAACGGAAATATGCACCTGTCTAAGATTAAAAAAAACAAAACAAAAAAACAATCAAAGGTACCATCAGCATCTGTGTGCCAAGCTTTAATAGAAAAGTGTATATTTTTAGCTCAAGTAATCTTGGGAACAAGTCTCGACACAACAGTGAAGCATACCTGAGGAATGAACATCTTACAGTGACATCGAAGGATCACTCTTACTTTTTTTGGTTATGGTGGATTATATTATATTTCTAGTTTGTTGTGTTTTCTTAAAAGCGTTTCTTATGAGCTTGTGAACCTGTATCTCCAAATAGTATTAAAACATGACATGAAGGAAAACGAACAGGAATTATAATGTTTATATTGTAAAGATTTATATTTAACAATATACACTTAGGAGTCATGTTGTCAAATACCACTCAATACACCAGCAGTAAAAGAGTGACCTGTTGTTGTTATGTTCTTTTAAAAAAATATATTATTGTTATAATGTGTTCAATATATATCAAACAGAAAGCTGGTCTCATCTTACTGGAATGCCAACATTTTGAGTTTAATTTGTCATCTTCATGACAGACGTTTTTCCTCCCTTGAGATGACCCTTAGAGAAATACAAATTGCTTTTCTTTACAATTAATGAGCCTTTTACACAAATATTAATTGCTCTGTTGGCAGCAATGCGCTGTGGTGTTCCCCAATGTCTGAATTTTTCTCCATTTCGCCTTTAGATATTTATTTTGGTGACAAGTCATAATGACTGAATACTCATAAGCATTCATGTTCACCTAGTTTGCACCAAAATTTATGGAGAAAAGGAGCATGAACCCATTAAGGGTAGTCCAGTTGTGTTTACGTACACAGCAAAATAGTGAAACATTTCATATGTAAAACAACAAGAGGGGCACCTGATGACACAAACCACAAATGGAACTGCATGGCACCATATACATTACCACACCAAGCGTACCCATTTTAAAATAGTAGGTGTTGCTTTGTAAAGAAGTCAAATACAAGCAAACCAATTACGAGTGAATTTAAAAAAAATAAATAAATAAACTGTATGAGGTATTTTAATGGCTGCGTCATACTGTAAGTACTAGATATAAGATGACAATGGGAAGGGGGCATTAAATGTGTGTCTTTTTACACCGTAAACTGACTCAGTACAACTCTGTGTTTACTTGACTGCCACCAAAGTGTTAACTGTTTGGGGGGAAAAAAGCAGCTGTTGCTTTACTTAGGCAGGGTAATTTTTTAACCATTTCAACCAAGGCTCCCAGTTTTCACTGCCACCAAGGCCAAACAATCACAAAGTGAAGTGTACTTTGCACTTTGAAACAAATTCATATTTAATTTACTCATAAAACATTGATTTCTGAAGGATTGGCAGAACAACCACTACTTAATGGTAATCTCCACGTACCACTGACATTTTAACAAACAGTCAAAACATTTGCCCTGGATACCTACTTCCTATGAATTGGGTTCATTTGTTGATGTTAGTTTCTATTCTCCCCCTCTCTAAGTACACCTAATTTTATTTATCACACAGAAACAAATTTCTAAAAAATTAAAGAAAAAAAAATCCCACAACCACACAAACAGACATAATGTCAAAACATGCTGCTGCATCACAAGACTTGAGAAGAAGCAGCTCTACAATTGTGAGAACTGACAACCCCTGAGGTCTGTGACAAACTGCTGTGCTTTTATAAAAGGTGCATCATTCAGACCACTGAAGCAAGCAGTACAATAAAATGTACGTGAAAAAGTAGCCAATTGCTCTCACGTGTGTAAGCTTGATGCCAGTGGACACATCATGTCCGTCATTTTACAGCATCACTGTTGGCTGGTGTGGATAAATTGAAGTCCACAGTTCCCATCATTAGTGCCCTAAAAACCAGCTAATGTTGACAGTTGTATTAAGCTTGGTTTTATTGAAAACAGGAACAGGATAAAAAGCATCATCTGGCCTATGCTGGTGGTGGGGAAGACACGATGCGAGACAAGTCAAAGAAATATCTGATTACAAAGCAAACGGAGCGACACAGGCCAATCAGTAATAAAGTGATCCCTAATATAAATCACTTTATGTTTGTCTAAAATTATTACCTCAACATGAGAAAAACTATTTCAACTGATGTTAAAATGCAAGCTGCATTGGAGGCGTAGCTTTAGTAAAGTGTAAGAACATAATTTTAAAAAGAGCTATCTCAGGTGATTTAGCTTTTTTAATAAAGTTCTGCAAGATGCAGTTCTGCAATTGTGGGGATGCAGTCACTAATGATGGATATAAATAGATGCTTAGTAATTATTTATATATAATTTAGAAATTCTTGTCCTGGTACTTTTAAAGATACTAGTGCCCAATTGTAGAAGATAAGGTTCATATATGTGTATTTGTTGAACAGACTGTTTTGACACTTGTATGGGAATAAAATTGTTACTAATTTAAATTGAAATAAATTTAAAATAAAAACTGCCATTATATGAAAGGTACTTTCTAATAAAATCATATGTAATCTCACTTCAGCACAACAGGAAAGTGATTTAAAAACTTGAGTGATTTTAAAAAGGCAGAAACATTCGAAAAATAACCCCCCACAAAAAAAAAAAAAAAATCAAAAGAGAAATAGTCCACAAATTCAGACCCAGTTGCTGTCACTTTATGAAGCTGAACATTTTTAAACTCATACATAATTTTACTTTCTTCTGCATGTCTTTAGGAGACTGACTTGAAAGCACAACTCCAGATGAGAGTGTCATAATCACTATAAAGAATTTCGGCTGAAAAAGCTTTTCAAGTAAACAACGACAGGTGAAAATAGGTGATGTGACAGAATCACACAATCAGGGCCTCAGTTTCACAGCATGACAACCTGCTGAAGCCCTTTGAGCACAGGAGTCAGGCAGACAGAGATGAACTGATGACCTAAAACTTAAAGAAACTGTTGCACCAGCCAGTGGCAGTTGAATCTGAGGTGGTCAGACCTACTACAAAGTGAAACTTCACAGAAACTAGACGGACAGTTTAGCACATTCCAGCACACAGAGACTTCAAGCACTACATCACAAGGATCTCACCTGAGAGTGGAAGTTGGCCATGGTTGTCGTCTCTATGTCCTTCTTCCCAAGCACCTCCATCTTCACTGGCGCGTTGGGGAACTTGTAGGAAAAGTAATCCAGGAAGTCTGGAAGGTAGGATGCAGCTCCATGGATGATTCCCATCACAAAACAGGCAGCCTGGGCTTCGTCCTCACTAAATGAAAGGGTAACAAACTCCTGGGCAAAACGCTGCATCTCAGCTGGAGACAGAGAGGAGAGCTGATCACTGTAGGCGTGCACCACAGACGCTCCCCCGTTGGCCTGCTGCTCGATGTGGATCAGACGTCCAAACTCCAGACCAGGCAGGCCTGGCGCTGGAGTGCAGTGGAGGAGAGAGCTGTAGCCCAGCCTGTCCCTGACCATGGAGGAAATAGAGACAGCGGCAGCAGCTGTAACAGGAGGATCCTGGTGGTGTTGCGGAGCAGTGGTGGTGTGGAGTAGACTGCTGCTGTCAATGCTGTTGTTTCCATTAATTCGACTGAGGAACTCAGGCAGACCCAGAGACACTCCTGAACACACCGTCTGGCATGCGCGATTATACATTTTGGGTGAGCTGTATCTCTCCTTCATCCGCTCCCCATCTTTGTGCTTCTTTTTCTTCTTCTTCTTCAGTTTCTTCAACAGGAGGTCTTCCTCTGAACCAGCTTTGGGTTTCTCCTTGGACTCTGTGACAGAGGATTGTAGTTTTTACAGATCAGGTACAATGATGGGCACAATTTATGACCTAAAATAAGAAACTTCCTCCAAGTTACATATTTTACATATTATAATAACAATCTTAATTATTCAAGCATACACCTAAACCTTAACTTTGCGGTTATGTTTTAATATGTTAATGTTAAATGATGCCTAATTATTCATGAGAATTAGCACAAACTTTTCTCTTTCAAAAAAAAAAAAAAAAAACTAAAACAAACAAAAAAAACATGTAATTCACAAACTCCCATATTATCTAGAATAAAATGGGCACTCAAACTGATCTCATCTGCTCTGACTTGACTACAGCTATGTTGCATCTCAAAAGTCATGTCTCTTGTTTTCGCAAAAACAAATAAGGAACAAATAGAATTCAAACTTAACCCGGAAGGATGAAAAGTCACTTTCCATCTCATCGGATCAATATTGCATCCGATCCCCACCTTTCTGAGAAGAAATCACGTCCCCGTTTTCTCTTGCAATGTCATGTACAGGTGGCAATTTATGGTTTTTACAGTCTTTCTTCTTCTTCCTCTCTCTGTCTTTCTCCTTCACACGATGACCTGCGAGTGGAGAAGGCGAGATGCGGTAAAGTGAAATGCTGATGTATTTATTCAAGCAGAGAGACATTATTGATGAACAAACATTTCCACGTGTATAAATCCCCCATCTGGGCCTAATAAATACTGGGGCCTGCGGTACAGCGAATTATGTAATAATTGAATAAATCGTTTTATCGCAGCCTGACTTCAGGTTCGGTGTTTCCTGCTGCGGTAGCCGGGCTGCGGGCTGCCCGGCGGGCGGCGGGCTGGCCGGGCTGTCGTACCTTTCTGTAGCATTTTCACGTCGCCGTTCTCGGTCTTTGTATGGCAGCTAGCTGGGCTCACTCTCTCCACACCCGCGGCGGAGCTCCGCTGCGCTTCGCCGCCTTTCTCCTTCTCCTTGTGTCGCTTCTCTTTCGCTTTCTTCGCTTTGAGAGGCGAAGCGAGGAAGTTGCTGATTTTGAAGATTTTCCGAGCGGGAGTCGCCGGCCCCCCGGAGGCGGCGGAGTGGCTCGCCTTGGCCGGGCCGAAACTCCATTTCGCTGGGCTCCCACAACTCTGCTTCCCGTTGTGTTTTTCCCCTGCGCACACCTCTCCGTTCAGTTTCCTGGGCTTCAGACCCTTCTCCTCCACCCGGACCTTCTTGGGGGGCGGAGGGTAAATGTCGCTGGAAGACTGCGGCCGGCTCTCCGGCGGCCGTTTGGCTATAAAGGGTTTGGGGGAATTTGTTTTGCTGTTTGCTGCGAAATGCATGGAGTCCACGGACTCGGCCATCTTGGAAGTTTCTATTTTTTACGGTCAGACGTAAGTGGTGCGTGAGAGCCAGGTCGGGGGCGGGGCTTAGCCAGCTACGTCAGACGCACGCAGAGCGGAGGGATGTTTACAGCCTGCAGGCCGACAGGCTGCACTGCACTGCACTGCACTGCACTGGACCACAAACAGGTCCCACACGGGCCAGACGAGCCCGGCTATTCCAACAGGTCCAGACTGAAACTAGCGCCAATGCTGAATGAAGCATCCAGTCGTTCCACTAACGCAGTTCAGGCTTGTTTAATCAAGGCTGATTCAGGCCCGGCTTACAGAGTCCGGCTTGGTGCTCGATGAATGGATGGATGGATGGATGGATGGATGAACTAGAGGGGGAAGCAGAGCAGTATTTTTACAGACATACCTGTACATTTGTACAGGTATGCCTCGTCAGGTCCACCTGGGGCTTGAATGCGGATGATATCAAGTCAAATCAAATGTATTTATAAAGCTCCACATCTTAACAAAGTTACATCAAGGCACTTTACGTATAGAGCAGGTCTGGAGTTGTTGAAGAGACCCATCAGATCAAGCACTTGGTGGCAACAGCAAGGAAAAACTTCCTGTGATATCCAGCGTGCCTTAGTTTCTCTGTGCGACTGTTTCAGTCCTCAAGTGTGAAGGGAAATACTGGAAACGTTACTGTAATGGCCAAATAGCTTTTAATCAAACAATGTGGGATTCACACAAGTGCCATTTATGTTGGACCTCAACTAAAATCAAGAATGGAGTATATTTAGCAAAAATAGATTAAATCTGTCTTTTTTAAATTAACTCATTTCTTTTCTCATCTGTGTTTTGTTTTGAGATGTTTGCTGTTGGTCCTTGTCAGTTTTATAAACACTAACTTGCTTAATAAGGCTTTAAAGTCTCTACAATCAATATCTACAACAACAAGCAGAAATTGAAAATTAAACATGTAGAAATCAACATCTCCTGGGTTTATTAGACAATCTGGTGATACTTATATACAAATAAATAAATAACAGCTTTTGGTAAAACATCTTCGTATTTGGTTGTTGTGTTTTCATCAGAAAATCTCTGAAATTTGTAAAAACTGCAGGGTTGTGAAAAAGAGATATATTTTTATTTTTTAAGTCTTCACATGGGCTTGGTGTGGTGATGGAGGACGTTTTTGATCTCAGATGTTTCTTAAAATGTCTCTAGGTGGCAGCACAGTGATGGAAATATATATATCAAAAATTTTATTCTCTGAAAATCGTCATATTCACTGATTCTGGCAGCTGTGACATTAAGATTCCTGCACAAAAAATAAATGATGGGAGGCGTCAGTTGAAATTCAACTTATGTTAGACATCATGACTAGTTACAGGATTCCCCAAACCCAAGATCTGTTACGCATTAAATGTCAACATGATGTGATTAAACGTTCTATTTGATGCCTTAATGCTGTCTTCCATAATATACTAACACTCTATTAAAGCCAGCTTTTTCTTTTGACAGAAAACAGAAACAATCCTGCAAAAATGTGGAAAATTACATTTCTCCTTGTCAAATTGCTCTCACTCTCAGCCCAGATCCGTTTATACATAGACTATCTCTCATCCATTGCAGAACTCTTAATCTGACAAAGAGAAAAGTAGTGTACACACTGTTCATGACCGCTGGCATTGGTTTATTCCAAAATGTGATTTTATTTTTATTTTTTTCTGTTGGCCCAAATTGTTCGTTCATCAAATATTAACACTGAGCATCGACACTTCTTCTCTCTATCAACTCAACAGTTGATAGAGAGAAGAAGACAGTTAGTGTGATAATAAAGTAAAGGTTATTTTTGGTCCCTGCAATGCTAGACTGTAGAGAATAACCATTTAAAGCACCTTCAGTGGCTGATGGTCCACTTCAAACTCAAATACAAATTTGAAGCAATAGTATGTGAGAATTTTCAGTTTTTCTTTCTATTTCTGCTCCACTACTGTTCAGAGGAAAAGGTTATAGTTTTTACCTTATCACGGGCTCCATCTTAACAAGTACAAGCCAACAATCGCCTTCATATCACTGGCATTCATCTACTCAGAGAACTTTCATTGATACTTTAAGAGCAGTTTTATTCATAATAATTGTAGTCATATATTTTCAATGCAGATTTTTACTTGCAATTAAAAAAAAAATCAAGTGTGACATTGTTACTCATACTCAAGAGAAAATTTCAGTAGTCTGGAACAAGTGGTTGTCCAAACGAATTACTTTTACCTCTCTTAATATTGTTGAGGAATTGATGAAGACAGAAGGGTCAACACACTCAGACCTTTGAGATGTGGATGACTAGATGCTGATGACGCAAGCATCCTCATGTGCATTAACCAAAGCTGTGAAGTATAAACAATGTTATGATATGATGGGAAACAAAGCAGCTTGAACTAATGCCTTTATTGAAAGTTAATTACAAAACATACTGAGTTCTGAGTTCAGTCCCATTGGACAGAAAGTGACAGCAAATAACCTGTTCCCGTGTTATTCCTGCTTTTCATATCCTTCATCAGGACAAGAATTCTTCAATATAAATTTCAAACAAGGTCTTAATGAAGTCCAGGCTTTTGGAATAAAAACGATTTGACCTCATGTTATCTGGTGTTGGCTAGCTGTAGGAAATCCAGCCCAGATGTGAGAGACATTTGATTGTTTCATTAGTCTCACTATCAGTCAATTGTCCAATGAAAAACGTCCACACATATGGCAAAGGAATGTATCAGTTACTGAAGCATTAAGGGACAATTCATATAAATATGACAATGTGTGTATGTGAGTGTGCCTGTGTGTACATGATGACAAAAACAGACAAGACTAATGTTTTAATTTTGGATGGATACACACTGATCCAAAGGATTAGAGCAGGTGTTGTATCATGTAACTGCTTTACTAAATGAATATACTTATTTGTCCTTGACATTCAAACAGTGAGTAATATTTTCCAGGTAGGTTTATACCTTCAGGCGGGCTAATTGAGTGCGTAATAAGAGGCTGTTGATGCACCACGACAGTCACTGGGTTCACTCAAGTGCAGTTGGAAATGGGAAACTTATGTACATAACAGACTTGACTGACGACACCGGCTCCTCTGCCCAAAGTGGATGGAGATGAAGTGGTCTGCCAGGCAGCCCAGGCAGGAACACTGAACTGATGGTCAGATGTTTGTTCTAGTTTGTATAGAAAAGCCACAATGTTTACACAATCCAGGACAGAGAGTAGGCCAAGCCAGCTCACTAGGGGAATTCAAAACACTGTATCCCAAGAGGGCACCTTGAGGAGAAAAAAGACGACTGTCCATAAATGGGTAAAGGCAGCAGTGAAGGTATTATTGGGAATTATGGTGCTGCTGGCTGCACTCTGCAGCTTTCGAGGCAGAACTGATTAGTTAAGATTGGTTGCTATCAAATGGATCGACCCTATTAATGCTAACTTCTAACCATTTTCATCTTTCACGCAGTCCTTGCATCGCATTAGCTCATTCTGGTTAAGCAGCAACTGTCTGAGATTTAAGCCTGGCTGTGTTGAGAAAGATGTGGTTCCATGATAATAAATCAATATAGACTAGTGCTCAGACAGGAGTCTCTTGAGTGTGTAAACATTTCTCTCACACTATTTCCCAGTGTAAGTGTTGAGGCACTGAAGAGACTGTGAAAGGTGAAAGGATTCTTAATCCTGGCTTTTGTTCTACCAACAAATGTCAAATGAGCTCATAGCTGCATTCATGTAGAGGAAGGATGGAAGGTCCAATGTGAAATGCAAAGTTAAATAGAGAGGGTTGAATAGATACTGCCTATTGTATATCTGCACAGGCTTCAAGACCAAAATAGAGTAGCCTTTATAGTCTATTTAAACAAAAATTTCTAAAGTGCAAAGCTGAGCTGAATATCTACAAACTGTAGCTCTCAAAGTTGTTTTGCTCTTACGAGACAAAGCTGTGACCTATTGAGCCTTTTTCTTCCACCTGAACTGATTTTTCACTTCTAACACAACGTTTCCCACAGTGCTCACACTAAACAAATGGTTTCCTTTGTCATTATTAAAAGACAGCTGAGAAGTCTCCCTAGCTTTGTGCAGCCAGATCAACTATCCAATGAAAGAGACAAAAATACATGGGGGTGCAGTTTCATCGCAGTCTGAAAATAAGACAATTTAAATGGTCTAACAAGCATTGAAAATGCACAAGTTCAGAAACATCAAACACAGGCATTGCATGCTATCATTCTATCTCTATCGTGTGGTGGGACTGACATTTACACCCCAGGTCTGAGAAACTAAAGCCTCATTATCTAAACTCCCTGCCAAGCAGATGCCTCATTTAGTTCATGTGACTGTGTTTTCTCTCCCTCTTTTTTTTCTGATTATATGTGGACACAATTGCTAAGCTCGCTAAAAGACCTCCATCTTAGATGAACATACAGTCTGTACACTGTGAGATTAGCCTCACAACTCAGAGACTGCCTCACTGATTTTCTCCTCTGGTCAAGGATTAGTTCTGTCCAAATAAAGTCAATAGCACAAGAGAAATTTAATCAAGCAGCTTTCTGGAGTATGTCTGACATTCCTTACTTCCACTACTTAACCGCACACCTTACGGTGAAATAAAATACTTCCTTACAAATCTGAGGAACAAACATTTGGCTCTGGCCCAGTAGCCAATATTTCATTGAGATAAAATGCATATTTTGGCCTGTCACATCTGCTGTTCACATGTTTGAGGACCACTGACAGGAAGCTTGGAAAGTGCATGCCGAAGCAACTGTGACACATATGTACACTAAAGCCCGTGATATACGAATCATTCCAAAATGGAGTGAAAGTGCTTTACAAATGGTCTTCATTACATGATGTGATTAGGAGGAGGATAAATTGGAATGTAATAATAGGATTAAGAGAGGACACATGATTTCTGCCGCTTTCCACAGTTTGTGCTTTTCCATGATGGATTTCTTCTTGATAATTTATATATTTATATTTTATATTATGAAAATGGTAGAGCCATTCCCTCCTATACGTTAATTCAAATTCAAATTCAAAAATCCTTGTTGACTGTAATTTGCAAAGAGAAAAGCAAACATTTGTCTTCTGGCTTCTTGTGCAAAGAACGCAAACATTCACAATAAGAGCATACAGTAGACCTGTCTCACTTATTTCATAAAATTACAATAAAAGACTATCTCAGATAACATCTATGGAGTGGTATATCCCCACAAATCTCCTCTAACGTTCCTCATTTCTCTCACAGACTTGCTTTCCACTAAGCAGTCTATCAGCTCCCCCTCCCTCCACCCCTCCCTCCCACCTTAGATCCTCCTCTCACTGTCACTGTGCGCCACAAACTGAGGTGGATATTTTCTACGCGCTCTCCTGTCTCACCTCGTACTCTCGGGACGTAATGAGGTTAACAGAACCGTGTGTTTTTGGGACCCTGCTGGCCTTTCTGAATATCTTTTGGACGATAGCAGACTCTGATGAAGGTGACCACCTGGAAGCTAAGGGATTTGGGCCCTGCGCTGCAACTCTGCAAACTGAGGCCCTGTGCAGAGAGGGGCAGGATGAGAACACATGCCCCTACCTATTCAACCTGCCACCTCTCACTGTTCATTTGCCAAAGCAGCTGGGAGAGCTGGAGAAGATCATGAAGGACCTGCAGAAGCTGAAGGACAACGTGGATGAACTGAGGAAGATGTGCACAGACTGTACAGTAAGCCAAACTGAGAGAGAGTGTGTTAGACAAAGAGAAAGAGCACATGTGAAACTGAACGAAGGCACAGGTGGGCACGATGAGAGTAACTGTATGAATGAGAAAAATCCTGAGAGACTGACAGGTTTCGAACATAAGCGTCAAAAAGAAAACGGTAAAGTGGAAAATTCTATGGAAGAAGACGGCAACACGGATTCAACAATTTTGGAAGAGAGAGGGAGAAAGAAATTGGAAGCAGAAAGAAAGAGCGATAGAGGGCTTGTAAAAGAAAATGAGCAAGCAGAAACCTTAAAAGAAGTGGTAGATAGAGATGGAAAAATTCAGACAGAGGGGGCAAAGGACAAGCTAAAGCTGACAGACAAGCCAACTACTGTTGAAAATGAAGGAATAGTAGATACACCGAGAGAGAGGATTGTTGAAAAAAGTAACAGCGAGACAGAAAGAAATAAAGAAAATTATAGAAAATGGGATTCAAATGAAGATCTAGAGAAAATGAATGAAAGAAAGACTGTTAATAAAAATGAAGATAAAACAGAAGAAAGAGAAGACGAAGCAGAGGAAACAGATAAAACCAAAGAAGACAAGAGCAGTGATGGGACAAAGATGTCTGGAGAGCATACTGAGAATACAAATAGGGAGTGGAAGCAGCACAAGGAAGAGAGGAAAAAGAAAACAGAAAAGGGAATAAAAGTGGAGCGGAATAATGAGAAACCAAAACAGACAGAAAGTATCAGGCGTGCAGAAAAAGAGAAGAAGGCAGAGGAGGGAAGCCAGACAGGCAAGGAGAACAAAACAGAGGAAGGAGGAGTGGTCCAGAGTGTGCTAAGAGGGAGTGATGGGGAATTAGGATCCAAGAATGCAACTGAGAGGACAGACTTAATTTCAATCAGTCCAACTCCTCAGTCTACTATTAGTTCAGCTCCAAGACATGACATGGACCAAAATGAAGCTACAATGTTTATGTCATCTCCTCCTTTGTCAAGTTCACATTTGCTCACAGATATAAATAAAGAGAGGATGACAGCTGCAGATGGACTATCGACAAAAAACACAGACATTGAAACACCGGAGATTTCTGAGCACTCACAACAAAATACAGAGACAGGCATTAGGGCCACAAGTAGCCCAGAAACAGTCACAATGAAATTATTGGGAGGATCTAGAAAACAGATTACCAGTCCCACTACTAGGGTCAGCTCTACAACTAGTCTGAGTCCAAACTTAGATGTCCACCATCAAGTGAGCTTTACTATGACAACTACGAACACCACAACCTCCAGTCAGACTTTATACACAACTATATTCCCAGGCGTGGCAGACAGAAGCAGTCAGGTATCTAAAATCAACAGCAGTACAAACACTAAGACCGTCATGAAACCAGGCCAAGGAGTAAAGCCCGGTGAAAAGCATAAACCTGGAATTAAGCCTGAAACAGGACAAAAGCTGAAAAATCCAAAAAATGAGCAAAAACAAACCAAATATGGCCAAAAGCAGAGGCCCTCTCACCAAAAACCTACAGCTGACTTGAAACCCAGAATCCAAATTCCCAAACCTGACCAGAGTGTGTCGCCTGATATTTTAACTACAGATCAAAACCTGAAAATTACAGAAATGCCTAAACATGACAAAGAGCATACAAATACTCAAGATCCAAAGTCCCATCGGACATCGAAACCTCCTGTTCAGGGACATACCTCACATCACACACCTGCAACTCTAAACAAAAGCAGCTCTGATAAAGATCCCCTGAATAATCAAGATCCTGAATCTGTTGTAATCCAACAAAACCCAAAACCAGATAAAAAGTTGCATCATCCTCTTCAAACCAACAGACAAGACCAAAAGCAAAAGCCTGCTAAAGAACCAAATAATGTAGAAAAAACAAACGCAGATCAAATGTCTGAGCCCAACCACAATTTCACTGCTCAATTTTCTGCTCAAGAGCCTGAACCTGAGAGTGAATTCGCACCTAAGCCCGAACAAAAGTCTGTAACGGAATTAACAGATTCAGATGAAAACCACCCTCCTGAGCCTGAACCTGACTCAGGCTCAACACCTGAACAAAAGATGACACCTGATCGTATTAATATACCGCCTGATCACAAACCTAAATTCAGCCAGAAAAACGTCTTTAGCAACCAAAACCCCAAACCTGAGCACGCACCTAAACCTTCTCCAAAACATCCAGAATCCACAACCAGCCAAGAGACCAAAAACACAAATGTGAAGTCTAAACCAAGCCACCCACCACAAACAAATCAGGGCCTTAAATCCCCTTGGTCTGGCCAAATGCCTAATCTTAACCCAAAATCTGTGCCTGAGGCAGAATCCAACAAAACATCTAGACCAAAGCCTCCCTCTGGACACAGACCACCAACTAGACCTTCTCACAAGCCAGGAGCAACATCTGTTCAAAAGCAAAAACCAGCAGAGAAACTAAAGCCAAGCCCAAAGACCGAAACAGGCTTAGATCCTCCTCATATCAGCGGGACCACTTCTGATGGCATCCAAATTTCTCAAACTGACATGCCACCTCCATCTGGTCCCATAAAACCGACTGCCGTCACTCTGGGTCCAAAGACTTCCAGCAGCCTGGAGACTCGCCCCTTCCCTTTCTCTCACGATCTCCCCAAAGGCTCCACCATGAGCCCAAACAGCAGGACTACGTCTGATCTGAGGCCACAAACAGCCAGTCACCCATCATCGATCCCAATGACAACAAGGCCAAACAAAATCATCCATGGGATCCTCCCGCGTGTTATCTCTAGCACCACTCCAGGATACACAAAGCTAGGTCTCCATAATACTGACCCCAGCGATCAAGTCAAGATACTTCAGACTGGTGAGGAAACAGGCAACAGACCAGGACAACCTCAAGCCCCAGATATTATGATGACTCCAGTCTCTCCCCCCAGCCCCCAAACTGCCTCCGCACTCAGCGCTGACCTCAGGTCAACCACCCCTGACCCCTCTGGCCCCGAGCTCCCGACTGCTGAGTCTTCCACTCCCAGTGCACGTGAGCTGCGTGTGAAAATCAACCAGGTGGCTGCTTTCCTCAACAGCAGCCTGAGTCCAAATGGACAGTCAGTGGACAGACGTCCAAAAGAGCTCCCTGAGTACGTCCAGGGAGGCAGCAGGCCTGACCAAAAACTGTCACCACGGATACCGCTTAAAGGCAAGATGCACCGAAAGCATACATACATAAATACATAAATATGTAAATATATATATTCATGCAGTCACAGTGTCTGACCAGCTTTTGTCTTTGTGTGTGTAAGATGTGGAGCAGTAAATAATATTTTTTGCGACCTGAATAGGAAAGTGTGTCCAAACTTTAGGCCTGTACTGTATGTACAATAATTCAATCTTTAAATTTTATCATTCACTGCATGAAAATGGATAGATATAATTTCACCTTCAGTGAAAGAGAGAAGGCATTCGCAGGCATTCCTTCACAGTGAGATTCTTGTCACATTTTACTGTCTTTTAGTCTAATTAAATCCAAATCATTCGGCTGACAGAAGAACTGTTGTGAATTATTATTATTTGAGTGCTTTACAGTTGTATTTCCCTTGATTTTAAGTAATGCAATTTCTAATGATCCTCACAAACAAAAACTAACAATGTGTTTGAGATCATCTTCATACTATACATCATTTGTCAGAGGAGGAATGTGCATGGCTTGTTTATTGTGTGTGTGTCTGGGGGGAAATTAAACCACAACCATGCAAAGACTCAAAAGCTACCAACAGCTAACAGCTTTCTGACAGATGTAGGTCAAAATATTAAGGTTTCCATTTTTTCAGCTCATCCTTCAAAAACTACATCGCACGTATAGTGTACTTCTCAAAACAAACTTCAGAATAAGACTGAAAACTTCCTTTTTACTTATTAAATTTGAAGGACAATTGTAAAAGAGTATCTGCTGCTGCACTGACAGCTCACTCAGCACATTTCCAGCTGCAGTGATCATTTAATCTCAATCAAATAGTTGATGTGTGCAGCATTTAGAGATAGAAGCAGCTTTCACTGGAGTGTTTCTTGTCTGCAGTGAAGAGGGACTGCTCGGACCACCTGCTCCGGGGAGCAGCAGGCAGCGGGGTGTACCTGGTGACCCCCGACCTCCGGAGCAAATCCTTCCCGGTCTACTGTGACATGGAGGCGGCCGGCGGCGGCTGGACCGTCCTGCAGCGCCGACAGGACGGCAGCGTCAGCTTCAACCGCTCCTGGGCGGAGTACCGGGCGGGCTTCGGGGAGCTGGCCGGGGGGGAGTTTTGGCTGGGGAACAACATGATCCACCTGCTGACCCGGGACAGGGACATGGTGCTGCGGGTGGAGCTGCAGGACTTTGACGGGCTGACGGAGTACGCGGAGTACGACCGCTTCAAGGTGGCCGGCGAGCGGCTGCGCTACAGGCTGACGGTGGGGGGCTACTCCGGCACGGCGGGGGACGCGCTCCGCTTCAGCAAGACCTACGACCACAACAACAGGCCGTTCACCACCCCGGACCGGGACAACGACCGATACCCGTCCGGGAACTGCGGGGCGTACTACAGCTCCGGCTGGTGGTTTGACGCCTGCATGGCAGCAAACCTGAACGGCAGGTACTATGTGGGGAAGTACACCGGGGTCCGGGACGGCATCTTCTGGGGGACGTGGCGCAACATCTCGTCCGAGTATTACCCCACCAGTGACAGGAGGTCCTTCAAAACCGCCAGGATGATGATCAGACCGAAAGGCTTTGAACCCTGACCTTTGACCCTGCCGGGACTTATTTCAAAACAAGACACATCCACTACATTCAACCAGATGCTCCTATTATAATTTGAATAAACTTTATTATAGTCTCCACACGGTTGTTGTACACCGCTAACACAATACTGCCGCCTTGTGGCGGGTGATTTTACGGTAACTCAATGTTTTGCTTACAGTTTTATATGGCAAGTGAGGATGTACAAAGTTACAAAGTGTTAATGTCCTAGTTACACAACAACAACTTCTTCTTCTTTTAAGTGGGATTAGTTCAGTGCTGAGAGAGGAGGCCTCTTGTGAAGAGCTATTTTTCTACAATGTCTGAATCTGAGTAGTATGCAGCAGCAGAGACTGATATTTTATTACAGTACTGAAAGGCCAGTTAATGTATGATTCAAACTGTTTTTTATGGTTTATGATTAAAATAGTTTTGTTAAGATAAATAAAAATGATTTACATAAACCAGTAGCGTTTGCGTTTTGTCTTACAAACAAATTTAAGTGCAAAATGGCCAATAGACTCGATAGCAAGCATATACTCACATCAAAATTGTAAATGAGCAACAATGAGTTCCTGTCGGATATAAAGCCGATCAGATTCATCTTATTCAATTTGGCCTCATTCAGTTAGTTGTACTTGGGACGCACATAATTACTGAAGACAAAAAATCCCTGCAGCCTTTGCGAGAAAAATAGCAGCACACGTGATTAAATTTGGTTTTTGATTGGACAAAACCAGATGGGGGCGGAGTCACGTTTATACAAGCCTGAACATCCGGTTTGTCAAAATAAATATAGTGACAGCGAATCAGACCCAAAGTGCCGGTTGACCTTCAGCATAAAATGGTTGAGTTATTAGTGCGCAACTGGGCTGAGATAACTCAGATAAACTGGTCTGTTGATCTGATCTTTAGACCTCTATTCCCACACGACTCCTCAGTATACAGTATTTAATATACTTCTATGTTTTTTCAGTCATGAATCAACTCGATTAATTTGGAAACTACAGCTTTCTTATCCACAAAGCAAAATTATCATATGTGATGCAGACTTCACAGTTGGCCCCGCTTTGTTTTCTAACCTCGGCCATATTTGAGAAGTATCACCCTGTAAAATACAAGGTCTTATTATTAATGAAAATAACAACAACAACAAAAATAATATTAATAATAATTCATTCATTAATACCGTGATAGTTTACTGTATGTTGTTATGTAAAGCATTTTTAAATATACTGTAAACTGCAGTCTGGTTTAGTTTGACTCTTAATGTGAAAGCTCCTCCCGGAAGTGTTCCGGTATGGCTGCTCACCGACTCCGTCGTTGTCTCCGTGCTGACTGAATGGCAGCCTCTCTGTTTCTCGGTGTGGCAGGTCAGCGGGGATGTGTCGGGCTTCTCCGGTGCCTCGCCTTCAGCCCCGGGATCCTCGTCCCCCCGCGGGGTCCCCGGCTCACCCCCAGGTCCTTCTCCGGCTCTCCTGCGGAGGGCCGGGCGGCTCTGAGGCGGTGGGACCTGCCGGTCAGTCCCTTCAGCACGGTGCGGGCTCAGCTGACCTGCAGCATCTCCGTCCGCTCGCTGGACCCGCACTCCTTCCCGGAGGCCGATCGGGCCTTCATCGCTGTTCACGGAGGGGACTCCGAGCAGCAGCAGGTCTGTCTGGATCAGCTGCGGGTCCACTACGATGATCAGACCGAAGAGCTCCTCATCTCCGCCGAGAACCTGAAGAGCAGCGTGTCCATTGAGCTGACCGCCCCCATCAAGAGCAGTGAGTGACACACACACACACACACACACACACACACACACACACACACAGAGTATCTACCACGACCTGCAGACAGAGTAGCTCATCATGTCCGTGTGTGTGTGTGTGTGTGTGTGTGTGTGTGTAGATCTCTTCATTACTACTATGGGTGAAGGACATGTGACAGTGAAGAAGATGGAGTGTGACATCTGCAAAGTGCAAACTGAGAGAGGAAACTGTTTGTTGCACTCTGTCAAGGTGAGAGTTAGTGTGTCATCATCAGTATGACATGAATATGGTGATGTTGTTACCCCCATCTTTACCTTTATGGCTAACATCATCATCTCTTTGGCCCTTCATGCAACTGTAGTATTACTCATTAAATCGAAATGCCTATTCCTGAAGAAATGAAGTCCAAACAGACTCTTCAAACTCCATATTGGGCTTTGCATAGACTGAAAAGCATGAAGAAAATATGGCATCAAACACCAGTATCTTATATCATGGTTTGAGGCCATATCATATTCATTCCTATATTATTATATTCAGGTGACATACAGCAAATGTCACTTGAAAAAAACGAACAGCCGCTCTCAAAGGTCAGATCAGGAAACCCTATAAAGGGTTTCCAAAAATCTTCAGTTATTTGCCACACTCACCCTCTCACTGTTGTGTTGAATCTCAGGGTCATCAGGTCACAGTGCAGTCCAGTGGAGGACATATCACATGTGATGGCACCATCCACGGCAACGTGGACATCAGTGCAAGTGGAGACAGTGTAAGGACAGTGCTAATGATTGTACTTGTTAGACCCACCCAGAGCTGACATTAGGGGGCAGCAGCAGCCTCACTACAGAATTTATCCAACAGTTTAAAACAACCAGATGATTGCATCATTTTATGATATGCAGATACATTTTTAAGAAAGTTTGATATATATATATATATATATATATATATATATATATGTGGTTAGAGCCCTTCGGTGTGACCTGCTGTGTGTTGCAGGCAGTGGAGCTCAAGAAGCTCCAGGGCACCAAGATGAGTATTTCAACAGAGCACGGTCCTCTGAAGGCCAAAGCCATTTATGCTGAGTCCAGCTGCATCTCCTCCTGCTCTGGGACAATACAACTGGGACACATGCATGGTGAGCAAACAGCAGCACCTGTCAGCACATCTGCAGTAAATTCTCATTAAAATGGTTTGTAGTGTTAGTGCTTGAGCCAAACTCCAGCAGAGTGAAGCAATTACCACTAGAGGAAAGAAACCGAGTGGATTTATTCAAGTAATTTGAAAGCAACTTCAATGAATAATTTTCTCATTACAGAGCAAATATTGTAGTTTCACTCCACAAATTATCGACAGCTGTAGCTTCAAGGTTACTTTGTTGGCCTTTCATACTGAACACTGCAAAAATTTCAACCTTACCAGGTAATTTTTGCATGTTACAGAATCACATATATCTTCTGTATTTGCTAATTTAAAAATAGCTTCAAGTAAAAAACATATGCTTTTTAGATAGATAGACTGGGAGGACTTTGGAGTTAGTCTACAATCCATTGTGATGCATCTGCATTGTAAATTTGGTAATGCAGGACTTTGGTATGTCAGGAATCCTGGGCTCAGATCCAACAGACTGAAATCTGGTGGTAATTTATCACAAAGTCCATACGTTTGTTTTAGTGTAGCTAAACAACAGGTTGGTTGTAAAATGCTCATTGCTGGATGCGGAGATAACAAAAACAGCCACATCAC
Source organism: Echeneis naucrates (assembly GCF_900963305.1). Taxonomy (NCBI): domain Eukaryota; kingdom Metazoa; phylum Chordata; class Actinopteri; order Carangiformes; family Echeneidae; genus Echeneis; species Echeneis naucrates. Next base: position 10,148,851 of record NC_042526.1, on the reverse strand, counting down.
CTGAAGGGAAATAGAGAAAATGCATCATCCACATAGGATTTTAATTTCGTCCCGACACAAATGTGACTGTTATCACAGAACTCATGGAAAAATGATGTTAACTTTGGAGATGCTTGTGTAGCATGTTTAAAGCCCGTGACAGAAGCTGCTTTCAGCCCAAATTTTCCTGACATTGTGCTTTCCTTGTGTGAAGGCAACGGCACTGTGAGGAACGTGTTTGGAGACACAGTTATAGGTAAGCAGACTGACCGATTACACAATGACCCACATATGGTATGCATCAGTAAAACATGTGAGGCTTTTGCTTTGCTTTTGCAGATGGTTCAAATAGTTTCCTGAACGTTTCCTCTCGCAGCGGAGTCATCGATGTGTATGTGGGAGACAGTGCTGAGCTCCACAGTCAGGAAGGTGAACACACTAACATAATAAGGAGAATAAACACCTTACAAACCACTGCTCTTTCCTCTTCACTGTCATTTCCTTTGATTCGTAGTATTGTTCGCAGTCCATCATTTATCTGTCGCGTGCAGGAGCGGTGTCTGTGCGTGTCCCATCCACGTTAACAGCAGGGGTGGAGCTCTGTGGAGCCATGGTAGAGATCAGCCCAGAGGTGGTTCTGCATAGAGTAGAGAACAACACAACTCAAGGCCAAACCACAGTGACTGGTAAGAAACCGTTTTTCGTTATGTCACAATTCTTAGCAAATAAACCATCCAACGTGTAAATCAACACATTTCATTTACTTGGAACATGTCCTGCATTTCTTTTAGGTTATATGAATAGTGCGTCACCGGTGGATCAGTGGGTTAAAGCTCAGGCAGACAAAGGCTGTGTTACACTGAAGACACAAAGTTGGTTTGAGTCTTTAAAGCTGGGCAGTTGAGCTGTGACTGAAGGGGTGTTGCTCATAACACCACATCTCTGCCCTGGCTTTGTCCAGACAGAGCAACATATTTACTGCACCTTTACCTCAACAAAGGATGTAACTCTGCTCAGGATATGCTGAAAATCCTGTATTTTCATCAAATGTTCTGTGAGTGTTAAAATTTCCTGTATGTCTGAGACATACTTTGTGACTTACAGCCTTTTTGTGCTGAACTGTCAAGTTCTTCTGAATGTGTATTAGAGACTTGCCTGTTCATTTTTGTAATTAATATTTATGTTGTTAATAATGTAAAATATGAAATTGCACATCACATCTGTGACACATCACATCTTGCACTGTCATTTGATTAGTTACACAATCAGCTTCCTAAATCATGCTTGTGAATTGAATAATTCCTAATTCATGAAAATTTTAATTAAGAAACTTTATCTCTTAACCTCTTTTTATCTTAACAATGAATTGTTTTATATTACAAAACATTTCCAACAGTCAATGCACCTGTCAAAAGAGCTGTGCCCCAAATAAATTAATAACTGTCATTTCCCAATAAAAGCAGAAAATAATGTCTAAAGTAAAGTATTAATGGAGAAACAAATCACATGTCAGGATTTAAAAATAAAACATTTTTAATTTAATAAGAATACAGAAGCAAAATAGCCGTGCACAGACACTTCATCGACAAACTCACAAACTTTAGGAAGAGACACAAAACGATACTGATCAGTTTTTTTAAACTCGGGCTGTTGAATTTAAGTCCAAATTGAATAATTTGTGGTTAATTCTTTGTCAATGGAAGTAAAAAAAAAAACAAACAAAAAAAACAAAACATTATAATCAAATATGGATGCTATTTCTGAAAAGGATTGCAACTTTGTCAGTCATCCTCAACTAGCTCTTTTAAAAGCTATCTTTGAAAAAAAAAAAAAAAACAAAAACGTGGAAGCAACAAGTTTTCATGAGTATCAAGACAGCAAACAGCAGCACATGATGTTCTGCTGAGAGAAGATGATGAAATGTAATGTTCCAGGGAGGCAGCTGATACAGTGTGGTTTCCACACAAAGCAGTGAAACTCAATCTGAATATCACAAGTAATTTGAGATTTAACCGAGGTTCACCTCAAATGCTGTTTGCCAAAAATGCTCTCAATACATTTTCATATGAAGTTTATGATCAAATGCCGGCTGCTGTGAGCACATGATTGTCAGATTTTCTCAAATCATTAGCTAACAAGATCTCCTTATGTCTTATGTGTACATGCTGTTCTTGTAATTACAGAGCGCTGCTCCACCACATCCCAGCGGTCATCAGTCATGAAGGGTCTTGTTATTGGATCGTTTATTTGGCCCACGTTGTATCCAGAGCAGTATGGAGGGTAGTCACTGCTGTGCTCCCAGTGTTTCACACGTGGTTGCAGCTTTAATGCGGCCACCCTGAGGGAACACACTCACTGCTCATTAAAAGTTCTCATGCAGGACTTCAACTTTCCAGTACTCTAAGTTCATGTCTTACTTGGAAATGTTACTGCAGCAAGCCATTGAGATGGAGCGGAGTGGAGGACAGATTCTTTCTAAGAGTTGTAGTGTACGATCTGTGAGGAGAACACAGCCACTCACATCAAGCTCCTGTAGATACCGCGATCCACTTGTCAGATACTGTACTGCCATGTCTGTTATCTGAAGTGAGACAGAAAAAACTGAAACAGGCAGGTGGAAACACACTAAATAACTGCTCCAGGAGGATATTTCTGTATTTGTGTGTGTGTACCTTAAGACAACCTGGCATCCACAGCGTGACCAGACCAGTGCAGTAAAATGAAATGGCTCTGATGGCCGAATCGGACAGAGCTACACAGTGAGACACATCAACGTGTTCCAGATCTCTCACAGTCTTGCACAGCTTCTGTCCTCATGGGGAAAAGGCAGATGACAGAGATTTAGCAACAAGACAAAAAGAATGCTTTGTTCACATCTATCTGTGGACGGTAAGTGAAGAAAATGTGAGGCTTTCTAAGAACTGTTTTACTAGGAAATTGTGTACTAGTTGATAAGCCGTCAACAACAACGTCACTTCTGGTAATGTTTGGAAATTCCTGGTAGATTAATACCTCTATGCCAATGTCTGTGATGTTGATACACTCAGCAAGAATTAACTTCTTCAAGCGAATTCCCTCAAGAGCAGCCAGTCCCTAAAAATACACCTCTCAAGTTACAGAATGTTCACCAAATGTCACTTTTCTTCTGTGTAAATGAAGGAACAAACAACCAAATAATACTTGATCTTGGATGTTGCAACCACTGATGTCAAGAGAGGAGATAGAGCTGCCACTCAGCCAGTCCAGACTCATGTCAGTCAGTCGCTTACAGTGACTCAAGTTGAGACGACGCATTTTACACATCCTGATTTTTTTTTTGTGCATCCATGAACACAAAAGCACAAAAAGACACAAAAGAGCTGTTTTGTGATACTAATAGACTGCAAGGTATATGTGTGTGAGTGTGCAGTAATACAGTCTACCTTTGTGCAATCCTCATGACAGAGATGTCAGTGATGTTGCAGTGACTGATATTTAGCTCTAGCAGTTTGGTAACAGAGGAGCCCTCAGTCAAGTACTTGATCCCGACATCACTCACCCTGAAAATTACACATTACATCATGCAGTGGAGTTCAAAAGCTTGGAAGTGAAATATGATTCAGCAGTTCCAATCACCAACACACTTGTTGCAAAGTGAAATGTCCAGGTATTGCAGGTTCTTGAGCGTGGAAACTAATGTAAGAGTAGTGTCTGTCACTCTGGGACAGTCTGCAGCGTGGAGTCTGCCGAGGCCTTGTGATCTGCTGCACAGCACCTTCCAGCTGACATCCGAGAGTTGGTTGTTACCTAAAATACAAGAAAGAGAAAAGGCAGGTGATATATTTTCCTGTGAACTCTATATTGAAATGAAGGCTGAAGGTTGTTAATGATCTCACCCTCTGTACTGAAAGTCTGAAGTCTTGATACCTCAGCAATGGCTTTGAAGGCAATGTCGGAAAGATGACGAGCATCCAACAGAGAAATGGCAGATAGATCGTGACATCTGGAAAGTAGTGTCTATTACAGGAAATTAAGATGTTATGGGTGTGCGGATAAATGATGATGCATGAGCTGAGGAAGCAGATACTTTTATACAGAGATACAGAGCTGTGATTGGACAAACCTACCAGAACACAGCTATCTGACAAAGTTGGCATGTCATCAATCACCAGCTCTTTGAGTAAAGGGCATCCAGTTGAAATGTATTTGAATCCATTTACAGTCATCTGGGAGCAGAGAGGGGAAAATATGTGTCCACTACAGAATCTGAATCATTCTTCTGGAAATAGTTTTCCTCACTCCTCACAATCATCTCTGGGCCCCGTTAAGTGAAACCATACATCTGGAACCAAACGAACACACACTCTCAGAGGGAAGAGTGTTTTATGTTGTAGTGTATGTGTGTTATGTTATGTAGTGTGCACATCTTGTGTGGGTGGGCCAAAGTTGATTGTATAAACCCAACCCTCCACTCTGCCACAGCTGCCTTTTACTCTAGCTCTCTTTCAAATGTTTTGTTCTATCACTTTCAGCAGTAAATGAGAGCAAACAGTCACCGATGTACAGCAGAAACAAGAGGAGTGTACAAACGAGAGCAGTTCATCCAAACCGGACTCTGCACTGAACTTCCAGAAGGGAAAAAGCACTTTTCTCTCTGCAGCTGAACTCGTGATTACATCGAAAACAAGGAGGAGCACACAAACCTGCGTGCAGCCGGAAAGGTTGAGGTGGATGAGATTGTGGCAGCCCTTCCCAGTGGTCAGGTATAGAAAACCTTTATCTGTGAATCTGTAGCAGTATGCCAAACTGAGGTATTGAAGGTTGAGACAGTTCCTGTTCAAGATCAGTTAGATTAATGAGAGTGTTTAAACTTAGTGGTTGTTTTGACAAAAGTGAGTAAACCATAAAAACATTTAGTCAATCTAGTCACAAGGCCTATTATCTGATAAAATGGAAGGTCTACCTTGACAGCTCTCTCAAGGTTTTGTTTGTTACAATTGTGCAGGAAAGGTTCAAGTAGAGCAGGCAGGGACAGCCCTCCACAATTCTCTGAACCATCATGTCCTGTTAAAGAACATTCAATAAAACATTTAAATGTTACCTCAAGTCTTTCCAGTAAAATGGTGTGATGTCTAAAATAAGCAATGGTGCATTAACAAAATCCTGCTAAAATGAATTAATCATTATTATATACTCTATTTATTTGGAATGGAAAAATGAATTTATATGACAATAAATTAACCAACAAAAATTATGTTAACAATGTTGATCACAAAGAATACTGTAATATTAGGCAATATAATGTCAGTTAGCTTAACAATGTTTACTTACTGTGACATTGAAACACTCTGATACATTAAGCTCTTGGAGATTTCTGCATTCACCTAAAATTTAGATTGAACAGGAAAGAGAAAAGAGTTTATAAATGGCTGTGCTGTTCACTTTGGAAAAAGAAAAAGAAAAAAAAGAAAAAAAGAAAAATCGCTTTAAACATTATATGTACAGTACAGGCCAAAAGTTTGGACACACCTTCTCATTCAAATGAATAGGAAAGTGTGTCCAAACTTTTGGCCTGTACTGTAGGTTTGAATGGAATAAAGTATTAAAGTAATATACAACATTATGTAAGAAACAGCACAAATAATAGTATAATAGTGTAATATAATAGTCTGCCTTATGTCAGAGCTGTTTGTGTTTATCTTGGCTGGTTTCTGTCTCTTACATAATGTGCAACTTTCTCAGGTAAGGTAAGCAGCAGCTGGATTTCATCATCAAACACTACTGACCAGTTGCTTCTGTTTTCTAGTGTGTTTGGAGAAGACTTTCGTGCTTTGGCTCCAGCTCAGGTTACTGAAACTACAACCCTTCAGGGCTCAGAATGCGTGTGAACTCCGGTTTTGCCTTAGCCTCCCTGCTTTTTCTCCTGCTCTCATCCATTGAGACAAAAAAGCCTGGCAAGGGCAGAGGCCTCAGAGGAGCACGACACAAACTCACACGAGACAGGTATGGATTTACTCTTGAGTCTCACTCGTGTAAACCATTTTTGACAGGCTCTTATGACAATGTGTAGACCATGACAAACCATGGATTTATTTATTTTGTGTGTGTTCGAAAATGTCAGGATCAGAGGTGCCGGACGTCACAGCAGGTCAGGGCCCACCAGGCTTGTTTCTCCTGCCTGCTCAGAGTCAACAGAATCTAGAGACGTCTTTGTGGACTGTCAGGAACGACATCTAAACTCCATTCCCCCTTCACAAACCTGGTCCAAAGAACCGAAACATCTCCTGCTAGCCCGCAATCGGATCAAAGTCCTTCAAGATGGGGCCTTCTTCGGATATGAGAGATTAATTAGTCTAGACCTGCAGCAGAACCAAATCTCTTTGGTGGAGGAAGGAGCCTTCCATGGCCTAAAAGAGCTCACAACACTCCTGCTGCAGCACAACCACCTCGGCACACTGAGCGAGGAAGCCCTAATCCCTTTGCCAAACCTTCGCTACCTGCGTTTGTATGATAATCCCTGGAATTGTCTTTGCCCATTGGATAGTCTCATCCGCACCCTCCAGGTCCCAAGCAATCGTAATTTTGGGAATCATGCAAGGTTAGTGAGTTCACTGAAAGTCATTAGTGAGATTCACATTGAAACAGCCAACAAATATCCCCTTTGACTTATTTGTGACTCTGCTAGGTGTTCAGTGCCCATCAGGCTAAAAGGCATGAAGTTGAAGCAGGTGGATCCTGAATTACTCTGTAAGGAGTCAGACCCAACAGGTCACCCAGAGGGGGACCTAAGAGACATGACAGAGCCTTTAAGGCCCAGTCCATTCCGCTCAAAACCTGACGCCACTACATCTTGTCATACTTACCTTTTCCCCAAAATACGCATGGACTGCAGTAAGCGAGGCAAGTCTGCAAAATCTGTTTGATTTATCTGCACCATAATGTAACTATGTTATGAGAACTTCAGCACATGTTTCTTATGCAACAGAGGACGTCATAGAAATACTCATGTAGCACCATAATCAAAGAAATTGTTCATGATAAATATTACTGTTGCCTAACTGCAATGGAATTCACTTCAAAGGCTTATCAGGGCCAAAAACTAAAGTGCCAAAGACAAACATCTGGTTTAGCTGGTGTCTTAATCAATGTTCCAGTTGTTTGTCACTCTAAGAACAAGTAAGCTTGGCTACTACATATGTTTGTTGCAAAACAAATAAAAGCGTTATAAATTTGCTTAACAATAGAATAAATCAAAGAATAGGGCATAAATGAATGACATTCAGGTATTCTCTATCTTTGCCAGTTTTCAGTTTCTGAACTTACAGAACATTGAGAGGAAAGATGATTTTTAGAGCAGTCTTGTACATTGATGGAATGTGAATGAACAGAAGTTGTCTTATATAACAATAATCACACAAACCAAACCACCCGCTAATATAGCCCATCCCTCTGATGCTCAGGTCTAACTGAGGTGCCAGCAGGCATTCCAGAGGATGTTGTTCATGTTGATCTGTCCCATAATTCAATCCATCATCTCAAAGCCAGAGATTTCCAAAGCACAAGGAGCCTCAGAACTCTAAATCTGAGTAATAACAACATGGAGCGCATTGACACAGGTAAAGCTTTGTATGTTATTATTACTGCATAGCTATTTATCAGCAAACTCTACAATATGCACTTAATACTTCCACATTAACTGTACAAAAGTGTTGTTGACATTTTTCCCTTTTACAGACACAGATCATTCTTTACATATAGTTTTATCCATAATGATACTATGCAATGTTTCCATTTCTTCTCCCTTTAATAGCATCCCTGTCTGGGCTCCTGCACCTCCGTGAGCTAGACTTGTCTGAAAACAGCCTGCATTTTGTGCAGTACGGTGTACTCGAAGACCTCTATTTCCTGTCAAAGTTGAGACTTGGAGGGAACCCCTGGGTGTGTGACTATAGGTGGGTTCTTCTGCCGAAATGTGTGTTTGACACAATTACAAATTGTTACTAACAACCGACTCCTTTTTTTGTTTTTTCAGCATCCATTACATGGTTTACTGGCTTCGTCTTCACCCAGGTGTGAAGCATTCTGGCCTGCTCTGCCGTTCCCCTCCTGAATATACCGGAGAAACTGTGGAGGAGTATGTACATTCCTACAACAGAGAATGTCCGAAAGACAGACAAAACAGCCGAACACATCAAGACCAGACGGACCCTGAGCTTTGGAACACACCAATGGAAGTACAGGGAGAGCTGGAGGAAGAACTGGAGCCAAGCCACTTGAGACTGCCACAAAAATACCAAATCATCCGATTGTCCTAAGATCTGACTCTTTAATTTCCTCTTCATTCATTTTCTCTCTGTATAGTAAAAACAGTCTGTATCAGATGGAGAAACTACATTTTTTTGCAGTTTTACACTTTTTTGCTAGTGCTGTGTTATCAAAATATAGGATTTATCAACCCATTGACTATTTTGTAATTATTACTCTTAGGATTATTTATATTGGTCATTAAACATCTATGGCACAACGCATAACGAACATCAAATGCACAAAAAAATAAATAAAATAAATAAATAAATAAATTGGTAATTGGACCTAGAACACTCACCAATAAATTTCAAGCTGGTCCACGTAAGTGACGTACAGCCCCGAAGGTTAAGATGGATCACAAACAGTCTGTAGTTCTGCAGAATCTGCTTCACTGTGCTGTCTGTTATCCAGTGTTTCTCTACAGAGAGGTTGATCTAAATACACACATTTATATTCCTGTTACCATTTATTCATTTCCATCATTTAAATACAGGACAGAATGTACATACCTGACTCCAAAGTATACCCGACTGGATGATAGCTTTCCAAGTGCAACACACCTCAGCACAATTCAGCCAGTCTCGTAATTCTAGATATTGGAAGATCTGAGGAACAAACAATCATACAACATACATTACCTGGCAAGGGAGGAGGGTAGACAAATGAATTGACACTTAAGCTATCTGACCAAAAGTTTCAGTACAGCCTCCTCTGTATTATGAAAAAGAAATACACATATTAAAGCAATGACGCAAGTTTCATATTGTTCTTGTAATTGATATTTGGGCCTAGTTTTAAACTTCACATGAACAGCCCTCATTCAATCAGGGTTCAGTGGCAACGGCCCTTCCCAAGTTACAGTTATACAAGTGAACAGGCAGTTCCTTTCTCTCTCCAAACATAGTCATGTTGGAGCACTGTTTACTGAGAGAAGTTTTGGAAAGAAACACCAGAGCAAACAAAGCCAAAACTGCACTTGCACTGCCAATGAATCTGAATCCAAAGCAAACAGGAGTTAAAACTGATTAGTTAAGGAAGAAGCAGTAACGCTCAAGTTTTTAACATATTCATGATACAGAGTCACACTGTCATGAAAGTGCATCAACAATCACACTGTTTACAAAAATATTATTAGTAATATAATATTATTATAATATAATATAATGTTGCAGTATACACTGCAACAGACCTGGCAAGTGTCCCTTAAACAGAGCCCGTTCTGTGTGTAACAGCTATCACAGTCAGCTGTAACTGAATTTGATCAACTAGTGTGACAGAGACTAAATGTACAAGGTGTAGTTATTAAATAATGAAATTGGTCTCATGTCAGCTGAATCAGAATTAGTGTCATGACTGTGATAGCCACACCCTGTATGTTCACAGTGAAGTCCTAAAGTACTTATGTAACACATATGAGACATCTCATCACTGTTTGTTTGAGACGTGAGAAATACATTTTCTTCAGCTTTAAATCCAGCATCACTTTGTAAAAAAAAAAAAAAAAACTTAAGAAAGACATGAAGTTTTTACAGAACTACCTTCAGTGTGAGGCAGCTAGGGAACACTGAGAGGCCATCAAATCCCTTTTCGAACTTGTGGTCTTTGTTTCTGATTCCTGGAGTGCCCATTTCTAGTTTCTGCGTTAATGCATACCAACAAAAAAAAAAAAAAAAAAAAGACACCCCCCCCCAACACACACACAAAAGAGATACTTATATACACATCTCGCAAACTACACAATTTTTTAACTAAAATTTCACTCAGAAGTATACCTTAAAGTATTCCTTTGTCCTCTTTGAGTCCTTTGCAATGTTATGCCATGCAGCTATGATGCGTTTATGGCGATTAGTATATACAAGTCTCTCAATTATCTGCAAGGCAACTATGTTTAAAAGAAATGAAAACCTCTTAAACAGCACATGCATTTGCAGTTCTGCAGGTCATCATCTAGACAAGGATGACATGTGGGCAAAGATATGCAAACAACATTATGATGATAAATTTGGATTTAACTGAATTCCAAGGCAAATTTAGCTTTGCTTAGCTGAAGTTCCACAAAGGTGAAAATATAGAGGGCAAAATGAGTCACTGGAGTGGGTGTATACAGAGTGGAAGAAATTATTGTTGGGAAAGACTTTCAACTTGGGAACATTTCTCAACCACAGTGTTTATTTTCTTTAGCGATACATGAAAAAGTCAGAACGTTCAAAAACAGTTCAATTCACATTAGTTAAGCCAACACTACTTGAGATTCTTTTTCCACACAGAAATACTTGTGTTGTCACCTACCAATCTGTGTCTTCTTGCGTAATTTTACCCAGTTGAACCATTTGTTGAGTGCACTCTGCTGACATTTCGTTTCAAAGTGCTTCTTTGTCATGTCCATCTTCAGAGCCAGCTCTGTGGTATCTCTCTTACTCTTTGCAGTGAACCTCTTCCACTTCCTGTGAACACAGCTAATCATTAATTCAGTGAACAGATGCAGGCTGTCAGACACCTGTGTCTACCCAACAGGATAGCCACTAATACTGAAATAATATTTATAGGTTAATTTTGATCGATATCATCTGTCTGAAGTCCACTAATCTGCTTGAGGAGGCCTTGGTGATAATCTTCACTGAGGCAGGAAGGACACAGTTACATGGGGAACAAAAAGCCAATGATAGCGATAACTGCACTGACATTGAGAAGGTGAAACACAGTCTGTGAGATAGAGTATCCTTGTGAACTTTCCCACTTGTTAACAATGATCCAGAGAAACATGTATTCATATGGATCAAATTTCCACCTGGGGCTCTGAGTCACTCTACCTTGGTACAATCATGAGTGTAACCTCAACACACTGTTCCGAATGTTATCAAACTTAAACTTAATGTTCTCATTAGTCAAATGTTATTTTTATATCCAGGAATTCCAGAACTATAAAATGACATTAAGCGTAAGAAAGAAGATGTCTTTCAGCTTTAACCTCACACAATAATGTCTGGAATGATTTTAGTGATATTCACACCAAATCCATGCCGTCCCTTGTCCAATTAGGTTGACATTCACACAGCACCAGCTGTCTACAATCACATCAATGCAATCAGTGTTAGCAGGTGCTGAAAACTTTTGGTGTCCTTCCTTCCACTTTTGCTGTTAAGCCCTTGGTGACATACTTTCTGGAGAAAGGAATGATTGAGCATGATTGATTGTCATTTGCACCAGTAGTTTTAAGACACATTGCTGCTGTTTTGGGTGGATTCAGTGGTTGAAGTCACTGCCATGGCTCATCCATCTGGGTAAATTTAACAAAGGTGTGTATTTATGGCAAAGTTTGCAAATTTTTTTTTTATGTCAAACACTTGTTATTTTCAGGTTTCCTTGGCTTCATGCTCTGTTATGGGGCTGTGTGTGTTTTCTTCCTGAGAAAGGTAAGTTTTTTTTGTTTTGTTTTTTTTTGTTTTTTTTTTTTTCTTTTTAATATACTACTTGCTGCACATTAAATTAATGAAATGTATGATTTTTTTATTTTTTTTTATTCTTTATTCTCTGATAGGTTACAATATTGTATATGGCTACTCTCGCAATGAAAACCCACAAACCCCAACCCAGTTTCATTCTAGTGCATTTTTAAACTCAAATAATGAAGTTAAAACACAGGCTATGAGGCACCAGAACGTTTCTTCCATCCAGAGAGAACTGGTCCCTCATGAAAATACAGATGACATTCCTGGCCTTGGTGAAGAACTGGTGCAACACACACTAGAGTCAGAACAGGACAAAGAAGAGTTTCTTGTGATGCCTTCTGCTGCCTCGGTGCAGAAATATGAGCACTCAGATTCTGACAATCATCCTTTTGGCCTCTTATTGAAGGAGCACGCACCAAAGGCAAGTGTGGAGGGCATTAGTTTCCCAAAAATCAAAGATTTCAGATATTTTATTGAAACTATGAAGCACTCCTTCTTAACACCAGGAAGTGACATGGGCAGTCATTTTCAAACTGCTCATGAAACACTAAAAAATCAATTGATTCCTGTTGAAAGCATGAATGAATTGTCTGATTCTGTAACACGAGGCTCTACCCATGATGATGATGATGACGATGACAGTAAAAATGAAGTCTGGAGTGAACTGAGAAGTGCAGTGTCTGAACAGGGTGACCTGGATGCCAACTACCAAAATCCAATAGATAGCTTCTCCTTCCATGATCCTATTAGCTCTACTTCTCCCACCGTTAATGACAATCTAAACTATGGCCCCTACTCTGTGCTGTACCCACACCATAATGTTGCACGATCAGAACATGTTTCAAGTAATTATGGAAGTTTGGCCAATGGTGGCATTTCTGGTGAAAACCTTAACATTTTCACTAGTTCTCCTGATGTGCAAAATCAAGATGTTCAGTCAACAAGCTACATGCTCCCTGAAGAAATGGCTTCTGACTCGTTGTATGGAGAAGATTTTTCTGATGGCACCGATATAACTGCTTCCACCATCAACCTAAAAAACGGACCATCTGAGCCAGTCAGCTATTATTCAAGTAAGCCATCCAGTATAAAACCCCTCCACCCTAAGAGTATCCAAAAACCAACATATTCATCTCACAATGGAGGCATTTTAACAGGGTATCAAAAGCCATCAGGCAGCTTTGAAACTGAAGATTTTCAAAGGGATGAGCTACACAGAGTGACACAAGCTGATGTGCGGTCTCCCAAAAAGTCTTCATCTCTGAATTCCTATGGTAAAAATATATTTGAGAGTGTGCCACGAGATCAACTCTACGTCCCAAGTAATCTACCCACAAAGAGGGAAGGATCAGCCAAAAAAGTTGAGACTTATGAACCAACAGTTGGCAAGGAACCAAAGAATATAAACTACTCTCCCACCACCAGCTACCTGCCTGTGTCTAGAGGTTCTATTAACAGTAATGTAGATCAAGTAAGTGTCCCTGGTGCCTCTCAACATGAAGTTTTTAGCAGAAACCTTGTGGCTTTGAAACCTTCAAGTGCCGATCGTGACTCAAGCAGCCATCATGGCATTCGGAGAAAGCCAACTTTAAATGTTCCTCACCTGTCCCGATTTGCTACCCAAACAAAAGATGGGAAGATACCTTCTTCCACAAAAGAGACTGCAGTGCCTGCCATTCAAGACCCAAAGCAAATGTATGAAAAAATTCCCATTCCTACCTCCAATGGTTTGGGTTCAATCCAGAGGGGGAAAACCTCTCAGGCCGGTGACGTTTATCGAAGTTTTAATTCTCGAATTAACTTGGTTCCAACCTCAGAACCGAAGAGAACCTTCTCAAGATTAAGTGATAATGAAGCCATGTCCAGGAACTTTGAAATCAAGAATCAGTTTGACATGCGTGGGATCCGAAACCCCCTGCACTTGTTCCCTACTCGACAGAGGCAGGTAACTTCTTTAAATGATGTCTTCACGAGAGGTACCAGATCTGGCCTTCTGCAGAGCTTCATGCAGCCAACAGAAGTACAGAACCATCTAACCAAAGTGAATAAAGTCTCCACTAAAATGGCCTACCAACCACTGGGAGTGAAACCAGACACTTCAACTGCATACAGTGGTGTCTTTTGGAGGAATGGTCGAAACACAAGACGACTTCCTCAATCAGTCCCCAGTATCTCATCATCTGTAAACACATATATAAGGAAGTCCAGAGATGGGTATGGTAGGAGGAAAGTGTCTTTATCAAAGATCATTTACACACCATATCAGCATGTTGGAGGCAACACTGCAAAAGAATGGAAACTGACCCAAGAAAAAGGAAAACCCCTAATTCCAGAAGGGATTTGAGGAACATTTGGGACGTGGCTATAAATGGTATATAAACAAATGTTTTTCTTCAGTTATGTTTTTAAGATCCTGGATATATTCATACACCCTCAGACAGTAGTAAATAAGATGCTTTTTCTAAGATGTAAAATGGAAAAAGACTGCTTCCCAAGCATTACTACAGTTAATTTCTGCAAATATATCAAGTATGATAATTATGGATATCACCATTCATGTGAATTTTTCTTTTAACTGTAGGTCATGTGGCTGACAAAGTCCCTATGTAAATATGGGTAAGGGTTGTTTTTTTTGTTTTTTAAATTATGAATGTTTCATTCTAAAATATGAGGACTGGATTTGTGATGATTTCTATTTCATTAGGACTGTTTCCACCTGTGACTGGGAGAAAAATCAAGATTCTATTTGTTTTGACCTGAAGGTAAATACTTTCGGTGTACCTGAAACAAGTGCCTGATAGAGTTTTCCTGCAACAGCCATAGGCCTTCTCAAGCAGACAAAATGGAAGCTAGAAAGGAATACGGAACAGCAATGTCATTCAAAGCGTTTTAGTCGCGTCAAGGTCTTTTTGCCAACGTGAATTTCAATGTTGCATATGCTATTAAACCAGACTGTACCGTCTCATCTGAATCCACAAAGGCTGTGTCCATGGTCCTACAGGTCAGAGAGGCAGCTGTGTGCTGCTGTATATCAGCAACAAACTTGTGCCTCATGAAAGGGGGGGGAAAAAGTTATATGTTGGTTATTCAGTGTTTGGGACATGGTTGCTCATTTTTGATCCCCAGGGGTGTTGCTTTAAAAAAAAATCCTAAGGATCAAAATAAATGCCCGGTCAGTCTCCCCGAAGTGAAAAGCTGAGAAAGTGAGCCACCAAGCGTCCGTCTGTAGAGGCACAGGTTACCTACCAGTCCACATCTTGGACATTATCGTTTCCCTGGAAGGCCGAGAGAGCGTTTTTCAGAAACTCTATTGGCTCATTGGGACATGACAGACATGAAGCTGTCAGCAGGGCCTGTTGTCAGGAAAAATTAAAAGATGACTTTTCAGGTTAAATTAAATATACATACGCTTAAATCAGCAGAGGTTATTTTTGTTTATTAATCGCTGGAGAGACCTACGGACTTACTTAACTGTACATAACGTAACTGTATACGAGCTGTTTCTATTTAACCTACCTTATATATTTGTGGCAGGCACTGTTTAAGCTCACATTCTTTCAAAACAGGCTCCGTGTTTGCTACAGCCATAACTGGTATTTTGGGTTTCTGCAAATTAAAATATTTGTCTTATTTATATGAAATGTTTGTCAGATTTCTCCTGGCATAAACCTCCATTTGGAAACTCGCCGTTGCCAGGTAACGAAGCAAGTAAAATTTGAGTAACATAAAATGTTGGACAACCAGTGAGTTTAGATGTAACGTACAAAGCCGAGAATATATATTTGGACCCCCAGAGCTTTTCAGATAACAAATTGTTAACTTAAATTAATTATTGCCAAAAAACCCACCACATTTAAAATGGGTGCTACAAAACTTAAAGGTCAGGCTTTTTGCAAATGGCCGATCACTCTGCGAAAGATTTGGTCGGCCATTCTGCGCCGCCCCGAACAACGGGACAGAGCATTGTTGACAACTGTGGCTTGTCAGCAAACTTCTCCAGTTTTCTGAACAATGGAGCCGTCTACATTACTTCTGCTGGGATTTGGGGTGGTTTCGTTTGGCAATAGTTATTGTTAACTAATAAATGAGCCAGATCAGGAGGTTAACAAATTTGACGAATAGCGCTTCAGAGCATCTGTAGCTTGGCATTAGCTACCTAGCTAGCAGGAAGATGGGAGATGGCAGTGTCACTCCCAGGCTAAGCAACATGAAGGCATTCCTCGGAATAGTTGCCGGAGCAGGAGCTTCTTACGGGATTTACAAACTTATCAGCGGAGGAAGTTTCAAAAGAAACAAAAAAGGTGTGACTGAAAGTCCCGGTGTCAGGAGCAGTCCCTCCAGTGAAGTTACCCTAAAGCCGGGCAGTCTGCTGGCCAAAGTATCTGGTCTGGATGTTGTCTGTCCACGACCTGCGGATTCCGCATCAGGTAAGGACCATGGGGCTCACGCACAACACTTGTACCAAGTCATCTTTTTTTAAACTTCTCTGATCGTAATCCCAAATGAAGCGAATTAAACCATCAGTCAGTTCTGTGAATAAGTGAATTCAAAGTGTCTCTTTTGCTTCATAGGAGATATCATCCATCAGTCCCCTGGCAATCTGGAGCCACAGCACCTGAAGATGCTGCTGTCGTGTCTGCAGACCAGCAATAATCCATCTGACAGATCTCGAATCCTGATTACATTAGCAAATGCTGCTGCCTTCACTGTGAATCAGGTATTATCTAATTATGCTTTCTTTAAAACCTTCTGCAGGTGAGGTTAGCGCTGTCTGGTTCATAGCCAAACCTGTCTTTATTTCTGACATTTTGGATTACCTTGTTAAAGGTTGTTTTGTTTTGTTTTTTTTTGGTTTATCTCACTCTAAAGTCTTTATTACTCATCCTCCAGAATCTCATACGGGAGTTTGAAGGGATTCCTATCATAGCTGGTTGTCTCTCTGATCCTTCAGCAGATGTTAGAGTGCAAACTCTGAATGCTTTAAATAATGTGTCAATGAACATCGAAAACCAGGATCAAATAAAGGTTTGATGTTTTGTGCCGCACAAAGCAAACAATCTTTTTCCAAAATGAGGTCTTAGCAGACTTCTCACAAAAATGTTTTATGTTCTCTTGCAGTTTTATGTGCCCCAAGTGCTGGAACTGATTGAGATGTCACCAGTAAATTCTGACCTTCAGCTTGGTGCCCTCAGGCTGCTAACAAACCTTTCAGTCACAGACAAACATCAGCATTTGTTGAAAGAATCCGTTACACTTTTACTGTCTTTACTTGTGGTGAGCAATGAAACATTACAGGTTAGTATAATTCCAATTTAAAAGGTTTTTCAAACAACTTTCGTAAATGTTATGTATATCGATGATGTTGACCACTTGCTAGAGGTTTTAATCCAACCCAATATGTAAAGTTGTTTTTGTTTCAGGTTCAGGCCTTGAGAGTTCTTGTGAACTTGTCCTCTAATCCAGATATGATGGATGACATTGTTCAAACTCAGGTAAGACTGAGATGAAGTCTTTATCATTCACATCGAAACCAGTATAGTTTAATACGATACAGTACATTCTCTACCATAGCTGTGTTCAAAGTTCATAAAAAAAAGTGAAAGCCAAAATAATTGTACTGTCAAACTGGCTCCAGAGTATAAATCCTGATTTAGAGCTTGTTTTTGTGTGTTCTTTTTATTTATTTTTTTTTCCCGAAGGCTCCAGCTTCAGTTGTGCTACTGTTTGACGCACGGACAGCCCCAGCTGTACTTCTGCGACTGCTCACTTTTGCAGGGAATTTAAAGGCCTGGAGACCCTCAGCCCAAGTAGCTGATGAACTGAGGCTGAAGCAGGATTGCCTTTTTAGGGTGATGTTAGATGAATCCTCGCAGCTCCACAGCAGACTGGTCCAGCTGCTTTCACATCCTGATGGGGATATTCAGGCACAGGTGGCTCGTATCTTGACATAGACCCTCTGTCTCTAGTTCTGATTCATGCATAGTTTTTCCTTTTACACTCCTTGCCAAAGCCATAAATTTATTGCCCTTCAATCTAAATTATAAATCTTTTGACTAACCTTTTAAAAGAGCAGACTGTGTAGCTTCCAGTGGATACTCAGCTGACAGTCCCAGCTTTGCCATACCTACAGCATTCTCCAAATCAATTTTACCATCACACATCTGAATGATTTGATTTCCAGTCATTTGCAATGTAATTAAAAGCTGAGCAGTAACTTTTCTCACTGCAAGATACTTTTTATCCTTCAAATTTCAACAGTGCCCTAACTTCTGTGACCTTCGTGTGAAGATATTTTCTAGGTGAATGTCCTCTATCCAAACCCACTGCCAAAAGTTTTTTTTTTTTTTTTTTTTTTTTTTTTTTTAAGATATTTGTGAGGTGGGCAGCATGAGGCAATGCATTTCCCATTATTCAGACACACTCTTTTCAGAAGAATTTAAACGTGCCCTTCATATGTTGGATTACAAGATCAGGGCCATCTAATCAGCTTTTATCTTTGTATTTATTTTCAAAAACAGCATAATTCCAATAGCCCCAGAGTAAGATTAACCTCCAGAAAGGTTGGTCCCACTTAATGAGACTGTGACAAGATGATGGATTCAGTGTATCATGTAGATCTTAAGGGTGAAACACATGTTTAAAAATGGATTATTAAGGTGTTAAGGGCGCATGTAGGGGAGAACACCCAGGTACACTTTACTTTATGAAGATGCAGCCACATCCACAGCTGTCTGGGTGGGCTGATCAGGGATGTACTGGTGTTTTTGTCTCAACTGGTCTGCAAACACCTGCAAATCCCCCAGAGAGGAATAGAAGGAAGTTGCTCAGGAAAAGGGGTGTCTGGGCTGCTAGTATTGTTTGAAACTACAAAAGGCTTTAAAATGAGGGACTAAGGCATTACTGGTGAAAGCCATGTTTACTGTTAGTGGAAAATATTGTTCATCCAACGGTTGTTAACAGTGATTACAATCCTTGTCATGATTTATGCGTTTAACTGTCATTAGACATGCTCTAAGTGACAGATTTGCATGTTCAGAGGATGACTGAAGCTTTGGACACATCAGCTTGCTTGGTAAATAATATTTACAGAAAGGTTAAATAGGTCTAGCTGCTTACCTCTGATTTGCATGGCAAGGTATCTTGGAATATGATTTTTTTTTTTTTTTTTTTTTTTTTTCCTTCTTACTCTCCATGCAAGGATTTTATAGATTGTGCCAGTCCAAGTGTAGAAATGCTGCACATTTTTGATGTTTAGGCACCGACTTTAACTCAAATCTCTCAGGCGATGTGTTTTACCAGAACTGGTACAGCAAGATATTTACCTATGACCTAGATTATCATATTTATTTAAAGGAGTCAGCATTTTGCCTATAAAATTAGAAATGTGTGTATTTGGATGGTTCAATAAAAACCTTTATGACCTATAACGGATGTCTACCTCCTTATTTCTCATTTTTGAATTAGAAACGTTCACTGAATGTTTAGATGGCCTATCAAACTTTTTTTTTTTTTTTTTTTTTGGTCATCTGAAGATTGTTCTAGAAGATTTAAACGAGTGAAATAAAAACAATACAATGACTTGAAGGAGATGAATGTGTCCCTGGCTACACTGACACATCTATAAACCACAGTGTGTCTCTGTGAAGGCATGATTATTTTGATGTGGGTGTTGATGGATTTGGACAAAACCATTTAAAACGGGGATGATGATGCATTCAGGTCTTTGTCTGCCTCTCTCCCCCTCCCTCGCCGGCCTACACCCCCCACCCCCACCCCCACCCCAAACAGGATGACCATCGTCGGATCTCTGTGTGCTCCATCAGAGTCAGACCGGATCAGTGTGTGCAGGCAGGCGGACGGGCTTTCACACACACGCCCAGCAGACGGATCAGGAAAGGACGAGGAGAGAGAGATCGGGAAAAGAGGAGGAGGAGGGGGGCCACATTTCGGATTAGCCGCATCAACTATGAACATCCAGAACATCAAGTAGACTAAACCGGATCTCTCTCTCCACATTTCAGCCATCGAGGATGAGCGGCACCGCAGCGGCCACCGGATCGGCTTCTTGCCGCTTCGCCCACTATTTTGTCGTGTGTGGTCTGGACGCAGAGACGGGCCTGGAGCCAGACGATGGAGCAGGTATCCTGGTCATCCAAACACCACTTCAGCTCGTTACCGTCATGAACGTTTGTCTGTCCGCACCGGCCTGTTTGTGCGTGGATGGCTTCGGTTTGTATGTTTTGATTGGACGCCACAAAGGCTTGTTTACAACAATACGTGTCTAACCGATTCTCTGGAAAAAGATCATTTATGTTTGAATAGATGCATTTTATCTGCGTTTTCCCGGGTACCTTCTGTCAGGATTTCTCTGTTTTCAAACTGAAAAAACGGCTGATAAAAACGTTTTTATTTATGAGCATTAAATGGATGACCGTAGACAGAAAAACAAATTCAGTTGATTGGATAAGCCTTTTCCTATTAATTTGAATCAGTTATAATCACATTAGTTTAAAATGACAGTAATATTGTGTTGACCCTTTGCATAGCCTCTGCTTTTAGGTTTCTTCACTGTGATTTGATGATAGTTTCAGGACAGTCAGCTGAGAATATAGCCTTGCTGGTTTCTGCAAGTCATCCACGGCTACACCTGGATGAGAAATACAGCAGAGAAAGGGCTGAATAGAAGAGAGACAGCATCATCTTGTCTGCCCTGTAAAGCTGGAGCACGGATCCTGGCAGGGCTTCTTGAATAACACAGAGCTGTGTTAGGGCGAGTGCCCTGATTACGCTCCTGTGTATGTGTGTGTGTCAGCACAGTTTTTATCTCTGTCGTGCTCTGTTCAGTACTCTTATCACTTTCATGGCCTCAGGCAGGAGAACAGTGTCCTCTTTTCTCTTCAAAGCTAAAGGTGTTTGAGGAAGTTAAAGGGAATAGCATCAACAATGCTGGTGGATGTTGGAGTTTCCATGGTGATGACTGCTGCAGTGAGGAGGCTTGTCATGGTGTATTTGTGGTGGTTTGGATAGTTGGAATTGTTGGAAATACAGATATTAGGTTTGTGTTGCTCTCTTGTACACGGAGATGTTGATACTCAGCTCAGTGAGGTAAGGACAGAGTCTCCCACGAGCTATCTGTGTGTTCTGTGCGTGTCCTTCATTGTGTGTGGTCTGTTAGGAGGAAAATCTATGCAGGTGTGCCAAATACCAACACCTCTAATGTTAGTTGCAGTTTTTAGACGTGAAGCCCAAACATTAGACACCCTGCATTCTCCTTGCTTACTTTTTGGCAGCAATGAAGCTCATGTAGAACATGTTCGCAGCAGGGAAGATGGTAACCAGACATGTTTTCTTTTCTCTTACAGCCAAATGTCTGTTGAATAACAAGACTAACTCCCATAGGACAAATGTAAATTTAGGACATGCTCTGTAGGATCAGTTCTGCTGCAGATGAGTTAGTCCTATAGCTATCCAGTGATTACTTTGATCGCTGGCTCCCTGCGGCGTGTGACAGCACCACTGGCTAGTATATTTGAGCTCTAGCAATCTCCTTATGTAACAGCAGGTCATCCCAGAACCACTGCAGCAGAGTGCTCTGCTCCTTTCAAGGGATTTCTCTCTGTATGTGAATGCATTAATCTTTGCACATATATTCCCTGAACTACAGTAAAGCAGGAGATGTTCATGGCCTCACATACACGAGGCTTTTGAGAATTTCTGTAGCTCATACAGTATCTCTTTCTGTATGTCTCATTAGTGCATGCCTACAGCAAAACAATCTGCTCTTGTTGGCTCCTCAATAGATGCCACTGTGTTTTCTGCAGCCTAATCAAATTTCACATGACGTTGCCTGTGTGAACGCATAAAGGCTGAGGCTTTAGTGCCTGTTCAGACCAGATGACCGTCAAAGGGGGATGACATCAGCAGAGAGCACGAGCTCCCTGACCTCATGTTTTAGAACTGTGCTATTTTAGAGGTGCATGGATCTTGTACTTGTCTTATTAATACACATGCTGCTTGTGCAAAGAATATCAGCCTGAGCTGCTTTATTTTTAGGCACCCAGCACTTTTAGCTTGTTTTTCAAGCAAATGAACACAGCTCACGTCTTTGCATGAATTAGATGAAAAGCTAAATTTGTCAAGTCTATAATGCAAGACAGAGTAACTTTAACTGTTTGGTTCAAAAAGGAACAATTTCTCATTAGTCAGTGCCATTAACATTTGCTGTCATTTTAATTTTCTTCCACTTTTCCTGTCCATCCTCACTTACTCATGTAATGATGCAGCAAATTCAGCTGGTGATGATGACAGTCACATAACAATCAAGGAATTATTACGAAACAATGCTTTTTTCCTCCAGAATCGGAAATACTTGCTATTAATCCCCTGCAGAAATTAGGTAAACATTGTCACAGTAACAGTGATAAGTATTGTGATATGAAGTATGAAGATTAAAGCAGAAACAAGAAGTTTTAAACTGCAACAACTATAAATTTATAAATACATGAATTACCTCCAGCGTTTTTAGGATTTACTGCTGAGCTGAGCATGTTTAGCTTTTTTGGACAGGTGGTCAGACAAAGCAAGCTATTTGATGGCACAGCCTTTTTTGTGTGCTGTTTTGTTTTTTTTTACATTAAATAATGTGATAATAAATGACTTTCCATGATGATGCAAAGTATTCTGCAACACATTGGCGTGGGTTTGTTTGGCCCTGTGTGTTTTTACTGAGGTGCTAAGAGCAGGAAATATTCCCAGTAGAGCCGAACTGAGACAAGCATTTAAACTGTCATTGAAACACTTAAACAAACCTCCCTCTTGCTGTTAACACAGAAAACGAGTGAGACTATGTTTGAATATGTTTTGTTCCAACTCTTTGGTGGGAACTCATGCCAAGTAGGAGTGTTTTAATTGGGTTAGCTGATGAAGCTTGGGCTGATGCAACAGTTGAGGACTTTTGTCTGATGACAATCTTCAAGATCACAGCGGATATGGCTACCATGGTGACAAGGCGTCCTTGTGCGAGGCTCAATTCTGCCTCTCAGCGCCTGCACCAATTTGTATCCTTAGCAAAGAATATTGACTTCCCCGCTTATTTCTGTAATCCATTAGTTCCGGCCTCCTACCTACGGCTTTGACTCATTTTGACTTGAAGTGGTCCTGTTTCAGCTCTCGGGATCCTGTACGTCATCTTGTAGGCAGGTGAGGTGGATGTTCCTGAATGCGGAGTGATTGCGTCAAAGCTGGCAGCGGAGGGAAATGTTTATTCGCTGTCTCCAGGTGTTTCTTTTCTGCTTCTTTTTGTTATTGTTGTAGTGTGGCAATGTTTGCTGAAGGCAAACACAAATTTGGAGAATTCATAGTGGATTATCAAAATGAAAAAGATGGTCACACTGTTCAAGGGCATCCCCTCACAAAGTGGATGAATAATGAAAGTACTTAATTTGCTACTGTTGGCCGATTGCACCCTCTGAATCATACACACGGTGTGGTTCCATTTTCTCTTGTCTTTTCAGCACAGACAGCACTCTGTATCCAACCAGAGAGAGAAGCTGACACTAGCTACAGAGATTGAGGGGAGAAGTAACTTGAGCCAGACAGGCCAATGCATCAAATAGGTGCCATCTAGGTATATATGTAGGAACATGTAGAAATTCACTGCGCTGAAAATGTGATCCTTTAGTGTATGTGTAACCAGATATGAAAAGCTGTATTTTTTTCTGTCCTCCAAGTGTGAAGGGTTTCCTACTGCAGAGTGTCGGGGATGGGGGCAGTTGCACCATTATTCCAGTCTATCTCTATGGTAATGAGTTGAGTTACATAACCTTTAGAAGGGCTTTCCCCCTTCACTGGAGAATGGCCCTTGTTGTTGACAACAGATTTGTGTGTGTGTGTGTGTCAGTGTCAAAGTTGTCTCCGACCTTTTTCGTGAATCAAAGCTGCAGTTAAACAGAGACATTCTCTGTTCTGTCCTTTCTATATCATTATAAATTATGGTTCAGCAGTGCTGAACGTCAAAGATCACTTTGCACTAATGTTAATTCAACAATACTTCTCTTTTATTTTCACTTTTTGTCCTTCAGGTGAAAGCTTTGACCAGAGCCCCATTCGACGGTCCTTCAAGTCGAAAGTTCTGGTGCACTACCCTGAAAATACAGACAGGAACCCCTTCAGGAAAGATGCTGTCAACATGGTGAGGATTTGGATAATATGATCTGTTCAGCATTGGCAACAATGGAAATTATGAAAAGATCACCCATCACCAAAAGT
Source organism: Echeneis naucrates (assembly GCF_900963305.1). Taxonomy (NCBI): domain Eukaryota; kingdom Metazoa; phylum Chordata; class Actinopteri; order Carangiformes; family Echeneidae; genus Echeneis; species Echeneis naucrates. Next base: position 10,124,870 of record NC_042526.1, on the reverse strand, counting down.
GATATGACTCAAAAGGGAAGCATGACATTGGGAAAAGAGCAATGTGTCCTAACCCATGTCTCTCTGCATGTTCAATACTATGGCTGGATACGCAGAACATTATCATTTTTTTCTGGAAAAGCAGATCAGAATGATGAAAGGAAAAACTGGTAACAGGCAGAGGAAATCAAGTTCATTTTGATTCTGGGCTTATTTCATTAACATATTAAAATTCATTGTGAAGAGCTTCCCAGAGAAGAAGAGAAGACATTGAACAATTTTTGCGTCATTTTATTTGGATTTAAAATGTGGAAATACCACAAAGGTGCACAAAATACAAAATATTAATGTCAACTTGAATGTGTTGCTATAGTAATGCTCTGCTATGCTTTCTCCTCCTCCTTATCCTTCAGCTCTGCATGCCAAGAGGTCTTTATTTCCGCACTCAGGCAGACAGGCTCGATCATCAGTTCCACTCATTTTCAATTGCTTCTGACGATGGCACACGCTCCTACGGCTTCGTCCACACTTTCTATGAGGAGGTGACCAGCCCTCAGATCATCACTGCCATGCAGACTCTCTATCAGATGCACCAAGTGGAGCGCCAGTCATCCTCATCGGCTTCCTCTCCCTCCTCCTCATCTTCATCTGCCTCCTCACCCTCCACCTCCAGCATGGACTCTCTTGTGAGCAGCTTGGAAGAGTCAGACGCCGAGTCCCTGGCCAGGGTTTCAGGCTGCCTCACCTGTGCAGGCTCCTTTGATCCAGCGCGAGACACCCTGTATGTGTCCAAAGCCCTCTGCCTCCTGACACCGCTTCCTTTTCTTCAAGCTTCACGACAGTTCCTATCTCAGCTGCACCAGGCTGTGACGTCACACACAGCTCCACCTCTCCCTCTGGAGAGCTACATCCATAACATCCTGTATGAGGTGCCCCTGCCCCCACCTGGCAGGTCGCTGAGGTTCCACGGGGTGCAGGGACCCATCATGTGTCAGCGGCCTGGGCCAAGTGAGCTCCCACTGGGGGAGTATCCTCTTGGAGAGGCGTTCTCTCTGTTGGGTGCTGACAATATGGTGCAACTACTTACCTGTACGTTGCTGGAGACGCAAGTTCTACTTTACTCTCAAGGTAAAAACCACATTTAAAATTTTGAAATTAAAGAAAGATATTATTAAAAAGCCTTTTCCCCAGAATTTAGCACCTTGGTTACTACTATAAATTAGAATATAGTTGAGATGAGATTGTGATGGTATGGTGCAAAATGACTATATGTACTATGTATATACTATAAAATGACAATAAAAGAACTCATGGATTTCAATTTGAATATGACAGGGAAACTTGTTGATTGAATGATTACTGTCTCATCTTTCTCTCTCCTCAGACTACCAGCGTTTGATGACAGTGGCGGAGGGCATCACAACCCTGTTATTCCCATTCCAATGGCAACATATCTATGTGCCTATAGTTTCTGCACCTTTACATCATCTCCTGGATGCCCCTGTGCCATTTGTAATGGGAATCCAGCGCAGAGAGGGAGCTCAGCGATCCTCCCTTCACTTACCACATGAGGTACGTTAGTGAACCAGGAGCTTGTGTCTAAAATGCTTGTTGTTTTTTGAGTTAGTGTCATAATTTCAAGATTTCAACAAACATTCACTCATAAAGATCAAAGCCATTTTAACAGCCACTTGGTTGTCTTCTCCGCTTTTACAATGATTTGCCATCTGCCTTATCGAGCAGAGAAGATATATTTCCCCAGACTCCCCCTTCTTTCCCCATTACTTCAAATCCAGTCCTGCAACTGAGATCACTTTGTGCTGCATGAATATCTCACTTGAGCCTCTTTGAAGTTGCTCTGCCCCAGAAAAGAGGCAACAGAAAGACTGCTCGGGGGATGAAAGCAAAAATACAGAGCAAGAGAGATCCAGAATAATAGGACTTGATGAATAATTAATGAGAATTAGGGATTATTACTTGAGTTGTGCAATTTGAAGGAAGTGGAAAATATTTTAATCATACCAATAATGATAGTTGCATTAACAAGAACAAATAAATGAATGCACAGTTTGGCTTAGGTTGCGAGAAAAAATTTGGAAAGTGATTTGATAATTAAAGTCAAATAAAATAGGTTTGTAAGGTTTTTTTTTTTTAACCGTTCTCTTCCTTTGATCAAAGAGATGATGAAAAGTTATGATATAAGAAGCGACATTAAGTTGGTGGTTGGAGCTGCCGGGGTAAGAGGATGTCTGCCTCTTTGCACTCTCATCTCCCAACTTCCCCCGAGGCTATAAAATGACTGCCTGAGATCACTGTTGAAGGTCGTGTTGCTGCTGACTGCACTGTGCTCTGCTGTTGCTTACAGAAGCAGTTTTCCTTAAATAAGCGCCTGTCTTTCACAATAAGTTTGGTTTCTCATTGCTCAGCGGCTTTGTGAGCCCTGTTTTTGCACGGGTTTCATGGTGTTGTCTGCAGGTGCAGAAGCCCGATACTGTGCAGTTTCTCCTGTCACTATGATATCAGTAATCTTAAGATAATTCTTCACATGGTAATGTCCTGTGAGAGCTTAACACAGGGAAATGCCAAGAATCTATTTATGAAATGTAAATCTTCATCGCTGATCTTAATTGGATGTTAAAGCTATGCCACTTTGGGTACATGAGATGAATAAGCATCTGTTCAGCGTAATTGGACCTATCACAATTATCCAGCCAGTTTAATAGTCTTTTTTGTCTCTTGCACTTTCACAGGCCAATCTGTGCTTTGTGGACATTGACAACCACTGTGTTGAAGCCCCCGAGGACCTTCCTGTGTTTCCAGACCAGACCGAGCTAATCCAGGAACTGAGCGAGGTGCTGCTGCGTTTTGGGGTCCCTCCACAGGGTGGTGTAATCACCAAGCCCACCACCAGCACCACCTCTCCTCGCATGAGCAGTTTAGTCCTAGAGGATCTGATGGAGGACCGAAGGAACGGTAACCTGGGAGGCGAGGAGCTTGCGGTGCTGGAGAGGCTACAGGCTCTAGCGCAGAGATGCGGGGGAGGGAAAATGTCAGACGGTGCTAAGACGCTGGGACATGAACTTGAAGAGGAGGAGGAAGAGCTGAAGGCTGCAAAACTTAACATTCAGCTGAGAGAGGTGCTTGCTGGACGTTTTGCTGCCATGTTTGGCAGATATGATGAGTTTGTCATCCACAGCGCTTTGGACCTGGACTCTTGGTTGAGCAACCGAGAGGGCACATTCAGCTTTGACAAGGTACCATAGTGGATGCACAAGGATCATGTTAATATCTTATTTCTACACATATTCAGATGTTTTTCCATCGCTGTTTGGTTTACTCATGGTTTACACTGTTTCAGGGGTCCTTCCTGTCAGTTCAGCCCACAGCCCACTTGCGTTTCTTGTCTCGGTTCCTGGAGACATCTATGTTTTCCTCTTTTGTGGATGGGAAAGTGATCTCTCGCTGGGCGGATCGGGAGCCACTGCAGCAGCTGTTTGACAATCGTCTGGAGAAAGAGCGACTGTATGACACAGACAAGGACTCCTACAACTGTCGCTACAGGAAATGCACCACACTGTTTGAATCAGGTACTGGGAAGGTTCTTATGATCAAAGGAGAATGAAATAAACTACTAAGACATGCACATCATTGCACGATAGCTTAAAATAGAATTGTTTGATTCCTAAATGGCCTAACACTGGTCCACTTTTTAAGTGTGAATCATTAAACAAACGAAAATAAAAAGGAAACAATCTGATTAATAAATCACCTCTTTAATTAAATTAAAGAGGTGAGGTAAGATACTCAGATACTAGTTACGGTAAATATGAGCAAAAATTGGAGAATTGGAGAGGGATGAACTAAATGTCATGGTGGGAGATGAACATTATTTAAGAAGAGGGCTTTGTGTCCGATTAAAAACCTCCTGTTTTGCAGTGCTGCCAACCTTAATGCAGAAACTGCCCTGTTCATTACAGCCTGCATCCTTAGTCATATTTAGACAATCTGTCAGAGATTTTTTTCCCCCTCATTTCCATCGTTACTGTCTGTTGCAGTATGTATTTAGTTTATATGATATATAGCTACAGAACAGCGTACCTGGTGTAAATGTCTGTCTGTGCCTGCAGCCCAGGCAACTGAGCGCCGACTGATGAAGGCTGACCACACAGCCATACACCCCCACCTGCTGGACATGAGGATTGGTCAAGGCCGTCACCAGCCGGGATACTTCCCCAAGCTGCAGGCTGATGTACTCGCACAGGGACAAAACACCAACAAGTGAGCTTCCATTTTCTGTTAAGCAAACTAATCTTTGGCTAAAGGTACGGGTAAATATAAATAGTTTCATAGCCAAAAGTAAGATTTTTATCAAATTTTGGCATTTTCTTTGTATGAATAAATATGGTAAGCATATATATCCACTTTTCAATATAGTCAATCAACATCCAGTTTGAAATAAATTAAAATAAAGACTTTTGATAAGTTTTTTTTTCTCTGAAGGGTTCCCTTTGATTTAAAAAAAAAAAAAAAAAAGAAAAAAAAAAGTTGAAGAGCAGAACTACTATTTAAACATGTCTGCCAAAATCCACATACAATGTGAAGCACACTTGCTCGTAGTTACATTTTTATCTGTGTAAACAGATGGTCCAGTCGTGTGACAGCATCACGCAGGACTGACCCCAAGAGATCAGCAATGACTGATCACTCAGGAGGGGACAATGAACACAGACAGGTATTCTTCGTGTTAAACACACATAAACACACTTTCGAGGGCTTCATGAAGATTATGTCAGATACATCACCTTTGTGTGTATGTAACAGAAGCACACATTTGCAAAGAAGAATCTCCATCAGTCCAAGCTCCTCGACCCTTCGCCCCAAGCTGTCACTCAAACTCAAAGGGAGTTTGTTGATGGGCTGCTGAGTGAGTGTCGCCTGAAGGTGAGAGCTTTCATTCTGCCCAGCGATACAGTGATGGAGGCACTGCCGTCATTGGTCAGGGTTAACGCCTCAAAATGTTCTCGGGCTTTTTAGACCAAACGAATGCTGATGGAGAGGATGGGGAAGGAGAGTGTAGAGTTCGGTCAAGGAGAAGCCAACATTACGGGCCTGCAGGAAAACACACTTATTCATGGTCTGTGTGACCTACTGGAGAGAACCTGGGGCCATGGTTTGCAGCTGAAACAGGTCAGACAAGGACAAGTAATTCAAAATGCCTTATCAACACACACGACTTACAGATATGTGCTCCTGTGTAAACACATTTACATCACGCACATGAAAACAGAGAGATGAATGTAAGACTGGTTCATTGCTGATAAGTATGTCTATTCTGAGCAGGGTAAGTCTGCTCTTTGGTCCCATCTGCTTCACTACCAGGCAGCCCAGGGGAAGACAGATACACCAACTGAGTGTCCAGGTCAGAGGACAAACCTATTGTTTTGTTCTTGGATAAATCACTGTACTGTAAGTTAACTGATTGTTAATGTGAAATTCCTTGCCTGTTTAGGGTCTAACGCTTCAGAGCAGAGAACATTTGATGATGGCACTCAGCTCCTTAAAGGATCCTTAATACAAGATATGAGGTAATGCGAGCAAACTTACTGGGACCTTTGGTAACTATGCAGTTATTACTGTCTATGAATCTATTCATGTGTGTGATCTATGTTTTATTGTAAACATAAAATGTATTAATTTTAACTAATTAAAAATGCGCATTAAATGTCTCCCGCATTATTAAATGCAGCTTCATTTCCCCATTGTAAGAGATATTTTGGCTGAGGCTTGGATGAAGATAAAAAATAACAATATATTACACAAACATTATATTTTGGAGTTTCTTTGAGGGTCATTAAATGCAACATTATTAGAAAAGGCCAAATATTGGCGCTTCTTTTTGACTGCTTGTACCATGATGTTGCTCTAGGTTTATCCAGAATATGAGTGAGTGTCTGTCAGAGGTTGGTCAGGCCAGGGCCTGGATCCACCTGGCTCTGGAGAAGAAAATGCTTTCCCATCACCTTAAAGAGCTGCTAACAAACCAGGAGCTGCTCAGGTCAGAATGCATACACCGTTTAGTTTATACTCCAATTTAATTTATGTAAAGTACTGTGACTTTGACAGATTTTTCCTCTTTTGTCCCCTGACAGGCAGTTGTATAAATCTCACGCATTTCTGCTGTGTGAGGAAGAAAGGGAGCAGTTTTTATTTCACCTGCTTTCTCTCAACACTGTGGACTACCTCTGTTTTACACGGGTCTTCACCTCCATCAGTAAGTCCTGTAAACAACAAAGTGGTGGAATTTTCCCAAGGTTTTATAGCATTTAAAGATGGTCAAAGTTCGCTTCTGGTTAAATTAGATTAAAATAGCCTGGTAAAGGAATAAGTGTGAATTTCTCAATGATTCAATTAAAGTTTGCTCTTGGTGTCTTGTATCTCTCCAGGTATTCCATACCGTGTTGTTATTATACCCATGAAGAAACTGAGTATTGCAATGGCAACAGTTGACCCCTGGGTGTGTGTGTCAGGAGAACTGGGGGATTCAGGAGTTAGACAGATCCCAAAGAATACACAAGAGATTTTTTTCCAGGTTTGTAAACACACGTCAGCATTAATGTCAACACAGCGATCAACAACCTGAGTGCTGATCTCGCTGCGGTGTGTGCTTCTCGTTTCAGTGCAAGAACTTGGGCAGGCTGAGCACTCTGCAGTTGGGACAGGAAAACTCTGGTTTACTGGCCAAGTGTTTGATTGACTGCGTGATGGTGTACAATGAGATCACTGGACACACCTACAAGTAAGATTTATCTTCCAACTGGGTTCTCATCAGTTCACACCAATTATGGCGTCACAGCAAAATCCCTGGCTTTGTGGATGGCAGCTCCCTGTGTAAGATATGGTCACAACTAAATGACCCTTATTCCCAAATTTCGCATGCCTGAGCTCCCTGAAACACAGACGTCTGCTTTAACACAAGATAATCACACAGTGTAGACATTGTGAACACTGTACTATATCTTCACTCTAAATAATTGTCTGTTTGGTTCAGTTCTCTGCAAGTTTCTTATAAATCTATTTCAATCTACTGATCTCTTATTTGTAGTAAATGGACTTTAGCATAACAAACCAAAAATGTTCTGGAAGTTGTTTAGAAAAATGAGCAATTGGCACTTGCCACACAACACCAGCTGTTTAAAACAGATGGCTCTCAGCTCCGCCATGTCCCTGTATAAAGAATCACATTAGTATTATAATTATCATTTCTTAATGTTGAATATAATGAAACACCATGGCGTCTTTCCTTGCAGGTTCCCATGTGGCAGATGGCTGGGGAAAGGCGTGGGTGACGGCAGCTTGGAAAGAGTTCTCATTGGTCAACTGGTGTCACCTGGTGGTGAGGAGGATGCCGGAAGGTGGACCGGGACACCCCCAGAGCTGTCCTCTCCTTCTCAGAGTGTACGGATTGTGCTGGGGTCGCTTGGCAGCCGAAACAGTATGTACTGACAAAGAACACATTATTTCGGACAATAGCTGACCTACTTGCTGGTGAGCTCATCACAATAACAGGTTCTGCTCCTGTATCGTCTTTCTATTCACTTCTGTTCTCTACCCCTCGTGTTTGTCATCATTCATCTTCATGGTTCTATATATAACTATCATGTATGCATATTGTCAGGAATGATGGCTGTTGAAGTTCAAGAGGATGTGAGGGAGGCAGCAAATAACCTTGTTAAACACTTCCACAAATTGGAACAAGAGGTATGTGACACTTAGAGTTAAATAATTCTCTAAGATGCTTTTATCTCACCCGTTGGCTGAGAGAGCTAAAATAGGGGGAGAAAAAGGGTAAATGCAAAGAGGCATGTGATGCATTACACTATCAACCGCTAGCGTGTGTGACTTCTTTCTTCAACATGCTTCATTACTTCAGCTCCTTTAGTCCTCTAGCTGCTCGTTTGTGTCAGACTAGAGACTCTCTCATCTCAGCAGCAAGTTACCATCATTTCAGTTAATCTGTAATGGGCCTCTGACATTATAACAACATATTTAATGCAAAGCCGTTATTGTATAAACTCTGTTTTGTTTACTTGGTCTCCAAGTAAGCAGAGGATTTAGTTTAATGCTATCTCATATGAGTGGATTTACTGAAGTTGTAAGATGAGCCTTTTGCTCATTGTTCTTCTGGCGACTTAATGTCCTTGTCTTTTCCCTCCCAGAGGGGGAACTTGACTGTTTTGTTGTGTGGTGAAGGGGGACTGGTGCTGTCCTTGGAGAAGTTCCTGCTCCATGGATTCAAATCTAACCGTCTTTTCCAGAGGAATGTGTTTGTTTGGGACTTTATTGGTAGGTACTGTTAGTGTGCCATCATTAAGAGTATTCAATAAAGAGGTGTCTTGCTCACAAAATGTGTATCATAAACTGTGCATAATTTATTTTTATTTATGTATTTATTTCAATTGACTGTTTTGGTACACTATATGTCTCCAGTGTTTGCTTTTCATGGCGTTATTTTACCTTATCGCAAATCTTTTAATGATCTACCAACTGAAAATACAACCAACTCTGTCCAACAGAGAAGGCCGTGGTCTCCATGGAGACAGCTGATCAGATGGGTGACCTGCATGGGTCAACACTGACAAAGGGTCCACCTTGTGACTCACTGTGCCACTATGTCAACGCCATAAATGCATCTCCCCGAAACATTGGAAAGGAGGGCAAGTTCCAGCTGTTTGTCTGCCTGGGAATTAGGTGAGTGTTAATCATTTTAAAAATAAATGTTTACAAGTTCAAGCAAGAGGATATCACATAAAAGATGAGGAAGAGCTCCACAAACCAAAGCATTACTCTGATATATTTTTAAAGCACCCTGCTCATTATATTGTGTTTCACAAAGATGGCGTTGATTCCTTCCTGAGGCCACAGGTAATTGGACTCTATTACTGTTTTCTCTCAGTGACCTATCTCAGAGAGGGAATGAATCAGCTTTCATCCTCTAATGGTAATGGTTACATAAAATAAAGAATATAATTTCTATCTAATTACTAAATTTAATAAAAGTGACAGAACAGAAAACAGCTCATGTCAAAAACACCTGATTAGTGAGTGACTATCACGCAAAATCAGCTACATGCCAAAAAAAGCAGTCACAATGCTCATTGTGAAATCTATTTTGGATGTGTGATGTCACTCTTACAGCACAGCAGTTATCTGTAAGCACAATTACACTCAGAGTGAATAATGATAATGCTTAAATTCAATATAGGTGATGTAGTTGGCTGGCAGTTCAAATTATGTGAAAATATTTAAGGTAGTCATTGTCGGTAAGATAGTAGTGGGATCACTATTGCTAAACTATTAAAAATGTGCTCAGCACATGGTGACTATTTTTTTTTTTTGTTTGTTTTCTATTTATCTCCATGTATTGTGAACTAAAATTGTCAAAACGCTTTTGCAATATATTTCTGGTAAATTGTCCAATCCTTATAACATTTTTTTTAAGATACAAGTTATTGTGTCTGCAGAGTTTTTGGTTTTTTTCTTTAGTTTGTTTGTTTTTTGTATTATAACTGACTTGTCCTGTCCTCTTTGGTAGGGACCGACTTCTCTCTCAGTGGCTCCCCCCTTTGGCTGAGTGTCCTCTGACAGGGCGTACATATGAAGAAGGGGCTCTCCTGCGCAACCGTCCAGCCGTACACTCACTGTGTCGCATCCTACACACACTCAATGAGTTCACCATCACTCTTGAGACAGCACTGGTTAAAGGGGTTGACCTCTGACCTCTGACGCTGATGGATATGGAGCATGGAGTTCAACAACTTGCCGTGCAACCTGCTGTAGAAAATCTGATGGGTTTAAATATTAATATTTCCATCTTGTGGGAAAAGAGAGGTGCATTCATACACTCAAGAAATGTGACTATCATAAAAAAAACCCCAACAAAACTGGACTACAAGAAGCCACTGGCAATTCCAGCTCCAAACATATTGCCTTGTTCACCAATGTAAATGTCTTAGATTCTTTATTTGCTTTAGGAAATAGTGAACATTTTCCTATGCTTGTTTACACTGTGAAATTCTGTTTCCTTGAGAAGAAATGGAGTCATTCATAATCTCACATCTACAGTAGATATTTTCACAGCTCACACCATTTACTCTGCCTGACCCTAGGACAACTATAACTCTCTTTCTACTGCTGTACTGCTGTATTGCTGTATTGCTTGCACTTACATTTTAAACTAAGCACATGCATGGCCAAAATATGTCTCTTTGTTTATATCTTAGTGTGTTGTGATCTGAAAATCAGGACTCAGGCCTTATGATATAAACATTTACATTCATGGAATATCCTTATAATGATAATGTTCCCACTCTATAATATGTCACAAAATGTTATATTACTATGCTCTTGTTATACTCTGTAAGGTCTGGCCTGTTTCTCCTTCTTTATTTCAGTTTGGGATCATTAGCTAAGGAGAGTTGTGCTCATGAAACCTTCCTTTGGTCAAACACTGAAACCAAAATGGTGTCCTAATTATGTTAGTTTAAATTGTCTACCACTTTGTCAGATGTTTTTCTGTTTTTTCCCTCTCTCATTGTAAATATCTTGCTTCATTAGATCTTTGATAGAATTGTGGCCATTTGTTATAATGGAATAATGAATTTGTGGCATTTTTCTGTATAAAGATATCTTTGTGTCTGTGTAAAAGAATAGATCCCACTATGGACTCAATTTACTGATATATGGATAATAGTCATCTTTGTTTCTAGAGTGTTCAATTGTCTTTGCAAAATCTAGACAATGAAATGAGCACAGGTTCTTAAATGCAAAATATTATGTTGATGTCGCATTTAATTTAACAGTTACTGAAATGTGAAAATGCTCTCTCCTGCACTCTCCTGCAAGCACTAAGTAACCCACAAAGACCAAGCCTCTATTATCATTTAAATACGGATTAAAAAAGCAATAATGAACTGTTATTTATGAAATGTGTTGTCAAAGATTAAAGTTAATATTGGCATAACTCATGTTTTGGGATTTTTTTTTTTCTTTTCATATTACTCGCTTTAAATTTGTCATGTCTGAAAGAACTGAATCCTTACATTGTTAAATTATTTTCTAACACAAGACTGTGTAACAAGACTTTAGAGGAGGAGCTGCATCTCATAGTTAGAAAATTACAGTTTGCCAAAACAATGTTGATTGCTCAACTACAAACTACACAGATAGAAGTGGGCTTTTTTGTTCTGTTTTTTCTGGCACAGCAATCACATCAAAATTATTACAGGAAGTCAACCTTCAGAAAAGCTATATTTACCCAATAAATTGTCTACATTTCAAATTAATATTAAGGAAGAATTTTATAATCATGGAAACAGCAGCAGTTTTCCTATTTAAAAGAAGAAACCATTAAATATATGACATAAACAATGTAGTGGCATCTATAAAAATGTTCAATTTTCACCTTTTTATAAGTTTTGATTTGTGAAGTTACAAGAAAGAACCTCTCTCAAAAAATGTGTGGCACACAAGATAAATTATCTCCTATTGAATGGAAGAAGTGGCCAAGTGACAGAAATACGCGTAAGAGAAGCGCGTGCTTATTTACAGGACTAGATTAAAGTACATACCTAGTGACATTCCACCACTGGACGAATAATCCCCGAACCAATGGGGTCCTGTGACTGGTCCGCTGGTTTAAAAAAATGCCACCGATAGTTGTCGCCCTCAGCTGACCATTGGACGGACACCCCATGTTTCACGCACTTTTAATTTACCACTAATCTGCTCCGATGTCACGCAATTGGACTCAACAAAGCGCATCTCCGTGTGAGACGCCGAGCCCCCTAAAAACCGTAGGCCTCCAGACGGGCCATCTGGCGCTCCGTAGTAAAACGACAGGCCCCGCCCATCTGCTTACATTCTCCAATGTGCCATGGCAACCGGGGCCGAGCCCCCAGTTCCCGCGCAATGTTCCCATCCTTATAAGGGCAGCAGAACGCAGACGCACAGCTACGTCACACGTCGTTTATGTAAATGTCTTGATTGAAGAAAAAGAAAAAACCCTCCTGCTCTACTCTGAAATGGAGGTGTGGATGGGACGCATGCGCAGTGCGCCCTCAACTATCCAGTCCCGTCCACAGGCGCAGACATCAACAAGAGAGCGGGCCACTGATGCGGGTTGATTTTCATAATAGTCGCACCGTCACAACGCGCTAAGGGGACCATTACTTTGACTCGAGCTTCGAGCAACTTGTTACAAGGTAAAAACACGCTGTTTTACTGCTTTCGTGGTGGAGCTTGAATGAGATTTGAAGTCTTGGCAGAGCTTTTCCGATGTGTTGCTGAAACCAAGCTTCGACTTGTCTCAGAACAATTGCTTTTTTTTAAGGCCTGCTGCAAAACCGCCTGGGTGGTCAGCGCGGCGTGCGGGCCACTTTATAAAGAGTTAAAGTACAGCAGGGAGTGCTGTGTGGACCCACGGATGTGTGAAATAGTGGGAGAAGGGCCTTCGCATGCAAGCATGACCAGCGGGGCTTAGCTGTTATGATGGGCTGCTTCGGTGCATTCGGTCGGTGGGGGACATGCCTCCTCCTGTCGCTGCCCAAATGCACCTAAAGTCGGTTATGATGAGCGGCTCGGTGAGAAAATGCAGTTTTAGGACATAATTTCTGTCCACGGTGGTCTCCGTGGAGCGCGTGCAGGCTACTACACAGCTACGCCTGCTAAATAAGCCAAGTTGAGTCTCACGCCCACCCGGAGCAGAGATGCTGCTCAGCACGCGGACGCCGCTGTCAACAAAACAGGAAAACACTGTTTACCGAGAGCTTTGTGGAAGCCGAGCGGCGTGAGAAACGCTCAGCGCCAGGAAAAAGCCACATAAAGACGGACTTTGACAGAGCAGCCGCCGTCAACTTCGCGCACATGTAGTTGAAGGTGGACTGTTGGAGCGGGGCGGCTCTGGAATAAACAAAGAGTAAAGATCAAATTACACGTTATTCCGGAAAAATCCGTCTTTTAAATTCGAGCGCAAACACTTGTGCATTTAGAAGCGTGTTTGCTTCAGTTTATCTCGCTGCGTAAAGTTGATGTTGTGGTGGGAAGTCGGGCTCCGTCGAGCAGAGGACGGGCATTATAAAATGGGTGCGCATGAAGCAGGTCGTGTGGCATGCCATGCTTCCTCTCTGGAGTGGGCGGTGAAATCGGCGACTTGCACTTTTTTCTTTCGATAAAATCAAGTGCATGGCTCGGCGTCCTGTTGTATTTTAAAAAGCGGATGTGCTTTTCGGCCAAGCCCCAACCCCTTTAGACGGGAATTTGACGGTTTACTTTATCATTTTGTAGCTTTCGCAGAGAATCGCATCACACCCCCTTCTCCGCGCTGCCTCCGCCTTTGAAGCGTGTTGCCATGTTGAGTTGCGTCACGTACTGTATTCTGCTGCAGAGATCGTCTGCTGGTGACCGACGACACACTCGACGGAGAAAAACATCTTTGCAAACTTCACAACAATTTTTTTACGAAATAACTAAATAAATAAAGTCTTTACGATAGTTTACCATGTCGGTTTTGTTTTGAGCTGTTTCGATTAATCTCTCTGTATTATGTAATGTTATTGCCTCAGTCTGTTGTGCTTCTGTGTACTGTTGTTAGTGGTGTAAAATAAATGTGCAATCGCTTATATTGCTGGTTGAATAGAGCTATAATTCAACCTCTGCATAATTATAGGGCATTGCCTCAGCCAGTTCCGTGGGGAAAACATAAAGAAGTCCATCAGCTATTATAATTTAGAAGGATGCATAGGTTGCTTATTTGTTATTCTTAATGGACTTTCTTAATAATTGTATGGAGTTATCCTGGAAGAGTTTTCTGCTGACAAATGTGTCATTTTCTATCCCCATCCGTGAGGCGGCTGCTTTCTAGTTCTCTCCCTCCCACATTGCCCAACCCCAGCAAGCATCAGCGATAACCACCAAAGTGAGAGGTTTTGATTTTTCCCTGCTCTCAGTGGCACCGCACTGACAGAAGACCCCCAGGACCGATGGCAAAAAAAAAAAAAAAACACAGTCTGGGGGGCGCGGCTCACAGTTTTGCCGCAGTTCAGGGCTACATGTGGTGTGGTGGATAATTTTTTGCCTAGCAACATAAATCATAATTCTTCTGCATAATTGGCGCGCTCATTGCATGCGAGTGATTCATATTTTCCTGGGACATCTTTATGTTTTTTTGTAATTTTCTGCCAGGATAACTTTCCATTGTGTGGGATGTTTCGGACCATGAATATAGTGCATCTCCTGCAGCATGTACACTCGGGCTAAGTGCATGCTTATGTTTATATTTTGAATTTCCAAAATGAAGCGTGCATACTCTGAGCGCAGCACAGTGACATGATCCGTCTGACACGCTGTCTGACTGCTGACCTACTTCCCCCCCATGTGGGTCAGAGCGGAAGGATGCATTAACACAATCTCTACAGTGGATGTTTATGTGATCGGGACAAAGTCTCAACAGTATCTATTATTTTACACTTGGATTATCTGAAATAGTAGAGTAAAATACAAAATCTGATCTGACCTAGAAGCCTTCGACTGCGGGAAGAAGAGGGGGCGTTTCTGCTATGAACACATGATCCACACACATACACACACAAGAACCTGAGGTGGTAATAAGTAAATCTTTTCTTTTTAATACACAGATGTTTGGCTTTCACAAGCCGAAAATGTACAGGAGTTTGGATGGCTGCTGCATCTGCCGTGCTAAGTCATCCAGCTCTCGTTTCACTGACAGCAAGCGCTATGAGAAGGAATTCAGGAGCTGCTTTGGGTAGGAAACACCCCTGAGCACATGGAGTTTGTACACATGAGATGTATATTGTAAGGTTCTCTGTTTGAAGGAAAGAATTTATCAAACTAAGTGTAACTGTCTTGCAGATTGAGTGAAACGCGATCTGGAGAAATCTGCAATGCCTGTGTGCTCCTGGTGAAACGATGGAAGAAGCTACCAGTGGGAACTAAGAAGAACTGGAACCATGTGAGTGAGAATCTCATTGTTATGATTGCACACCAGATTAATGCCAACTCATTAACAGTCCACCGTTTCCTCTCTCTCCTTTGCTCTGCACAGGTAGTGGATGCCAGAGGAGGTCCCAGTTTAAAGATAACTTCCAGACCCAAGAAGATAAAGTCCATTTCAAAGAAGGCACGACCAAGCCAGATCAGCAGACTGCAAAAAGAGCTGAAAAGAAACAGTGAGCGCTGTCTTTTTCGCTTTCAATGATGTTGTCACATGCTCGATAACATTCAATCATGAGTTGTTCTAAAGGAGCAGGCTTGTTTTTGTCAAACGTAATGTTCATGGACCACCACATCATCCCTTCACTTTTGGTGCTTGGTTCTTCCCACCAGATTCAGATGCTCACAGCACCACTTCAAGCGCCTCTCCGGCTCAGTCTCCCAGTTACAGCAACCTGTCGGATGACGGTTCAGACACTGAGCTCAGCCCAGGATCCAGCCGTTCACCAGTTTTCTCCTTTCTGGATCTCACCTACTGGAAGCGGTCAGTGATAGTTTTGACAGGCAATTTTATTTATTTTTATTTTTAGTATTGTGAAGAAAATGGTATTTAGTTTTAGCCATATATTTGTCATCTAAAATGTTTTAATTTTTGTCTAGTTTTAGTTGACCAAATATCACAAAATCTATGGTAGATTTAGTTGACCCAAAAATTTTAAGTTTAAGTTTAAGTGTAATGTGTTATTTTAAATGTTTCTAATGGATCTCCACTCATTGTGAACATCTGTTAACTTGTTAAAATTTCATAGTAATGGTAGGTTAAAAGTATATTCAGTTTTTTTTTTTTTTTTTTTTTTTTGGAATCGACCTTATTTTGTTTTACTTGAATGTTTGACAACGATTTTGACAAAAACATTTTCGCAAGGAAAGTAACACTTGACATGGTGAGTAAGACAGCGAAACAGTAGCACTCCATAGTTAAAATGTAGGGTTTGGAACCACCAATTGCAGGTAGTTTTTGAGAGTGCTTATAGAAAATTTGAGATTAATTTGTGCCCATGTAGTTGTGGTTTTGCTTTATCTACTCGAATGGGAACCATGTACCATATTTTTTGTAGACAAAAGGTGTGCTGTGGAATCATCTACAAGGGGCGCTTTGGTGAGGTGCTCATCGACCCACAATTATTCAAACCATGCTGCCGCAACAAACGACAGCAGCAGCAAGAGGAGGAGGAAGAAGATGAGGAAGAGGAAGAGGATGAGGAAGAAGTGGAGGTAGTTGAAGGCCAAGTGGGCATGGATGTTGGTGGGCAAAATTCCCAGGAGGAGGAAGTGAAGGAGACAGCAACATGTGAGCAAAATGCAGAGCCTGCTCAGTTATGTGTTACCACAACAACACCTCCAACCAGGAGCGTGGTGGTGGAGGAAGGGTGGTAAATCTGAAATCCTCCTTGCACAGGTCTCTGAAGAAATTTTGGGGTGCTGTTTTTTTTCTCAAGCACTTACAGAAAGAAGTTGCCTCAGATTGCCTTCGATCATAAAGCAGCTGAAAATCCTTTGGTCTTCTCCATAATACTGTTGGAGGTTTGTTTATTATGTTGTAAACAGTAACTTATGGACTGTTGTGTTTCCACTTTGTCATTTTTCTTTTTTTGTATTTAATATTCCACCCATCCTCACGATGGGCCATCATTTGTGGTGTTTTTTGATCTACCTTAGGTGAAATGCTGGAGCTCTAGTTTGCTGGTACATTTAAAAGATTTTATTCCAAAACGCAATACATCCATTTACTCAGAAAAAAGGTGCTACTTGAAATTCATTACTCAACATTTCAAACATACAGGTGAACCCATTTTCAACATGGATATTTTCTAAGCATATGTGTCAAGATGACTAATATGATGGGAATGCTTTTGATTTCTTTGCTCAGAGTAGATAGCTCTTTTTTTATGCTGGATATCTCGTTTTGGAATGAATGACACTTTTACATTAACAGAGCACAGACTTGTACAGTAACCCCTGTGTTTGTGTCTATTCACATTGACATCCACTCCTTTGAAAGATTTTGTGTTTGTAGACTGGATTAGCATTTCTGTGTGCAAATATGTATGTGGGTCCCATTTAAATAAGGCCTATTCACAGCTTCAACAGCAAATACACCAGCCTTAATTATGTGTTACAGACAGCGCTAGTGTTAATTCTGGATTGGTATTTAGGAACAAAAAGGGACAGTAGCTATATTATTTGTGGCCTCAGCAACACGTAGTGCATTTTGCATGGATGGCAAGCCACTCATCCAAAAGACCTAATGATCTGATGCATGAGTCTACTAAAATTGCATGGCCTTATATAAACTGTAAATCTTACTTTTATTTTTTTGGATCCATTTCTCTGAAGTTGTAACTTATTTTTATATGTAAAAAAAGAAAAATGAAAAATATAATGTAACCCTTTGCATAATAATACCACACAATACAACAGAAGAACACATAATCGGTCTATAGTCATTCAGCAATATCAATATCAGTGATTTCGCTCATTCCTGGTTCAGTATATGGTAAAAGACTTTATACAAGCTGAAATTTTATGCCATTGCCTCAGATATACCACAAATGTGTTGTGATATATAGCCTAATATTACTTTATTTATCAAATAAAAGCCAAAGCACATTGAAATTCACCCAATGACAAATCAATGCAGGTTTTCTAAGGACACTTGTGCTTGTCCAAGGTCATTTGTATGTATGTTAATGGTATTCTAAAAAACAAACACTAATATGAAATTTCACACGTGATGTTGTACTTGGGAGCAGAGGGTGTATTATGTACATAAGGGGTTGGGTGAGCCATATTGCTCTTATATGGGTTCATTATTTATTTATTTCATATTTATTTACATCATTGCATCCCCACTTAGACGTGTAATACTCTGAATTCTTCTTATCCTTAGATTGCAGGTAGCATGGTTTTTGTACATCAGAAATCAAATGTAATTCTCACACAGGCTTTGTTTAATGTTGTGTTGAATTACCAGTTGTCAATATTTGTGAAATGATAAGTATTTATTTACTCATCAGTTGAGTTGCGTGCAACCTAACTTATTCTGTATCATCATTTTGGATCTGTATCATGTAGAATGAAACGAATGATAGATTGCAACCTAACTGTACTTTCCCCCTATTTAGCCTGTAGCTTAAATTGTTACAGAACAGTAGGATATCTAACTCTAGACTTGCATGTACTGTTGCTATGCATTTACTTAGCTTACAAGTTAGACAAAGCAGTTTTGTATTTTTTATACATCATGTACTTTTTTTACTTGTCCCTCAATAAAAGTAATTTTGTGAGTTTTCTGGAAGTGTGGAGTTACTATATTTATTTATTTATTAAGGTGGTTAGGTGATAAACATGAATGCAGCAGGTAGATCCAAATTTATCGAAGCTTTGGTGAAAATTTTGTTCACATGCTGCATCTCACTACAGACTCTAATTCTCAAGTCACTAAATATAAACATCAAGAAGTATGGATTGTTAATCGAAAGTTGTAATTTTTCTTTCCGTGCATTTGACTGGCACGTAGTAAAACAGATTTGTGTCTTGAAGAAAAGTTTTACTAAGTCCAGAAGGCTGGAAACAGTTTGACCGAAAGCACATTTTACTATGAAGAAAATCAATGCATAACCTAATATAGACTAATTTTGACTACATCTCATGCAGTTTCTATTTACATATACTTATACAATTTTGATAGAATATCTACGTTTTCCTTCCAAATATATCTTTTTGTAGCTTGTTTTTTTTTTTTTTTTTGTTACACTTTTCGTATTCCGCATAATGGGTTAAATATATTATTTATTATTTGTTTGCGGTGTACCTTTGTAGCACTGTTTAAAAAAAATGAAAGATATTCATCAATCAATTTAAAAAAAAAAACGGAAACAGTGGTCGTATGACCGGAAATTAAAAAAACAAACAGGAAGTGCTTTGTTTTTATTTTACAGCCAGCTGTCATATCAAGCGTTGGGCTCCAGATGTAGTTTAATATTTGTCATTTCTTCAGGCGGGGGTTGAAAACAACCACCCTGGAAGCAGAGGTAAGTCACATAAAGGCTTCTGCTCCCGTTTTCATATTAGCCTGCAAGCTAACAGCAGTTTGGTCCAGACTCCTGACAGATCTGTTCGTAATCGTCTTGCGATTGAAAAAACTCATCGAAACTGAGGTTGATTGACTAAACGTGAAGAATAATAACGATGTTGACTCTACCTAGTTGTTCAGCGACATCTCTTTATTGATTGGTTTTATTATTAAGCTCCATCATGGCCCAGTGCTCTTGTTTTGGTAATCTTTGTGGTTATCATTCTACTCTCACATTTCTGAATTAAAGCTTTTGCTGCCAGCGCTTTCGTCTCGATCTTCATCATGGCGGAGACCACAGCAGCCAGTGTTTTCTGCGGCAGGATGCTGAGCATGGTCAACTCTGAGGATGTCAACGCCATCATCCAGGCTCAGAGACACATGTGAGTGTCGATTAGCTTCATGTCTTCTTCATCAGGGGAGATATTGTGCTGTTTGGTGAAGATCACTTATACACAGTGGTTAAACTGGGATTTTTTGTATGTGGGGTCTTCTGTGGTCTCAGGTTTGCCAATGGTGAATTTCATTGATATAATATATAACATGTTGAGACTGAGTACTAATCTCAGCCATTCTGGATACTAGCTACCAAAAACTGGAGGCTAATTTGCATTAAAACGGCAACATTATTTTAGCAAAATATCAGAGCACTTAACCTTCTGTTATTTATCCTGTCAGCTTCTGACCTAATTTTCACCTTACCTTCTATTCATCCATCTCTCTGCCACCCTTGCTGATTATCTGACTGCTTTTTTGAAATCAACAACAAGAAGCAAAGACTATGGTCTCCTGTTCTGCTTCTTCTTTTTCTTTTTAATGCTCCTGCTCATCATCATCCTCCTTCTTAAGATTTATGGCAGAAGCGACTTTCGTTCTATCTTGTTTCATGGAGGGTCAGGAAGAAAGGAAAATCGGCTCACGGTTATGTGGCAGGGCTGAGCCCCTGAAAGCCCTGATCCATTTTTGCTTGTACGTAGACGCTACCGCGTGCCTCATTCTTTGTAAACCGCCATCTGTTTATTATTGTTGCTTTTTTGACTTTTTGTGGAAACAGGCTTGACCGCTTTGAGAAAACCAATGAAATGCTGATCAACTTCAATGGGCTTTCTAATGTGCGACTGCAGCAGATGAATGAGCGCTTTCTGCTCCACACTCGCACGCTCGTTGAGATGAAGAAAGACTTAGACAGCGTTTTCAGGAGGATCAGGTAAGCACTACCCCACCACTGCAAACATACACAAACCTCTGCACAACCTCTTCACATTTCACATCCTTATCTTCTCAAGGACCTTAAAAGGGAAGATTGCTAAGCAGTACCCCGAAGCTTTCAGCAGTGAGTTAGAATTTTCTTTCAATTCATTATTTCCTAATGACAATCAGCTTCCCTACATCAGCACAGCAAATGTCATGTTTTTTTTTTTTGTTGTTGTTGTTGTTGCAGACATTCATGAAACACCAAGTTTGGAGGATGATGATGGTGAGATTGACCCGGTTCTCCCCAGTGGTGGAACAAGAATTGTAACAGCCACCTCAGAGCAGAGCACAGAGTCATGTGACACAAGTCCAGATGTGATTTCACCCACTGTGAGCAGATGTTCTGAAGATCTTTCCCAGGAGCAGCCTGACACGCCCACATCAGACATCCTGGACATCGCTGTTCTACGGGATGAAGGTCCGGATTCTGTACCCGCAGAATAAAATGGACAGTTTGCAAAAGCATTTCATTCACTCATCCTTGAAACCTTTTTAGCAGAAGGTCATGTTGCATATTTGAGTTTATTCTATCTGTTGAGAAGACCCTAACAACCTTAATGTAGGTTGTAATGAGTTGTCTATGAGGACTCCGGGTATTTCTTGGTATGTTTATTTATCCTACACTTACACAGCACTAAAATACTGCAAATAATACTTGAAGTTGTAAAATATGTCACTATAGATATAATTTGTCTTATTGACCGTCAACCTGGGCAAAGACGGTCACTCACAATATGATCAGAGGCATATTTTATTTGTTCTGGGGTGTGACAAGATGCACACCTTACTAAGGGAGGAAGTCTCATGATGTCTCTCATGATTTATGTTAACTGAAAGCCAAAAGTTGGTCTTAACCTGCAAAGTTGTTATTATGGTTTTAGAGTACTTAATATTGTTGTTGTGGTACAAGAAACATTGTGCTAATATAGCTTTTTTCTGTGAATCCTTGTTTAAACCTGGTCCGATTTCAACAGAACTTAATCTGATACTTTACCAGTTTGCTGTAAAAGCTGGAAATCAGGTTGTGTAACTGAATGTGTTGGCCACTCCTTCAGGTTGCTACCTATTACAGAGGCATTTTTACTGTCATATTTTAGCAGCTCAGCTTTAATTTGTGGATTGAAAAAGCATTGATTACTGATGAACAGTGGAAGCTACTCCATTGAAAGATCAATAAAGCAACTTCTTACGCATTGTGTGTTGCCATATAATTTAGAGAAACAGGTGTCACTCTTAAACAAACCAAACTATATATAATGATGGGGTTGGAGAGGATCAGTCAGTGGATTTAATATTAAAATGGAACCAGTTTATATATCAGGTTAATATCTTCACACTTTGATTCTTGTATTGACTATACAGTCCAAAATCGGTGGAATAGAGTATATGAATTTATATAGAACTTAATCTTTAGGTCAACAGTCATGTGAACACGGTGATTCTTGTTTGACAAATGTTTATATGAACAATATCTTTCACATGGTGTGTCCTTTGATTGACAGCTGTCTTATTACAGCATTGTGAAAATAAAACTGAGATGATCAAGCTCTAAGCATTATGGCAGTATAGAGGATAAATTCAGTAGTTATTGTCCTATGCTGTAGACTGTTTTCTCATCATTTCAAAACTCAAGGTTTACTGTGCAGCAATACGTTTGCAGTGGCATTGTTATATGTAACTTTGTATTCAGAACAAAATTCTGGGACTATTCAGAGTAGTGTACATCAAAAATAGTCTAAATCGTTGCTCTGAGTTGGTTTTCAGATGTTTATGTCTGGTGCTGTGAATGAACAAGCTTCATAATTAACCGTGGGGCCATGTCATATTCCAGCTGAGTAATATTGTACATAAAGCACAGCTAAGGAGAGGAACGAGCCTGGTTCTTAAAAACAATCTGAAACTTGTTAAAAAAAAAAAACATTACAACTTTGGAACTAATAATGAATTGTTTAAACATTTATTGGGGAAATTAGACAACAGGAGTTTACCACTAGACACATTGGAAATCATATAAGACTTCCACTGCTGGGCAAAGTTAACACTGTTACATTGTACATCTAACGTGATGCTGCTGCTGGGCGTAACTACAACATGTCACCTTTTTATGAGTGCATCCACCAGATATCCGCGCCTTCACTGCTCATTTGTGTAAAAACAACAATATTATCTCAGTAACGAGCTGATGTAAAATCCCATGAGAGGAAGACACGACACGGTGAAACATGGCGTTTTTAACGGCAGAGGGCGCTCAGCTCGACCGGACACTTTTATTTCCACACTGCGGGGTCAAACTGCTCCGACTCAACTCACCTCGTATCACGGATGTCCTGACGGAAGTGTTTTTGTGCCTGTGAGGTTTTATTTGTGTCTCTGTTTTGTTTTTATTTGGCCTCGAAAGAAAGCCTCAAAAAAACCGACTGTACACCAACGTGTGCTATTTGTTTGTTCCGCCATTTTGTTCAGTCATGCTGTAGCTGCTGCCGTTAGCCGTTAGCCGTTAGCCCGGACGTCGGAGCCCAACGTCTGACCGGCCGGAGCTCAGCGTCACCCTGCGGCCGAAAACGGCGCTTTATGAGG
Source organism: Echeneis naucrates (assembly GCF_900963305.1). NCBI lineage: Eukaryota > Metazoa > Chordata > Actinopteri > Carangiformes > Echeneidae > Echeneis > Echeneis naucrates. Next base: position 10,101,919 of record NC_042526.1, on the reverse strand, counting down.
CGGCCCGGCGCAGAGACACCGCTGCGACATGAGGCGGCTCACCAAGAAGAAGGCTCTGACTCTGGTCAGGGAGCTGGACGCCTTCCCCAAAGTTCCCGAGAGCTACGTGGAGTCCACGGCCAGCGGTGGGACAGGTACGGACACACACAGCTGTTACACACACACACACACACACACACACACACACCTGCTCCTTCATGTCTCCATACTTCTCCTCAGTGTCTCTGATCGCTTTCACCCTCATGGCTGCTCTCGCCTGCCTCGAGTTCTTTGTGTACAGAAACACATGGATGAGCTACGAGTATGAGGTGGACAAAGACTTCATCAGGTGAGACACGTTGTTGTTGTTGTTGTTGTTGTTGTTGTTGTTGTTGTTGTTGTTGTTGTTGTTGTGTTTCGGAGCTTAAATGTCGGTGTAATAGGAGGAGATTGCCTAAACTGCTGCAGCCCTGCGATAACCACTGTTTATCACTGTGTGCATTTCTGAATTACAGTATACAAAGAGGTGTATCTGAGCAAAGCAACACAAACACCTGTCAGCACAACACATCATGGAGGACTGATATCATAATCTGCACCTCTGTTATGTTGTCAACAGTAACAATCATACGACAAAGATAGAATGAATAACATTACTGTTGTGTTAGACAGCCATACTTTCGGCTAGTTGTTCCTGATAGTCTGACAGCTGAGTCCTGCTTCTGTTCTCTATTGACAGTAAACTCAAGATAAATGTGGACATTACAGTCGCCATGAGATGTCAGTGTAAGTATAAAGATTTTATTTTATCTCAGTTCTTTTCAAAATCACACTTGTCTTCTGCGACTGAGAAAGATATTATGTGTTTTTAAAATGTATGTGTGGGCACATGCAGATGTCGGTGCAGATGTTCTGGATCTGGCAGAGACCATGGTTGCGTCTGATGGCTTGAAATATGAACCAGTGAGTATGAGCTACCATAAATATGTACTGAATTAGGAGGTTCACAGGCAGTTATGGTGAAATCTGTCAGTGTAAAGTTAAAGTTTTTAAACTCCTTTATTTTCATTATATTTGATTAGTTTTTTTCCACTGGTAATACTTTATTCTTGTCTGATCTTGTTTTTTTTTTTATATATATATCTCTAGGTCAACTTTGAACTCTCCCCACACCAACGATTATGGCACATGTAAGATTCAAATTAACTAGTTGAACCTGTTATATCTAGGACACTTGCTGATGCTTTGGCTCTGTGGATTTTATTTTCTTTTGACAAGGAGATGTTTCAGGTACAAATAATGCAGTGTATGATATCTCTAATTGGTTGTTGAACTGCAATGTCGTCATTATTGGTAGACAATCAAAAGCTGCAGGCCAAATTTGAGGAGGTGCAACCACAGAATTTAGTGGGAAAAAGATAACCACAATGATTCATTGATTTAATGTATTTTCATTTTCTGTTGATCATTAAATAATGCTGGAAGTTGTTACAGGTCTAAATAATTGGAAGTAGTGTTACATTTTGTATAAAAGTGGTAGTAATTGAAAAGGACACTAAAAGGGCATTTGTTACCTATTTCATTGGGACTATATGGTTTGACATGGTATGCACTGAGTTCAAACTTTAACTCTAAGATGCTGTTTTATCCATTTAATTATTTTTGCCCAAATGTTTTTGCCTGTCACTATCAGGACTCTTTTGCACATTCAGGAGAGTCTGAGAGTGGAGCACTCTCTTCAAGATGTGCTCTTTAAGGCTGCGATAAAAGGTGTTCCTCCTGCCGAGCCTCAAAGGTAAGCAATCCTAAAAATAATCTGTTCTTTGGAGCTCAGAGAACCAGGAACTCCCTTTGTATTATGATTCTCTTTCTCTCCATAGTGAGGACACTTCCACCTCCCTCAGTGCCTGCAGGATACATGGACATCTGTATGTCAACAAGGTGGCAGGAAATTTCCACATAACTGTTGGCAAGTATGTGGAAGTATGTGGTTAGAAGCATGTTCATATTGATTATTTATTAGAAATGAGGTATTTTCCATCTAGACCCTAAGAATTAATTACTCTGTGTGTGATCTCAACAGGTCTAATTAGTAAATGTTGTGATATGATGACAGACAGAACCCTTTTTTATCCCTCCACAGGTCCATCCCACATCCCAGAGGTCATGCTCATCTAGCTGCTCTGATCAGCCACGACGGTGAGTTTATTAACTTCTTTATGTTCTCATTCTTTTGCCATTGCAGTGACTCTTATAGTATGTTAATATTGTGACAGTGACAGATGAAATGTTGATAACTGTTTTGACTTGGTATTTGGCTACAGCTAATAACTTTTCTCATCGGATCGACCACCTGTCCTTTGGAGAAGTGATCCCTGGGCTCATCAACCCACTGGACGGCACAGAAAAAGTCACTGCTGATCGTACGTCTCTGCTTTTAGTTGTTTGTTTTAAAATCTGAAGTCATCATTTGATCTGCAACATATTTCTTTTCATCATTTTCTTCAGCTAACCACATGTTTCAGTATTTCATCACCGTTGTGCCAACCAAGCTGAATACTTACAGGGTCTCTGCTGACACACATCAGTACTCAGTCACTGAGCGGGTAGGCTTTGGTCCTGCATGATTGTATATTTGTGTTGTTTACCATCTGTCGATATTCTCAGTGTGTTTATGTTGTTCTTGTTGCCCTGCAGGAAAGAGCGATTAATCATGCTGCAGGTAGCCATGGAGTTTCAGGGATTTTTATGAAGTATGACATCAGTTCACTAATGGTCAAAGTCACCGAGCAGCACATGCCCCTCTGGCAATTTCTCGTCAGACTCTGTGGCATCATTGGAGGCATTTTCTCAACCACAGGTAGATAAACTCTGAGGTGATACGTTCCATTGAGTGCCAAGTGCATGTTCATATCATCGCACCGTCGTCGAGCAGTGCAGTTTTCATCCACACCTCTAAGTGCTGAGCACAAACTCCTGAACACGACCATTTACCTGCTGGATTTCTACTGGATATATTAAGTTATAAAAGGAAATTATTGTTTCAGCAGCTAACACACGACAGCATAAACAAGCAATTTTCACCTCATCAAAGCAGTGTGGAGGATCAGCATCTAATCTTTAAGTGATTTGCAGGTATGCTCCATGGAATGGTTGGCTTCTTGGTCGATCTAATTTGCTGTCGTTTCCAAATGGGAATTTACAGAAATCTCAAGGTAAGCACATCTACAACTCTAAATCTCAACATAATATTCACTTTGAGTTAAAACATATTTACAACAGACAAGAGCAATTTAACAAGTTATCATTATTTATTTCCCCATTTTTCTTTTTCAGGAGGCTCCTCAAGATGTGCAGGAAAACAATGAAAGCCCAGCTCCTACAGAAAATGACTCTGAACAATGAGACATTGAATGCAACTCGGCTTCAGCCGACTGCCAGTTTACCATCATGGACTAATTCACGAATCAGTGATGAGATTCTGGGGAAATGTTTACAAGTTCTTTTATTGGAAAAGAACTTTGTCCAGAAATGTTTAAATAATGTTTTATTTTTTATCAAATGACTGGATGGATGATTCAGATGTGCTTGTTCATCTACCTTGGAAGGCTTGCAATCAATCAATACGTCCACAAATTTTCTGTCATTTTTACTGGATGAACCAACAAAAGAAAGTATTTACATTCCTCTGAGTTTTGGCTTTATTCGATTAAACTGTGCCAAATATTTAATGTCCTGTGTTGCCCACACAGGCTTTAATTTATTCTGATCTATTCTCAGATTTAATTGAATCATGTATAAGCTTGATTGATAGATCATGTTTAAGCAGTGATAAAGTTATACTTGAGCGCAGTTTGGTGAATTTGGAAAACTCCTAGTAAAGATCGGTTCAACTTCAAGCTGAGACAAGTTCTAATTGGCCACAGTAAAGGTAAATCTGTGTGGGACTGTTGGGCTTTTAAAAGATTTGGAAATGTTTTAAATCATGCGACTGGTGTGCCTATGTTGATAGTATGAAATAAAATACACTTTTGATCTGTTGTGGATTCATTCATGTCTTCAGTTGCCTGTCACGTGATTTTTAGAGGTTCATGATGTCTAATTCATTAATTTCAAATTGGAGTCTTAATAAAAGACACCTAAGAAACTGAAATGAGAGAGTATGTCATTCTGTCTTTGGTTAACAACCATTTGTTTTAAGTCACTTCATTTTTATGTGAATTTGTTAACTGACTTAATCTGTTCTGCTCCGCTCTCAAATTTGTGATTGAGTAAAACAATCTCTTAAAGAATATTTTACACCATGTCAAGAGTTTATTTGACAGTATTTCAGAATATCTTTCAGTAAACAAGTTTTTTGTTTTTTAGCAAAATGTAATATATCAGTACTGTCGCATTTCATAAAAATAGTTGTTCACGTCTTTGAAACTACAGTATCAATGATACAGTAAACCATATTTGTAGGAATACAGCTGTACAAGGTGAATAGTACACAATTAACACTACACATTTATACTGGATCTGAATGGGGATTTATGAACGTGCCATCCTTCACAGGTTCCAATAAAGCAACTTTTTGTTTCTGCATACAAAATCACTCACAGCAGGCAGGGGGACGACCTGGATGGAGACAGAGGGCTGGATATATTCTTTCACCTACATACAGGAAACACATTTCTAAAGCCTAACGGCATGATCTCATGCTCCTTACTAACGTGAACCAGTTCATCACATAAACCAAAAGTCTGTTCAACTTTTAACTCAGCTCAGTAACATTCAGACGACATGTTTTACCCAGAAACCACTTTAGGCCAACTTCAGTCTTGATGGTAAATTTATGCACAAGGTCTTACTAGTAACCCAGTCTGTAGGTGCACTGTCTCACCAAAAAGCAGTTCACCAGTTCTATTCCTGTTTACAAGTATAGATTAGATCTGCATTCTGTCTCACGGACAACAATGCAATCAGATCTTTTGTAACTCCAGTCTGAATGATGACATTTTTTTTGTGAGCGAATATCTTGTAGAGAAAAATGGATGATATCAAAATGGAGAAATGCTGGATGATGGTAACTTCATCTGTGATGTTTCAGTTTCATAGCAGCATGCCTCTACTCTTCCAGTAACAAAACGTTGTGATCAGATGTTTCACAGATCATCTAAAATATTGGGTTCAGATTTTGAGTATTTTCACTGCCTGCAAATGTGAGGAATAAACAACTAAAGCTGAAATAACACTCATCTGACAACAGAAACCACAGTCCACTTAGATAATAACCCTGTCTGGATAAACATTCACAGCTCGACTCTCCCAGATGACTGTAAGAAGAGGGTGTAATGCTACAGGCTACATTTTATCTCCTCTTCAACACTTGGGGACAATGGCAATATCGAAAAGCTATACAGCTGAGAGTGCATCGAGATATCTGTATATAATGCTTGGTAGTAAGTCCCAAGAAAACAGGCTCCACAACTCAACAGTTTGCTGATATGTGTGCATGGTTACTAGCATCTGTTTTGCATTCAGTTCCCAAAACAAATCAACAGCAACAGCTCTGCATTAGTTTGAGTAAGGCACTCTGCCCCACCTCATAACCATCGGCCTCCTGTTCCCCACCGATGCCCCTCTCCCACAGTGATGTGGTACACATAGCACAGTAAAAGGCATAGAAGTGGGAAATATAGACTGGGCAAAAATGTTTCAGTTGAGCATCAAATGATTACAGCACAGCTTATTATTTTGCACGATGACTGCATGGTTGACTTATGACCTTTTTGTGTACATAACAGTATTATGAGTTCTTACTAAGCCAACATTTGACAGTCACTCAGAAGTTGAATTTGATGAAAAAAAAGAAAAAGAAAAAAGATCTTTGTCTCACATGAGTAGTAACTGGTCAGCTCCTGGTCAGAGGATATCCTCCATATAATCTACCTCTGAAAGACATGTGAGCCCCTGGTTAATGACACGGTGGTTTATGTCCATGCACACGACCACTGCCTCCCTCAGCAGTCTGGGTTTGGTGACTTGCACAGTCTTTGATATGTAGTTATAGACGAGGCCGTGGAAATAGTGATCCTAAAATACTGTCCTGGTGTTTTTTTACTCTTTTCTTTACAATGTTTCTAACTACAACACGGCCTGAAAAAGAAAAAGAAAAAGAAAAACAAACAAAACAAAAAAATAAAACACCGACGGGTACGGTTTGGTACATATTTTCCACATCTTTACATTTACAGTATATGATATATTGGTAGGCGTTTGAGATCTTAACATATGTCACGTTAACCAGACTGTCGTTCGGTTCAGTCCTCTAGGAGTTTCAGCATCACTCCCTCCATCTGACAGATTTACAGTCTCATTCATCCCGCTGCAAAGAGAAAATGGAGCAAAAGTAAACCTCTTGGATATACATATGTCTCTCCTACGAGGAACCTTTTTCCACTTGAGGTTATTTTGCACTGACCAAGCTGTTTGAGCAGTTTTAAGCACGCACGCAGCACAGCTCCACTCAGAATCAGACATCGGTGTTTCATCTGTGATCAGAACAACAGCTGTCACAACTGAAGGAGCAAAATCTCTCTTTCTGGGTTCATACTGTATGTTACAAAAGCTGTGAAAGTTCCTCGGTTTTTTAAGGTGGTGGGTGTAATAATCATCTCGCAAGAACAACTGAAACAAAACATGATCTCAGAAGGAAATGGAGAATAAAACAGGATAAAAAGAGTGCGGGGGAGATTTACTGTTCATCCAATGGTGAACTGAATGAGAAGCCAGACAGTGTGATCCAGTCCAAACCAGCTAGATCCATTCTACCTGCTTACTGTGGAGGTCCAGGACCTCAAGGTGCCAGGCAGTTTATCAGGCCCAGGGATGTTCCAAGGCCCAGGGGAGGCAGCGGCACTCCTCACAGGAGGATCTTCCATAGCTTTAGTAGGGCAGCAGAGCCCAGTGTGGCCGCTGGCTCGCTCTTCTTCTCTAGGAAATAGGCCTCTGGACACTAGCCTCTCCTGGAGGCTGACATGTCCATCTGCACTGGCCAGAGAGGCTCCGTTTGAATTCACACTCACATATGTGTCCCAGGGCCAGACAGAGCTCATCCCCTGTGTGTGCAGGCCCTTCCTCTCACAGCAGGGGGAGCAGCTCTCCCTCTGTCTCTCTCGTCTTTCACTGGACCTCCCCTGGACAGCATTAGTAGGCAGAACCCAAGGCTGTCTGTCGCCTGGTCCACAGTCCACCTCTCCAGCACCCTGAGGGGTTCCCTGCCCCCTGATGATGCACTTCTGCTGGGTGGACCTGCCACCTGTTGCTCCTCTGATGGAGCTGTGGTCTGTCAGCGGTGGAGCTTTGTCTGCCATGCACACTGTGGCGTCTAGAGGGAGCTGATGAGGGGAGTCTGGGGCTGAGGCTGGATGGGATGAGAGCAATGGGCGCAGATGAGGTTCAAGGGTCACTTCCTGCAGGGCAGAGTGGGCTGTAGAAATGGGATCCCAGGGGCTGACACAGTCTGTTAAGGAGGAGCAAAACACATTCAGGTGAACTGGAATGAGGGAAAAAAAAAAAAAACATGTCACAACCAGCATGCACGTGCATGCAGAGAGATAATCTGATCTACAGAATGAAACAGTGATACGCAACTTCCTGATATAATGTCAAGCAAACTTGCATGCAAATGTGTGACAGCAGCAAACACCTGCCCATGTAGGCCTCTATTAAGATATCTGCATTAACATGGCAGGATTTATTCAGAGCCTGAAATCAATTCACAAATTTGTTGTTGTGTGAAACCGTCTACTTCAAAGCCTATTCAGGATACACTATTTCATTTGAGGGGTCACTTCAAACAGTAACACACATAATCACCCAAACCCAAGCACACACACACACACAGAAAAACAAACAGCTGCTATTTTCTAGTTCATAAAGTCATAAGCATGCACACATGGATGCATGCCCAGAGAACTGCAGAACACACAGATGAATCAGTATGCAAAGAAAGACGTGCACTTTTTCACAAACCGTGTCTTTAGAGTGGCCCATTAGGAAGAAATAGGGGGAGCTTAGTGTGTCACCTTTCATGCACATGGAGAGGTTGGAAGGTACCATTCCTAAGGGAAGGCAAGTAAAAGCCTATACCAATCATTAGACTTCAAGCAGAGGGGTTACTAGACCAAGTTAGAGAGCAAGAACTCACAAGGGCATGTTTAATTTCAGATGAATAGAATTTTAGAGAGAATGTTAAAGTTAATACATGTTAATGTTTTCTTGAATAAAATGCACAGTATTTGACGAAGAAGAAAAAGCCATTATGGTTATAAGACAGTAATGTTGAACCTAACATAGAATTTCAAGTACAAAAGTGAGAGAGAGATCAGGTGATGAAGCAACGAGAAAGTGCAACAGGTCAGACATTTGGAGATGTCAGGCTGTGTTGGGGAAACCCACCATATTCTGGCACCTGTCCTGTGCCTCTCTTTAGCAGCAGCCTGACCCGCCTGCCTCCAGCCTTGATGAGTTCAATGGCCCGAGCGTGAGTCATGTCACGGGTGCTGTCGCCGTTAATCTCTATGATTTGATCCCCCACCTGTAGGAGACACACAGAGGGCAGGGTTGCGTTCCCTCGAACTTTGTGTATCTGTGGAAGGTTGAAGGCTGACTACAAAAAAATGTTGCACTGGAGCAACCGGGGAATAAATGCCACTAGGTGGAGTTGCTGAGGGTGAGCAGAGGGTCACGCAGTCACTCAGTTTACATTCACTGACTCACTTTCCCCTTTCTTGACCTTTGTAACTGCCCCACAATAGAGATAGCACAGACAGCAGAATAAGCTTCTCCGTTTACTATTGAATAATGAAACATCATACGAAAAACTGAGAAAAAAATATTTTTACATGTAGTGGACTATAATCACACAGCAACAAGTTATGTGATATCATTTTTCATCATCAAAAACTAAACATACTGACCTTTTGCTAATTCTATTTGTGCATCTGACTAACAGAATTACTGTTGACTGGCAGTAATTAAAATTAATTATTATAAAATGTGTTTTTTATCGAATTGTTTATGTTAATTCACCCTCATTCTTCCATTACGTATGGCAGGACCATCCTCTGCAAGGCGCAACACAAATAGGTCCATCTTGTACTCTCTGCCCCCGCGGATACTGAAGCCAAATCCTTTCGCACTTTTCTCCAGCTCCACTGTGAAGTAATCGAAGTCCTGCAGAGCAGCATGAAGAGAAGTTGGAATAAACCAACAGCAAATAAATGTAATGGCTTCGTGTTGAAACAGCAAAAGCAGACAGTTCTTTGTCTGGCTGTACCTGTGGTCTGAAGTCAGCAGGGATGCCCAGGGGAAACTGTGCAGCTGCAGGATGCTGTCTGAAGTCCAGCAGACCAGGTGGGTGTCTGTAGTCCAGCGTTGGAGGCTGTCGATAGTCAGTAACCGGCGGGTGACGGTAGTCTACTGGAGGTTGCCTGTAATCAGTGAATGGAGGATGGCGGAAGTCAGGTTTGACGTCCTGTCTGGCTTTTACCTCTGACCTGTGAGGATCAAAGAACAGAACAAGATCAGAGGAGGAATTGTGGCATGATTTACACGCCGTTGTTGAGAAGAACCATTAAGAGACGAGGTTTATGTGTTTAGTTTGCCATATGAATAACAGTATTACTGTGTGTATGCATCCAAGAAGGGTAACCAGTACAAGGATAGAAATATCACTCCATGTTTTAAACTTTTATGAAGTTCCCACTGGAACTTGATCTGAGGCTCACATACAGACACACCCAACCATGCACACACCCACATATTCATAATCTTGATACGAGGCCTGAATGCTGCTGGGTTCCTGCATTATAGAAGCGAGACCCGAAAGTAAATTATTCACCATAAGAGCCAAGTAGTGTTACACAACAAAGAAGGAACCAGCCTGAGAGCCAAAAGTTGTCACAGGTTTTCTCTTGAACTTACTGGCATGCAAGAAGATGATGACACTCTCTTATCTTTATAAATAGTTTGATATCTGTCACCTTTGAGAAATCCTGCTCCTTCTTCCAGTCACCAAGTGTCTGTTTAAGGAATTTCATTTCATTTCTTTCAAGTGTCCCTGCTGAGTCCAAACAGGAACATCCCACTTAGTACAACTCTTACCTGCCATCATGGAGGTAGAGCTGTGGAGGTGGACCAGAAGCCTGGGTGACTGGGCTCTGCTGGGTTCCAGCTGGTACAGGCTGGGAGGCTGCTGGTGCAGGAGGTCCACTCACAATTTGGCTTATCTGAGCTGGTGTCTGACTGGGCTGCACAGGTGCTTGACCTGACTGAGTGGACGTTTGGCCTGGCTGGGGAGCCGTTGGGGCAGGCTGGATGCCGCCTTGGCTTGGCTGGGCTACAGGGCTGGGCTGGGTCTGTGGGCTGTGTTTCTGGGTCATAGGGCTCTGCTTCTCCGAGCTTGGCCCAGAATGGGATCCTATGAGGAACATATTGTGAGCTAAGCATTCACCTGAAAAATGTCTCTGGAGTTAATCATTTTGAAGAAATTGAAAAAAGCATGCTCCTGATACACAAGAAGAATTTTCTGCAAAGTGATAAAAAGCATACAAATAGAAAATGATTAGAATTCAAATGTGGCAACCAAAACATTGCAGGAGCTTCTCTCCTCATAAACATGTGTCCTTGTTTTGAATTTTGCCTGAAGGTTATTTTTATACGCTTCCCCTTAGACAAGTAAAACAAAATATAATTCATGTAAGTCAAAGAAAAATGACTTTGGTCAGTGGTCTTCATCAATTACAATGAAAACACTATAGAAGAATACTGATACTTACCCTCCTCTGGTATGATGTGCAGTGTCACTGTCAGTCCAGCATCTTTAATAAGCTTGACAATGTCTGCATGTGGCATGCTGATGATGGACTGTCCATTGACAGCCAGGATCCGATCACCCACCTTCAGCTTCCCACACCGGTCTGCAGGGCTGCCTTCTATGATGCGTCCTATTTTGTGTGGCACAGCTGGGAGGAGGCATTAATAAAATGATGGTCAACACCAATTTTGAAAATAGACACGAACAACACTGCTAATAGGTAATTTTTAAGTGGAGGTAATAACACTTTGAGTTGTTTTGTTGTATGAGACTCAACAATTCAACACTCTGGGGATGTGCAGCCACTTAAAAACTACAGTTTGAAATACTTAGCCTTCCAAAACCCCGAACCGGCAATAATACACTGATCTTAAAATAATGCACGTGGTTTAAAAAAAAAACAAAAACAAACTTTCATCGATGTCTTAAACAAATAATTCCCAAAAAAATAAAAAATAAATAAAAATCTTCAGTATCTTCAGTGTAAAATATTTCTGGATACACCATGCAGAGAAATGAACTGAGTGCACTGCATGTTTCTGTGACTGAATTAATGTATGTAGGATATAATAAAATCTTCAGTGTGCACTCAATCCAAGCTGACTCAAAAAACCCCACAGTCTGTTTAAATATATTTATATTGGTTATATAAAACAACATTCAAGACTTTTAAGGTGTTTAAAACTATCTTGGCATGAAATAAGAATACACACACACACACACAAAGCTAATAAAGGTTCTGAAACTATCGAACAGGTTAAGAAATACTACTCAAATAAATTAATTGGTGTGGGGACTCCAACCCAAAGGTTATTAGAAAAGAAGACATACGGATATTATACTTATGACCCCATTTCTGGAGTGAAGTATCTTCTGATATCTGCTATCTGCTATCCACTGATATCTTAAAAATTTAACATTATTCAAATTAAAATCTCCTGAACTGTAGAAGAGCAACAGAGACTGTAGCACTAGGACTGATAGCTATTGCAAAAACAACCAACCAAGGACAAATACCAACCTTGGATTCCTCGATCAGAACAATTTAAAAAAAACAGTAACAACCTTTAGGGATCCAGACAGAAGCAACTCACTGATGACAGTGGCGTTCTCTGGTCTATTGAGGGAGCTGATGATGACGAAGCCAAAGCCCTCGTTCTCCTTACGATGAATTACCACGTCACTAGTTTGCAGGGTGGATCCCTCTGGTGGAGCCGTGGGAGCAGGAATGGTGACCGTCGGAGGGCCTGAGGCTGAGGCTGCATCGCTGCGTGGAGAGCTGTGTTGTGTCGACACTGAGCCGGGGCTGCGGCCATTAACAGGACACAGTTCACCTTGAGGAAAGGAAGTGAGAAGACAGATTGAGCCAAAGCAACAGCTGTGACTTTGAGCCAACACAACTAGTTTACCCAGCAAGGTAATTTACTTGAGGCTTGTTTTCAAATGAAAGCAGCTTTAAATGTAGCCACTGGAGAAATTCCAGGGTCTGCATGCAACAAAGCAACTCCCTACCTACAGCAGGGATCCTGTCGAGGCAAAACATTACTTGTCTGTCTCTCATGTGTAACCCCACAGGCATTGCAGGTATACTGCATTTAGACATACAAATCACAGCAAGCTGCGCAGTGAACAAAGAATAGATATATGTGTGATCTTCTACCACAGAAAATATGTGTGAGTGAGAAGTACGCACTGATCCTACAGTACACAGGTTCTTTTTTAATTTGTTGCCAGTGAAATGTGCAGTTTGTTGTCGAGTCTTGGTAAAGTGTCAAACAGACAAACAGCAAGGAAAAAAACCCAGCAGCCCCTAGCATAAAAACCCAAGAGTACAAACACAGAACCAAACTAAACAAAATCATTTCCTCACCCGGCATTTGCACTCTCCTTCTCACAGTCAAGCTAACTTGACCATTGCGAGCAGCTGCATGCATCAAGTCTATTACATATTTGTGTGGTTTCCCAGCAACCACATTTTTATCCACAGAAATTAGCTCATCCCCTGGTCGAAGTCGGCCATCACGCTCAGCAGGAGTGTTTTCTATTATGGCGCCAATAACAATCTGTTCAAAGAAAATCAATATTAGCAGCATAGACGAAGATGAAAGGGATGAGAGAGTGAGACACACAATAATTGATTTATCTAGCTTGCAAACTAATTTCAGGCCATGGAGGCATTTTTCAATTTCAAAATATTCTGCTGCCACATTCTCACAGTTTGCATGCTGTTGTACACTTGCACAAGTTAGCAAGGTGTTCCATCAGTATGGGAGGTACGGAGCAATTAGTGAGTCAGGAAGGTGTGAGAAAGTCCAAGTGTGCTTGTCTGTGTGTGTGTGCACGCGCATGTTATTTTGGTTAGTTGTGTGAGCTGATGTCAGACGAGGTTGGTATGCGTGAGGTTAAAAATGTTTGTGGTCCAGCCCGTCCCATACGAGCCTTGTCACGGGCGTCCGGACTCACAGCCTGCACGGCCTCGTCTCCCCCCAGGATGCGGAAGCCAAACCCGGTCTTCTCTCTCAGCAGGTGCACCTCCACTTCTTCATACTCTGGACCTGATACACACATACATTTAAACAATAAATGATTTATCGCCTAAAATATCACACCCACATAGTTCATGTGTTGAATGCAACATAATGTTCTACATAAAATGACTAGAAATTTCTGCACTTACGTCGGCTCTCATAGATAGCCCTGGACTTCTCATAAAGGTCATAAGGGTCAGGCTTGTTAAGGTCAAAGCCTTCAGTGGAATCAGGTACAGAAGTGCGGTGCTGTGGCTGGTTTGGGAAAGGAGTGCCAGGCGGCAGGACTGGACCAGACAGGTTTGCCTGAGGGCTGCCATGCGGGTCCCACTGATCATTCAGCTACAAGGGAAACACAAACTGTTTTTAATTGAAGATACAGGGGGGTACATGGATCATGTCGCCTGGGATACACCTGCTATTTGGTTCATGTTGATGCAGCAATGCAAAGCAAATTAGAATTGGATGATGTGCTTCACACACTCACTAACAGGCAGCCACATCACTGGTCTCATCGTTCAAAAGCAGCTGTGCCTATCACATCACCTAATGACAACAGCTCAACACAACAAAGTACTGTATTGTGTTGATTCTGAGTGGCACAACCTAAACACACAGCACCTCCAATCTACAGCCAGATGGTGTCTGTTTTTATTTCACTGAAAATGTTTTAACAACAAAACAAACAACAAACAAAACAGAATGATAAAAATTATTAAAAAAAAATATTGATGAGGCTATTTGTACTCCATCCCACATTATAGATGGTAACACTGTGAGAGATTTCTGCTTTTCTGCCACAATGTATCGTCTTCTATATAAACAACAGAATACAGAGTGGCAATGAACCAGTGTATGGGATTTAATTTAGGAAAACATAATAGACTCAACGTCCCTCCACGGATCCGTGCTGTCGCCAATCACCGCAAACTTTACCACAAATTCAACCAATCAGGTTAGTCTGCCCCCACGTGTGTATTAGTTAAAATGAGTAGCCAGCAATTAGTTTCAAAACTGGTGGTCTCAACCCAAGTTAGAGGTCCAATCACGGCCACTTCTGGTTCAATCGAACAATAAATTGAACAGACAGATTGTTATCTGTAGCGTAGCAACCAAGATTTCTGTTTCCGGGTGCCGTACATGCTTTCCGCTAGTGACATCAGCAATTTGAGTCTGCGCGCAACTCGGGGACATTCTTGGGGACAGCTTTTACCGGGGTAGGTCTACTCATCCTTTTTTTGGGGGGGGGTCTGCGTCTCAAATCGTGTGTGTGTTTGTGCATGGAAGTTACCAAGTATAAGAGGGACTGTTGAGAAATTGAAAATATTAACGTGAGAGTAGACCAAAGTTGGAGATGTCATTATTGCCTTTGATGTGCAGTAGAAGTTGATTAAATTTTATTGAAAAAATAAGCTTCAAAGCATTGCAACTTTTGCCGCAACTTTTGCTGCAATGTTTTGAAAAAGCTGCAGGGAAATCAGGCATTTCAGGTCGCAACAATCACAAAAAAGGTCTGCGAAATCCTGGAGGGACTGTTCAGCACATCTGAATGTTCAGAATAACATTATGAATGAATGTTGATCGTCTGGGCAGTGACAGGTGAAGTTCAGATCGTCCCGCAGCTTGTGAAGTGTAAGATCTAATGTGTTCAAACCAACGAGCAGGTCACAATACAGCAAAAGTCAAGCGCCTGTGTTACAACAGAGCCCCAGTGCCAAACAAAAATCCTTGATGCTACTATCTTACCATCCCCGCTAAAACAAACAAATCTAGTTCACAGATGCACATTTTTCTGTCTGCCTGTTTCTCACACACATAAGCAAAAAAACTTTTTGTTCATTCTTTGTACCTGTTTGGAGGCCTTCCATGGAGAGATGTGGCCTGTGTAATAGAGAAGACAGGGCAGAATGAGACAATCTTTCAGATCTTCATCAAACAACAAAATACAGATAACAATAAGGACACAACAAAAACAACTGCAATGGTTTCTACAAATGAGATATTAAGATTAAAATCATCTTCCCTTAACATTTGGTGTAGTTCTCATTCTCACTTTGCTGATTTCATATTCTCCTGTGTTGGGCTTGTTTGTATTACTTTTCTTAAACAGGTTTGGTTGTTGCGTTTGTTTTCAACATAATTACATCATTAGCTGTGGGCAAAAACAGAGAGACCCCCTCCCCCAACACACACACACACACACACACACACACACACACACACACACACACACACACACACACACACACACACACACACACACACACACACACACACACACACACACACGGCTGCAAACGCTCTCTTTCAAAATGTTTGCAATGGAGCAAGTCATATTTTATCCGCATGTAGGAAGTAAGTAGCAATACATCGCCCCTGTGACTCCAGTGAATCTTACAAGTCTTACAAAGTCATTTATGCAGCTGAGACCCAAATACATACAGTTGGACGTGAAAGAAAAACATGCAATAGCTGCTTCATATAAGTATTCAGCCGGAATCTTTACACATGTGGATTGAAATAGAAACACATGAACACACTCATCAAGCACACCAGACTCCTCCAGCATTGCCAAAGACTCCTGCAGCAGATGTGGGTGCTTGTAAAATATCCTTTAAATATGTTTAATAATTATTCAGTTTCTCCTGAAAATGTCAGAAAGCACTAGATGGAGTATATTTATGGAATTACTCTCCAGCTACATCTGCCTGCTTTTTAGATGTACGAGATAAAAGCCACACCACTTAGCTACGAAGCTCAATGGGGCAACTTTCTATCAAAATCTTCCAGTGAGGAGGGATTACAGGGAAATAAAATCAATAGATCATCGCTAGATCCCTTTGTGTGAAGACAAAGTTAAATTAAAATGATTTTTCCCCTTTCCTTCAGATTTTGTCTTTTAGTTTTTCATATTTTGCACAACTTGCCTCGTTGCCAAAATTGGAAATGTTTGACTAAAAGCCCATGAATGGCAGAAACATGAACAAAGGTTTGAGCAGAGCTATCCACTGTGCTGAATCATTTCAGCACAGTGGCAGCAGGGAGAGGGCTCTGTGGGAGGTTGAGTCTAATAACCACATTCAGCAGGGAATACAAGCCTTAAGGGAATGCTCTAAGGAATTCTAATAACTAATTTTCATGAAATTTTCCTAATGACTCACTGAAGGAAATGAGTATGAGTACGATTGTCCACTCGTATTAAAAAGGGGCGTCACCCTCACAGATGCATTTAAGCTTAATTTAAATGCTAATGCGGTTGATTGGCATATGTGCCGGATGTGTGGCACACTCGTGTGCATGCTGATGAACTACAAATGAGTTACTCAGAGAGGCTTCATGTGGCTTCTCTCACGAGTCAGTGGTCAAGAAGTCTGGCAGGCCAGCCTCGCAGACTAGCCTGCTGAGTTCTGGAAGGCTTTCAGATCAGCCTGATTGGCTTGTGCAGTCTGACACGCTTTTCTTCACAGCCATGAGCTGCATCCTCATTGGTGCAACAAAACATCTCTAGTCTGTGGTTGGCTCAGCTTCAAGCTGGGATGTCAGGACGGAGCTGTGAACACGACCATAGCTCTGTGGAAGTCTGGCAGAGTGCCCACACTACGACGGAGCAACCAGACAGACACACACACATATCCAACAGAAGTCTAGCACCCTGTCAGTGTTACAGAACACACTGGTGCACTCAGTCTCACAAAGGAAATAATGTGTGTAGCCTGAATTCCACATAGGACTAAAAACCACAAAGGACCTTCTCCTTTTTTTTCCCGTCCCCACAGAGTGGAGAGAGACACACTGATAGCCAAAGAGGTTCCTGGCGTGTTGGGCTGATAATCCCAGTGGAGCCATTGTCCTGAGTGATTTGAGCGGGTGAGTTTGAAGACGACGACATATTTGACCGAAGGGAGGTGATTTGTCACATTCAGCTCAGCATTTAGAGAGATATCTCTTTCAAGCTGTGTGAATGGCTGCAGATTTTGAATACAGATTCATGTATGCACACATGGTGATACATTAAGATATGTAGGGCTGTCACATTTCTCAACCACATTTCGCTTTTTTTTTTTTTTAAATGGCGTATTAGTCAGGGAAACTTGAGTGTATGCCGTTGCAAAGCTTAAACACCAGGTGGCAGATGTTTTCCCTACACGCTCATAGGATGCTCTGCTGCTCAGCACCACAGCGTTTCATCGCAGTCGCATTCATGTTGATCTTTACAGATGCACAAACACAAACATAAACCTCACAATAAAGTGACTGAATATAGTTCACTGAACAACAAACAGAACAAAATCACTTTACTTAGATCAGGCACCAATTTGTCGATGCATCCTCAATAATTGTCAATAATGTAGTGAATACTAAGGACAACAAGACTGCCTTTTATTCAGCTGCCCATCTAACCTGCTAATTAACATTAGACAGTGTGAGGTGTCAGGAGCAATAAAAGCTAAGGTCTTTAATTGCTTTTCAGCTCTAATAATTCCTGTCACACTTCAATTACTTAAGTCTGAGATGCATATAAGACTAACTGCCTTTATTCCTAATTTAATATAACCCATGAAAAAGAGAGCCTATCTGTAATTTGTCGTCATTGTTCTGTTATCATCTCAGAAACAATACAAATGAACTCTTCACTCCTGGCAGTTCATCATCAGAAAAACCACAGACACGATGACAAAACGGGCATGAAAATGTGAACTGTACAGCTGCTGGGTAGCACAAAAGCAGACATCGATCTTTTGAACAATTAATTTTTAAAAGGCCAACGGACGGGAAGACTTTCACTCTGTTCACTTTCATCCAGGTGGTGCTGTAAATCATCGCAGGGATCAGTGGGTGTGTTTGTCAGATGGCCATGGGCATTCTACTGTAGGTGGACCCAGGTAATTATCTCAGTCTAATTCTGACCCTTTGACCAAAGCAATTTTTAGCCAATGAGTGCAAGAGCCCATGTTAGAAAATGGCCACAGCCCAAGGCTGTGTCCGACACCACCCCCTCACTCTCTACTCCCTATACAGGCAGATGAATGTAGTGGACTATATAGTGAACTCATTCACAAAATGAACAATCCCTTTCAGGTTAATTGCATCATTGCTGTTGCGCAATTAAAACGTACCCAACTCACAGCTAAAAACAGAAAAAAAAAAGATCTTTTTATCACTGCTTTTTGTTAAAGGTTTTTGATAATCTTGCACTGCACTGTAATTTTTATTCTTGTATTTGGTCTTCTTTTATTATATTTTCTCTTGGCTCTTAGGTGACAGTTTGTAATTGTAATCAAGTGTTACTTGAATGTCTGATTATATTTAATGCTTTTTACATTCATGTAAACAGTATGTTTAATTGCCTTGTTTTTGAAATGTGCTATAAAATAAACTATGGAATAAACTTGCCTCTCCATTATTTTAATTAATATTTAATCTCCATTAAATAATTAATATTCAATTTTTGCCGCGGGCACAATGCTTCATGGGATATCTTGCTTGGGTTAGTGACCATTGGCTATTCACTACTTTTCACAATGCATTGTGGGATACTTTGAGTGCACTACATTTTGTCGCAAAACATTTGGCCACCACTACAAAACAACGAACCCACTATGTAGTGCACTATATAGTGATTAGGGGGTGGTTTCGGACACAGCCCATGTCTTCCTGGCAGTTTTACAAGAATTCAGCACTTCAAACTTTTCCATTGTTACATTTTCTGTCATTCCTCTTTTGGGCTACTTTATTACTAAATTTTAAGAATTTTTTTTCAGACTGAGACCACATGGTCCATCTCCTCTTTTCACTTTGAGAGGTAAAATGTGCAGAAAACTAAAGGTGGTGTGGAGCAGCCTATTTCACTGCAGAGCTTTCCGTGATTTGACATGCGGAAAGTCTTATGGAGCAACACCAGTCCTGTGTGTGACAGCTAACAATGAAATCTATCAATGACTTAGTCTTCGCTTAAAATTCAAGTGGGTGTGTGAGGAAACATTGTGCCATCGTGAGAAATATCCAGACACACACAGAGACAGGAGACAGGAATAAGTTTTTCATACACAGAAATGAATCAAATCGGTAAATCCAGACATAGCCAATTCTTTCAAAGTTGTGGGATTACACAAAAGGATTTTTTGCATAATATTTGAGGCTGTTTGGTTTTTCTTCATATTTTGCAGGCCAGCTCATCATCATTACTGAACGTGTGCACTAAAAACAGTCATTACAGGTGACCAAACAGCACCTTTCTAACCAGTTCAGATTCAACGGCAGCAAGATGACACTCTCCACAGTCTGTCAGAAAACAGATTACAGGAAAATATCTGCATTTATTTCGAAGATAAGGGAGAATGAAGCTGCTTTCCCGCAGCAGCGCTGGTGCCAACTCAACTGAGCTGTACTACACCCAACAGTGAGATTAGCTCTTTTCATTGTTTCTCATCCCAACTCTCATCTGTATGTAAAATCATGAGCAGCTTTTGATTTGCTCTATCTTAACACTTCCCTGTGTTAAATCCCCCCTCAGTCTATTTCAATGGAAAACACTGATAATGGGTTGACATGACATTGATGACAAAGCACCAATCTGAAAATACTGAGATCACATGAGTGACAGACAACACTTGGCATGAGCTTACTTTATTTTCTGGTCTGTTAAGTCAGAGCATATGAAATAAATTAAACAACATATTTTTGACTTCAGTTTTATGTTTTCTATTTTCTATGTGTAATAATGTAACCTGTAGCTGTTAAATGTTGCAATGATTTAATTGAACATTGAAGTTTTTTTCTTCACAAGCACCTGGAAATTATCTGCCTGTGAAATAATCCTGAATCATTACACTTTTTAGAAAAAAATGCTGTTTTTATGAGAAAAAAATATATATACATATATATATATATATATATATATATATATATATATATATATATATATATATGTAATCATTTGCCCAGTTTTACATTAGGCAAGAATAATTCTCCCTCTGAACTATTTAATATTCCAAAAATAAAATTGTATCTAGAGACTTGACTAAAATCATTTGAGAGTGTTCAAAAATACAGCAGATCTCTAAATGATCATAATGAAAATCTCATCTGCTCTCTCAGCTCTCACTGTCAATTCTACTTGACTCATCTCTTGTGAAGTTGCAGCTGGGGCTGAAGAAGCACAGTAAAACGTCTATCTTTGTGCATTTCAATCAGACTCCAGTTTATGGTCAACTGGGCAGTTGTTCTTGCACAGGACGCTTTCATTTTTTTTCCAAATTAGTTTGGTCTTTGAAAGCTGCCACAACTGCAATGTTTGATGTGCTACTAACTGGACTGTCATAACATTTTTTTGCAAAAATGAGTGGTGATGTAACAGTCGGTAATAAAAACTTTGACTATCTTGAGAGAGGAGATCACATTTATTCCCACCAAGTTTAACTGTCAATTTTCATTTGATCATCATTTATTTTTCTATTTACGGTATATCTGTCTTATTTTAGACTAGTCTGATTAGGTCCAATACCCCAGTTTCCTTGTACGTAAGAAGAGAAGAGTGAGAGTGTACAGACGAAAAAAGGAGACAGTTTCTCTCTCACCTGTTCCTCTCTGTATGAGGAGAGTTGCCTCGGCTCCCACAGGACACTCTTTAAGCATCTCCACCACCCGTCCATGTCCAGCTGCAGCCACTGGCTGCTGGTTCACCTCCAGGATCAGGTCTCCCTCTATCAGCCCCGATGCTCCCTGTGAGCCCGGCTCCAAAACCTGCACCACAAAATGATGCATTCACTGTCAGTCAGGTTGACGTACTCCAGTTCAATATTCTGGAAACTTCTCCTGTCTTCACAAGGTTTAATTTTTATATTGAAGGACCCTAACTCATAACTTTCCTGTTAATTCTATACTTACCCAAATCAGGTCTCTATTTTTGGTCCTTAAAATCTGGTTATTTTGGATTAGTTCACTTGTTTTCATACTCAATTTAGGAATTTTTGACTGTGGGATTAATTGGAGGTTTCACCCAACAGACAAATTTTTGCTGAATGTGTTTTTTGTAGTGCAGATTGTTTTAGGATGAGAGATAGATTCTATCACACTGAAACTCATCTTTTCTAATTTATCTTTTTATCTATACTGCAGATTAATTTTCAGGATAATAGATCGCAAATTGTTCTTATTATCTCAGTCTCTTTCTCCTAAATTGCACTGACTGAATTAAATTTACCTTGACCAGTTGTTTTAACTCCAAATACGTTTCATTTGAAACTCAATCTATTTTAGCTAATGATTAGCTGAGAATTCACTTCCTGAAACGCAGACAGTGTAATAGAATAAAAACATGAAACAGCTCGGAAGCCTTTTATTCCTGGAATAATCTTTATCTACTGAGTCGGTGATCCATTAAGTGTTACCTGTTTTACTCGTTGACCAGTGGGACTATCGGCAATAGTGAACCCGAAACCCTCTGCTCCTTTCACCATGGTAACTGTCAGAAGCTCTGCCCCTTGTGCTGTTGCCCCGGCAACCCCTGCAGTCCCAGAGGAAGCCATGGACACGTTGTCTTCATGAGGTGTGAGTGCTGAGCCAGAGCCGGGTGTGGTAGGTGGCAAGGAGGAACCGTCGAGATGCGTGTCTCCGGGGTGAGGTGCTCCGGCCTGGGCCAGAGCCTGAGGAGGCAGCTGGGAGCTCAGGGACAGGTACTCCAGGTACGGGTCATAGCTGCTGCGGCCATTCACTACCAGGGGGCGGTGCTCCAGGCCAATGGGCGTCAGAGAGGTGCTCGCTGCATTGGGGTCCTCTGGGTCAAAAGGCAGAGGATATCCTCGACAGAGCACAAGGGTGACGCTCTGACCGATTGGCACCGACTGAAACAGCTTGACAACATCAGCGTGTGTAGTGCCAAGAACGCATATGTCATTGATGTAGACGATGACGTCACCTGAAGAAGAAGAAGGTTTTCATTTTAGTCAAAAGTGGACAGAGCTACATGTCACACCATCTGCTCTCATTGGTTCGCGTATAAACATACTATGCTGCAAAAATAAAAATTGTTCACCTTTTCTGTTACAAATGTTAAATCTCAGGAACATCAGGACATCAGCGTAGCATGCAGTATCCCTCTTAAGTGTCACATGGGAATATACAATTGAACTGCAGGCCCTGTCCAAGTGCGTGTGAGGCAGAGAGTGACAGGGTCAGCATCTGTGTGAAGTTGACACAGCTGGTGCACACAGCCATTCAGACAAGCTTTCACCGAGGCTGATCATGAAAATCTCGAATGTTATGTTGTTACAGTCACAAGTAGGAGCAGTTTTAAGTGATTCATGATACTTCATTGACCAGATGGAAACACAAAAAAAAAAAAAAAAATTATCTAGCGTCTTCTGTTTTTGGTTTAGAGTGTGAGGGAGATTGATTGTCAGGTCACATCTACACTGGTTAGCAGCACTGATGAAATCTAAAGCCATAAATTTCTCACTTTACCTGGTTGGCAGTTGGCATTTTTCCTGCATACCAATAACAACGAGGTTAGACAACTTCACAAATGCAATATTAGATTCTCTGTCATCTCTGCTGCTGTTGAATGTGTGGAAAGTTATGGATTTCAGCTTTAAAGTCGCAGCCCCATGACAAATGCAGCTGCCTAAAATCCTCTATTTCACACTTACGGAGGCACTCTCTGTCACACATGGAGACATGCACACACTCCCATGAGCATGGGCACACACATAAACACACATACTGCTCGTCACGTGCACAATTATACACAATCCCAAAGAGCAATGCCGCACAGCTCAAATAGGCCAGCTAATCCCAGCCAGGGAGTGCCCGTCTGTGACTGTGGGACTGTGTGTTTATACGATTGTGTATGTGTGTGCACATGTATGTGCGTGAGCCACTCTGGCAATGTCACAGAGTGGAGAGGAGCAACTTGGGGGGAGAGAGAAATCAGAACAGAGAGGGAGAAAAAGGCTGACAGACCAGGATAAAGGGATGAGGATAGAAAAACTAGAGAGGTGGAAAGAGAAAGGAGATGAAAATATACTGAGGCTGAAAGCAGGGGAGAAGTGTCAGATGACATGGTTGGATAAGAAAGCATAATAAAGCCTAAGACAGAGAGACAAAAGGGGGGATGGAGATAAAATAAAAAGAGATGGATTCCAGATAAAGGAGAAACTGATAGGCAGAGGGAGGCACATCAAGGCTGAGAGCAACGGAGAGTAGGAAGGAGGATTCCCAGCTCGGAAATGAGCCGGCATGTTCAGCACAGGACCAATTGACAGGTTAACTGGAGAGCACAGGCCGAGCCTTGTACACTGATACCTTCTGAGCATAAGACTACTTTTACAAACAACAGCTCTTTGAGATAAGGTCGGAAATAGGGTCTGTTAGAGAAGTTTGTTTCTGTAAAAAATGAAAATCAATATTTTCATGAGTTGCTCTTTAGGTATTATGCCCTTCACATGAGCCTGTTAACGGGGGCTTTAATCCACAGCAATATACAGAAAATCAGCTATTAGGGCTTCGATGTCTTTGTCAAGGATATTGCTAATTCAAACTCACCCCTGTTAGTCTTCCACATACAGCAGGGTCTCTCTAACTGCTAAGTAAGCCATGTGAGATTGCATTACTGCTTATGTCAACATTACAGAGCTTTGGTTTTATGAATCAAAGCAAAAGCAAGTATGGGGCAATTTCATAATAATGCGACTGCTGGTGTTATTGTAATGATGTTGCACTTGCAGTGCTACTAAAAGCAGAAATGAATCTCCTGAGGAAGAAGGTGTTGTGTGGGCTGGAGTCAGTTACGGTTGACCAAATCAGTGCCGCGCATTCTAGTTAAAAGCAGGACATTATAGTGTCAAGGCAGACAGCTGAGAGTGTGCTGAGGGGAAACTGAAGTACTTGTCTGGGACACACTTCTACAGACACAAATGCAGGACACCCCAAATATGCCACCAAGGACCAGTGATGCCCTATTTTAAGATGAATTGATATTTCTGTGGATACTGAAACCTCCAAAGCTGTCTACCAGTTTTTATTTCTTAGATTTAATCAGTCTTAGAATAGAAATGCAATTCTGTATTTGGTATACAAACATTTTTGAACCTTAGGTTTCAACAATGATAGTTAAGTTTTAAAAGACTGGTAAAAAAGTGAGCATAGGATAAAGACACTAGCTATTCTATTAGCTATATCGCTATTGTGAAAAGCAGCTTTATTTGTGCTATTTATAAAACACACAATGTTACCAAATTATTTACTACCGAAAACATTTTAAAGTTACTAGCCACAAAATCCATGTTTTGTGAAGCCCAGCCAATGTAAACAGTTTGTGACACCTGTCAATCACTAAAACAACCTTCAAAACATATGAGCATATACCATAAACATATGTTGAAACCTGAAATACATCCTTAAGGAACAGTAAACAGTGTTGTTCCAAATTTCCATTAGGGAACATAAATAAAATAATATTTGTTAAAGGACTCAGTTGCTGAAGACAATTTATCAAAAATAGAAACACAGACCGTGTCTGGGGAGGATTTTGTTGTTTGCCTTTTCTGGCTTAAACCATAAAACTCACTAAAGTGCTGGTTATGCTTAGATTATGCTAAGAAATGTACCAGTCGGCAGAAACACATGTCTAACTTTCAAGATGGTGGCACTTGCAGAAGCAGCAGCAGCAGCTTGTCTCTCCTTCAGTTTAGTGTTTTTCATATATTTCTTAGCTCTGTAGCTCCGCCGACACATTTCTTGACACTTTTACTGCTGCTGCTCTTGCCTTTTTAGAGCTCTCTTATATTTGTTTATGTTTAAATGTTTCTTGTGTTTTCTTAAACTGAGAGGAATCAAGTCAGTGTTTCATTGTACTGTTTAGTAAGAATAAAAATTCATTTGGTAATTCAAGGCCAAAATTACAGAGCAGCAGCAGATTTACTACTGCCCGTACTGACAATGGGGGTGCTGTGCTCCTGGCCTTTTAGGTACATGAAATGTTGACAGAAATTACCCAGGAGGCAAGTAAAAACCTGCTTGACTTAGAAACGGAGAGTCTGCCAACAAAAGGTCTTTGTACTTGGCCTGATTTGGTAGGAAATGAAAGTTCATAATGTGGCACAGTTCATATGAGGCTTAAAGGTTCATATACACAATGCTTTGCAGTATCAGGGGCAGCAATTTGACAATAAATTCTTTGGTGACAAATATAATTACCTGTGTCCATCTTTCCATCCTGTGCAGCTGGTCCATCTGGTATTACACTTTTCACCTGTAGGAACTCGTCTGGTTCGTCCCCTCCAATGATCGTGAAGCCAAATCCCATGTTGCTCTTTTGCAGGGCCGTGGACAGGAAGGTGCCCTTCAGCTGGGTCGGGTCCCTCGTGAACAGTGGCTTCTCTGCAGGGAGAGATGGTTTTTAAGTAAGGTTTTACCATGTTGTTTCTCTTTTGGTTTGGTTTTGGTTGGTTAAATTATATTTCTAAAATGATGTCAGTGCTGAATGAGCATATTGCACATTTGTCTAAATGTATAAACACCACAAAAAATACACCTTTTCTTCAATTCCTGAAGAGCTAACGCTAACCCTTATTGGAAATATGCAAATTTCACTCAGATGAAACAGTACATGATGTACTAGTCTAGGACGTCCTTATGTGTGTGCCTGGATTAACCCACCAGGGCCCTGAGGGAGGGCATGTTCTCAGTCCCTGGTACTGCCAGGGATCTCCATTCGACCCTGTGCATCTGCCCCATCAAATAGTTAAGAAACTGCCCATTCTATGACATGGGTTTGGAAAATAATGAGAATGTTCAATGTAAAAAAGCAGTCCTGGTAATTTCATGTTTTGTAACTAAACAATTATGTTAGCATATTTTTAAATCCTGGACATACTATTCTATTCCATGTCTACCTCTGTATATAGTGGGCAGTGGCAGAGCGGACAGTCCCTGGCTCTGCATCTGCTGCTGCTGCTCTAGGCGCCTTTTAGCTTCCAGGACCGGATTCTCAAACTGAGTCCGACGATTGATGTGACTGAAAATACAGTGAGCCATTAAAAATAATGGAGAAAGTATCATTAAGAGCAAATATTCAAGACATAAATAGCAGTGCAAAAATTCAGACCTGGGGGGGAAAAAAAAATAAAAAAGTAAAACATACTGAAGGACACAAATCAAAGTCAGAGCGCTGATTCAGAAAAATACTGCTTTCATTACGTTAAACTGTGAGTGCATTAAAAGGTCCTGTATGCATGTTTATTGTACCTGCCTTGGCAGGAAAAGCTGCACCAGTACATTGAACTCAGTAATCCCATGTCATTTTAGGCATACTGAAAACAGCTTTCCAGGGCATTCATGATCCATTGATCAATTTTGCATCTTGACTCTGAATCAATATTAAAGTTTAAGAACAAATTATTAGCAGGTAACTGAACCAAAATAAAATTCAGGTAAAGATTAAGTTCCAGCTAAACTTTTTATGCGCTACATGTGTGGGCAACAAAAGTACAAATTAAGACAATTTATGATAGATTTTTATATTAATTTCTTTTAACATGACTTTTGAAATCTACTGTTTCTAACATTGAGCTGAAGCCACAGCTGTTGAATATAAACCAGTTTATGTGCAAGCATTTGAACAGAAACATGTATTTAATGGCTTAACACATACAGTACCGGTCCAAAGTTTGGACACATTTTCCTATTCATTTGAATGGGATGCTTGTCATAACATACAGATGTTTCATTTGCATGTGAATAAATAATGCAGCTGCAATCAAATATGCTAAAGGGTTAAGTGTCTAATGTGTTAACGGGGGTGTCTTAACGCATTCGGAGAAAATGTAAGCTGGATCATTTCCAGCAGGTCAACAGGGTTTTATCAGCAGTATACTTAAGATACAGAAACAAGCATTTCACTGTTGAAGTTCAGTCAAATGAGCAGACTGACATAAAAAAGTAATGAGAATTTAGTCATTTATAATTCATAATGAGATGTAAACCATGGAAAAGAATTTCCTGTTTTACTACGGAGCAGCTGAGTTAACCAGCTAAGTCAACAGGGAAACTTACTCTACATAGTAGCTGCCGTAGATGGGATCATCTATCTTCTCCCAGCCATAGGGCAGCTCTAATAGGAAGAGGAAAACAAGAGGAGGGAAATTAAGTCAGTTTACGCTCATAGCAGAAAAAGGAGAAGAAGTAGACGCTAAATTAAACCACTGAGGGGAGACGACACGAATCTCAGGGCTCACAGCTAGACGCTCCCAAAGTGCTCCTTTAATAGACAGACAACACTTCGATCTGCAGCAGTTGCTTTCTTCATGGAGACACGAGTCACAACAGAGACATCAATACCAAGTTGGGGAAGAGAAAAAGAACATTAAAATCATCTGACATGTTGCATCATGCATTTGTTTCCTTCCTTCTCTTCCCTTTGTAGTGTGTGCAAATTCTTCATTACCAAAACAGCCTCAGACTAACCCAGCCACTCATTTTAGCAGTAGTTTGCTTCACTGGCTGTTGTGTCTATTGTCTCATCCACTGTCATGTTCCCTATTCCCACCTCACTTCCTCCGTCCCTATGCTGATTTATTTCTCATCTCTCCATCGTAAAAGAAGTGGGTCAAGCACGGCTAAAATACCCATACTCTATGCCCTATCATTTTATTTCTCCCCTTGTAACTTCTCATTGGCACACAAAAACACTCTTACACACAATATGAAGTGCACTACAATGAACTGCCTGTGTCTATATCTGCAAAGTTCAGGATGTTTTGGTTTTTGGCTTTGCGTTCACGAAGGAATAAGAAAAGCAACAAGGGGACACACGCACACAGTAGCATCTGGTATTAATCCAGGAGTGTTCCTGAAAGGCTGATCTTCCTCCCTCATTATAATTCATTTTCATATTTTCTTTAATAAGAACGAGCTTAATCCATGAAATTCATGACTACATCTGGAGGTGGATATTTCCCGCAATGAAATAAATGATCCTGATGGAAGCAGCTTGACACCAGTGTCATATAGGCTGAAAAAGATAACCCGCTAACAATGAGAGACGAACCACTTGGCATGACTCTGAACTTTTCACTAAAACGCAAAGATACACACACATACATGTTTAGAGACAAAGTACCAAAAGAGCTAATAACTTAAATAACTAAAAGAGCGTGATAGAAAGGGAGCAGAGAGAAATTGTGAGTTGGGGTGTGCTGGGTGTTAAACTTTAATGCTTTCTTATTGTTTGATGAGTGAATCATTGTAAATGTTTCTTGGTTTTGTTGAGAAACCTGCATATTTCAGAGCTTTTGTTGCATTAGTTAAATGAAAATTGGTTTTGGAGAAATCATTCTGGCAACAATAATCCAAAAACAAACTGGTTTTAATTATAGAAAAATAGGAGTATCATTTATTTTCACCTGCAGAATTTTTTTCACATTATTTGTCATTGGAAACATGAATTGTGGTCTTGTCAATGGCCACATTTTATATTATGCATGCCCAGCAAAGCATGTTTAGTTGCTGGGCACTATCAGTGGGTTGCAGTAGCATTTAATTTGAGTGCACCTATAGAATAAATTTGCCTATAATTACATTAGAAAGGTCTTCAAAAAATCTTCCAAAGTTGCTTTTACATTACAGGCCTGTACAGCATTACTTACTGAAATGTCTATATTTTTCCAAAAAAGGTACTGTATTGGCAAGAGTAACGGAAATCCAGCCTAAAACTACCCAACCCTCTAAAATCTTTTCAGATTCATTTACTCACTGACACACACAAGAATATGAATGTGCAAGCACACACACACACACACACACACACACACACACACACAAACACAAACACAACACAAACACACACACACACACACACACACACACACACACACACACACACACACACACACACACACACACACACACACACACAAATCCCCAGCTCTATTATTTTTACAATTATTTAGTCCGTATGACGCTGATACTGTGGCATCATCCCTTCATGCTTTAATGTAATTATGAATAGATTTGTGATCTTGATATCAATAATCTGTGTGTATGTGTGTCCTGTCTGCTGAGTGTGCTGACTGTGCAGCCTAAGGTAAAAGGAATAGATGCAGCAATTATCTTTTCTCTGCTTTACCATTTCCTAAAACCACCTGAACTGCACTGCCATTACCTCAAACGACCCTTCTCATGCCCGAGGTAGAAAAGTCAGATGGATTCACACTTCAAACCACCTTAAATTCCCTCCCACCCTTTCCATGAGCCACCTTAAATGTCAGCCTAACTCATCCACTAGTCGATTGCCCTCCCCTAAAGTGAAAGGGAGACAGTTTCCATGGAAACCAGCAGTGGAAGTCTTTTTTTCTCGCCTGAGCTGAGGGCTCTGTCTTGTCTCTATTTCCTGCTGCTGAAGCACAGAGAGAGAGTGCATTTGTTTTTATGTATTCATAGGAGTATATATTTGCAGTGTGTGTTTGCATTAGATGTCTTAACTGTTTGTGTGTCTGAATATGTGAAAGCATCATCTTCTTTACAGCAAATCAAACACTTTGTCATGTCTGTGTGTATTGAGCACCAAGGGGCTTGCTTGTGTGTTCTGCATTTTTTTTTTATTGGTATCTGTATTTGTTTATCTCTTTACATAAATTGTAATTGTGAATTCTCTGCATTAGATGACTCATCTTCCCTCTCACATAAACTTGGACTGACCAACAGGCAGCCTGGAAGAGATACAATGAATTCATCTTACTCAGACAAAAACATAGCAACTATGTTGCTAGAACCATATATACTTCAACCAAAAGACAACTTTGGATTTTTTAAAATAATTCCATCTTTATTTATTTAGGGATGAAATGAATATTGATTGTTTGTTTCACTTCCTCTGTAAATTGTTTTCTCATTTAAGTGAATAATTATTTGGTCTATAATGTGGCACAACATAAAAAAAAGGCCAAACACAATTTCCTATGGCTCAACTTTACATATTCAAATTAAGTGTTTTGTCCAACCAAAAATGCACAACACAAACATATTCAGTGGAAGAATAATAAAACCAGGAAATATTCACTCGTGAAAACATGGAAAAAATACTAACACTGAGAGCGGAGACATGAAAAAAATAATAAAGCTGTCGAGACTGAAACAAATAGACAGAGACAACAAGAAAATTGGGTTATAAGAGAGAGAAAAATATAGTCAGAGAAATGGTTTTGGTCCAGACACGACTGAGTGTAATTACAGTGATGTAACTCAGAGGTAACATTTTAGTAGCACTCCATCACTGAAAGTCCCTCAACTTCTTCCCACAACGAGTCCTTTCTCAGTCTCAACTTCTGTCTTACTGTCTGTTTCCATGTGCATCATCACCAATCCATTCAACTTCATAATGTCTTATATTTCTTGTTTTCACTGTCTCTGTCGAGTTTCTGTTCCTATTTGACACGCTCTCTGTTGGTTACAAACAGGGTTTTGTGACACTGGCCTTGGGGAGGATTGTTGCTGCTATATGAACCAGAGGATCATATTTTCATCAGCAGCACTAACAGACATGTTGGGATTGAGTGCGAAGGCAGAGGCAAAACTGAAATCAACACTTGCTGTAATTTAAAGCTTGTTTCACTCTTTTTTGACTTCTCGGAGAAAGACAGGAGATATGAGGTTATGTTGCATAACAGAGGACTAGCCTGCGAAGTAGACTACAAGCCCACCAGATCTGCGGTGACAAGCCTTTGAACTCTGGGAGTCAGTGTCAGCATATAGATGCAACACAATGCACACAAAAGTTGCACATTCATGCAAACAAATCAACACAAACAGGCGTCCTTTATTCACCGAATATGCAGCAAGGGAGCAAAGCAAGCTGATGGGTTGTGTGAGGGGGAAAGGGAATAGTGAATGAGAATATGAAATGCTAGAGGAAAGTGGAGCAAAAAGACCAGACATGCATGAGATGGAAGCAACGGAGAGAGAATAACAAGAGAGAAAATGCAAAACTAGCATTGATTAAAGTGTGTCTGAATGTCTGACTGCTTCCTGCCAAAGACAATGAGACTGAATAAACCGTCAGAGAGATGAGCAGTTAACCCCCCCCCCCGTTGGTTCCTCCTCACATTTATTGTTTTCTTCACTTTCTGTGCAGAATCTGGTGTTGTTGCTTCCATACATATTTCATCATTCAAAAGCCACGTCCATTAATGTGGGCAGAAATAAAAATTGCCTCTTCATAGGAAGACGGTGCATTAAAAGCATACAAACTGTGTAAACATAAGAGTACACGCATACAACTAAGAGCTCCAAGGTGATCAGTGAAAGAAAACAATGACATGATGAGTGAAGTGTAGAGCACCACGCTGGATTAAACTACTGAATATCCTTCTGTCACCCATGTGGCCACTGTTTACACTGAAAGAGAGAAAATTTCCTGGCATCTAAAGCCGTTTTCTAAAAGGCATCAATTCAAAGGTACTGCAAAAGGATGTGATGTGTCATCCAAGACCTTTACAAACGTTCTGCAAACACCCTTTGATTCACAATCCTCTACTAGTGATTGCACAAACATTAACTTCCTTTAACCACTGCTTCCCCATAGACAGAAACTGCCAGAAGAAAAAAGAAATAGTCCAAAACAACTTTGCACAGAATATAACCTGCCGACAAATGAAAATAAAGAGGAGGAGCGGGACGACAGCAAATTGATATTTTTGCCACTTTCAAAAGCATGGCTGATTTTTTGACTTCTCTAGGAGAGAGGATTGACAATTTGCAGAAGAAAAAATTCAAATTTGTATATTTCATGCTTAAATACGTCTATACACTTCAGATATCATTAATATATGTTGCTCTTGTACACTCTTTATACTCTTGTACACTCTTAAATTAATCTAGAACTGGCCAAGGAGAAAGAGTGGAATCTGATTTGTACAAAAGCTAATTTTTCATTTTATATTTCACAGCAGGTTCAAATTCAAAGAAAGCGCTGAAATGACAGGTCTGCAGTTGACAGAAACTTTGTGTCTGAACATCCCTAGTGCTGGTCAAAACCGATGTTTATTCTGCCAAGATGAGACCGAAGCACGTCGGCTATGTTTGTGAATTGATAACAGTGGTTTTTGTGTGTGTGTGTGTGTGTGTGTGTGTGTGTGTGTGTGCGGAGAGAGTAAGAACCAGTTTGTACAAAACTGAGTGGTATTATTAGAATTCCTGTCACAGACCAGCCCTTTACTGGGCAGAGAAAGGGAGGAAGAGGGAGGGAGAGAAAGACGGGGAGGGAAAAAGGGGAGAGGAGAGGTCGACAAAGAGTGAGAGAGGATGAAAAAGAGAGAAGGTACATTGAAGAGAGGAAGATTGAAAGGGGAGAGTGACAGACAGAGGTGAAGGAATGCAGAGAAGAGAACGGAGGACGGAGAAAATTGAAGAGTTGGAGGACAGAGAGCGGTCGAGAACGTATTGATTCAGACTACACTCTGGAGAATCACTTCACAACCTAATTCGCTGACCGAAGGCTATGACAGCCACAGCAATGTCAGATCCCCAGATTGATATAATCTGATCAGAAACACACCACAGGAAGACTCATTTGTTTGCATGAATGTCAGGACTTAGATTATTATTTTTATTTTCTTTTTTTTTCTTCACTGAGATTAGTTTTTGTTGAGTTTAGATGTTTTCCTGAATTCACACATATTAGCTTCCTTCATGTCAAAGCCCTCTAAAACACACATTAAAAAAGGCCAAAAAAAATATTTTGACCACAAAGGATCAAATGAAGTCATCCTTCACCAGTATAGAGACAACTCTACTGATAGCCAATAGTTTCTTGTTAACAGATCCCACAAAGACAACTAAAACCAACAAAAACTGCCACATACGTTACTGGTACTGTAACTAGCCACTAGACCTGTTATTTAAGGTGTATAAAGTCATGAATAGTTTAGAGCAAAACAGGTTAGAAAGAAATTTGTAAAATTCTGCCAAACCAGCTTTTGTTTTTTAAGATGACTATTACAACAAATCTCTGTTTTTCCTGGATAAACAAAGTTTTTCAAGCCTCTAAAATTATTTCAAGTTAAATAAATCTAAGAAAGGAAACTCGTTATTGGTTCCTCAACTCTGATTTTACAAATGGGCAAAATGTGATGAGCTATCATTTGTGGGCACTGTTTCTTTTTGAGGGGTCGCACACTGAGAAGTTTGAGTACTGCGGCACTAAAGCATCAATCATGTATTAATTTGCATCTTAATATAATCCTAAATTGCAATGATGATGATAAGCTATTTTTGGAAATAACGTGGTCTTTCTTGAAAGATGAAACATTAAAAAACATCTGTGACTCATTTTAATACGTTTTATGCCGTCACTAAAACAAGTGAGCCGGCAGCTGAACTGCAGACACAGCAGGGAAATCAGCACGCATTGAGAAACTTCCTAACACAATGTTAGTCTTTTTATACGATTTGTTGACAATTATACAAATATCTGATACCAATCTTGAATACAATAAACTAGATTTTATTCTGGAGTGATACAGTCTGTTAGAGAGGTTACACATAAACCAATGCAACAACTAATATCTTTACATCGAGCATGTCTTCACAGTTTATAGCCATTTTATTTTAATTTCAATTGGTTGTGAGGCATCAAACAAAAAAACTGAAAGACGCTGATGGCATTGTGCACTGCACATGTACTAAGAACATTTGATGCTAATCAACACTTCCCTACAGCAAAGCTTAAAATTTATATGTCCAGTTTACTCTTTCTATTCTCTTCATAACACCATAATTATCAGTGAGGGCAACAGCAGACAGACAATGATCTCATACAACAGAGATTGTTGTCAAGGAGGGAAAACACATTGCTAACAGTGAGTCAAAAACAGACAAGAGAGATACACAAATTGTCGGAAATGCAGAGATGACACACTGCCATGAATGATGAGGTTGGCAAACAGGCAAGCAGGTTGTTCAAACTCACCATCTTCCCTGCATTCTTCTGGTGGCTTCGCTTTCTTTGCAAGACGAGGATCCAGCCATGATGTTGTTTTGGTGTTGTGACTGAAGAAGAAAGAGATGTGCAGATGAAGCCAATAAAAGAGGAAAAGGAGCACACAGGGCTTAGACAGAGACTGACTGTGAGAGAAAGAGAAGAGTGCAAAGCAACATTAATTACCTAAAGAAAAGAGACAGAGAGACGGTGTGTTTGTGTGTGTGTGTGTGTGTGTGTGTGTATACAGGTCCAAAGAGAAACAAGGGGATTTATAAGGTAAACTAAATGACCATTAATCCACTAATTAGCCCTCAGTCACTAATTAGTGAGGGTGAGAGAAGAGGGCAAGAGTTTGCAGCAGTGTGTGTGTGTGTGTGTGTGTGTGTGTGTGTGTACAGGCCAGCACTATAAAGTTTATAGCTAACATAAACCACAGGTAGTGCACTTTGTTTAATTATTTTCACACATAATGTTTCCATCATGTACTCAATAAGGACATCAGGGGACATGCAGCTTTGGGAGTATAAAACCTAAAACCATTTTTTCCTCTTACTCTATGAAGTAGACCTCCCCCTTCTCAGTGTACGCCATCTCCCAGTTGTCAGGCAGAGGACCAAGTTCTTCCTCATCTGCATCTGGGACTTTGGCGGGGGATTTAGACGGAGATTTTGGGGCCTCCTCTCCTTCGGTGGGCGGCTCAGCAGAGGCTGCAGCCTGGCTGGATGCTTCAACAGCAACCTCCCCAGAGGCATCTGTGCTCTTGTCCTCATGTTCACTGGACTCTGCAGAGTGCAGGCAACACACAGGCACGCACGCACGCACACAAAAACACATACACACACAGTTATACTCAAATTCACTGTGCAAACACATGCAGACCTTGATGCACACGATACATGCCATGCATGATGAGTCATAGGCAAGCCACTGCAGAGCTATGAACCCCTGGGAGATAGAGAGAGAAAGAGACACAGAGGAAGAGGAGGAAGAGAGAGGGGAGATGGAGTCTAAGGACAATGAGCATGAGAAATCAAAATGGAGAAACGGGGAAAGACAGTGACTTTAGGGGTCAGAGACTGAGTCAGAAATAAGGAAACATTTTTTGAGTGAGGAGAAGAGCTGGTGGCATCTAAGTCAGCGGATGATGAGCGTGGAATTGAAGAGAGTGAACACCACAGATTTTCAGCATTTGCCTTTCACAATTACTTACTGGAAAAGAAAGATGGAGGAAAGTCAGTGCTTTTGCAACATTTATTGGATTACAGATTCCATTTCTTTACCAACTAAAGAGACATTTTCCTGGTGTAGTGAAGAGGCAGTTCTATTCAAATACCATTTTGAATAATTTTTTTGTTTGTTTCCTTCGCTTTTCCTTTGACAATACAAAATATCTTATTTTTAATGCTAATCTCCAAAGTGTTATCAGCATCACATTACATGACTGTATTTTTGCTGTGATGTCTAAATGTGTTAAACTCTATTTTCTTAATACAGTCAAAAGAAAAAGGGGGTAAGGACAGAAATATAGCAGAACACATGCTGGTAAGTGAATAAGGCAAAGAGTATGACATGGCACAACACAACACTGACTAGAAAGAGAGATGGGGGAAGCAGACGGAAGACAAGAGGGCAGAAGGGACAAGACCACAGAGACAAAGAAGAAGCTAGAGAGCTCACAAGTAAAAGGACAGTAGTGTGGGGAGAGTTTGGGTATTAATAGAAGCAGGGACAAAGGCCAGTGGCAGGAAAACAAAGACCCCAGGAGAGATGGAGAAATGACAGGACAGAAAAATGGGAGCTGAAGCCAAAATGACACTCTGGACAGTGATAATGGTAGAGACATTAAGGTGCCCTTGTGTATTCTATTACATAAGATTATACAGAACCTTTCCAGTTCACACTAATCCAATGTCTGAAATGGCCGGTCAGGGTACAGTTTGTTGTCAGATATGAAGCCATCTACACTGGCTGGACTTTATAATCTACAGATATGAAACTGACGAAAGGAGAAAATAGACTTGATTTATCTATAAGGGACAATAAAGAGGAAGGATGGACGTTGCTATGACAACAGACTGGTATCTCTGGTTTAATTCACTCTTACCATTGAGGGAGCAATAAATAACTCAAGGGACAGTCAAAACCTTCAAACCAGATTTTATTTTTACGTAAATATGGTGCTGTATATGTGGCCCTGGGAAACCCTTGGAATCTAATTCCAGTCAGGAGGGGACGGGAAATTTGGAATAAAAGCATCAAAACTGGAAACTTGTAGCTTTTTTTCTTGCCTTTCGCACCGTACCTGGTGTGATGGCCACCCCATTGCCATTAACAACCGGACTCTCTTCTTCCTCCTCCTCAGGCGGCTCCAGGCTGGCACGCTGCTCCATGTTACTGACTGATTGGTTCCTCTTTCGTTTGCCCTGGGCGCTGGGCCGGGCTCCGGGCAGTAGGGCCTCACTCACATTCAGAGGAGGGGCTGCAGGGGACGGCTCTGCTGGAGGTTTTGGTGTGCCGTAAAAGTTATCTGAAGGTAGACAGGCACAGCAGTGTTTGTGCTAGTGACTTTGTATGTGACTATCGCAGGTGATGTAACGCACGGTTTGTTAAGCAGAGATTAAGTTCAAGCACTTGTGGGAAACTGGGGCTTTGAATACATATCTTGGTTTTAAAATGACTCAACTAAGTAATGGGGGACTTTTTAAGGGAACCTATCATTTCCAATTAATCACCTTTGTGCATTTGCACACTGGTTGATGTTTCAAGACACCAAGACAGGTGCTAATAGTTTTCTGTCTGACAAACCCGACGGTAAACTTGAGCATCTGATCTGCATCATCCAGACTTTAATTTTCTAGAATTTACACTATTAATTTTAAAATCTATCTATCTATAAGGTGTCAATGCCAGAAATAAGAGGGGATGGGGTGTTGGCCTATCATACACCCTATAACACTCTTCTATAAGCAGCAGTCTTCCCTCCAAAGGAGGCACTACAGATATCTTGCAGTTAATTTACTGTTCACTCACTGCTGCTATCTGGACCAGAAATTCAAAGATAGCAGATAACCCCTCACAGTCTTCTCAAATATGACAATTTAGGCACAATAAAACAATTACAAATCCTAGTCATTTACAATACCTGTGTCTGCAATCATTTTTTGGAATCAGAGGGTAAAAGGCTATATCAACTTTGAGCATATTGTAATTGATTTGGCGTATGCAAACTATCGCCAATCATCCAGCACCTCAAAGAGGGGAGGAGAACTGCTGACTCTGGGCAGGGTTTTCATCAGGTTGTGAAAGGAGCAGCTCGGGGGAACCTTTCCCATATCCATGCCAGAGATTGCTGAGGTAGTCAAGAAGCTCCTTAGGTCCAAGGTCGCATGAGTAAGTCAAATTCACCCTGGATATTGTCTTTGTTTACACACCTCTTCATTACCATATTGAGAATAGAGATCGAGGACAGTGTCTGTGGACTGACACTGCAGAGAGCTTTTCCCCCCATTTAAAACAGACTGGAGTCTGCTGGGACTGGAGTTTGGTGTGAATTATCGGGGTATAAAAACTGACCAACCTCCCAGGAAAAGCCCCTGCCATGTGCTGGAAAAGACAAATGGAGCATCAGCAGCCCACTTTCATTCCAGCAGGATATACGGTAGACTGATATTAGGAAAGAACCGTCACATACGTGAAGCGTTACATGCACTGAATCGTGCACACATGCACTACAATGACCTTGAACAGTCCTCTGATGATACTATATGTTTCGCTTTCTTAATCTTTCTCCATGATTTTTAGTGTTTTCATCTCCCGTCTTTATTTTCAACAGTCTTATTTTATGTGCATCACAAAATGAGATTCTGCACCTATAATGCAGCCACAGAAAACCAAAAAGCCCAAAAAAATCACAAGTAAAATCTTCGTTAACATACAAAAAGGGAACACACACGGACATATATACATCCTTTACGCAGACACGTGCACACACATACAACTACCTAACAAATCTGATCCATCTATGATACAACAATTGTAGCAAAAGTTCCCACTTTGCTCAGTGAGGACTGACCCTCACCCAGAACTCACCTTCATAGGTTCCACTCTCTAACAGGGCTCCACTTTGCTCCAGTTCCATAAAACGCTCCACACTCACAAAGTTGTAGTCCACCCCAGGCACCTCCCCCTCCTTAGGCTGCCTGGTG
This sequence comes from Echeneis naucrates, assembly GCF_900963305.1. Lineage (NCBI taxonomy): Eukaryota > Metazoa > Chordata > Actinopteri > Carangiformes > Echeneidae > Echeneis > Echeneis naucrates. Next base: position 10,063,369 of record NC_042526.1, on the reverse strand, counting down.
GTACCTGCAGAAAAAGAGTCAGAGAGGAAGAGAGAGAAAGGGGGAGGGAGGGAGAGGTCATCAGAGCCAAATAGGGCACTTGAGAAGAAAAGGCAGGAAGAAAGAGAAAGAGCTTAGAAAAGGAATGGCCAGGAAAAGACGGCAGATTTGAGGCTACAAAGTGCATGGGAGGAAATGGGAGGGGAAAGGAAATGCAACAGAAGAGGCTGAATAAAGAGACATCACTTGTGATCGCCAAATCCATTCACACAATTGTGTGTGACTGACAGCCAGACACAGATAGACACAGCTAGAGAGGAGCTGCCAGAGCTGCTAAAACACCAAATCACCATCATTCAGCCTCTATAAGCCAATCTGGTGCTGTTTCAGTAAGCGAGTTCATCAATTTGACATTTTTACCAAGCACAACTCAAACCTCCTTACACAATACACAACATTGTGTTGACTGGATTGTTGTCAAAACTGCAGGACTGCAGAGGCGCTACATTAACATGCAGCAATTACAGCCTTCCTACATCAATGCTCTAGAGATCTCCATCGGCAGTGCAGCGTCAAAGCTCTGGTCTGTGATGGCAGCGATGGGAGTGTCGAGTTTAATGAGGTGCTGTGTTTGTGTCTCTGCCAAGTGGACTTTCAGCTCAGGCTCAGTCTGCTGGGGCTGATTCCTGTTCTCTGCTGATCATGCCTGAAAATAGTCATTGAACAAGTCTGTAAAAATGTAAGTCAGATTGGTCTGGCTGTATGGTTGTCAGATCTGACTTAAGTGTAAGATCTGTGCTCCATTAGTCTCAGTACACATGTCTATAAAAAGATATGAGCAGCTCTGACAAGGTTATAATAAACTAAAGGAACATTTCATATGTTCAGGTAAGAATGAAAAAAAAAAAAAAATACTAGTATCGTAATCCTAACTGTGAGTTCTGGGAAATTAAAGCAGATGACGGATATTCTGTTGAGACTACACGCAAACGCACACAGAAATATACATGAAATGCGTCCATATGCACGTACACTCAGTGAGAGGGAGGTAAGTCATCTTGTGCAATGCAGGGACTTGTAAGTCTCTCCGGAGTGTGATCTCTTAATCATTAGATCTCTATTGATCATCTGTCACTGCTTTCCTCCTGTAGTGCATCTAAACATTTACTACAGTATTTACTTCTCCAGTGGGAGCAGAAGTGTGATCTTAGCAACACATAATGAGCAAAGACGTGATCCCAGACCTTCAGACATCTATAGTCTGTCTGTATATTACACAGTCCAACACTGTCATGCCATGCAAAGAGGGTATGTGTTTGTGCTGATGATCCGTCCATGTGTCTGTATATGTGTTTATTTGTCTTTGTTACTCTGAATGGTGGTTAAGTGACCAAATTAATCCAATCTCCAAGCTGATCACATCTCAGTACAACACTTTAAATCTACCACACCGCAGGTACAAGACAGTCACATATATTTCAACTGGCTGTCATGCTCATCTCGAGCTATACAACCTACAAATGTCATACAAAAAGATGTCACACCATACAAACATCCCAGTGTAATCTCAGCATCATTCAGGATCTGCATCATATCTCATATTTCAGATTTTGTGTTTGTACAAGAACATCATCTTAAAGTTGTGCTTTGTTAATACTGAGCAAGTACCATTACTCAGCCACAAATACCAGTAAAGTGGCTTCAAATTTAGACAAATTATAGTGATTTACATACTAAAAGCGGAGAACTGAACACAGCTGCCAATATTTTGTTTATCTCAGCATTAACAGCTAGTCTGTCTTTGCTGTTACTTCACTAGTAAGTATCTTTTTCCCGTGTGCCACTGGAAATCCAAGTTGTTCGTTACACGCCATATGATATATTGCAAAACAACCGTGCTAGGGCAATTAAAGTCACTGGGTATAATTTTTGCCATTGACCCCTAAAATTTAAGAAGTTTAAGTGTAACACATTGTATTGTATACTGCATTAGGTGGGAGGGGGAGGAGTAGCAGGAAGAAAGAGGGATTGGAGAAGATGGGACACTAAAAAAAAAAAAAAAAAAAAAAAAAACCTGAATATTTATGGTTGTACATTTGTTGTTTATATATTTCAAACTGTGTGCTTTCTTTTACTGTTCTTGTCGGTGCTGTACCTGCTGGAACAACAATTTCCCTGACGGAGACCTCCCAAGGGATTAATAAAGTCTATCTTATCTTATCTTATCTTATCTTATCTTAAATTGTAAGATTTTACCAGGTAATTATTATTTATATTGTAAATCTACCAGTGTTCCTAGAAACTGGCTAGTCTCTCATATCTAATGCTTAAATTCCCTTGTTTTGTATTTATATTCCTGTGTGCAACCCTAACCCTTTCTATACGTTGCTTTAATGTGCAAATTTCCCCACTAAGGGAATAACAAAGGATTATCTTATCTTAAAACAATTCCAAAAGATGCAAGAATTTTTTGTCAGGTATAAAATGAAATAAAGTGCAGTCTTGAATAGAGTTGTAGAAAACAACAGCAGCATAAGGGAAATAAAAATACAAGACTAACCAAAATGAATAAATGATGGAACCGAGAAACAATACATAGCAAGATAAAAAGTTGAAATGTTGATGTTTATACACTATACACAATATTTTTATAGTGAGGTATGTATATGAAAGCATCATGTGATTGAAATGAGGCATGGTTAGACAGCAGCAGTCAAAACAGTGCATGATAGAACAGCTCTTGGCAGCGTAGCTAGCATACCTGGCTGTGGTAAGTGGCACAGGATATTCCCTGTGGTGCTATTGCAGAATTTAACCAGAAGCTGAGATGGGGTTTGGCGTGCTTGAGTCTCCTGTAAGAAAAGCCTCTGCTGTGCGTTCTTCGTCCAATGGGAGGTGTCGATGGGCCACATGAGATCTTGTTTGTGTGGATTTGCAGGAATTTGATGTTGACGGTACTATCTATCTCCTCAACGTTTATGTGGAGAGTGGGATGTATGGTCTTCCTGGTGAGGGATTTTTGTGGTGTTTCAGACTAAATTGTCAGCATGTCTAATCATTGTTGGATATAATCCCACTATAGTGGTGTCACTAGCAGACCTCCCCATTGTGTTGGACTAAGCACACAGCTCCACAGCTCACCTGCGTTGGAGATGAAAGCTGAAAATGTGCTGCTGTTCATTCTTACATTTTATGGTTTCTATGATGAGGACTGCAACAACCTATAGTTTGTATCCTAGTTTTTAGGGGAGTGTAGTATTAAAGTGGTGCAAAGCCAACAAACAGCATCTTGGAATATGTTTAATTTCTCCAGGTGAGACATTACTGGTACTTGCTTGCCATTGTTGCATTTTCAGAGGTTATACAAGATCCATTGACCAGATTGTCCTCAGGACAGACTGGAGACTACAGTCAGTTGTAATTATTGAGCGGTGAGACAGACAAGGTCTAGCTGGAAAACTTGCTAATATAAGCAGAAAAAAAGAACCATTGGAGTCCATAGTGGGCTGAAAAATGCACTTCGATGCTGAACTCATAAAATCACCCCATAGACTGGCAAAGGAACAGCTGTTAATGCTAATGATGGCTACAATAGCAAAACCTACAAATAGCTCAATTAAAGCTGACGAAAACAGCCTGTAATAGGGAGAAAGGAAAGATGTTGGTGAACAGTCTCAGCTACCTCATCAACAGTTACCTCTCCTCATGTTATGAGGGTCTGTTGCTTTCAAAGAGTCCAATAATATGCAGCTTGTACCTGTGGCCTTCTGATGCCTGGCTTCAGTTCTTTCTCGTCACTCCTGTCCTGTAGGCAGCAGCTTGTTTCCTGAGCAGAGACCATACATTTCTGTCCAAACACTATTTCTGGTTTTGGTAGTTAATGGATAAGGCATACAGAAGTCCCTGTGTGAACACATCCCAGTCTGTCTTCAAAGCACTCCTGCTTCCTCACGACAGAATATGTAGAGAAGCCTATGTAAAGACACTTCACAAACCGCTAACTCACGGCCCACTCCGTGGACTACACTGCACACAAAACTAAAAATATGAATCATGAAGAGCTCCGTCCATTGCATGTGCAGTGTTACTCTGAATACTGCAGCAGCTCAGCCAGCCAGGCTGGGCTGGTCGTCTTCCTATGGGTACAGCTATTGATCTGTTAGATCAGAGTGAAATTATTCTGCTGCCCACACCAGAGTAGGCACAGCCAGCTGGAATACTGATGACCTGCTGATGGCCTTCTCCCACTGCTTCCCTCACTGGACACACCAATCGAGCCAAGAGAGACGCACAGAGAGCCTTGTTGGATCTGAGCTGGGAATATTGATCGCCTATTTGGCCTTGAGATAGGCCGACCGTTTCTTTTCTTTCTTCCTTTTCACACGTTTCTACTTAGAGCGATTTAGCACCTTACCTGTGTTGCTCCCTCCCCCGTTGCTCCTCCTCCTTCCCCTTTACTGTTATCAATAACCAATAACTAACTGTGAAGTAGACCTTAAAAAGTGCCATTATTGACACAGCCCCCAGCAAAATCCATTTTCTGTTCCATGTACCCCATTTCGTCTTTTCTTGGTCTTTATCTATCTTTAAACATAGCAAGTTCCTTTTTTCTTATTCTAGAAAGCTCTCAGGTAGATGCTAAAACTGATAAAAATTCATTTTATAATTGATGAAGTCTTGCGGAAGAAGCATTAAATGTCTTCAGTTCAGTTCATATTTTGTCCACTGGCCACACAAACTCCTAAGCAGAGCGTTAATAAATTAAGTGGGCAAAGCAGGACAAGCTGCACAGGTGTTCAAATTAAAGAAATTGCAGACTGCACTGAGGGTAGACAGCAACACTTCCTCTGAGCGAACAGCACTGCTGCTGTTGACTATTGATTGGATGTCGTGCTCTCACTAGTAAAGGATAAAGTCGGCCATGAGCCAAAAAAGGTTGTTTTTTTTTGCATTGGAATCAGCCAGTGTACCCAAACCTCTCAGCGGTGACACTGCGAAGTGGAAGGATGAGGGCCATAGAGATTTATGGCTTAAATAACTTAAACCTACAATCGCCCAGAAAAGCTTCGGACCTTGTATTTTAAGGTTTAAGATGTTTGCTGCCTAAAAAACCCAGATGACTGAGCACTACGGAATATTTTCACATTAGTGGGGATGAGTGAGAGAGAGAAATTATGTAGACACATAACAAGGAAAGTCCATTTGAAGCTGAAGCTAAAATAGCTGATACACTGAAATAACTCTGCTGGGCGTCAGACGATAACAGGGCAAAGACCTTTGCTAAATAATAGAGTGGTAGAAGTGTGGTAAAAACAGAGACAACCAGCAAAAGACAGGAACAGAGAAGGAGACAGTGGGAGGAGAGAAAGAATGATTGGTTAACTCCACCATGCATCCACAGAAGCATATGGATGAGTTTGAGTCAGTGTACATGTATGCATACACGTTTGTATAATAAGAAAGGAAGTCACAAGAGGCGGAAGCAGAGCGGGTTAGACTCAGAGCTATAAAAAGACTATCAATTGACTGATTATAATAATAAAGAGTGGGGGAAGGTGGTCACATGATACTGTCTGCCTTGAGTATGGATACGTGTACACGTGTACGTGGAGATGAATGTGAACCAACCATCTGTTTCACATTAAATATTAAAAGTTGAGGGTATAAACAAGAGCTATAAATATAAATACAGAGATCGATATCCTTACATCCCCAGAATTTTTGAGACTCAAATTACTCAACTCAAAAACAGGAATACATGTCTGTCCGGTCTGAGCCTCCAGCTCTGTGTACTGATCTGTTTGTCTCTGAAACCCCTCTTGGATTCAGCATCATCATCCATCAGAGCCATCAGGTTGCTTTGGGAGCTGGAGCGATTTGTTAGGCCAAGATAACACCAAATCAACCAGTAACTAAAAACATGCTCTAAAAGGTGAGCAGGTGTGATATTTTTCACATTAATCAATTTGGGGTTTACCATGAAAGAGGATTCAAGCAGACAAGTTCAGATTTGTCAGCTCACCTGTATCCAGAGCGTAGTGTAAGTCAAACCGACAGGGGAACTGCAGCAGGAAGCGGAAAGCGAAACATTACTTTTCTGAATATGTATCTTCTTAGCTGAAGTGAGGCTTGCTAATGTCCCTATATTTTGTGCATCTGAAGCAGACAGATGCAAAAGCCTTTACTTGATACCAGTAAAGATCTCAAGGGTTCCACAATTTTTAATATTTCACAAGAAAAGAGCATGAAATGATGCATTAAAGTGTTTCTATTCAATCTAATTGTGCAGCCATAAAAACATATTTGATATTGAAGTTACCCAAGTGGGAATATAATGGGAACATTGGATATCAGGACACAGTATCGCAACCATACCAGACAAAAAAAATAAAAATAAATAAATAAATAATCCAAACCACTGTCCTCAAAAACTTGAACTTGTTTACCCAGAATCCTTTTCAACACAGAGCAAGCAAAGCGCCATGGCAGCATGACAGGAGAGAGGAGTATGAAAACAGTTTGTTTCTTGCACTACACACAGCACAGCTGCTGTCTTATCTATTTACTGTCTCAGTCTCACATCTATCATTTATATATCTATCTTTTTCGCTATCTGTCTGAGTACTTCTCCATTACCTTCTCTCTCTTATCCCCAGTTTACCTCATTACCCTTCCATCCATTTGTTCCTCTGGTGGCTATTTTCCGACATTCTTTTGTTTCTCCTTAAAGCTGTCTAACACTTAGGTCTCTCATGTCTCATTCACTCTCACTGTCCTCCTCCCTCCTTCTCCTTTGTGGGCAGTCGTGAGGTGTGACAGCAGGTCTGTAGAACACACACACACACACAGGCATCTTTATTTACACTACAAAGCCCAGGCTACAGATGCAGCATTGCAACATGGCAACACCCTGACAGGAGCGTCTGCTGCCACGACAACACGTCTGTACCTGGCAACACAGCCTTGCCATGGTAACAAGCTGCAACATCTACATTCTACATCTACATAACGTTCGAAAAACAACATTTATGGCTGATAAGGCACTGCTGTTCTTCGTGTGTTGTATGGGTTAGAGTCTCATTGGTGTTCTGTTTAAGCCATTTTGCTCTGCAGAGCTGCAGGTCTGTACTTCTCACTGCTTTGCACTTGATCAATCAATTACTTTCACAGCTTGGCCACTGAGAGCTCACACCTGGTTAGCTTGGAGTAATTCATATGGCATATAAGTAGACAGGTTTAACTCCAACGTGCTAGAAGGACTGGGGGCCTTGGGTGGCCAATGTAAATCCCTTTTGGGCCTGAAGAATGCTCTGCCTCCACAGATTTTGTCTACTTGTAGCCAGAAGTAACAGTGCGTGTGGGCTGATTGTGAGACTGAGCTGCTCGCTCAATTATAGACGCACAGAGCTAAAGAGTGAGAGGCAGGCTGGTGTAAAACAAGGCAGAACTGTGGTTTAGCATGGTCACCCTGCACAAATGTAGGTTTGGTTTACCAACCATCCAAATTCCCTGCGAATGGAAAGCTGAATGCTTGTCCCTACATTTCAGCCCAAACTATCAACTTTAAACGTGCCTGAAAGGCATCTCACCTCACAGCCCCTTTCAGATGGGATAGGGTCCAGCCCGTTGCAGTATTTATACTAGGGTTTAGTTTACAGGTACGTGGCTTTAGCTTTATATTCAACCTCTTTGCCAGGAAATAAATAAGGGTATTTTCCAAAATACCTAACGGTCCCTTACCTGTAACATTACATGAGAGTTAAAAAGTCTTAATTTTGTGTTTGGTCAAGTGCTTGATTGGTTAATTGACAGTTTGGATTTAAGATTACTTTAGCCACTTATTCACTATGCCAGATGTTTTCAGAATATCTGTTCATAAGCAATTCATGACTGGCATATTGACTGATTGGTGTTATCTCCCAGAGGTATCTGAGAGAATCCTTTAAGGATTTTGTGAGCTATAATTGTCATGGTGGACAGCAGTGTCAGAAGTTTAAATGACATATTTAGTGTGCTTGAACATTTGTAATTCGGGGCCTTTTACTGAAACCAGCAGAGAAACGCAATGATTAAAGAAAAGTATGATAAATATGCCTACAAATAAAACTCCCAAAAAAATAAAAAGTGCTTAACTACAGAGTTAATTCCAGTTTAAAAATAGTAACTGCAACTTGTTTGGATTTTCCCCCTTAATGTATCTGTCTGGTCCACTCGCATTTTCAAACACATCTGTGTTGTTCAGTGATCTGCGTCTGGTGAATTCGGTGCCTGGGTGACATTGAGAAATTACCCCTGTACTGAGGTGTTTACTGTGGTGATGGAAATCAACCTTGATAGGCTGAACAGCACCTTCATTAGTCTGCAGAGCTGACTGCCACAGGACGACTGTGTGGGTCGTGATGTTGCACACAGAGCTTGTATCTAGTGTGTGCTGTGAGGTATGTGGAGCTGTGTGTGTGTATGTGTTTGTGTGGAGAAATAAAGCCCAACCAGAGTAAACAATCAGGCTCTCTGAGGTGTCAGCACTCACTAACCATCACAGGATGAACTGCTCACCAAGCACCTGGCTCATCGCTGCACATTACCCTGATCTTAGAAGTACCACACACAGAGGTGTGGTGTGAAGGAGGAAAGGAGGGTGAGGTGATGAAGAGGTAAAACTAGACACAGGAACACAAACACAGAACAGACGACTTCATAAGAGCCTCGTTTTGTGATTAGTTGTTGAGTAATTGCACACCAAGAAGAAGAAAAAAAGAAATGAGGTGACAGAGCTGAACACAGAAAGCACTTTCCAAACACAACCAATACATTAATCATGTTCACTACTTGCTATTTTCATATCATAAAATTGATATCATTCCCTTGCAGTTTCTTTCATCTGTGGAGCAACATTAATCCAGTGTGCCAATCAAACTACAGGGAGCACAGAACCACATCAAAGCATGTCTGCCAGCCCTTTAACAAGAGCAAGCCAGCAGCCAAATCACCCCTTTAAGGAGAGAGTCCCTGGGGGATGATGTATTTCTCTCTAACATATTGAGGCAAGCACACAACCTCCAAAGAGAATGACGTGTAACACTCCCATTATTCATTTATCAGCTTGGCCTATTAAATCTCAGCACAAACAGAATAATCAATGCAACATAAAAAAAAACCAAACCAAAAACATACATACCCATACGTTCCTGTGCATTCATACCATGTTTGTGTGCAAACACACAGCGATACAGATATCCTCCACTGAAACAAACACAAACACACATACACACAGGGGATTCATTTTATCTTTCTCAACAGATCCAACCATTATCATCACAACAAACATCCTCCAATTACTCATCACTCCTCCTCCTTCCTCTTCACCTTATCATTATCAGTAATAGAACCAAATTAAGGGTAAAGCCCCCTCACATCCAATAATAATTCAATTCAATAAGAAAAGCACACTTGATTCAACAGTGAAATCCTAAAGAACATGCCTCAACATCAACACCAGAAATCTAACCCACATTCTTGGTTTAATTTTTTAATTTTTTGGATATAACAAAGATGTTTTTGAGATTTTTTCATGGCTAGACAAACATTTTAGATGTACATTTTGTCCCATTGTATATATTTGTATAAAAAAGAGGGGTGGGAAAGGGGAATCTCACATGAAACATATTGAATTAATGATCAACTTCATATGAAGAAGTCAATTATCTCCATCACTACGCAACACCCTAGCCAAGCTGTGACAACAATGTGTCTCCTGTCGGCCTGGGCAGAAGGGGGAGAGAGAGACGATGGGGCCCACTGAAACAAACAGTTTCATTCCAGGCTGTCTGCCCCGACTCGGCCCATTGGCTCCTGAGCCAGGAAGTCAATCCAATTGTACAAGCAGCAGGCAGGGCCACTCATCAGATTGCACACAGGCATAACACAATAATTTTAAATTTAACTTTGTTACAACAAGACATTGGCATCCATGTTGTCTGTGCCAAACAGTCACAGTTTGAATGGATACAGGTACCAGAAGCATCATCCCTCAGCTGGCAGACACAGTTTTACTGCTGGTAGCCTTGTTCCTTTGTTTAAAAAAAGATTTTTATATATATATATATATATATATATATATATATAGACAAATTCCCACATTCAATGAAGAAAGACATTTTTAATAATTTAAATAAATATTGGTCAGAAAAATAATTATTTCAAAAGGACTCAAACACCAGCACTAAGCTATGCAATAAATCATTTTCTTCGATTCATTAACAACAAATACAGTCATTGCACAAATGTTAGAACTGTCTAATTCATTGTAATTAAAACTGAGTCACCAGCAGCTACTCCATTTGTGGCCTTCTGCAGGACTAATTTCAAATTGTAGATTAATCATATCCAAACCTTTATACGGCAACATGTTTAATTTCTGTGAACACTTTGGTTGTACCGCATTCAGACAGAACACCATGTAAAAATTAAAAGTCAATTATCACAGAGAAAAATTGCTGATTGTAGACTGACCAGTCACAGCAGCTTCTGAATGAAACATCTTTGTGGTGTCAGTTCTACAACAGACAACAAATAAGAGAATTTTCAACCCATCTGGTAAAAAAAATAATAAAAACTTATTTGTATCGTTTATTTCATAATTTCTATTTATAATGTAGCATATTTTGTATGTATAGTATGTAAACCATCCATTTTGTGGTATAAAAAAAACAAATTTTTCTCTTTCAAGTCAACAGAAGAAAGGCAAAATTCATCTCTCCCTATCCCTGATTTCCATCAATCATGAACACCTAATTTTAGTGAATTCACAGGCAGTGGTCTGAGATCCACAGCTTTATGCCAACCTGTTTAAAGCTCCCTGGTCATTTTGATCTTTTGGACCATGAAATGCTGTTGTATTAATTGTATGGTGGTGCATAGAGATGTACAAAGTATTTTGCAGTGGAACTGAACACTGAAAAATGCTTGCAGCATCAATGCTGTGAAACCAGAACTGTATATTAGAGCCTCCTGTATGCATCAGTGTTAAGAGGTGTCCTCACATCATCAAGAAAGTCATCTTCATTACATCTATCATTATAAACAACATCCATCAGCACTACCACCACCACAAGCCTAAACATCTTGGCAATGTCCCTCATCAGCTTCTTCATGTTCTCCTCCTGTGTTGGCTCCAGAGGAGGATTCCCTGGTGCTGGTTACAAAGCTGCGGGGCAGCATGCGGACAGAGCAGAGGATGTGAAGTGACAGAAGCTGCATGTATTTATAGTCTATCTGAGTAGAGAAACGTGCGGCTCACGGTCGGTGCTATTTATAGAGCCTTTTACTGATGCCTCTGAGTGTAGGAGAGGAGATGTTTCTCTGGGGAATGACTTACGAGTCTCCTTCATATCTCCCTCTACCCCAATTCAGTGCACGTATGCCCTTCTACTCCGTGTATCTGCTCAGATCATCCCTCCATCCTCTTCCCATCTTTTTGCATCAACTCGCCTTCTCAGTTTCCATCCTCTGCCTGTTCTCTTCTTCACTCCCCACCTCTCCCCTGCTGTCTTTACTTCACTCCTGTCTTGTGCATTTGTCCTTCTTGCAAAGGCTCTGTATTCTTTACTTATGTCCACATCTACCATCCCCCTCCCTGTGTCTGCCTAGAGAACCCACCTTTTGGTTTCTCTCTATTATCCAGATTTTCTCGCCCTTCAGGTCCATTGATATCAAAAAGCCACTGACACTGTTTATATGCAGAATGAGACCATCTAAAACTCTCCAGATTTCTCAACAGCATGTGTTTTGCCAAAAACTCTGACTAATTTTGTGGTCAAATGAATCAAAATGGTGCTGCCTTTTTTTTTACTCTGAACCTTAAGAGGTTAGTTAGGCTGTCCAGTAGTGACAATTTCATCTGATCTTTCAACTTCTAAACTGTGATGACTATCCCAAGTTTTATTTCCCATACAACTCTCCCAAATCACTTTCTCTTGATTTTCTTCTGCTTGACACATTTTGCAACAATTGATTCACTCTTGCACGATCTGCTCTTTTATTTTTTATTTTTTTAATCAGTCAGCATTGGTCCATCTCCTGAGATGTGTGTGAATATTCTTTAAGCGTCAGTCCAACTAGTTTTTGGTAAGTGTACTTGTTGAAGTGGGAATGCATGTGGAAAACAAACCTGCAGATAAGTAAATATTCACATGCAAATGCAGAGGCAAACACAAAGACACACATAGCAGACAGCCTGGAGGCAACAATACAACTGTAATAATGCCAGATGACAAATTATCAAAATTGAATTCCTATTCTTTTGGAGGGAAGAGCAGCCAATCCTTGAGAGGAATGATGTAACAGAATGCAGGAGTTGATGTCAGCATATAAGCCTTCTAGCTGTATGAACACACACACTCACACATTCCTCCCATGCCCCTCAGAGTGTGACAGCATGTTGTGATGCAGAGTGGCGTCTGCTTGTCAAGCTGACATACTCACACTGACAGCATGGTCAGACCGCTGCAGACGCGGAAGAAAAACAGTGATTTTTATAACGCTCCAAACCACAACAACAAACAGCCTGCCGGGCATGAGCAGCACAGCTCAGGACCGTTATGCCAGATTTTTAACCGTCTGATGCTGTGCCACTGTGATGATTGAGTAAGGGCTGCCGCCCTGTGTCTCAAACTGCCGGGAAGTCAAGCAGTGAAAGTTTATGAACCATCCTCATGTGCACAGATGACCTGCTGGCCAAAGACAAATTAAATCAGGTTGGTCAGATAAAGACAAATTTGGGGGATTGCTGTGATATTTAAATGAAATTTAAATAGTGAGCTAAGATCCAAAGCTGCTGTGCAGGAGGTCCATGGGTTGGAATTTCTATAATCTTCATTACACTGCATCAGCTTTGTGAAGTGATAGGCAGTTAATTATGGGGATGTCATTACCACTTGCACATCACAGAGAATAACTGTCTTTTCTTTCTCATGAAGCTGAAAGGCAGATAATAATTGAAAAGGGTCGTCAAAACTGTTGTTCATGCTGCCAAGAGGGACGTGTGACATCACATGTCAAAGGGGCCTGAACCTCAGTCAGCCCTGATCACCTGAGCCATCACCTTGTCACTATTACACAGCCAACAGAGTGAGAAGGTAGACAAAGAAAGAGGCAGAGGGAGAGGAGAGAGCATGGGCCATCTGGAGTTAAAACTAAGAGTGAGGTGACCAAACAAAATCAAAGAGGGTGAGAAGGAGGGACAGACAGGCGGAACATGAGGGAGGGCTAGGAGTGAAAGCAAAGAGATAAAGTCGACAGGAGAGAGGGGAGGAGAGAGAGGCTCAGGAACTGTGCAGCTGTGAGAGCGTATTAAACAATCACTTCTGTGTCAGTGGCTCAACACACCAGCAGAGGACATCCAGGATAGTAGAAGTGCTCAGCCAATGAAAAAAATCAACCATCGCTGACGTCAAATTGGAGCTTTGCTTTCCCATGGTTCTGTAGCAGAACCAGTCTGTTCACAAACACCCAAATAGCCACTTGATTAAACTCAACCACCTTTTACTTGCACAAAACCCCAGACAGCATATCTGGGGTTATTCACCAGATATTGGCACATGTCATACAAGAACATAGCCCTTAAACAAACATCAAATCAAAGTGACCTGAGCCACATGCTGCATGAAAGGACTAACATGTCAGCTGCAAAGCAAAGCATTGGAGCAGCTTCATTCTCCAGGGGAAGCTGATTCACAAGTTGCTCTGTGTATTGACAGCAGACAGTGCTGGCGGCATTCCCTGAACATCAATCACTGCAATAAGATTGTGCCTCAATAGGAAACAGGCAAATGCAGCGATAGCACAATGTACACACAGGCATGTTCAACCACATGCCATCCACGGGAATAAAGTACAGTTTGCCATACAAATAAATAAAATATGTACCCAACAGAATAATGTGTTATTATTTTTAAATATCTGTGTGTCTATGCATGTGCTGCTGAAGGGGGTAGGGCGTCACAGCAACACAGGCCTTGAGACAGGAGGGTGGTTGCCGTGGAAACCTCAGGCTGAGAGCTCAGCAGCCGGACGATTGAGGGAAAAGAAGGAACGGCAGACATGAGAGACAGAGAGAAAGAGCATGTGTGATGAAAAACTCTCAGGGGTAAGGAAGGAAAACTAAAAGAGAGCAAGAGAAGGAGATTGAACTGTAGGAGGGGGAGGTGGAGGGTGTGTAGAGTGATATCTGAGAAAGAGAAAAAGACACTGAATACAACAAATAGAGAAATAGAAAGTAGAGGGACACAGCCAGGGGGATGTGGACTCACAGGGGACGGTGCGGAGGTAGAGGTTGTCTCTGATGATCTGCTGGTGGTCGTGGTCCACAGAGCCCTTGGAGAAGCGCAGGTTGAGGTAGTGCCGCAAATCCTTGTCAACCACTCCCCCTAAACACCAACAGAGAGAGAAGTTACAGTTTGGCTTTATTCTCTTTTTGTTGTTGTTGGTGGTGTTTATTTTTAGATCTTTTGTCTGAAAATACCAAAGACCAACTCAAGTTCAAGCTGTACAGCTAGTGGAGATCCCAAACTTCCAAAGATACCAAATATCTCACACTGAATGTTTGGCAAGTGTACTTTGACCATACTGAAGGTAGAATATTTCACTATGAAGGAATGAAGCATCCATAAAAACTGCTTCATCTTAAATTTAATATATTTTAATCAATGTCAACTTGTTTGTTTAAAAAAATAATTTAAACAACCTGATACAGGATCAGAATTTTCAGATGGCAAATAGTAAGATTGAGGATGATTTTTCAGAACCTGTAGTTGAAAGGAAAAATTGTAAAAGAGTGTTACAGAAAAAAAATGTAATGGTTTAATGTGAGGTGGAAATGGCTTAATCAGGTTACATAGATTTTTACACCACAGTAATAAGGCAAAGGCTGTTACATCTATTGACATCACACACACAGAGAGAGAGAGAGAGAGAGAGAGAGAGAGAGAGAGAGAGAGAGAGAGAGAGAGAGAGAGAGAGAGAGATCATGGTAACTGCATGAACCTGTGATCCCCTTGGGGCCAAATGTGTGGTGTCAGCAGGTTGCATGACAAAAGCCTACAGAAGACAGACACACGCACCACCTTTTCTTTACCTCTGTCTCAGATTTTTAGTCAAACAGAGCTGTCTTCCTTCTCATGAATTCAATGAATTGGAGCAAAGCAAAATAAATTACAAACCTATTGGAAGGCAGAAGACTAAGAGCAGGCCAACGTATCTGTGCTGCACACACACACTGTATGATAATGTCCATGAATAGTTTCCCATCCCTTCATCCCAAACCAAAGAAGCCCAGAAGGATGTGAGGAGGGGAACTTATTCTCCACACAACATTCAGCCTGCAAAGACTATCGCATCCAGCAGCAGAAAAAATTAGGCTACATGTCATGCATTTACAAATGACAAACATGTCTTCTCACTCATGCATACTCTAGTGACCCCCTGCCAAATGAACTTGACAGCATCTACCAGTTGAGATGAATGCAGTCGAGCCATCAGACAGAACATGAAACATGCCGTCAGAGGAAATCCTCTATATGGATACAGATACATGGATATTACTGACAGGTGACTGTGATTCTGCAATTATGAATCCTGGCAGAATAACATCTATAAAATGAAACCATTTTAGCAAAGCCAGGGAGCGCTGTGAATCGTCTCACGACAAGCAAAGGGATAGGGTAGGAAAGGAAATGAGGAGGAGAGGAGAGGAGAAAACAAAGAAAGACAGGATGAAATCGTATTAATGAGATTGTCATGGTTTGCCGATCGTATCACCCAGCTATGTATATGTATACCTATATATAGACACCAATACACACATATTTATACATGCAAGCCAGCACACAAAGACATGATCAGAGAGAGAGATGGAGGGACAGACAGTCAGGAGGAAGGCAGCGCAATCCAGACACCTCGTCAGCAGCTGCAGGCCTAGATGGTAAAAAAAAAAATGGTCCTTTCTCCACAGGTATACATCCACAGACAGTCTGTCCTCCCAGGCGTCCTCTAGCTCTGCAACAGACCACCGCACATCTTCTGTCGCCTCGGTGAAACCACACTGCCCCCACCCCCCCCCCCCCCTCCTCCACCACCACCACCTTCTGCTTCTGCTGCTCAGCTGCTGCTCCAACACACAGCACCCGGCTGCAGCCAATTTTAATCCCAGACAAGAAGACGAGTATGAGAAGGAAGGGAGGGGAAGAAAGACACGTAAAGATGGAGATGATGATCGTTGGGAGAGAAGAGAAGCAGAAGGAGATGAGGCAATGGGATGCCGGGCAACAGACAGCCTGCTACCGGGATTGGTCAGGCAGCCTCCACAGTCCTGCAGCAGCCCCTATCTGCTGCTGCTGCTACTGCACTGCACTGCTTATCTGTGTGTGTGTGTGTGTGTGTGTGTGTATGCAAGACACTGAGAAGGAGAGGCATTGATGTAGCATAGGAAATAAATGTATATGAAAGTATTTTAGATGTGTCTATCTGTGTGTGTGCGGCTGTCCCTGATGTTCCTCTGATATTCTGTCTCACCCACCAGATGCTTCAACCTCCTGTAAATGTCACCAACCATTGTGTAACACTGTGAGACACAGCAGCATCAACAGCATTAGCAGCAGATGTCATACTGAGGTTACAGACACCCGTACACGCATGGAAGGCTGATGAACTTGCAGCTGCAAGATGCCTTCAGCAGTCTTGGTCTAAATACAATGCATAAACAAACACCAACACATGATACGAGGACTTCGCCCAGAGCACAGCTGAGTGCGAAATTGGGCTGTATTTTAATATATTTACGGTGAATTAACATTCAAACACCTAAGAATTGCTGGAAACACAATTTGTTGATTTGTGTAATGGTGTGTTTCTAGCAACATTCAAACCTGGCAAAAGCATTGATTTCTATCAAAGCGATCATCCATTTTGCCCATCAATGTCCTCATGACTGTGTGCATGTGTTAATATTGTCACACACATTGTCGCACTATTGCCACAAGCTCATTGCAAAAATGGCTCCATCCATTAATAAATTTTGTAAATGTTGCATTTGGTATTTTAAAGAAACCATTAGAAGAAGCTCAGCTTTCAGCCCCTTTACTCTTCTGTATCCCTAACCTAAAACTGCTAAATAGCCTACTGTGTTTTTCCCAGTTACAATCACCTGAGACAGAGAGCCACAGAGCTGTTAATTTGGCTGCTGCGTTAAGATGTTTAACTGGTATAACAAACTGACCAAATTTTGCTACCTTAAAGTTGTTGCTGTATACACCGACAAGAGCAACTTGTTTTTCTGGCTGTTTAAACAAAATTTGTAAAAATTCTGAGGAAAGCAGGTGGAGAGCTTTTCCCACAATCGTATCAGGGAGAAAAGGATGACACCTGCAATCAATCACAAACCCATCAAGGCAAACAGCGATCGGTTCAGCTTCTGCTTTGTGGAGCTTCACATTAGTTCACGCAAGCCACATTGTCTCCTGCCCATCAACTGACCATCAACTGATTGAAAAAGCCGACCCCACCAATTGTGTAGCGACACTTGAAAAAAGTGGCCCATTAAAGCTGTCAGCAGCACATTCCTCCCTGCGATGCAGTAACATCAGTTCCTGTTGGAGCTGCTGGCTCTCTCGCTACCTTATTTGTCAGCACGACACGATGGTCCAGCGCATCTGTACACTCATCTGTTGAATTTATGTTGACAGCGTCTGGCAGTATGTGTCTTCTCTGTTACTGCGGGGCTGTGAATCTGGAGCATTAGGCCATATGTGGTCTGTACATTGTATCTGGTATAGATTTTTATATCTGAAAGAACACAAAGAGAAATCAGTCTCACAGATAGAGACGTACTGACAGATAATGTCATACACATCATAATCTAATGTCTTTGTTGCTTAGCAACACAAAAGAAGCAGATATGTTTACACAGCTGTTTTCCGAACACATCATTGCTAAAGTAGTGACAGAGCTGATTCTTAGTTTCTCAGTAAATCATTTCATCCTAAATGGGCTCTAAATGACTGTATTCATATAAGAGAAAATATGCAATAACCTACAATTATGTACGGTAATGTGCGAAGAGAAAGAAAGGAGTGGCATGCAACAGATGTGATATGGTCAAAAAGGGAAAATTATGTTTGCACGGCATAACAGGTCATAACAGCTGTGTCACCTCGATGCCTCAAAATTAGTATTGGATGTTTGGGCCCGATGGGAAATTTTTCCCTAAAGTTAAAAAAAAAAAAAAAAAAGCACAACATAAAAGCGGGACACAACCTTAACCACAATCCTAAAACATACTTATCAAAGGACCTCTATCATTTAAAATAAAAACACAGCAAATTAATGCTTAGCAGCACCTGTTTATGAAATTTGGTGGTATACGTTAATTTTTAGCCCACTAACAGTTAAGAGAGACTTGGCTGATACCTAGTATAGAGCTGTGCCACTCACACCCAAATCCTGATTTCATACATCTGACAAACTGACCAGATACATAAACTAAAGATGTGATTTCACATATATGGTCAGTCAGAGAGGAAGTTAGAAGTAAGAATGTCATTCTTATTTTTATGTCTCAGTATCTCTCAGTAGTTTAGTCTTCATACAGCCAAAACAGACTTTTAAGGCAGCTGTTTATATTTATTTCAGTTGGTCACACTGGTATTCTAGCATCAAACCTTGTTTAGAGTGTCTCCCATTTGCAATATTTATACGGTAATAAGTTCAACACTTCCTGGAACTGTTCCAAATTAAAAGCCTTCGAACATTTCAGTGGGCACAAACTGTTATAATTCTTAACAATGCTTTTATTGCTGTGCTGCAGTAAATCTATTGTCTCAAATCCAGTTGCTAGTGTATGTGTTATTTACATGCTATTTAAATCTGCAAGTTTCTTGAGCTTAGCAGTTTCTGTTGGCTTGTCTCTCTTCCTCCTACTCTTCCACCCTCCTGATCTGTGTGGCTTATGTGTATTTATTCTCTGCCTCCTTTAGAAATTACGCTACATGTAATGAATGTAGTTCATTTGCCCTGAAGTCCTTCAGGGTCAGTTTATTAGAAGCGTTCCTCCACTTTCCTCAGGCTTCTGAGCAGTAAGAGCCCGGAGGTCTCTGAGCATTCATATACAGTCCAGTCATATCGCATGTTTATATCCAGTCTTGCTTGAAAGAAAGTCGCCAGCTCACAAGTGAATAACATTCAAATTTAGCAGTACACAAAAGAAACTGTTTCCATCAGAAACTCCAACTCACTCACAAGGCATTAAGCAGACCAATGGTCAGCCAGTTAGTCAGGTACATTTCAAATTATAAGGCAAATTCACAGTCAAGTGAAAGCAATGTAGATTCAGCCACAGAATTTTTTAAAGCAAGCTGCTATCCTGCCACTCTGCAGCATTAAGACTAGGAAACCCCAAAGCCCACAGGCTTCTTCTGGTACTTAAAACACTTCCGTAAAAAGCCTGCAGTTGACTTCAATTAAGACTATAAACAACAACTAGATCTGACATGAACTCCATCACTGTTACTTAGTGCTGCAGAGGGTTTTTACACTCTGAGCAGCCAAGCCAACACGGGCTACACCACAGAACATTTGAATTTTGTCCTGATTTAACAAGCACAAAAGTCAGAAAGCTAAATACAAACACTCTACACCTGTTACAAGACAGCCACATATTCAGAGTTCCTCTTCTCATTTTAAAGACTACAATATTTTCATGGTATTTCAATGGATTTTTCAGTTTTTTTGTTTGTGTCATTTGAACTGCAGAATTAGCAGCATTGAGTTGAATAATTTTTCTCCAGTACAAATTGTCCATTTATGAATAACTCTGGTGTGTATTTGTTGCTGTAGATTTATAACAGGTTAGGACATCCAAAGGTTTTGGAAATAGATATTAAATAGCAATCAGTTTCAGCAAATTCTACCAATAGGAACTATTTTCCCTCTAAAAATATCTTTGAATAATGGTGTCCAGGGCGGAGAACAAAGTGTCACACCTTTTGTGTGTATTGGATTCTATATTTGTCTGGTGTTTGTTTTGACAGCCAACTTCATGCTTGTGCAGGCGAATCATCCCGTTAAACTTTTAGTCCTCCCTATAATGTCCCTCTGTTCAAAAATCCCACAGGCGCAGCCCACACACAACTGTACACAGTACTCAGTAGTCAGATGAAAGCTACCTTCCAGAATACTCTACTGCAACGTAAAAGGCCTAAAAGAAAGAAAAAAGACCAGAGCACATCTGGACTGGTTATGAGGACTGCGGACGGACTGGTCAACCATGAAAACATGTGGAAACAAAGAATTTTTTTTATCTGGCTCCATTATTGTCTTTATCAGCTTCGTACAACTGCACCCAAAAGAGAAAGTCCTGTGTAAGATCAGGTCGGTTTTTCCAAGGAGAAGCCCCAAGAGCTGTTAAAAGGCTAAATTCATCTCATCTGCAAACACACAGATACTTCAAAAATAATCATACCATTAACTAACAAGTGAAGAAGATATGTGAGCTTCCTTTTTTCTTACATTTCAATAAGAAACATCTTTGCAGGATATTGTTTCTCTTTCCATCGATGCTAAGGTATTTATGAGTAAAACTACGATGGAGGAACATCATAGCTGTTGCACAGCAGGCATAATAATGATACAACTTTTTGCAGAAGGCAGTTCACTGCATTGTTAATCCTGCCCTCAACACCCTCGGCAGGTCAAGATCACACTTCAAAATCTGTCACTTTTTTTGATGAACTATCTTACTTGGATGATTCGAGCTGACCAGCATGCAAGCCGTATGCTCACAGGAAAAAGAGGGCAGATATTCTTTAATCAAAATCAGCATGCAGGGCTCACCAGAACCCCATTCTGTATCGCTGCTGTTCATACTGATTTAAGGCCATTGGTTTTTCTTTCCTGCTTTATTGACTCTATTCAACTTAATGCTTAATCCTAAAACTTACATACTTTATACTACTTTAGCTGCTACTTTATTTGGGTTCAGATTTGGGGCTCACTTCCTCACATGGACAAGTAATACACTCTTCTAATGAGGCAAGTCTGAACACACTGCATTGTTTGTGTGTGCAGAAACAGGAAGCTTGAAGGCGGAGCTGATGCGTGTAAAAGCAGGTGCCATTTTGTTTCATTCAAGGAGCCCTAATTAGGTTTGACAAGTCCCCTCTCCATGGAGGCCAAGAGCGAAGCACATAGCACCACAAATCTCTAAATCTATCATTTCACAAGGTTTAACTGCTCCACTCTTATGTGCAAACAACCATGCACTCATGCTTTATTAATAGATGCCAGCACTCGTACTGTATGCGCGCGCACACAAATAAAATATCACAATCCCAAGATAACATGTCAAACAGATGCTCAATACTGTTAATGTCAAAACCTAGCCAACTTTTCTGCACACAATCACTTATCTTGATGCACACAAACATTCTTTCGTTCCTCCTAACCAAAGCACAGATACATGTGAATCACACCACAAAAAAAAAACAAAAACAAAAACGTACACACTGAGCAAACTGAGGGGCCAGCTAGCTGGTTAAAGGCTGAGATTTGGCTGATGGTCGGGGGCATCTGGGGATAGCTGAGGTGAAGCCGTGCCATTGCCCAAGTGGTTATACATGGAGAATAGAACTCAGAGAGAGACTTTGTGATCAATCTCTTGCCCACACTCACACAAGCTACAAAGGAAAACAAAACTACATGGTGAAAGCCAGTATATGTACAATTAAACCTCTTGAACACACGCCAGTGAAAAAGGATATATCTGTGATATAGGAGAGGAAGAACTTCACTTCACAGTGTTGGAAAAGGACAACGTTCAGGATTTCAGATGTTAAAGGCTGTTATACAGCAACTCTGAATTGTATCATGTAAAATACAAAAATTAACCAACAAAATGCATCTGTGGCTCTAAATAATTGGTGCCAGTGTGTTGTGTGGGTTCACACAGAAGAAGAAGAAGAAAATAAGGCCTTTTGGAAAAACACCCTCAAATTAGGTGAGTGTGAGCTGGATGTTTGATTTCTGTGGAAACACCTTAGAGGCTTCAACCACTTAACTGTTTCTGGGTCGTGGGAATGCTGGAGCCAATCCCAGGTCACATTTGGTGAGGGAGGGGTCATCCTGTCCAGGTCGTCAGTCCCTCACAGGGCCAACACACAGAGACGAACACTCACACTCAGACCTACGGACAATTAACCAAAACATGATGTCTTTTGGACAGTGGAAGGAAACCGGATTACCTGGAGAAAACTCACACAGCCATCGGGAGAACATACAAATTCAGCCCAGAAAGGCCCCAGGCCGGGAACCAAACAGCAACCTTGTTAATGTGGGGCAACAGTGCTAATACCGCCTTTCTTTTGTTTTTTGTTTTTTTCCAAATGCATTTATATAGCACCAAATCATAACAAAGTTAAATCTAAGCACTTTACACATAGAGCAGGCCTAGATCAAACTCTTAATGGAGTTGTTAAAGAAACTCAACATATCCCTCCAAGAGTGACAGTGGCAAGGAAAAAGTTCCTATAAGAGGCAGAAACCTCGGACAGAACCGGTGTGTCAACCGATTTGGTTCCCCCCAAATCCCTGTTCCCCTTTACGCTGATTTACTGCTGAGTTACCGTGCGTACTTAAGGAAGAAACACAAATAGAAACACAGCTGGATGTACGGAAAGCGAAATGGAAAAATCCAATGTGTAGGCTACTGGTATGTTATTTATTATCTAAAAAAATAAATTGAGAATGCATTTGTTCGGCCATTCATTGTCAATCTTTGTGTAAATGGATGCCAGCTAACATAGCTGTGCGAGAGTAGCCTACGTTAAGTAAACCTCAGTGCCGGATCACTTACACTAGTTAGTCGCTTCGAAATGGACTGCTAGCTAACTGGTTAGCTAACTGGTTAGCATGCTCGGCTGACGAACTGATGACATTATTTTTGACGTATAACGTTACTATTGCTTACCGTTCATTTGGAAACGGGCGGAGCGCCTGCGAATGAAACATTTCTGCTCATTGGAAACACCCACCGGATAGTGTCCGTATGTTTCATAATTCACGAACCCGTTGAACACAAGTTTACCATTTTAAGAACATACACTCACATGACAAACGCTCATCCTGGCCTCCCGAATGTATCAACTTTGCGCCATTTGGGAAACTGGGTTGGGAATTACTTTATGCCCTGGGTTAGTTTCAAGTAAGGGCATGATTTATACGAAAGTCAATGATCCATTCACTGAACACTAAAATTTTTTTTCCCTGAAAGCCTACACATTATCTGTTATCTCTTGCACGACATGCCCATAAAATAGGCTATAGGTCTACATAATTATCATTGATCGATCAACCAGTTAAACTGTAGCATGTACACAAGAAAAATTCAGCAACAAAGCATGACATTTATTGACTATAATAAAAATTATAAACAAGTCAACAGGCGTGGACTCGGAGCTAAGAAGAAGAGGTCACGTGGGATGCTGGAGCCAATCGCAGCCCACTCTGGGTGGCACGTCATCACGGTTAGGTCAGGTGACGTAAATGTGAACTGGTGAAGTAGCGCAAATGTACGCTGCAACTCCAGCAGCGCTGTGGCGCAGCGGTAATGCTGCCGCCCCCACCTAGGTGCGGTGCGGAGCTCTGATGGAGCTCCCAAACTCAGCTGTTTCTGTCAAAGATAACGTTTTGTGTCGGGCTTTAATACAAGCTAGGCTAATGGACATTAGCATTAGAGCTGGCCAGTTAGCTTACGTTACAAGCTAACGACCCTGTTTCTTACCTTGCTCTACGTTTCTCGTCCCAAATTCACCGTCACAACCTTTTAAAAAAACATTTGTATAGAAACTTTCTCAACCCTTTATTTTCTTAGTCTTCTTTCTTCTCCTTTCTGATCACTGGACTGATGCTGACTGGACATTTTCCTACCGAACTTCAGACAACAGGCTAGCATAGCAACAGTAACCAATGGGGGCGGGGCTTAGCGAAGGGTCGGTGGCAAAACCATTTGTTGTGGGGGTGGTTACAATTAGGAAGGAGGAATTAGGAAGAAAACAAGTTAATATACTGAAATATTAAATAATCTTTCATTAAAATAGTTCATCTCAAGTCATGGGTGACTTGTTCGCTTTACTGGTCTAGTCTGTGGACGCGTCCTGTCTCCGGTCTGGTCTCGGTCCGTTCCTGGAGGGGTGCCGTCACCGGTCTGGTGTGGTTCGGCCTAGGTCCTGGGGGGGGCGCCGTATCTGCATTAGCCCAGTCCAATACTCGCAACCACCTAACTCCGTAGACACGTTCAGGTGCCCACAGCGGGAATGGACCTCTACATACATACACATTACATACATTTGCATTCATATTCAACATTACATACATTTATGGTTACATTAACTCATACAATCACATTACATTTACATCATGTATACATATTAACATTATCATTACATTATACATTACATACCCTAGCCGGGAATCGAACCCCTCCCACCTAGGTGCGGGGCGGCAGCATTACCGCTGCGCCACAGCGCTGGTGGAGTTGCTGCATACATTTGCGCTACTTCACCATTTCACATTACGTCACCTGACCTAACCGTGATGACGTGCCACCCAGAGTGGGCTGCGATTGGCTCCAGCATCCCACGTGACCTCTTCTTAGCTCCGAGTCCACGCCTGTTGACTTGTTCATAATTTTTATGAGTAAATAAATACCACGCTTTGTTGCTGACATTTTTCTTGTATATAGGCTATAGTTTAACTGGTTGATCGATCAATGATCGCAGGCGCTCCGCCCGTTTCCAAATGAACGGTAAACTATAGTAACGTTATACGTCAAAAATAATGTCATCAGTTCGTCAGCCGAGCATGCTAACCAGTTAGCTAACCAGTTAGCTAGCAGTCCATTTCGAAGCGACTAACTAGTGTAAGTGATCCGGCACTGAGGTTTACTTAACGTAGGCTACTCTCGCACAGCTATATTAGCTGGCATCCATTTACACAAAGATTGACAATGAATGGCCGAACAAATGCATTCTCAATTTATTTTTTATATAATAAATAACACACCAGTAGCCTACACATTGGATTTTTCCATTTCGCTTTCCGTACATCCAGCTGTGTTTCTATTTGTGTTTCTTCCTTAAGTACGCACGGTAACTCAGCAGTAAATCAGCGTAAAGGGGAACAGGGATTTGGGGGGAACCAAATCGGTTGACACGCCGGGCTCAGGGGGAGAGGATGCCATGGAAAACATCAACAAATCCACTGAGTCATCTCATGGCAGAAGTCAGGCCGTGATACTAACTCCTCTGAAGCTGATGCCTTGATCCATTAGGAAATCTAATGGTTTTTTTTTTTTTTTTTTTCACAAGGACATCTGAAAGAATTCATTTTAACTGCCAGTTCATTTTAGCTATTAATTCAATGTGGAGCGACCAAACAAAAAAGAAAAGCAAACAAACATTATTAATGCATAAGTCGGTTAAATGTACATTGTTGCCGCTTTGAATTGAAGATGAACTCAATTTTAAATCTTCTAATGAGCTTTTGTTGCCACTTATCTCAGTCACAGCATTACCGTCCGTCTGACCCATTTCCTGTTTTCACCTCTGACTTTCAAAATAAGGCAAAATAAAAGCCCAAATTAACTTTAAACACAAACTTTGCACCTGTAAGGTCTGAAGAAAACTCTGTGCAGGAACAATTTACAAATCTGATCCCTGCTTGTAATGAGAGACATTTGAATCAGGACCCAGTAGTTTTATTTTTACTCTCTATTTCATTTTGCACCGACTGATATTACATTTTTCTACTTTCACTATTCTATGCTAGTATGTAGGTATGTTGATCATAACATGTATAAAATGTATAGGAGAGACCCGAGTTTGGTTGTAACATCAATCAGACAGGAGTCATATGTTCATTTCAATATTTGCCCACTTCATGCCACGACAGTAAACAGGTGTATGCAGATTTTATTGAGGAAAAAAATTATTTGGGGGTAAGAAAGTAATTTTTTTGACCAAGACAAAATTTTTGTTAGTACTTGCACAATTGCAGATGAAGTGATGTTTGAGAGCTGTTGCGCCCCAAAATTCTGAAAGAAGTGCAAGAAGTGTTACAATCCTACGCAGTTTATGTTGTGAATGGTAGGTGCCAAAATCATCTCTGTATTTTTTTTTTCTCCCCATTTACTCTCTCTACAATTTTTTCCCCTATTCTGTTATTCCAATTATCCTTTTGTCTCTTTACTCTGTCTGTCCTCTCTCTTCCCTCTATGTGCCATCTGAGATTTTAGATTTTACTCCAGTGGTGCAGTTACGACTACCGTTATCTGACCTGGTCTCCTTTTTCTTCTTTTACAGTCCCAATTAGGCACAGGTAGTCTGTACTGGCCTTAGAAGGCCTGTGTCTGGTTCTAAGATGGAGATGGGTGGCGTGTGTGTGTGTGTGTGTGTATATGAATGTACTGATTCTACATGTGATTGCCATTTAGCTGTGGATGAATGATCTTTTTGCAGTACTCCTAATGGCATTATTACAGCAGGTGGCAGGGCTCATTATTAACAGAAAATGACAGAGACTTTCCTAAAGGTCTTAGTATTGATCCAGATCTATTCTCAGACTGGTCTTAATGATGATATTCCTCCTTGTCTTTGTCTACAGCTTTGTAATCAAAGCCAGACACGCATTTACCACCTCTGAGTCACCATGAAGAGAAACAAGCCCACACTGCAAATGAGACCTCAAGATTACAGGAGCAAAGTTATAGGATTTGCCAGCCCTAATATTCCTTGTCCTGTCATTCTCCTCCCACACTGTGCAAATGAATTCCTTGTCTCCCCTCACCTCAAGTCTCTGCTGATGAGATAAATACCAATGGACATGGGGAAGTGTGTATTTGTTTGTGTGTTGTGGCTCCTTTTTTAAATGTGACTATATGGAGACGTTTCTCACTCCTGATTGCGCTCTTCACTTCAAGCAGCGCTCCTCAGACTCTATCAAGAACAACAAGCAAGATGCATCTTAATGAGAATTAAAGCAAAATGAGATAGAAGAGGGAAAGAGAATGGAGACAGAGATTAAAGGGGGTTGTAAGTTCAGACACTTCATCCCCTCTTCTTTGGCTAAATTAGCCATAAAAAAATAATAAAAACAAAATAAAACAATCATTGGGAGAAAAAAGAGACCGTGAGAGATATGAAGAAGCCTCTGAGGAAAGAGAGAGTAATAAGAAATTCATTGATTATGGAGGCGCAATTGTGCATAACCTTGAGGGTTAAAACCAAAAGGGGTGTGTTCAAATACAAAAGATTTATAACTCTGGATGCTGCCACCATCAGAGCAACATAATGATACTTCTATCCAATGCTATATTTGGCTGCTATGGGCTGATAGTCTAATAAAGCCTGTCTGTAGTGATTAAGGGGTCTTTCGTGCTGCTAACTCCAAATTGAAAGAAATTTAATTCAGCTCATCTGTACTGACCTGCTCCTGTCTACTCTCCATTAGAACATGCTAGAATAAATGAGATGAACAGAGATATAATACACACCGTGCGCAAGTCAGTGAAAATTGGCTATAACTCACATCCTAACAAGTCAGGTGGAAACTACTTATAAGCTACTTGAAAGGGTGCATTTTTATTGAATACATCAACACAGAGATTATTATCATACAGACTCCTCCAAGTATTTTTACCTTTGCCAGAAAGGCCCCAAAGAAATATTCCCTCCTTCCTCTACTTATTACATGATCTAAATATGAACTCATAATAAAATATGTATCCGGATATTAAAATTCAAAATAAGTGCTGGGCTCAACAAAAATCAAAGCATTGAGACATTACTGAGTATCTGTACTGTCCTGAACCAATGTGGTTTGTTAAACTGAGTTACACAATAAAAAAACGGGCCGTTTTAACTCATATCTGCTAGCACGTAGTTTTTCAGGTTTTTTCAGGGAGCCTGCTGCTTCAGAGTTGGATAAATCAGTGGCAAATTAAACACTGGACTGACACTGGACCACTAATGTCCTTTAATATTTTAAGTGCACCTATAATTTCTGTAGACAACTTACACCGCACTAAAATATAAGACAGCAAACACAAACTTATTAACATACAGGTAACTACAGTAGGTACAAGGACACTCCTGAGTTGATCATTTTAGAAATTCATTCATTCATCAATTTGAAAAAATAGAAATTCTTTATTATTGTTGTCGTCCTCAGTGCAGTTTTCTGCACTTCTGAAATCAACATCTGTCAGATGAGTAAAGGTTTAAACCTTTACTATGATACAAAAGAATGTAAACAGCATCATGTCAGTAGTTCAGTCTGTCCTAGACCATATCTTCCAGTGACTGTCAGTGTGGTGAGCAAAGCAGCTTCAGGCCTTCTTGAAGTTCTATCTGATTGGACAGCTACTGTCCTCTATTGGTAGGTATCATTTACTACAGTGACAAAATAATCCTTGATGCAAATTAAGCACTTAAACACATCAGATGAGATTTCTTCTAGGAAGACAGGAAGCTGGCTGCCACTGCTGCAATTAATATGATTAGCTAAGAGAGCAATTTGGGTTCATATTTAGACAATCCAGCAATTAAATTCCCATCTTACATGAAGTGATCCATTAGCACTCAAGCACCTGCTATATATCAGATACAAAGATGAGGTAAATTCAGGTGGGACACATTATTTATTGATAATGATATAAAGAAAAATGTTGATTTATAGATAAAGACAAGAATATGCATGAAATGGCTTTAAATAGTTGAGGTGTGAATACATAAGGGCCTTAAACTAAATGTTTTGTCAGTTTCACTCATGCTTAGTTCGTTCGCTGTATCAGACAGTGTAACACAAGATATTAATTCCAGAAAGTCACATGGAGGAAGTCAGAAAAGAACAGAACATATTTGGTAGGCTTCTACCAATCTGAGCGCTGCAGCTGGAGCAGCTTCCTGATGCCAGCTTTTGTAATCCTTCTCATTGAGATCTGAAACCCACAGCGAAACTATCAGATTAGCGCGCCCTGCTAATCTACACTATGTCAGTGAATGAAACCATCCACTGCCTTCTGACACGCCTGACTGAATGAGATATGACTCTGAAGAGGTGGGAGGGGGGATTCTTGTTTCAGCACAGGCCTGTCATACTCAGAAAGGAGCGATGTGCAGATTATTGATGTTCACAGTGAGACTTTCACTACAGGTTGATGCCATAGTGGTGATGGCCCAGTTGCCCTGGCTGCTTCGCTGAAAGTTAGGCATGGCTGTGTCTCTCAGCTGCAGCAGCCTTACTGAGCGTGAACATCTGCAGACTCAAAAGGAATATAAAGTCTGCTCTAGTACCTTCAGTTTGGAAAACACAAGTGAACTAATTATTTTTCAAAAGCTGTTGCAGCGATGAGTCCATCCCAAAACACTTTGCACAGACAGAATAACAAACAGAATGAAAACAGGCTGCATGTTTCTTTAACAAAGCAGAGGAGCTTGAATAAGTCTGTTAGTTACCTCCAAAAAAGATACTCCTCCAAGTGGTTGGAGGAGCATCATACACACAACACATAAGAAAAAATGTTTGTGTCTTGGAATAAACACATTTCCAGTGTCACATGTAGCATGGCAAACATGTTTTTTGTTGTTTAGCTAAACACTTTATATATTCATAGAGTGTAAAAATTATAAAATGAATATATTCCACATTGTGCTACACAATGGATCCTACAGTCAGCCCCTGAAGGCCCTCCACTGACCAGCCTGTTAGTCAGAAATCCAACCCATTTCCTCTTTCACCTGAAAATGATAACTGTTGAGGCCAAAATCTCCAGTTCAAGCAGTTCCTACAAGCAAAAAGGACAGTGACACAAATCAAACACCATCATTAGTAAAATAACTGTTTTGGACTGAAGCAGCAATTCCTGGACCAAACCTCTTTCTGTCTTCCATATAAAACACCACTTCTAAATACATTTCAGAAACACAGACAGCAGCACAGTTACAGATTGTTCCATGCAGAGTGTCACTGGTGGAGAGAATTACATTGACCTGATTCACTTAACTGGACCAGTGAGAAATTTGGCTATTGGCTGGCTGAGTTTGAGTTTGATCCTCTGAGCTGAGCTCCAGCAGCTTCAAGCCTCAATAAAAATCACCGTCTGCCTCTGACAGAACTCGTTTCTTGGTGAGTTATTAATATCAACAGAGCAGGCAGGAAGTTACTCACTGAGTCTTCAAGCTTCTCATTAACAAAGCGACAAGAGAGCAGAAGAAGGTCACTTTCTCTTCCTCTGCTCCATCTGTCCCTCCATACTGTATCCCCATTAGAAAGACTGGCAGGACTTAGAGAGCAGAGTCAGAAAAGTTGACATCTTCAAGCAATTAATTAAATTCTAGATCCTCGGGGCAGCAAAATGCTAATTCTTCATCATGGTGTGACACAAGTATTGTTTTATTTAGTCTGATGTCTGTAGCTTTAAATGTAAACAGTATAAACTCGAAAACCAAACAGATGACCTGTCAAGCTTTAGGTTTTTCAAACAGGCTCTATTTACTTATTTAGGCATTTGGAGTGTTCTGTGTTTTTACATAGCCAAAATTACCAGAAAAATGAATTAGTGTTTATCTTTTCTAATCTGTTAGATTTCACACAGATTACATTTCACACATTGTGTAATCTGCAAACGCAAGCACGGTTAGTGAGAAGTCATCTTAGCTGAAAAGTTAAAGGTCCCGTTATTAGCCCACTAATTGCTAACGGTTATTTTGTGGGGCTACATTTCAGGTTATGAAGTTAAAGAAGTAGGACATAAGATGTTACTTATCAGATTTTAGAGCGTAGCTATGCCCTTCATTCATCTGTTTGATATTAATGTTAAGGTGGCAAAACCAATTTCTTATTCTTCTGCATTACTTTTACTGTTGCTGTTTTGCTGCTGCGCCATTTAAGACTTCATCTTCTCACTAAATTGCTTCCACATAAAGTTATACAGTGTATTTTTCTACTGTAGTAATTTGTGGCCAAGATTTTGTTTATTAAAATTTATTATCATTCTTGTAGGATTATAGCACATATTTAAAACTCCATTCGGGACTTTTTCATGCTTCCAGTGCACTTGAAGCATTAAACATTCAGCTGGAGACAGAGGTCTCAGGAAACTTTTGCGGTTTCAGCATTAGCATTAGCTTACTCTGGTTGGCTACAGCTGGCAAGTTCTGCTACAGTCTTGTCATTTTAGTTGGCAAAACTGATGGCTATGAATGTGAAGCCCGCATTGGTTTATTTCTGTGTAAAACTGTACCCAATGATTAGACCACCATTATCGCTGTAACCTGCATATGCGCTCTATGAGAGCGGAAAATGTGACAGTTACTTGGCAAATGGTACACTGACAGAAATATACACTTAAAAGCAGGAAATTTTATATATCAGATATAGTGGTTAAAGTCAACTTCAGATTTTTTCGTCACAGTTTCATTTGTAATAGTGAGAGTTCTCTGGCCTGGCCTGGCCTGGCCTATATAAGCTCTGGCCTAGAGCTGCTGCACAGTATGGTGGAGGCTGGCTGTGCTGCACTTAGATGTTAAAGGGCATGTTAACGTTTTAAATTCATGTTGTTTCTCATCATAAAGCACCGCATAAGGTATTTTATAAACCCTTCCTCCTCCACGCTCTTCTCCAAGTCACAAAAAGTCCATTTGGAAAGTAGGAAATTAATTGCATCCCACAATGTTAGCAAGTAGTGACAGGTTTGTGGCTTTATGGCTGCATCTAGTGTCCAGAAATTAGGTAGGAGAATAACACATCTGATTTTCACTGTTATGGAAATCCCAACATTTGTTTATTTATCTAGAGCCTAAATATCTAGAAATGTATCAATTTATATATTCAATTATCTATTTATTTCATGAAAAATCTGCCAGAGAGAATTTCGAAAAATCGCAAGACCTCATTTTCTTGGTTTCCTCAAGTGTGTATTCTCACACCTTTACCATATTCTTCTCTTTAATTCAATCTCTCGCTCTCACTCACACTTACACAAACACACACACACATTCACACTTCTCTACATTCCATACTGTTCTAACACCTCTCTGCACACTTTTATAAATCCACCTCACTAAGCTGAGCAGATGAGGACATGAAAATTGACGTACATTTACAGGCAGCATGTAGGATAAAATCAAAAACTATATATATGTGGATATTTTGAATATAACAACTGCAGATGTTTTCATTATCTAGGTTTTAAAACAATCCTTTCCATGCGGTCTGCAGCTAAGTGGAAATATTGATAACACTAATTAACGGACATGATGCATCGTAATCGGAAAGGCACAAGTGTTACTAATAATATAACAAAGGCTCTGATCCATTCAAGTCTCCCAATTCCTGTGTGACAGACAGCCAACAAGATGTCCTTGACCTGGACCCCCCAACTGAAGAAGCCAAATTGAATTCAGCCATTCATTCATTTTGCTTTTTACTGTGTACTATATTGCTACATTTTACTGTGCTAGTGTGACATAATAAAATTACTTCTCTGAATGATAGCTCTAATATGAAACATTCATTCATTCATCTTCACACGCTTTTTCAGTTTCCGGATCGTGGGGCTGCTGGAACCAATCCCAGCACACACTGGGTGAGGGGAGGGGTACACCCTGGACAGGTCGCCAGTCCATCACAGGACCGACACACAAGGACAAACAGAGAACAACAACCGCTTACACTCACACCTACGGTCAGTTTAGAGTCTCCAGACTCTAGAAAGACCCAACCCTCCCCACAGAAAGGACCCAAGCCAGGAACTGAACCCGCAACCTTCTGGTGGGACAACAGTGCTAACCACTATACCGCCTTTCTTTTTCCAAATGTATTTATATAGCACCAAATCATAACAAAGTTAAATCAAAGCACTTTACACATAGAGCAGGCCTAGATCAAACCCTTAATGGAGTTGTTAAAGAGACTCAACATATCCCTCCACATAAGGGTTAGGGTTACAAAAATTCTGGTCAGAGGCAGTGAAACAGGTCAAGGCGTAACCAGGCGGTGACCTCTTTCTGGAGGTTCATGCCACTGCTGAAGGCCCTTTGGTCTCTGTCTCCATCCACAAGGGATGGGGGTGTTTCCACAAGCTACCTGACTGAAAAAAAAAAAAAAGACTTTTATAATGTGTAAGTGTGTGCGTGTTTGCATGGTAGCCAGACAGGACATCCATCTCCTGTTTGGGAGTGTGTGGCCTCTGAGCTTCTAGATGATTCCTCAGCAGGCCACGAATGTCAGCAGCTGTCTGTAAACCCGCTGTCATAAATATGTGCCACTTTCCACTGAATGGAAGTCAAACAGTAATATGACACCCAAGAGAGAGGGAGACTAAGGAGATGATAACAAAAATATATAGTGAAGGGGACAACAAGCTATAGGCAGAAACAACAGTGTCCTCAAGGGTGTTCAAAGGCTACATTCAGCTGGAGAACAACGGGAGGTGGGTCGTTCAATAAACACACAGACTCATGTTTAAATGGATAAGAGAGGGAGGGAGAAAATAGACCTGTCTGAGATTTATTCACATTTGCATTAACCACTCGCACATAACAACACCGGACTCTTACTCTGTCAGCAGCTCTAACTCAATAATCAATCACATTGACACAAGCCATGGAAACACAGAGATTGAGAGCAAGCAGTCAGGAGAGGATGTGTATACAAATCCTCTGTGAGCAAACTCGGCGATGTCCAAAAATAAAAAATGCTTTGATTTCTTGCTTTACTCGTGTCCCAGAAATGAGCCACTGTAATGCTCATTTCATGGCTGAGAACGCAGCGCGTTCAGCCACTTATTGGGACTTAAACTGAGCCTCAGAGGGTGTGATGATAACTATCTCCTTCAATCCAATGTTCTAGTCTCATATAGGCCCTGTCTGCTTTTACATTGCTTGACAGAAGCAGGTCACTCAGTCAACAGCGTTGCCATAAATCCACTGCTGTGGACACAAACATCTGAACGAGCCTCCAGCTTCAGAGGCCTACAATCGTTATTCAACACTGTTTCAAGTGACAACAACAAAACACTCAAACGCTCATCACAGCATGACTGAAGAGACCTGCACAATTATTCTCCACTTCGAGACCTTTTACAAAGAAAAATGTCTGTGTGTGTGTGTGTGTGTGTGTGTGTGTGTGTGTGTGTGTGAGAGAGAGAGAGACATAGTGAGATGTTGAAGATGCAACTTAAAGCAAACCTTGCAGATGGCACCCATGATCAATCAAAGATGGGTTTGATTTTTCACCCGTGGGTGATGATACAGTAGTAATTTGCGTGTGTGGCTCAGACTGTACAGCAGCACAGAGGAAAACATTGGATCCAGTGCAGGCCTGTTTGGTGAAACGAGCCCTGAGCTCGACCAAAATAAGGAGAAAACCGCAGGCTGTGGCATCACGCCTAAACGGACACACCCCCTCCGGGCCCGTGGCATCGAACCAGCAACACTGTGGTAAACAAACGGCAGCACATCATCATCCCGGCTCCTGATCCTGGAGGACTGACGCTCCTGTTTACGTTTCAGCAACAAACGGGCCTCAGCTTCGGTTTGAGCCGCTTCCAACTAAACACACGTCCTCTCCCGTCAGTGCAGACTGACAGATGACTGCACAGATGACATCTTCATCACATCGGCGACACACACACACACACACTCCTGCCCGTCCCTCCGGTCGCCGGTCACCGGTCACCGCGGCAGTGCGCTCCTCGCCCCGCTCACCTTGCCGGACACATTTGAAGCGGACCGGGTCTTTGCAGTGCTTGATCACGGCCAGCACGTCCCGGGTGGTGAGTCCGGCCACCGGCATGTCGTTGACCTCTAGCAGCAGCTCATCCTGGGCCAGCTTTCCGCTCTGGATCAGTCCCTTCACCTGCTTCACTTCGCCAAAGTAGGGGAACTGGCCGTTCTCCGCGCCCCCCTTCAGCTCGAAGCCCAGCTCCCCTTCCTTCCCCCGGGTGATCACCGCTTCGTGGACTTTGTTGGTCCAGTGGTTTTTCTTCTTGAGGCTCTTAGACATCGTTAGGGCGAGTTGATCTCGGCGGGCTAGCCCATACAAAAAGCCTCCTACCGTCTCATCCCTTCCCTTTTGTGCGACCGGCTGCAGCTTCACGGCGCCCGCGGCTCCATCATCACCGGTGCACGCCAGGCGCAGTGTCCGCTCGGCGAGCCACGCAGTCGGACGGAGGGCTGCAGCACAGCTCGGCGGCGGCGGGTGAAAAAAATGATTACTCTGTCAGACACACAGACGCGAGAGACAGATACTGGCGGATGACCCGGATGTGAAGCCTGAAGGAGGGGAGAGATGAATGGTTCTGGTTCGGCGTTTAAGGATGGAGAGGAGGGGAAATAAGACAGGAGGCGCTTCACTCCCACCACACTGCCGGGGGCGCCTCTCACATACACAACACAACAGGAAGGAGACACCTGAAGCCCCTTTTCATGGCTGCAAATAGAGCTGAGATTCGTCTTTTTTTTTTTAAACATGCAACTGCAAATAAAATTTGAGTGCGTTCATGCAACATGGACAACGCGATCAAATTACAAACTGAAACGATTTAATTTATACCACCGATCTGATCTGATATCTAATGCTGAAGTGTTTTCTTTACCATGAATACGTAGAGAGCGCAGAAAGTTCACAGAGTGATCCTGCCACCCAATGAAAACCTGAATATTGCACAATTCTTCAACAGCCCTTGTGTAAGTGGAATACAAACAAGTTTAAAAAACAAACAATCAAACGAAAAATGTTTTTTTTTTACTGTTCTAATGTGAAAGAAGCAACATTAAGCATCTGCGTTTCTGTAAATGTGACCCTTTTAAATTGGTTACAGTTACATCACTGCTATGATGACATAAATTCAACTCCATCAGAGAACGACAAATCCTTTTGTTGACATTATTTTTTCATGACTGCATGACTTTTGGAAGGGGATGAAGTAACGTTTCATGCAAAATTAAACACAAAAGTCAAGAGCCGTTCCTCCAAATCTACTGAGGACTAGAGTCCCTCTTACTGCCACTGTGTGTGAGTGTGTGTGTGTGTGTGTGTGTGTCTTTAAAGACATGCAGTGTGCCTTTTTGATGTGAGTATCCGCCCAACAACACATTACTGTACCAGTAAATAATCCATGAAGAGCAGCGGATTCACTTTGTCGCTTTATTTACTTCACTCTTTGCATTTAGGTCACACTGCGTGTCCCGGTTCCAGCTGATGCTTTTGACACTGATTCTAAGCAGATGACGATGATTCAGACCAGATCATTGTTAAAGACTAACCGCGACAGTAGCGAAAGAGTATTGCTATAATCCAGAAAACTGGCTGGATTGGGAGATTATACACTCAGAGGGGAAATGAATCCCTCCCCGCTTTGCTCTGTTTGTGCCTCTGCTGGTGGATGTCGGAACTGCAGCTTCAGGGGTGAGGAAGCACTTAGCATGGGTTGTTCAGGGGACTGTGGTATTCATGTGACAGCAGCTCATTCGCATTTATTGGTGTACTGAATTGTGGGATCATCTGACGTCGCCTTCAAATAAAATGCAAATCTGGCACAGTGAAGCTTTTTCTGTTACATAAGTAGTTTTTTTTTTTTTTTTTTTTTTTTTTTTTTTGGTACAGGAAATCATCAAGTAAATTGTTGTCCTGTGCTCATCTATCTATATCTGGATCAGAGTATTTCACTATTTTGGACCCACTTTGTAAATAGAAGTGTGACAAAAAAGAAAAAGAAAAGCCGTCAGCTGTCAAAAAGCTTTGAGTTTGAGCGTCTAAATTTGGAGTCACTTCAAGCAGCTCATTGCACATCCAAGATGTCCTCGTGACAGGATACTAAAATGCAGTAGCACTCAGCAGAGCCACACGTGGACAGCATCGGGAGGAAGCTAGTTTACATGAGTTCCTAACAACATGGTAATGTAGTCCTTTGGCCTGAGTGTTACTGAGTTCCACGACGGCTAATGATCCTAAAGCAGATGGCCAACAACAGAAGGCAAAATACAATAACATGAGGCAGTCTGTGCGCTCAGAAGGGAATTTCAATATACTTACATGGATTTAGCTCACTGCCTCAGTCATTGACGCTCTTTCTGCATTTGCATTTAGGCAAGAAATGCACTCCAAGTTGTTGTGTTGCTCAACAAAGACTGGGGGGGAGCGGGGTCACCTTCACACAGAAGCTCTCCACAGGATGAACTGGCCGCTTCCTTTATCATCTTCATTTTATCTACAGGCCCGCCATAAATTAAATAGAAAGAGCAAACTGCAGGCAAACATATGAATCATCAATTGTCTTATGTGTGGGCATTACACTATTTAGAAGGCACTTTACTTAAAAGAATAGAGACGACATGGTGGCATCAAATAGAAACCCAGAAGTGTGCTAAACTGGAGAAGTGGTTAAAAATCTGGTTCAAATATGCTCCCACACACGCTCAAATGCAACACACAGAGAATAAGTTAATTAGACTGAATGGCTTAAGGGAATTGGCAACTAAATCACGGTGGCTTTTTCTTCAGGCTCACAATAAGATTTAATTATGCAGTGAAATTAATAATGGCAAAGTACACCTGTAAAAGTCCAAACTGAAAGGAGACTTCCTCAGTGGAGCCTGAGTGATAAAAAAAGACTGAATTAATCATCTGAATCAGTTGATACTACCTCATTATATTATTTTATATTATATTAGTCAATACTTGTATTGCAGTCACCACCTGACCTCCACCTCAGTGTGTCTCAGTTTATCAGATCTGTAAATTTAGGCTACAGCCACTGGTCGGTTAGTTAGTTAGGTTTGAAAAACAAGGGCAACCATTGAAAGTGATCTTTTTATGTGATTATTGGCATAAA
Source organism: Echeneis naucrates (assembly GCF_900963305.1). NCBI lineage: Eukaryota > Metazoa > Chordata > Actinopteri > Carangiformes > Echeneidae > Echeneis > Echeneis naucrates. The sequence goes on along the minus strand of NC_042526.1, from coordinate 10,025,451 downwards.
AGCAAATCTGCGTTTTTGTTTTTGTTTTTTTTCCCCAAATGTTGCAATGTAATCAGCTTGCATATTCAGACACATATTTATGTATACTGCCCTCCAAACATGAGTCCTGGCCTTAAAACAATCCATGGCAATAATCTTTGTCTCTATCGAAACACTATTAGCAGATTTAAGACATGGAATAAATTCTTTTATAATTTTCTCAGATGTGAACTCCTAATTGGAGCACGACTTAAGATGGCTATTACACATGGTGTTCAAAGAGTTTCTTCAGATGAGATACATGGTTTGGATTGGATTCCTTCAGCTGCAGTCTGCAGATGTGCTGTTTGATCACATTCATTAGCATCATCTTCTTCTTCTCTTTCACTCTTTCATGAACTACATACCTTCCTATTTGAAGAAGTTTCATATCCACACTGTTTTATCTCCCTTGGAGGACTTTGGGGATTAGCTAAATGAGTTTGCAGTTAGCTTTTAAAATGACACAATGACTCCCAAAAATAGTGTCTCAGCTAATGCCTAATCATTGTGCTTGAGCAGTGATGGCTTAGCCAAGTCTGCAAGACCGGATTCAGCCTTGGCACTGCTGTGACCTATTTGTAGGATGTTCATTGCCATCATGTTGGTGTTTATCAAATCTATAAAAAAATCAGGGGGAAAGACTGGAATACAACAGTTGTTCTGATAATCCCATCACTATCTCTCAACTAATTAATTTAACAGTTGATCTCCACATGAATACTGGAGAGGACTCTGGGCCGCCGTGCTTGCTTTAAATCACCACAGTTTGGTTGAAAATAAATCTCATTCCAGTTCAGGATTAATTAGTCCTAATCTTGGGGCGTTTCCTATGGAGATTTTGTATAAAAGGCCAATCCGTCTTTGTCGGGAAAAATCTGTTAATTACATTAAAACGGCTGATTTTCCTCCATTGTGTCCTTACTGACCATCAAACCACTATCAGTCTTAGTATTTTCTCGATGTGTCCACCAGATGGAACTATTCACTCCTGAGAAGTACTGAGAGCTGCCACTAAAGCCTCCTCTACATCTCCTCCCTACAGCACTTCACTTTCCAGTTAGTTTAGGCATAAATGTTTAAATCCTCTCCCCAGAAAAACACATTTTGGCTTAAAAACCCACTTCTGTTTACTGGGACATCTGTTAGACACTATGCAGGATGACGCATTTTCAATGTTTGATACTAAAAAGCTCTTTTCATCTGCAGAAGAGGGAAACTAAAATTTTGTCCACATTCAATCTCAGATGACGTGTTTATATGAGGGGGATTTGAAGCATATCATGGTCCAAAAGGAAGTTTCTAAAAATGGGACAAGAAAATCTGAAACTTGTAGTACACACGCTCTGATAAATACACTATTCACTGGAGACATTTCATGTCCAGTCTAAAATCATCATGTTCACAGAACATAGATTTAGATTTTTTTTTTTTTTAAACAAAGCCTTTTTTTGTTAGATACAAAGGCCTTATAGCTCAGCGATAGGAAAGTCAGTACAAAATGTCATCTGCTTTTGTAATTAATTTTATCGCGATATTTTAATTAAATTTACCAGTAAAATTTGTCATGTTTTCCTTTCTCACACACACACACACAAAAAGTATAAATAAAATCACAAGAGAAAAATGTGTTCCATGAGTTACCATGGTTTTACCATAGGAACTCTTTTATTAGCAAAATTATTGATATCAATTAGTCCACTAATGTCCCCATCCAATGGAAACAGAGGGCTGAGGGTCTAGGGGGGATATGTAACTTGAAACCGTCACAGATCATGATCAATAACAGTGCACTTGTACCCAGCCACTTTTCTGTCTATGCACTGAACTTAGATCTACATATGGTCGTACTGTCTGCTACAAGGCCACCATTGGCATCCTCTTTTCAAAGCTTTTCTTTATTTCATGGTTCAATCGGGAATGTTGCAGTTTGTAACCGTGCACCAACAACTTTCGCTCATTAATTAGAGAGTAGGTTCTTTTTGGTCACTTAGAAAAATAAGACTTTGAAAGAGGATGACAAGTAGAGGAATAAAGTCCCTTTGTCTTATATTGTGCACACATTGACACACAATCACTCCCAGTCACACAGGCTTTCGGCCTCAATCAAAACAAAGCTCCCATTTGCAACACACATGCAAACCACACATCCAGAAAGATTTACACACATCTCTCACATATGTCAGAGTCAGAGTGAGTTGGTCGACTGAGTTACTTGGTCTTGCTTCATTTGTACAAGGAGGCAAAAATGATATAATGAAATAATCAGAAAAAAAAATGGATGTGGAATAAAGGGGGCTTGGGTTGAATGGTAACATCTACATAAACCTAACATCTAAGTCAACAAAATGACACTGCAACTAAAGCATGCAAGGCACAAGCAACTACCAAACAAAAAAAAAAAAAAAAAAAAAAAAAAAAGCGAAGCATTCATTCATGGACAAAAAAATGTAAAGGCCCCCTTTTATATAAAAATTAAAAATAAGGTCAAATGAGCACATTTTAAAAACTGTGAAAAATAACTGGGCATAGACAGTTATACAAATATTTTACACAAAACATCTTTTCTACACACCATCTTTAAAACCTTTAGAGATGAACATAAGTTAATAAGAGGTTAAAAGTGACATTCTGAGCAGGGTCCATGAAGATCACTCCAGTCAGACTCTCCTTGAATGACGTCACTTGGCAAGTCGGCCACCAGGCTGCCTGAAAAGACAGATAGACCAGGATGAGAGGAGAAAAATGTGGCAGACCACACTCCATATAACTTGTCTCTGATGTTCCAAGCATTACCTTTAGAAAAGGCCGCAGTCTTTCAGATTGTTCTTGATGATGACATCAGTGACAGCATCGAACACAAACTGCACGTTCTTGGTGTCAGTGGCACAGGTGAAGTGGGTGTAGATCTCCTTGGTGTCCTTCCTCTTGTTCAGGTCTTCAAACTGACACTGTATGTAGGCTGCTGCTTCTTCATACGTGTTAGACCCTAAATAGGGGGCAACAGCAACTCAATTACAGGGAACAGACAACACCACACACAATGTTGCCCGATAATTCAGAGCCTTTAAATAATAAACTGAGCAAGCAATTTAAGGCAATAAGCGGTTGAGGATTAATGAATGAAGAAATTATCACGAAATATTCTGTATTATAAACTTTTGTTCGGGCAGAAATGATGACTTTCGCTTCCTTAAAATCTCTCTTGGACTCCGGACATGCAAGTACCAGTAATTATTGGCAGACCTAACAAGGACATATTGTATTAACATGAATCAGCCCACTCAGTTTAGAGCAGAGAGGACAATAAAGAAAGATCTTAGTGTTAACTGCTGCCACACCTTTGAATGGCCTCAAGAGGCAGAGAACTCTGAAATAAATAAATAAAAATTAGGGAGACTTATTCTTCATATGTACTGTACAAAAGTACATTGTTTTTATGTTTTATCTGTATATCCTTTTGCTCACCTGCATATTCTGGGTAGCAGATTGTAAGGGGGCTTTTTTTGATCTTCTCTTCAAACAGGTCTTTCTTGTTAAGGAAGAGAATGATGGAGGTGTCTGTGAACCACTTGTTGTTGCAGATGGAGTCGAACAGCTTCATGCTTTCGTGCATTCGATTCTAAGTGTGTAGAGACAGTGATAAACAACTTGAGAAGCTAGAATTCCTGAATACAAAAAGCTCAGTAAAGGGGAGCTATGGGCAGACAAGTCTTACCATCTCTTCATCCTCAGCCAGCACCAGGTCATAGTCACTCAAAGCCACACAGAAGATGATGGCAGTGACGCCCTCAAAACAATGGATCCACTTCTTCCTCTCTGATCTCTGTCCACCTACATCAAACATTCTGCAGCAAGAGCACAAAAACATGCATATAGTTGTATGTAAAATAACTGTAGCACATAAAACAGTTTCATCCTCAAATATAGTCAACAACAAAACTCTCACACAAGAATCATTTTTCCCTGTAGCCATACTGTCTCCTCAGGTGATGAGAAATATGACTCAGACTCTTACCACTTGACTCTTATCATTGATGCTTTATTAGAATGTGGATCACTTTATAACAATAAGCCCTTTCTATTCAGGGAGTGGGAACTACGGATGAAACAATTTGGACATTTCCCATTTGGGTAACAAACAGCTTCAGCATAAGAGATTAAAGAGACTAAATTCATGTGTTACCTTCTTCACATGTTTTCAAATAGGCTCATTGAGGTTATCAGGCGCTGTTTTGACATTAGTTTAAATCCAAAATATTGGAAAATACACTTTTTTTTCTCTTTTTTTCCATCAAATCCTCCACCATTGCGTAATGGGCCAACAATCAGGTGATAAAACTTGGTATATACAGCTGCGAGCAGAGAGACACGGGACCTATGTGTTTCACTGAAAAGCAGAGATTCAACTGTGCTGGCTGTACTCACTTGAAATGCAGGTCCTTGAAAGTGAAGTGTGTTTCCACAATACCAGTAGTTTTCACTCTGGTCCTCAACACATCCTGTTGTGTAGGTACATAAGCACCATGGGATATCCTGTCCAAGTCGTTTAGGTAGCTTCGGAAAGACAGACCGAAAGATTCACACCAGATATTCTGCATTGCATTATTGTTAGACACAACACCACATTTCCCATGTATGTGTCAACATGTCCTACTCACTATGCCGCAGAGTCGTTGAGCTGGTACTCTCGAGAGCGGCTGAAGCAGGCCTGAACTCCTCCATCTTTCCACAGACGCTGGATGACCCCGGCCAACTCGCCTGTCATGAAGCCCTCTTCTGCTGAGCCCGCCAGGACAAACAGCTGCCGAGCATCATCCTGATGAGACAGACAGTAAAGGAAATCATTAATAATAATAATAATAATAATAATAATAATAATAATGCAACACATTTTGCACACTATCCTCCAGTAAAGCATGTTAACTGCCAAAGATTTACTGTATTGCAGCAAAATCACATTAGATTTAGTGTAAGTATCACATAACTGAATTTGATCTCTAACTCACAAACAGCCCTGTCTAAGAGAAAATCAAGAGATGAATTTAAAAAAATAATAATGATTAAGTGTCAGTTATGGTAACTTTGGCTATGCCACACTGTACTTAAGTTTGGATTTCAAAAAGCTGAGCATACTCTTAAGCAGTCGGTGGCCAAAGATTGATTCATTTAAGAGCAGAAAATGAGCAAATCCCCCCCCAAAAAAAACTTTGGTGGTAAAATTGGTCATGGTGAGGTAATGACTAAGCCTCTTGTTATTCCACAAAAATGAAACAGGAATGCGTTCAGAATAAAGAATAAAGTAACTCTGCAGACTATATTGTATTAGTTTGCAGGTCTCCATAAATAAAGGCTAAAGACAAAGGCTGTGCTTCCTTTTTGGCCATATTTACTTGGAAGTTTATAGAGGATAAGTAGGCAACAACTGAAGATTTTCCTTATTTTTTCTCCATCTAGCTAAGAAACATCCCGGAATGAAGAAAGTACACACAAAGACCTCTCTCACTCACAGGGATGTACCGGTGTCTCTCTTCTATAATCGAAAAAGCCCACACACTTGCAAACTTGCAAAACAAACTATTTGCCACATTGCAGGTGCTAGACCTCCATCAAGGGAATAGTCTATTAGTCTTGTTTCCTGTTGAAGGTCTAGTGCAAATTATGGCAAGTATATTGTTTTGCAAGTTAGAGAACCTGTGGGCTTTCTGGTTTGTCACTTTAGATCCACCTTTCCTGCTCCTTCACACTTTTCTCAATGTCTTCTCAGTGTCTTATGAAGCAAAACTCTATTCCACAGAAAGTAACTAAGGTGTCTGGATGTCTCACTGTTTTGTTTTTTTTTTCTTATATAAAAATAATTAGTGATAAATGATTAAAGTTATTAGAAGCAGCTCTATTCATGTCAATAAATGATGACTTTGATGACGTTGTTGAAGGATGTACTGACCTGCTGCAGAGGAGGCAGAGAAAAGGATGATGCTCAGTAGGCCTGCCTGGAGGAGACGTGACTAACACTAAGCTATACATTAGCACAGAAGAACAGCCTGTGATATGAGAGCAGCAGTTCTTCCTTCACTCACCGCTCTAGCTGCATCAGCAAAGTCAATCTTGAGACGTCCCATAGCTCTGATAATGGCAATAATGGACTGGATGGTGTTGCTGTAGACAACGGCCTTGTATTGCTTACACTCTTCCTCTGAATAGCCCGCTTCATGGATGATCCTGGCAAACAACGACATGACATTAGCAGTACCCTCCAAATAGCACATGAAAAAAATCATTATGATCAACAGGAGGTTTTTGGCTGAGAAAGGCAAACTGTTGCTTGTGGTTTCTGCATCAGAATTTTGACCTTTTGTTCTGAGTTGTCATGAAATCTAATTGCACGGAAACTAAGGTGTTTGATGTTTTTATATCTGAAAAACGAAAGAAATATTTTCATCTTATTTGACTTGAATTTTAGGCTGACAGACATTTCATAAAACTCTAAGATGACAACGAACAATAGAACAATGACAAGGGAAGTTAAAGTGGCTGCTCAGCAGCCGGATAATAGAGTAAAGTGAATGAAGAAATTATTCCTGTCAGTGTATGCATGTGTTACGTGCATCTCACCTCTTTACACACCCCTTTGGTTTTTAATAGTGGAATGAGGCTATCAGGTCCATACTTAGTAAAACAAACACTACTATAAGTCTTGAAGTCATTTTGTGAAATGTAATGTTGATAATCCACTTACTTCATTTGCTTAACAATTGTACTTTTTCCAGACTCTCCCGCCCCTGAAACAAATGAGACAACATTTTTATTACAGTAAATTCAGAGGCGTGAGGTGTGTGGCTTAAGCCTCACTCACAGATCTAGGTACAGTACGTGCAGCTTGCCCCAAAAGTCACCACCTCATTGCAGACTACTCCGATATAAACTAATTTTGTTACACAAATTATTTCCTTTTATTGAAACTTAATTTCTTAGCAAAATTTACTTAATTTTCTCTTTTAAGCTTAAGATAAATATAAACCACTCAATTCAGTGATGAAGATGCTATGTGAAGTCAGACATATTGACTTAGCATCAATCAGAAATGGATATGTATATCCCAATAATAGAATACATTTGTTAAAAAAAAAAACCAAAAAAAAAAACACATGATCCTATTTTATTGATGTTTCCAATTCAGTGACAGGTGATACACTTGAGAGAATGGTCATGTTATTGCCGTTCCCAATCTTTTTGCAGATTATCAAAAGTCAAACATCAATCTGATCATCAAAATGTGCGGTGAAAATTCTTTAATTTTAAACAACATTACACCACTCACGATGCAACTACACAAACCATATTTTTTGTCGTTGTGCAGCCTAAATCCACAAATTACACCAGATCTACATTTTATTCTTAATCTTATTTACTTTTTGTAGCATGTTAAACGCTACACTAGAATTGAAGAAGTGGATAAAGCCTGGTTTGAACAGGTCACAGTGCAATTGGATTAATCAACTAGATCCTCTTGTCAATGAGCTTATATGAATCTTATGAACTCCTGCTGCAACAGGCCGACTGATTAGACACTCTGTTCTCAGATGCATCTTATATGGACCATGTTGCTAATGTACCATCAATATACAACACTGGCAGCATAATGGCACTGCAGTCTGAAAAAAAATTCTGGTAAGTTTTAGGTGTTTAAGATGCTTACAATGGTGAAACTCGAACAACCACCTCCATGAGGCAAGGAGAGTTTAGTGCACCTGCTCTCATACTCCTGCAGGTCCTCTGAGATCCAGAGTTTTTATTCAGCTGAGTACACAACATTTTAATTACCTTATCTCTGCTGGGACTAACAACTCTCTAGTGAGGTGAACTGTTTATCAATTCATGACACAAAATGATAAACAGCCACACAACTGATCTCTCTGCAATTATCACAACACACAAAATTAATTTCCTGGCCCACACCTCACTGGACTGCTGAAATTGAATAACTTCATAGGTGGGCATTGTGAAAAATATGACAGAAGTATGTAATCTATGTTTTATGGAGAAAGATTGGCTGGACCAGGAAATGCACATTTCTGTCAGGCTATGAGATGCAGATATCTTCCTATCAAAGAAAAATTATGTGCTGTTTTCTCTGCAACTGTACTATGAAATGTCCACTAAACAAAATCTAAAGATCAATGACTAGAATTTGCTGTTGTGTCTATGTAATACTCAATACACATCTGAAGCAGCTCTCCTACTAAAAACACTTATCTCTAAAAGCAAGCCATTTTCAGATCACTGCATTAATGCAAACAGCCCCAGTGGGATGGATGGTAGAAAAGAAAACTGCACTGCACACATAGGGTAAAGCTGCCTTCCTCTGTTGGAAATACAAATACAGTACAAAATATGGCCATGAAACATGCCCGTGTGTTCAAAGATATATGGTAACAGCCCCACCGGGTGATAAATCCACAAACCGTTTCCACATGTCTCAGGCAGGTGCTTGTGGGAATCGAGACAGAAGGGGGGGGGGGCGGCGGACACAATCATGAAAATTCAAATCAGTTCCATCTCAAATGACGCACTGACATACAAAATCTGACTGCTTTGGATGAGAATTGTAAAGCATATGCAGCTGTAGTGAAGTCACGTGTCTAAAAAAAATAAAATAAAAATGGTGCCACAGACAGACAGACCTGCATGGGAAGGGATTATCTAGAGATGCATAATACTGCTGCATTTTCTGAACAGCTTGTCGACTACATGGCACATGCAGACTTCCAGCCACCATGCACTATCTGTGTTGTGTGCATAGTTGCCTCAGATATTGCTGTCAGTCGGCTGAGTAGGTTGCTATGCAACCTCCTGGCCCTCCTTTCCTGATGAACAGCCAGCAGTGGTTTTCAACCTCCAGCTACACAAAGACCTGAGAGGAGGTGTGGCAGCCTTCTTTGAAACAAGGACACAATTCCTGAAAAATATGGGGAATGAACTTCTGCCACGTGGATGTCAATCTGGATATTATCTGTAAGATCAGTTATAGATTTATTGTCATACATCAAGCAGTATAGGTCCCTTTACCAATTTCTGAGTTAGAAAAATAGCCATCCTTAGCTACGTAAGATTTGATTACATTTTGAAAGGGGGTGATAATTTAAAAGTGTGTGTTTGGTTTTCGACAGGACAGATCATTACTGTAGCTTTTCTCCCAGATCGTAAGTTAACAGGAACATCCAAACTAGTTGAGCAGCATAGCTGGCATTGTCTCTGAACCACTACATGAGCTGCATTTAGGTTTTTCCCCCTCACAAAGCACAACTACTTTTCCGTAACGGGGATATGCTTTTACAAGAAACCTGTTTTGTAAACATTATCTTGCTTCATTCAGACTGGTCGCTTTGTAACGAGATAAACCGGCCTTAATTGCAGTTAATGGTTATATTTACAAATATGCAGTTAATGTTTATTTAAAATGTGAAGATTGTCTGGCTTCATTGTTTGAAGCAGGCTGTCCCTTTTAAACTTGCTGATGGATAAAATATCATCCAGAAGTTTATGATTTCTGTGCGCTAACTAATCCCAGCTAGCGGGGCGCTAACCTAGCTAAGTAGCTAATTGCGTTAGCTAAATTAGCTCAGTGATTTAACGGTCGCTGTGATTGCTCTGGGATTAAACTAATCTCATTGTGAACTGACACCTGGTTTGTCGTTTGGTGTTATTTTAACTTGGAGAAAAAGAAAAGAGAGAAGCCCCAAAGCCAAACTTTTTTTTTTTTTTTTTTTAATAGCTAACTTTACCTCCAACCGTCACATAATACGAGAAACGCCTTCAACTCCACCGCCCGTGACCGGAAAACCGTTCAACGTCAAAAACTTGAATTTAGCCAACAAACAAACTTGTGTAGGGTATGTAGGATATCATTTCACAGCAGGCGTTGGCCAGAAGGACGGTTCATCCCCAGCACACGGACCAAGACCCCGTCCCTCCGCGTCTCTCTCACCGAGCAGCAGCAGCTTGACCTCCCGGGCCGCCTTCTCTCCGTCGTCCCGCAGGTTCCTGTCGATCATCTTGCTCCGCTCCTGCGCCGCCTTGTCGTCGGTGCTCAGAGTACATCCCATCTTCTTCGGCTCTGACCTCCGGGTAAATAAATAAAAAAGGGGCGAAGACTAACAACACAACTTTTCCTAGGAGTGTGGCTACATGCAAAGGCCACCGAGTTAGCACCCAGCGAGGAGGGGGAGGGAGGAGGAGGGAGGAGGCAGCCTGTCTCTCCGACACTTTGCGATTCAAATACGCCCTTATCCCGCACACGAGCTCCAAACCTCAGCACCAAGGTGTCTCAGGGATTAGGCAAACATAAAGTGAGGCTCACAGGGCGCCTGGCTCTCTTCTCAGTCCGAAGTGGCCACCGAGGAGAAGCAGCAGGGAGGAGCAGACATCAACTCCGAGTCTGCAAATATTCACTTCCTGTTCTTCTCCCATTAGACCCCCGAACCGCGCATGCGTAGAAGAGCAACAAGCGTATTTTCAGATAGTCTCCCTCCGCCTGACAGAGACTGCTCTGCTGTCAGACCACAGAATGCAACCCCTGCACGAAATAAACACCCACAATCGTCCTTTTTTTAGTTGTTTATCTCTGTGCTGCTGTTGCACAGGGAAAGTTTTGATGAATACACCTTTACAGAACATAAACTGAAGACTGACGAGGGCTAATAAGTTCCCTTGTTTTTCAGGCCTAATGTGAAGGCTCAGTAACAAGGGGCTTCTCTGAGCAACCGATGTCTGCAAAACAGGGCAGGCCATAAATGACCTCAGTGTGCTTCCAGTTCAAACTTTCCACTGCTCAAAGATGTGTTGAAGAAATGACAGCATGGACGAATTGTGGAAGTTAAGACATCTGGAAGACCAAGGAACAGAGTGGAACAGAGGTGAAGACCTATGTCTGACCTATAAATGAAGACAGCTATTTTTTTTTTTATAGTTCTGTATAGTTATAGTATAAATGTAATACTGCCATTTACAGGAGTGTTTCTGCTCTCATCTTAGATATTTAGATAACGGCGATTAATGCTATTTTCCTGGCACATTGAAGGGCATTGCAGACATTAATGAGACAGTTCAGGCAAATCAGCTGCAATTAGATGGTGGCCTGACTGTTTTGTATGATAATGTACATGAGAGTGCAAAAGAGAGAGATCAGCATAATGTATTCTTCATCTGTGCTGTCATGGTTGATTTGCATTGCAAGCCTCTGTCATAAGCTGCCAGTGCTCAGTAACATGTTTTTGCATGAGCATCTCATAGAGGCTGTTGAAACAACAACTCCCTCTGAAAGTTCTCACTTTATGAGTTTCTAATGACTCCAAAAGACAGTAGGAATACCAATTTACAATGCAAATAGAAGACAGGGGACTTTGGTTTCTTTCGTTACCTCTGAATCTTTACTGAAAATACTGAGAAAGTGTTGAAGATAACTTGAAGTTAAAAAAAAAAAAAAAAAGTGCATCAGAATGAACACAATTTTTACTGAAAACATTGCACTGTATTAAAACCAGAGCTACAAAACAGTCTTAGCAATAAGCTTCAAGAGGAGATGACTCATACTGCCTACAAAGATTAGTTCCTCTAACAATTGTTTTAGTGCTGAGCTTCTCTGTAAGGTCATGGAAAGATAAGATGAGGATCACAAATGAGGGTTACACCCTGTGGTCAGTCACCCTCCATGACCACATCCAGGAATTCAAATGACCGGCAGATGATTGTGTGCTTCAGCCTTCAGAGCTCTGGTAAATCAGTACAGCTGAAAGAGCAGAACACAAACATGCCATTTCCAAATAATGTGAAGGGAGCAAAACCTAAATTCATGCTTTTTCTATGTTAGCTTTAATTTATTCCAGCAAAACAATAGTGATTTTGCTGAATTCTTTTTTTTTTTTTTAATAACTTTAATCGTGCAGAGCAGTGCCACACATAATGACAAGAATTAGTTTGACCTAAAGTGAACCAGCATGTTCTTAATAGTGTTATGTTTAAGTGGCATGGGAAAGGGTTGAACTGCGGTCAGAATTCATCTCCTCACTTTGCATGCAATTTTCATTGCAGATGGCGCCTGGAAGATGCAAACTAACATCATAATTTTTTTTAAGTGAACATGGAAAGATTTTCCTATGGATGTGCAACACATGAGAAGGAGAGACCATCATGTAGAATACAACACTCTCCTCTGACAATGTATAAAGCACAAACTAAACCAGCTTTGGAAGTAAGCAGTGACATCACACACCACAAATGGCTGTAGAAACAAGAACAAATATAAATATAGACTTTAAATTTACACAATAACCTGGTTAAGAGGAGGATTCTTCACAAGGCAACCTGAAAGTACGTGGTTCAGGCAGAACTCTTTACTATGCTTCAAGTTGCAAGACCGAAACTTACTTTGGTGATGCTTGATCTTAATTTTCAGTTTAAAAACAAATGCTTACCTTCAAACGCTTTGTAAGCAAACACATTATCAGTTCAAGGTCAACTTATGGTCTAAGTATTTCGTTTCCTTTGCTCACAGGAACTGAGCAAAGGCTTCCAAACATCTAGCCTGGTGATTGACTTCAGACACTGTGTGTTTTTCAGTGTAGCATACATACCCACAGTAGCAGATGTGCCGGGTGAAAGCAGTCATCACAAAAGGATGGAGGTCTTTCCTCCACTTGAAAAGGAAGATGAATTAGGATGTTTCTTTTTTTACTTGGAGGTTTTGGGGGGCAGGGGAAGTATTGTCACCATTACATAACAATACCACATCACCCCAAGCAACAGGCAATGTTTGGACTCTTTCTTGCGATGTAGTTGAATGTTGAAACAACAGAGCAGCTTGTCAGCACTCAGATATTCATTATAGTCCGCAGAGAGCATTCATAGCATTCAAGTGGGACCTAATAATGCGTGTGTGTGTGTGTGTGTGTGAGTGTCTTTCTTTGTGAGCTCAATTTAGCATAACTGATTATGTGAGCCTCACATTGGACTCTAATTTTAAAAGATCAGTGGTCAAATGATCATTCCTGACTAATTCATGGCCAGGAGCACAGTAATCTGACTGATCTGAAGGCAACATGTACATACAAGTCACCCACCAGGCTTGACCAGAGGTAAATTAGGTAAGTCAAGTAAATTATTATTTATATTATACTAGGTCACAAGAAACATTTTCTCAAGATATTTTCTAAATAGAGGAGGCCCAAATCTTCTTGATAGCAATGATTAACACAGACCCAACAAATCACAAAAATTAAGAAGCACATTGCCAAACAATACAGGATGCCCAGGACTGGCCTTTAACCACATATTCACCTATCTTTTAGATAAAATGATGGCAGCAAGGTGTTTCAGTTACAAGTGAGCAAAACATTATCAACTCTTGAAAAGAGACACAGAGTAATAATAGAAGACTGCAAAAAGTCAGTGACTTCTTGTGTTTTTGACAACAAACATAAATTGCTGACAGCTATGGAACTTATTATTCAAATGTTTACCAAAGGTCTATAATTGTCATGGCATGAGGTCATCATCATGGTTTTCTCACTGGGTGGTTCATACAGCCGGAGTTGTGCATTTTCATTCATTTAGGCTCAGTGAGTGGCTTTAGTTTGTAAACAGCTCCTGGCATGATTTTTTTTTTTTTTTCACATTAGTTTTCAGTTTTTGAATCAAGTCAGTGACATTCCACATTTGTCTGTATTAATGCAGTGAGCACAGAGCGCCCTCCAGGTGAGTCCTCTGCAGATCTTTGAGTGACTGGAGTCTGTTGGAGAGAGGGAAACATTAGTCCTCAAGATGGCAGCATGAATCAACCAGACAGAAACAAATACTCTTCATCTGTGATTTAATTCGTCTGTTCAAACTGACACATATGAGATTGTGGTTCATAGATGATTACCACAATATTTTCAATATCCACCTGAGAATATCAGTGGATCCTCAGAGAGATCAAAACCTAGGACTGTTCACCAAATTGACATCTACACACTCAAATATTGAGTTGTTAGTCTAAAAAGAATCTGTAGCCACAGTTTGATTTTGAGGCTTGTTCCAAATTTTTAGAACTCTCTTTTTATAAAGTATTCCACTTAGCGCAGGATTTGAAAGGAAGGATTTGTTTAATTTGTACTGTGTAAAACCAATAAATAAATAAATAGATAGATAAATATATGGTGGTTAATTTTAATTTGAATTTAATTAATTTTTTTTTAATTCTTCCTTGTTGTTTTTTTTTTTCATTTGTTGTGTGTTTTCATCCAAATGTTAGATAAGATAGATAAGACAAGCAAGTAAGGAAACACTGATATATAAATGTATTTTTAATCTAATTTATATGGAGCTGACATCAGTGGCAGTAGTTGACCAGAGTCTGGGTGGTCTCAATCCCAAGTGGAAACCATAATGAATTACAGTCTGTTTTTAATGAATCATCACAAGAGATTATAAAGTCACGATTTGCTGCAGGCTCTAACGAGCTACAATAAATGTCCACATGTCATCAACATTAGCCTGTTAGCACATGATGTGGTCTACAGTCGTGTTCGGAGATTGTAAGGTCAAGGTTTCCCCCTCCTTCTGTTATGATTTTTATGAACTCCACAGTTTTATTAATAACTGTATGCACCAGTAAATCTCGGAAAATATGAGGCGGCCATTGTGTGCAGCCCCTTTCCCATTCAAACAGCTGTCCTGGGCTCTAACTAGATGACCTCATTTCCCTACTGCCTGAAGGCTTTTATTCATATAGTAAGGAGGAGAGAGCTTTATTGTTGTTGTTTAGTTGTTGTTTTTTTTGCATGTACATAGAGTAGCTAAAATTTTAATGCGTTTTGAATGATTTTCTTTATTATGGTTTAAGACTGTTTTCCTTACATGGGAGGAAATGTATAAATAATGAGAAAAGAACTGAGGAAGGAGGTGAAGTGTATGAAAAGGCAGTGGTATGTATGTGTGAGGAGTGAGGGCTTTTACTTCTCATGGTGCTGTTCATCTTTATGCATCACATGCCCTGCAGCGGGCCACCCTTTATGGTTTCTGCCTGTCCTTTCAACTCCGAACACTTTTATGAATGTATAGTTCATGCGACAGTCTGTGTTGGGCTTTTGATCAGAGGTCAGTCAGCGTGTGACTGCACAGGAACTACATTGTCCAACTCTCACAATAAAACAAAGACTGAAGCTGTTAATGAAACACAGACCTTTAACCAGCCCGTTCACATATGCAGACACTGATTCAGTGCTTGTGAGAGAAGGAAGCCCTTCCTTGATGTTACCATGTAGAGCAAATGCCAGCGGCCAGCACAAAGGAGAAACGACTGTACAACCCTCATGAATTATACATTCAGTTTCAACCTCTCTAACCACACAAGCCGGTTGCCCAGAGGAAGCATCATGATAACACATCCTTAGTCACATTTGGCATTTCACTTGGATACACAAGAACCTTGAAATACACTGTTGTACAATTAGCATGTGGTCGTAATATTTTGCAAAGGTACAGGCTAATAAGTAGCTATTTCTGATAATCAAATAACTGTTGTGAAAAATGTCCAACCTCTTATTTGATTGTCTATTAAAACACAGCTACAAAAGAACTCATTCGGCAGGACATGCTCGCATTACAAGCTCACTGATGTCATGATATGTAAGTGTGAGTGAAAATGGCAAGTTGTGGTTTTCCAGGGAACCATGTGACAGACAATACTGGCAAGAGACAGTAACTTGAATCTGTTTACCTCCTTTCCTGTTTTTCTGCTGATCTACTGGCAGCAGACTTGATTCTGTGTTCATTGTGGAGACATGACAGTGGTACCAATATCCTCATCTAACTCAGCATAAATGCAAATATTATTGATGGTTGCTAACATAGGCCAATGAAACTTTTACTGTACTGCTGATGTTGTCATACACCAAAAGGGTGAGTAACACAGCTGAATAAAATTATTTTCAAATCGCTGGAATCATTACAAATAAGAACAGCACATGCCGGAGAGACCCAGAAATTCAAAGAGCTTCTTGGAGAAAGGAAACTAAAGACACACACACGCATGTTGTGGAGACTCATATTTATTTGGGATAATTGCAAATTATGAAACAACGGAAATGAAGCTCATGACTCATGGACGCACCCAGAATTCACTACATGACCATCACATGACAATATCAAATTAGTAAATGAGAAAAATAATGAAAGAAAATTTCAACAAGTTTATGTTGTATTCTAGCAAATCAACCTTACCAGCTACTGTGATCGGTGTGCCCTTAGTTTAGACCAGGACAATAAATCATGTTCACATGCCTGGCTCTGGCCTGTTTGATGGCACATTACCTGTTTCGTTTGCAATATTGTTTGGTGCATAGAGACCATTATTCTCTGTGATAATTCCATCAAAGTAAGGTCATCCACCAACTGGGGCAGACTGCATCAATGGTTTGGTTAAAAGGTCAAAACAGCAGAGTCTTAAAGGTTAACGTCCTGCAGCAACAAAATAGAAATGTAACCACTCCTCTTTGTCTTCATTTTAATCTTGCTTTAATATCTTCCTTTATGCCACAGCCACTCAAACATCTCTTGCCAACAGCTCAGTGGTGTGTTTGAGCTGGCCCATTGTTCTTCACGGTCCTGAAACAAACATTTCTTTATCTCTCTATCTTTTGTCTATTTAAATTTGCGACCTTAATCCAAGGGATTCAACAAAACATTCACTAATTAACCTCATAACCTGCCACTACTCTAATCAGCAGGCTCTTCACATATCTAGCCATCAGTACATTTACAGTTTAATTCACACACACACACACACACACACACACGCAAACACACACTGGTCCTTGTCAGAGGAGGAGCATCACATCGAGTTACTTTCTGCTTTTCTCTCTGCTCCAGTGTGTCCACAGAAGTGACAGGAACATGGACAACACTGAAACAGCTTCTCTGTCTCATTTGCTGCAGATGAGGTAAGATAACTTTTCTTTGTGGATTTCTACTGAAGCACTGCAGGTAAGGACATATTTTCAGAAAATTACCCAAACTTCTCAAGTATTGAGACCTTGTTGGCTAAGGCAGTTATGAAGTCAACAAAATTTTGGCTTCATCTATAAAGTTAAAAATGAAATTTTTATTTCTTGAATTACACACAAATGCCAACAAAATGTAAATCTTTATTTTGCTGTAAAGTTAAAGATCCTTGACCATAAACATACTAAAATTCCAGTACAGTCATATAAGTCACATGAAAATATTACAAACGTGGACAGCATAGCAATGTAACTCAAGACAATGAGGAGAGTTAGAATATTTATGGAAATGTCAGTAAGATAAAGAAGATTTCAGGAATATATTGTGATACATCAATATCTTGATTGAAACTTTTCACTCCATATGCTGTTTCAGCTCCTTGAAGAAGCTTCTATTTAATGTAGAGTAGTACTAGGTTTTATTTTTTCCCAAGGCTACCCTGTAAATCTTTATTTTGTTCCTGTGCTGAGCCGAAAGGCCTCAATCAGCCACTAGCATCACATCCCAACTCTGGATTCCCCAGTCTCCCTGCTCCCGAGGAATCCCCCTGGTTACACCGTGTTTGTGTTTAAAAAGGAAATTAGATTTTAAACAGACAGCTCCTCCCTTAAAACTGGAGGACGACAAGATGAAATCAAGTTATGTTTGTTCATCTTTGCTTATAAACTCTTTCCTACTCATGTCCGTTGAAATGGAGTTCTTCTGCTTGTGTGGCAATACATTTTCCTCTTTTTTATATTTTCATATTTTCCCCTCCTTGTGAGTGATATCTCGTGCCTTATTGTTTCAGTTTTATTTTATTGTTATCTGTGCCTTGTTTCTTATTGGCTCTACTGCATCGCAACAGTGCAGACATTCAGTGATTTTCTCTTCTCTCTGTTACACAGCTGTCAGGCTGATGTGAAATTTCCCACTCTTCAAAATTATAGCACACTCCTCACAAATCCATAACTTACTTTACTTACAAGAAATAATGCAAAAGGTCAGAAGAATGAAACATTTTTAAAACACCAAATAAAGCTTAAACCAAAGTGTGCTAATGTGCTCTTCAACACAAATTTCTATTAAATAGGTGCATATGTATATTATCAGGTGTTATTGTTGCTAGTTGACTGGTAGTCCCCATCTGTGCAAACAAACATCCAAAATGACAATATTTGCTGTGAAAAAACACAGTAAACAATAAAGTATGTTTAGGAGATAAAAATCCATTTTGGAATGAAACCACTTTGAAGCCTGTAGTAGTTAAACTCTTCCTTTGAAGAAATTGTGTATTCTGTGTAATGTCCGTAGTCACAGATGTGTTTCCACTCTTGCTCCTGTCTCTGCAAACAAGTGCCCATGTTTCACAGTCTCATGTACGGCTGAGTGCTGACACTGGAGCCGACTGTTGTATCGTTCATGATATCAAGGACAGCACAGACTTTTTAAAGCAGGGCTTACCCAACCAGATGAGTACTACTATGTCCTAGAAGCATATTACCGGTACAGCTGTTGCAGGCAGCATCTGCTGGATCTAATTACCATGTCTCTGTGCCTGTCAAAGGAATACTGTTTTCCTCCGTGACTCTGTCCAGTAGCCCTGAACAACAAGAGAAGCCCAGTAATGTAGGCCTTATTAGTGTGAATGGAGAGAAGAAATTAAGACAAGCTCATGAGCAGACAGAGATCTCTCATCACGACAGCTTGTATATGTGTATATTTACACATAATGTAAGTGTACTTTCTAAGCCAGTAGGATTTGGTATTAATGCCACTGTCCTGACAGCCTCAAAGGCCTTTGTTGAAGAATGTGAAATTTGTGCTTACACATAGCTAAATAGACCTGACTGTCCAAAAAGTAAAAATAAATAAATAATAATAATTAATAAATAAAAATAAATCAAAGCATGTGTTCTATTGTCAGACAGCAGCAGCAGTGGTGGACAGATGAGGAAAGACTTGTACAATTGCTCAGGTGCTGCATTTAAGTACAGTTGAAAAAAGTTAAGAGCTCTCCACTGATGCAGCATGCACTTAAACACTAAAGTACAATTATTCCTGGTGCTTAAATTACCCACAAAGCAGTGCGATTGCAGCCTATCTGGTCTGGAAAAGTGTCTTATTTCAGCAGTGACTTGAAGCAGCCTTCCTGCAGCAGAGACATAACCTGAAGTAATACATCAGACTTCGTGAAAGGTGTTCTAAAGCCACAAAGAGATAGTTTTTGGTTTTTAAACTTGGATTACTTTTGCCCAAAATTCAACATTCATGATTCTTTGTACAAAAAATATTCATGCGGTGAATTGCGATAGACTAAATTAGTTCAAAACAAAGTAATTGTGGGTCCTAAACCTCTACAGCCCACTTCAAACCATATAATTAACACACTCTCGAAGGACCAGTACTGTGGAATTAGGACTGACTTTTAAGTACTTTCTTTATACTTTTGCTGTGTAAATGATTAGTGTATAATTCTAATTATTGTTTTATACAAAAGTTTAGTTAGGGCAGCGCCTTCATCACTGCTTACACTTGGAATATAATTCCATTCTTTTTCTAAAGACTTTGTTGACCATAACTGCTACATGGCTTACTTCAAGCATTTCCTCCAAAACTAAGAGTAATCTAATTGTTTGCCTTATGGAAAACTGGGAAAATGAAGAGTGAAGCGCCTCAGTGTGGACATGTGAACAGGTCGTTGTCCGAACCATTTGAATGTTGCAATCACTTGAACTTGATCCTTAGAAATCTTACTGTTTAACTGTAAAATCACTGTAGTCCACGCTGTAAATCACCCAAACCAACCCAAGTTGTCCAGGCTAGGTTGCACATATAAGCCCCCCCTCCGACATACACACACTTTTTTCATTTGGGACAAAAAAGCCCAGAATGGGTCATTGATAAGTAAGTGATAGAGTTAGAGATGCTGTAATGAAGTTTAATCTGGCTGTAAGAGCAGGAAGGAAACATCTCTAAGGTACAGTATGATGTTATCATTCAGTCTAATGGAGTCACTTACAGGGTTTCAGCAGCATGCAATAACCCCTTTGGTCTCATCTAAGTGTCTTTTCATTGATTTTTGGATCAGAATACATCAGATAATCACATTGTTTTGCTGTGTACATACTGTTGGTCTATTCCTGGTGATGTAGTTGTTGGGTTTTTTTTTTTTACATTTATTTATTTATTTTTTATTTTTACCATTTTAAAATTTTCCGTAATGATAGTCTATTTTCCTTAAAGATGGTGTTTTAGTGTCAGGTTTGATTTTTGGAGCCATTTATAAGACAGATGAACAACTATCTGGATCTGCATATTATACTTTGTGTGGTGCTTCTATCCCCAATTTCACATCTACACATCTTAGAAAATTACTTTTATAAGTACACAGGGTCAAAAGAAGATTTTGACATTTTAAAATAGCCTCGCACACAGATTACAATCTCTGATGGGGCATTTTGTGACTTTCACAGCTGAATGGGAAAATTAAATGCACTCGTGCAGTTGTGGCCACTTCACATTGGCCTGAAGAAGATGACAGGTCAGCACTGAGATTTACAGTTCAGTTAAGGGGGGCTCAGCAAAGAACCCAGTTAAGGATCAAGTTATCTTTACACAAGTATAAATGTAAGTAAAACGCAATATTAGACAGGGCACAGTGGTTTAAAAACCATATCATACATATTGGTTCATTTACAGATGTGCAATAACATGAATCTGCAGATTCACATGGAAACTCCAAACCAGTTTTAACTTGTTATTTCTGTTATCAGTTTGTGCTATATATTTCTAAACACCTGTATTTACCCACCTGCCCACCCTTCACACCTAGGCCACAACACAAGCTCAAAAACACTCAAACACCTGCCAGCTGCTTACACACATGATTTCGCATCCGTGGGTGTGGGCAGACACACACAATGTATGATCAAATCAACAACAACAGAAGTATATCCAAAACTTTTGGAGGTTTTTTTTTTTTTATTCGTAACAGGTATTGTATAGATGTGACTCAGGCCTGAAGCCCCTGTGAGAAAGATATCTGAGAGGAGACAGGATGGATGCTGTGAATTCATCCTTCACCACCAACATCAGCAGCACTAACACTGGCCTCTTCTTGGCAAGTTCATACACATCTGTGGAGATGGTGCTCATCATCGTGGTGGCTGGATCCCTGAGTTTGATCACTGTCATTGGCAACATCCTGGTCATGCTCTCCATAAAGGTTTGGATAGTCTTGTTTAATCATTCATGATTAATGATTGTGTCTAGGAACACAGCACAACCAGACTCATGCAAGACTAAAACATGTGCTACCCTGTGGAGAGGGATAATCTAATAGAAATGAGAGAACATACATCACTTTTCGCAAAAAATGATTAGCATCTGACAGCTCCATGTTGTTTTCTTGTTTTTTAAAGGTGAACAGGAACCTGCAGACGGTCAACAACTACTTCCTCTTCAGCCTCGCCTGTGCAGACCTCATTATTGGCGTTTGCTCCATGAACCTCTACACTGTCTACATCGTGATTGGCTACTGGCCTTTGGGAGCGGTTGTGTGCGACCTGTGGTTGGCTGTTGATTATGTTGTCAGCAATGCCTCAGTCATGAACTTGCTCATCATTAGTTTTGACCGATACTTCTGTGTGACCAATCCACTCAGCTACCCAGCACGCCGCAGCACCAAGATGGCGGGCTTGATGATTGCCGCAGCCTGGGTCTTGTCCTTCATCCTCTGGGCTCCAGCCATTTTATTCTGGCAGTTCATTGTGGGTGAGAGGACCGTATCTACAGGGGATTGCTACATCCAGTTCTTCTCCAACCCAGCAGTGACATTTGGGACAGCTATAGCAGCTTTTTACCTGCCAGTGGCCATCATGATCTACCTCTACTGGCGCATCTCCAAGGCCAGTCGCAGCCGCATGAGCAGGGACAGCAGGAAGACCTCAGGTACTAGTCTAGGAGAAGGCCCCTCTCACAGCCAGGAGGAGGGATGTGGAGGCCAGAACAACTGTTTTGCGAAAAGAGAAGTTCAGGAAGAGGCTGGAGATGGAAAAGGGAAGGAAATATTGCAGCAGTCAAATGGAGGCAGCCCCTGCAAGGAAGAAAGAACTGACCAGGTGGACTCAGACAACATCCATTCTTCAACATCAAAAGACATAGCTGCTGCACCCCCCGCACCATCACAGGGAGGACCAAATGAAGCAAGAAAGACCCATCCAACACAAACACCTTCCCCAGAGAACTCAGCTGCTGACAGGCAGAGTCTGGTCACACGGTCACTGTTTAAGGTATCTATCACAAATTTCATTTGCTTTCCAGTTAGAAATATTTAAGGTACTCTCCCTTGTTGGTCGTTGATCTATAAAACTTTAGTTTGAACCCAAATACCAGCGAAACCATTTAACTATCAAATATTACCAAGGTAAAACTAAATGACATAAACATATTGAGTGACAATGTTTCAATTTAATTGTGGCATGACCACTCAAAATGTTTTGTCCCAGGCAGCTGGTTTGAGTGGAAACACTGCAGCCACACGAAGTGACAGCCTGGTGCAAACAGGAACAATTAATAGCTAACGAGACAGATATTCCCCTCTGCAGTTGGTATAAACCAAAACAAAGCTAGGAAGATAATTAATAGTGATAATAGTGATATTAATATCATAATATATAATATTAATAGTGAATGTCTAACTGTACTGTTGTTTTCTAACAAAATTCTTTTCCACAACTTAAATAGTTGTGTTAACATTTAACCCTGTTGGCTCCAAGAGGCCCAAAATCAATATAATTGTTAAAAATAATAAATGCAGAAACTCCTCCTTCTCTTGCTTTTATTTTCCAGGTAACAAAGCAGAGTGCTGTGGTCAAATGGAAAAAAAGGGGCATTTCTTCCAGGGAGAGGAAAGTGACACGCACAATCATGGCCATCTTGGTTGCTTTTGTTGCCACATGGACACCATATAATGTGATGGTCCTAATCAACACCTTCTGCTCCATCTGCATCCCAAACTCCCTCTGGACCATTGGATACTGGCTCTGCTACATCAACAGCACCATCAATCCAGCCTGCTACGCCCTCTGCAACGCCACCTTCAAAAACACTTTCAAACACCTGCTAATGTGCCAGTACAAGAAGATACGTACAGCACGATGAGGGTGGACTCATTTCTGTGATGTGATGTAGAGAACAGTGGAGTGGACATATAAACCAGTTATTGTGCACTACATTTCGTTTTAAACTAAATCCTACTGCCACTGAAAATAAGACTGAATTTTACATAAATATACTTAAAACAGTCAGTGTATTGTAGTAAAACACACTGGACAAGGCATTCTGATGGGAATGGAGTTAAGTGTAAATAATCATTTTTGACTTGACAGGATGTGCCCCCCCCCCACGACCACCATTTTTTTGAGCTTGTGCAGTATGTTATTTATGCAGCCCATTTTCACCCTACCATTTATAGTGTGGTTAATGTGATACTAGCAGTCTACTATAAAAACAATGAAATGCATTTTTGGTGTACATCATATTATTTCTATGTTATTTGGCTGTGACACTGACCTGTGAAACACAAAAATATCAGCCAAACCAAAAATTGGTTTGAATTAAGGCATGAGTGCACTTTTTTTGTGTGTGCGTGTGTGTCTTGTTGTACATGCTGGAATCCATATTGTTGTGTAATGAGCCCAATTGTAAGATTTGTCCATATCTTCCAATTTACCTCCACATGCTAGCACGTTGTCTCGAAATAAAGGGATCGCGTGAGAACATTTCATCCAGTGTCAGTTGCCTTTGTCAGAGACTGTGCTGAGGATTAGACTCATCAAAGTAATTTGCTGGCTCATCTAGTGATGGGAGGTTCTAATTTTTTACTGACTTGGGTCTTTTAATCAAATGAACAACTCTTTTTCATGTCATTTGTTCATTGGCACCAGTGTGGCGCCGTAGCTGTCATTTGAGTGATGACTTAAAAAGCAAGGCTTTCAAACACTGAACAGTAGCATGGTTTGCTTCACTTGGCATATAATACACAACTTTGCTTTTGTTAAAACTATTCAGCATCCTTTTGGGCCATAGCCTGCTCAAGTTGAAATTACTGGTTACTTCATCTGTCCGTAGGAGAGCGCTCCACCTATCATTAAAAAATTCCCATTCTGTGATGGCTATTCACTTGGGCCAATTGGTCACTGAAGACCTGTATGAATTTGTTCCAATGGAAAGGCAAATTAAACATCCATCCCATAGCTACACAGCTAAGGTTAACTTTCGTGCTCAGCACGTCAGATAGCTCTCCTCACCAGTAATTAGGGCTGAAACGATTCCTCGAATAATTCAAGTACCTCAATTACAAAAACGATTGAGGAATGTCCTCTGCCTCAAGGAATCATTTAATTTTTACAGAGCATGGTATTTCGCCCAGACTACAAGTGTCTTTTGTCACTCTTTGTGTGCCAGCAAACACAAACAATTGCCCAAAAGCTGCTGTGTGGTAGGATGCACTACTAACTGGGTAAAGAACCCTGATCTAAGTTTCTATAAGCTGCCAAACGGAAAAAAAATTTGCCTTTAAGGCAAGAGAAGTGGATCAAGGCAGTGAGACAAGAGGTGCCGTCGTTGGCTACACATCAGCCTTGAAGACCAGGCAGTCAGAGTCGAAGATGTTGAAGAGACACCTTCACACAACACAAAGTCGATGAAGAACTCTGGTGTGGGCGGGGCTTAAATGTGTTCTGTCTCTATGGAAAGATGTGACGATGACGAAAGCGATAATAGATAAATGTTGATTCTCAAAAAAGGAGAGCAATTGTTCATTACATGAAACGTCTTATTTTCTCATGTATATTTATAATTGCTCTTCAACTAAACAAAAACATGTTTTATCCGATTACCCGGTAGAATACTCCTTTACTAACATATTTGATACCAACAGCCCTACCAGTAATAACAGCACTGGTCATGTTACTGCTGTAACCACACGAATAATCAACAAAAGACCCAAAGACCCGTAGATATGAGTCGTGAATGAGTCACTAATTTCTACACTGAGCCTGCTGGGCCTCAGCTTTGTAGTTCCTATCTGTAGTATGGAACAGCTGGTTATGAAGCTTCACGTTAGCTTGGCTCATTGACGCTGGTAATCATGGTAACTAGCAGTCCGGGCTAATTTCGCACACACAGAAGAGGAGAGGCAGAGTAGCTGAAGACATTGACCGGCTGTATTCAGCTCTTTTCTTCCCTCCAACACCACAACACAGGACTTTTATGGCTGCAGAGTTGAGTTTCATCACACTGACTATAAAGCTTGCAGCGGCTTCAGCTGGCGTTACCTCTCACACCATTCACCGGAGAGAGGGACAAGCACGCTTCTCTGCAAGCGAACACGCAACACAACATGGCTACGTGCTGACTATGTCACACACTACACACAAGGCCGCCTCCTGAAAGGGGAATGCCGGTAACACTGTGCAGCAGCCATGGGACAAGTGAATGACAGTCTCAGACCCGAAGAGTCTGAATCATTCATTCCTACACAGAGAATATGCGGCAGAAAGACGTTCCTCAGAATAGAATCAGCGATCACTAGAGCCAGCTTTTCAGCGGGTGTGTCGCTGAGTGGGGGGAACCTGTTGGGAACGTGAACCAGGAGCTGCTGCGACTTAGCTACGACTACTTGTGACCTGTGACCTGTGTGATACGCCTTCTGGGTACATTAATGTATCGCTCAGAGCTGGTCAGGTTTTATTTGCATCATAGACAAGGGACATAGAGAGGAATGTCATCTCATGTGGACAACAGCACATGCTCTGTCTCATGGAGAATCCTCCACTCCTTTTTGGATTACCGTTTTCTACAAAAATGTTTGCTGTGCATTTTTATGAATCTATACTCTGTACAATACATTGGCACAGTGGTTGTATAGTGGATTTGCAATCATGTAAATAAAATACAATGAGTGAAACAGAACAGGAACTGTCTCATTTTTAGCTCCCCAAAATTACAGAAAAATAAACAAAAAACACACTGGACTTTTTCATTTCAACAACAATTATTTGCCTCACAATGCAAGGCAAGAAAAGCAAATGAACCACAGAGAATTTTTCATCTGCATATGTAAAATATCACTAAACTCCATAAAGCAACATACTGTAACATATCTGCACCATCTGAGGTGGACAACAGCGCATGCTCCGTCTGGTAACAAGGCGTATGTTGATATTAGCTAGCTACACTGAGGAGAGTTTCGCCAGCAATAAAACACACAAAAACAAATCATTAACTTAATGAAAACGTGGCGAAATTATTCCAAGACAAATAATATAAGACCAAAAGAAAGCATCTTAACTTTAACGCACTATTCAGTAAGTTGATAATAGTTTTTTTCCACGTACATTCACAGACACTCGCGGAAAATCCTCCGCTGCTTCGAGGATTACCCATAATGCTTCACTACACTACGCAATGCAGGCACCGTTTAACAGCAGCAGGTGCCGTGGTTGTCCCATTTAACGGGATTTTAACCTGAACCCA
This sequence comes from Echeneis naucrates, assembly GCF_900963305.1. Taxonomy (NCBI): domain Eukaryota; kingdom Metazoa; phylum Chordata; class Actinopteri; order Carangiformes; family Echeneidae; genus Echeneis; species Echeneis naucrates. The sequence continues at coordinate 9,998,871 of NC_042526.1, read as the reverse complement.
TCTAACTGTGCTGCAGTTAGATCCCCTTGTCTCGGACGGTCACCCAGCCGCCCTAACTTGATCCCGGCTGGGGAGATGCTGTAAATCGGCCCGCACCAGCCACAGGCGGGCGGCTAGCTACACTAGCATAAACTGAGCTAGCTAAGGCTAACTCACTAATGACCTGCAATCATCCTTCATCTATGACAAGAAGAACTGTCATTAAAGGAGGCAGAGGAGGAACTAGACATGGAGCACACAGGACTCCTGCTGGATAGGAAGCAAAAAGGCAGAAATTAAAGCTGCAGTTTTCTGACTCTTTCCTGATCCCCTGAAGTGGATCTGTGTGGATATTAACCAGCTGTTTCAGCACAAACATCTCATGTGCCACAAGCATCGACGTACATTTCTATATAGTTCCCCACTGCTGAGGCTGTTTTTTGTTTGTAAACCGTTCATCATCTAATCTCTACAAAACGATTCCCGGGATATGGATTCTCTGAAGAGACCAGACACCCCCCTCCAGAAACTAGACCAGAGACCGAACCCTCCCTTCAGACTGGATCCCTTCATCACTGCATTAGCATTTTTTCATAAAACAAAACAAAACACCTTCTGGTTTCACTTTAGTGAAAAGATATCTGTCAAGTGGACACTTTCTATCATGTTTTCAGATGTGTCATGTCATCAGAAATGTTTTTAACATTTTCTACTTTCTATTGACTGGGAAAGTGGAAAAATACGTTTTGTTTTTTTTTTTTTATTACAGCCTCATAGAACTGATTATAGAAGACCAAACCTAGTTGACTACTGCAACAAAGAGAAGCCGAGCCATCATGCAAAACCACAAAATTCTCTTCACAGTCCTTGTAAAAACCCTCTCAAGCCATTTCGAGGGATGATTCAACACCAGAGTCTGAAATTCCTGCACTGAACAGAAATAAGGATCAGAGGGACAGAACAGGCTGCAACCCTCGACCCCTCAGCACTGGTTGTCATGATCCTCACCCAGTTCCTGTAAGAATAACAAAATGAAATCGAAGGAGTAGAACTGAAATAGTCCCTCCGTCAGAGAAGAGAGGGAAGAGGCTGTAGACAGATGTTGAACTGTTGTGCCCTCTAGTGGAAGAAAAAGCTAAGCTAACTGGTGCTACTGCACCTGATGGCTCACTAGTACAAATCTGAAAACTCTACATTAGTGTTTCTGCATGGTTACAGCAGTTGAAACATTTGTTACAAAATTTTCATTGTGTTTAATGCTGTGAAAGAACCTACACAATGACACACACAAAATCAAGTTTTACACTGTCTGTTACTGTCAAATGAAATCGAAGGAGTAGAACTGAATAGTCAAGAGACTCCGTCAATAGATTTAAACAAATAAAAAAGAGAGAAGTTCTAAAAGACCAAAATGATCTCTTTTTGTTACCAGTTCCCCAATTCAACACAACATGGAAACAGTATGTCGTGAAAACAAAATCCTCATGTTACATCTGTGGATTTTTATCAGTAAAGGATCTTTCCAAGGAAATTATGATCCTGAGGGGCCTAAACAACCATTTTCAGTGTACATCTTAGCTTCTTTAAAAATGCTTGCATAATCTAATTAAACTTATATTCTTAATATATAAATATAAGTGATAACTACACCGGTAAACCTGTGAAGGCAGAGCCATAAGTGTGGTGTGGATAATGATACTTTAAGGGGGGTGGGATGGTAATCATGAGGCCAGTGTTGATGCTGCTGGAGTTTTATGTAAACATGTCACCAGGGTTGTTTGTTTATACTGTAATCCTTGGCTTGTGTTGCACTTACTTCTTTGTCATTCAGTTTTATCGAAGACAACGCAAAAACAGATTGCTGCTCCACAATTCAACATACAGTGAGTGACTTCCTTTTGAACTAAAGAGAAGAAACCTTCAGCACCCCAGGCAGCGCAGACGAATATTTGCGTGGCACTGTAGCAGCACTTGTGAGTTGCATTCCTGCATTTCTAAGTTACATTCTCCCCTGAGTCAAAAAGCAGTGTTTGCATTAGTGTTTATCCTGTACACACTACATCCGTGACTAATTATCGACTTTACATTTAGTCAAAGTGTGCTGTTTAGAGTAAACACAGACCTTGCAGGACGAAAGAGCAAACATATGCAGGCAATATATGTTTGAGCTGTCAACTGAGCAGGAACCTAATTTCATTCATTACTGGATTCATGGCAGAGGAAAAGGAGCAGACAGCCTCCTGGGAGGACATGCCACTACCCGACGATGATCCTGAGCTACATGTCGGGGACGGAGCTGTGCTGACTGGAGAGACAGAGGAGGTCGCCCCTGGTACCACAGAGGAGCGCGCCAAAGATCAGGCAGTAAAAATCAGCCCCAACCTGCTGCAGATGCTAAAGGCAGCCGAGAGCAGGTGGTCCCCTCAGGATCAGGACAGAGATGGGACAGAAGTTTCTGGGACAGTAAAGCTGGTTGCTGAAGCCCTGAAGACTGATATGGTGAGTAAGGAAACTGCCACACTTCCTGTCTTTGACCAACTCCAGGGAGTGTGAACTCGCATAAACTCAGTCTGTTAAGAATTTTAGTAACAATGTGCACATCTCTAGCAATGCTTGACCCACCATCTGTTAAATGGCCACATCTTTCAGCTGAATGTAACAGAGCTTTTCTGCTGTGATGCTTTCTATCTTACGTAAAACAGCATGTGTAAAATCTGTGGATTTGTCTTTAAGAGTAACGCTGCAGAGCTGCTTTGGTCATTCAGCAGACAAGAAACAGTAAAGTCCAGCTCTATTGTCTCATTTATATAACATAAGATGTCCTATACGTCCCTGAACACAGCAACTAGTCTTGTGTTTCCTCACTTGCCTGGTGCTTCTGTCGCGACAGCTGCCCTCTTCCTTTCCCTCAGTAACAGATGAATGTATGCACATTCATACTCTCTGTCTGTTGAAAATATACCCAAATTCATGTGTGGTTTCCAGTTACATTTAGCTGAGCATTTATTTCCTTACAACTCTATCACTTCTCTAACCTTTAACCCCTACTCTCTAACCTGTCTCTACTTTTTATATTTTCCCAGACTTCTCTTTTATAAGCCTCACAAAGAATCTTTTAATTTCTACTTTCCTCTGTCCTCTCCACACCTGTCACCTGGGCCTGTTAGATGAGGGTGTGACATAAGACGTCACTGTGTGAACTCTGCATCCAGTCCTAGAGCAGCTCTGCAGGATTATTCAGTGTTATTGTGGAGCCTCTGCCAGCATGAAGAAAGAGTACAATCTCTTGAACATAGCAAAAACCAAGGGCCAGGAGGCAGTGCAGTCCATCTGTATCAAGGTATCGTTGATTTTGCTTTGGAAGAACAGTTACGATCTTAATTTGTGAGTGATCTATTGAAGGGCAGCATATTAGAGCTTCGTGGAGAGAAAGAATAAAGTGAGCACACAGCAATTTTAATGGAGGCACTTGAATAAACTTTTAAAATAATCCTACATTGTAAAACTTGTCCAAAGCCTCTAAAGAAATGTAAAAAAAAAAGAATGAGCAATTTTGGACTCTCTCAAGCAATTAAATGGACAAATAGTCTCTAAACATAAAAGGATTTTTTTATAGATTCTCAGTTGCACAGTCACTTGAAATAATGGATTATTTATAGAATTAAATGATAAGCCTTTACTGGCTTTAATTCAAACTTAAGTTAACTCTCACATTGCTCCAAGTCACAATTTAATGTCTTCTTGTGTTGAAGATTAACCAGCCGCTTTTGTGTGTCATTTGTATATGAAAAACAGAATTCAATGGATCATTACTCAGAACAAAAACACTGTGTGGCTTTAAAATGTTTTCACTTCAGACACTCTTTCCTTTCCCCAGTTATTGGAGTACAAACATTAAAGAACATGCCTCTGGGAAGAGGGAAACACAAACGTCATTTGCTCTGAGTAGAAGGTTTGCTGCCAGGCTTTTTTCTGGTCAATCAGGGAATATCCTGTATGCTCTATATAAATATATGAGTTTGTTAAGTTCCGATAAATGACTTGATAGTGAATTTTGGTTTTAATTCACACCTTATTAGAACAAGGTTAGTGCAGCTTGTGATGCTTAATGTTTTCTGTGTCACTCAGCCCGAGCACATGTGATGACCTTTTGCAGAGGTCACAGTAGAGCAGAGGAGAAGAGAGGAGCAAAAAACACCACCTCTTTCAGGGTTCTCCAGCAATTTGACATCACACCTGAATAAAACTGGGACAGAGGACCAAAATGGTCAAAAGGTGTCCAGGTCAAACATACTGCCTGTTAGTCCAAGGTGTTAGACAAGCTACAAACGTGGATATGTTTTTGTTTTTTGTTGTTGTTGTTATTTTGGAGCTGGACTTAAAGCTCAGGCTCAGGCAACAGAATCAGATTTAGCTGCCAGGGAGTAAAGAGGGCCAAGTGGGAGTTGTGTGGCAGCACAGATACAGGAATGAGTCAGGACATAAACAGACACGAGGCAGTATGTGTGGCAGTGACATGCTGTGGGAGAACTGTGATGCCAGGGTGTTCATGTATAACTTTGGCCTCAGTATGTCTGAATCAGGTCTGTTTATCACTCCGATGAGAAGCTGTGTTTGTGACCTGTTTTCTTTGTGTTTCTTTTCTTCCTTTTCATCACCACAGCAAATACAGTTAAGTGACCAGAAGCAAAAATTCAACAAATGTCCCACCAAGACAGGCCATCTCTCTTTGTCTCGGTCCATCTCTCAGTCATCCACAGATAGCTACAGATCAGGTAAGGAAGCATGCAAGCACACACTTTTTAAGTCTGATCACGTCTTTAATAAATAAAATGAGCTGGTTTTGGTCCACAAGCACGAGAACTACAAGAAATAGTATCAGAAAAGAACACAAACAAAGGGAAATTCTACAAAACTACAAAACTTTCCAACAAATCATCTGTATCTGTATTGATTTAGCCAGTTTGTTCTTGAATGTGGTATTTGGGTGTGTTGTAGTCTGCAGTGAAAGCTCTGAGGATGAGTCTTCTCCCAAGGACAAGCTGCAGAAAACCTTGAAGGGCCTCTCCGACTTCTGCATCAAAAACATCAAACAGGCTGATTTTGGACGCAGAGAAATAGAAATTGCACAGCAAGGTAAAACTACAGTTTTCAAACTTCTTACAAAATAAATTTTCTATGATTGGTTTGTGCATACACCGAATAAGACTCATGAGGAAAATTTCCATGAGAATAATAAGTGAAATTTATAAAATACGTATGTATTTGTAATGTCTGTCCTCCTGCTGAATGTGATTCGGTCACTTACTGTGACATTTAGAAATGCCAGCTCTGATGGCCCTGAGGAAAAGAGCAGGTGGGGAGAAACCTCTGTCCGGAGCCAAAGTTGTGGGCTGTACACACATCACTGCACAAACTGCGGTCAGTTCAACACACACACAACCGCAAACATGGCAAAAAGTACTCACAGCCATTTAGTAAATGCCACAAACACAACCTGGGAGCGGCTTATTTATCTGAGGTGAGGATTGCATGACTGTTTGAAGTAGGAGGTAAAGACACTGTTTAAAAAAATTATGGCAAGTTGCATTAATCACACTTTAACACCAAGTACGTTAAACTTCAGGGTTACTCATCTGTCACTTTAGAAAGCAAATGCGATTGTGAATTATTTTCACCTGCTTTAGTACAAACCAAAGAAACGTCATGAGGCAACAGCAGAAAACCGGAATGGGAACTATTGCTCTCTATCCCGATTTATCTATCTCTATCCAAGACCAGGACTTGGGGTCTTGGATAGAGCACTGCCAGAGTCCTACAAAATGACCCCAGTAGGCCAGTTTGGTTGGCATTTACCAGAGAAGACCAGAACTGGCAGAGCCGCTGCTGGCTCCTCATTCTCTTCACGGATGACAGCCCTTATGACAGATATGAAAGGTTCTGGGATTAAAACCTCAGAGCATTTGTGAGACCTTACACTGCTGGATCGGGCCCTGGGTTCCTCCTGGTCCAGGATACACCTGTCCTCATGTGACCAGAGTCACATGATCTCAGAGACAGCTCTGGGTGGCAAAACCATTGATGCCATTGAAGAGGCTCTCACATTCTCCTGACCTGAATCCAATAGAGCACCTGTGGGACATTGTGAAGTTGCGTATCCAACACAGCCAAGTAGAGCCACAGATTGTGCAGGAGCTCACTGAGGCCCTCATCCAGGACCAACACACCAGCTGCTGACTCATCAGAAGCATGTCCAGACCATGTTGGGCATGAAAAGCCACTTTATGAACTGCCATGATGAAATTTATACAATTTCAACGAGTCTGAGATTTCAAAATTTTCACTTGATTTGATGTGACTGTGAATCCAACATGGAAGAGGTTAATCTGAGGACGGATTTAACTGGGCCCATAATTTTATTGACCCATCTGTATTAATGAATTGTGATTTACTTGTTATGTACTAATGCTCTCTCTATTATAAAGAATGAAATACTATTTCCACAATATTAACACGAGCCCTGTTGTCTGTGACTGTGTTGGTGTCGTGCAGGTGTTGATTGAGACTCTGTGTGTGTTGGGGGCTCAGTGTCGTTGGGCAGCATGTAACATCTACTCCACTCAAAACGCTGTTGCTGCAGCTCTGGCTGAAGGAGGTACAGCTGTGTCATCCTCCTTTTTTTTTTTTTTTCTCCTTGACTTGTGTTCTACTGTTTTAACCATCATATGATCTTTGATCCGCTTTCCCTCTAAGGCACCCCGATCTTTGCATGGAGGGGAGAGTCAGAGAATGACTTCTGGTGGTGCATTGATCGGTGTGTCTGTGCTGACAGCTGGCAGCCCAACATGGTAATGTAAAGCACAACGCACAACAATATTTGTATCAAAAATATATTTAACTTGAAAATATTGAGATTGGGGGAATTTTAGTTTGACTTTAAACCTATTGTGATTGACAGCCACAGCAACAATGCTTATGGAGAATGTATATCTTTGTCACGTTAACAGATTCTGGATGATGGAGGTGATCTGACTCACTGGATTTATAAAAAGTACCCAAGCCTGTTCAAGAGGCTCAAAGGCATCGTGGAGGAAAGCGTCACAGGCATCTATCGGTCAGTTTTACCCAGACCTCCGATCTAGACAAATAGAAAGTTCTTTTCAAGCTCACACTTGTTTTTCTAACTGTGTTTCAGGTTGTACCAGCTGTCAAAGACTGGCAGGCTGTGTGTCCCAGCCATCAATGTTAATGACTCAGTTACCAAGCAGAAATTTGACAACCTTTACTGCTGCAAAGAGTCTTTACTGAAAGGGTGATAATCCTATTGTGCTGGTTAATGGGTAAAAACATTACAGCGCAGCAAGATGACCGTGCTGAACTTTTCTTTCAGGTTGAAGCGAACTACTGATGTCATGTTTGGAGGAAAACAGGTGGTGGTTTGTGGATATGGTGGGGTCGGTAAAAAAACAAAACAAAACATCTGTGTAACATTTCTTTAAAAATTACAAATTCAATATACACAATTCTTACAAACTTCTTCTTTCTCCTCCTAGGTTGGCAAAGGTTGCTGTGCTAGCCTGAAAGCAATGGGTGCCATTGTGTACGTCACAGAGGTGGATCCCATTTGCGCCCTCCAGGCCTGGTACGGTTGGAAGACACTTGTATCAGCATAGATGTTTGTGTTTCCCTCTTCCCAGAGGCATGTTCTTAAAATCTCAATCACAATTTCTCACCTCATGCTTCTCTTAGCATGGATGGCTTTAGAGTCACTACTCTGTGTGAGGTGGTCAAACAGGTAGACGTGGTCATCACTTGTACAGGTAACTGCTGTCCTTCAAAAAATTCTTATTAAGAATAAGAGACCATACCACTAGTTGTTTTGATTAGGTTACTATTCATTTCTCGACAGGTAATAAAAGTGTAGTGAGAAGGGAACATCTGGACAGAATGAAGAATGGCTGCATAGTCTGCAACATGGGTCACTCCAACACTGAGATAGATTTGGTAAAAACATAGACTAATGTGTGTGTGTGTGTGTGCATGTGTGTGCTTCTGTGTGGTTATTATGTGTGCATATAGCATGTCTGTGTGTAAAGTATAGTCTCTTGTTTGTCAGGAGAGTATTCGGACTGCAGAGCTGAGGTGGGAGCATGTGAGGACTCAAGTGCATCATGTTATCTGGCCTGACGGCAAGAGAGTTGTCCTGCTTGCTGAGGTGATGAGACAGTTATTGTTATGATTTTTATCCACATTTACTGTGAGATGGCACCCTGAAAGTGTGCCATGCTGCTTTAATATTTGGTTCTCTCTACGTTATCGATCAATACAACAATTTACAAAATGCATCACTTGAAATTAAATATTGAATTAAAATTCCTTCAAGTGAAATTCAAGCAACAGACGCACTTTTAAATGTTTATAGTGTGGAAGAAGCGCTGGACTGCATGGCACATACTATACTGTACATACTGTTTGGATTTCTTTCTTTTTGGATTTAAACTATTTGGACTAGGAGAACTAGTTCTATTATAAGTAAGACCACCAGTTTAATACAAGCCCTCTATATTATTGGACGTAATTATATGGCAGGTTTCAGCACTCTCTAGGTTATCTACATTGACTGCTGTCACATTATTTTATGTCATTTCTGTTCTAAATTTATCTTTTAGGGCCGTTTGCTGAATTTGAGCTGCTCCACAGTGCCATCATTTGTCCTCTCCATCACTGCTGCAACTCAGGCATGATAATATGTTTTTCCTTGAGTTTAATTGTGTGCTGTAGGAATCTGGTTGTTCTTCTGCAGATGTATAAAAGCAAAAGTGTCAGTGCACCTGCTATTTTGAGACTGGTCACTTTCTGTTGTGTGATCGAGACTTTTTTACTGTTATGTTTTTAGGCACTAGCTCTTATAGAGCTATTTAATGCTCCAGAGGGACGATACAAACACGATGTCTACCTGCTGCCAAAGAAGATGGGCAAGTCCTCAAACCCCAAACCATTCTGTTATTGTTCTTAACATGGTCAAAATATCGATTTAAAATAATGAAGTCTAATTTTTATTTCTTTTTATTTTTTGATGAATGAAGATGAATATGTGGCCAGCCTTCACCTGTCAATATTTGATGCTCACCTCTCAGAGCTGACTGATGATCAGGCCAAGTACCTGGGCATAAAGAAGCAAGGGCCCTTTAAACCCACCTACTACAGGTGAAGACGACAACACTGTTTGTCACACACAAATCATACACACCTTATAAATATATTTGCATATATATGTGTGTAAATAACATTTTTTTTGGTTTTTTTTTTGCTTTGTTTTGTTCTGTTTTTTTTTTTTCAAATAGATATTAACCACTGGACCCAAGCTGAAGGACAGGAGCTTCTCAGATTTTATATTGGAAAACCTCTGACGCCCTCTATAGTCTGAATTACACTGAGACTGATCAGAAGAAGTCTTGCTCACTTTGTCTGTGTGGTTGTACAGTGAAATATGCTCACAGGTGTCTGAGTCAATGAATGAAGACACAAACAAAGTGCCTTATACTGTGTTATTTACCCTTCTGCTTCTGCTTGTAAGGAAAAAACTAATTTTATTTCTTGCTGCAGTAATTTGTAGAATAAATGTCTATAAAATGAATATATGATTAGTGAGAGTGGGAATAGATAGATATATAAAACAGTAACTAACCTAAACTGAAGTCTAAATATAGCTCATGTGAGCAGATTCACCATCTGTGTGATTGCAGATAGTGAGCTGACAAATGTCGAGATAATTTCACTACTGTTTAACAACAAGGGCCCATCTGAGGCATCAGACTATAAATAATCATCATAAAGTTCACTTAATCCTTTGAAACATACTTGTATCCATCAAAAGATGTAATAAACAATTTTACTCTGCCAACTCGTTTCTTTGTTTCTGTTTCCTAATTTTATGACACAGTTTTTTAGTACAGCGTATTCTCTGGTGACAGAAATGGCCACAGATTCAGCGTGCTCATACTCTATTCAGTCCATTCAGCCACACAACCCTCCACATATGAATGCTGCCTTCATTTTCTATCATGGACAAATTACAAAGAGCACCTGCTGGGTGACATGACGTTTTTTCCCCACTAGGGGACATAAAAACATTATTGTGTGTGTCATCAATTCCAATGTCTTTTGTTTCCATGTCTCTATAAGCAATGGGGATTTCTCCGTTGTGGGCCAAATAAAGGAATTTGAATTCCCTAGCCCCTTACTCTAATAAACAAATGTCTAGCCTGAACTATTGCTGTGACTCAGGTCACATGCTACGTACACTCACTTTGAGTGTACGTAGCACACATTTGAGTCATATTTCTAATGAATATTTTTATTCATATAATGTCATTTATTTCAATGATGTACTGCTAAATAAATGCATTAGATTGAAAATCATACTGAATACTGAATCAGGTAGTTTTAGATTAGTTTCAGGTAGTAGGTCACAATAATCTGATCAGTATCTTTACTTGTAGAACGAGTTGCCGGCTTTAGTTTGGTTCCTACTTTACGCTACGTAATTAACCCTCTTACACAAAAATCCAGCTGGTCATATAACATTAATCGCTATCTGTTTTCCTAAATTGTTGCATCCTGTCTGTCCCTGATCATGAAATCCTAAAAATACCCCCCTGTTCCTGGATTACTGTAATCCAGCGCCTCTGTGTGTGTGTGTGTGTGTGTGCGTGCCAGGACGTGGACTGCCTGGAGATCCTTACTGAACTGTACACTGTGTTTCTCTGGGACTACAGACTAAAGGTGAGTCACTAATGCTAATGCAACCAGTCTCATTTGTGCCTCCCCATTCTCTTCCCCAATGATTAAAATATTATGTTTTACTAATTTACATCAAGTGTCTCAGTCCCTGACTCTTGCTTCACTACAGTGATGATAAATGAGTCAGCTCATCCATAAAACATCAGACGAGCAGCAGGTCTCCTTTAACTTTGGGTCACTTCTTTCTAAATTAGTTTGGTTCAGGATTATGAGCTGATCCCACACAAGTTGACAACCACCATAGTGAGATTAGTGTGAAATATCTTTAATGCAACAGACAAGTTACACAACAATATACAGTGACAAGACACAGTTGAGACAATATCAATTAAACAACCATTATTATAAGAGATTAATGAGATCCATTACCTTCCACACTCATTCTAATCTGACGACACCACTTATTCTCCTGAATTACTATTATCCTATGGTCAGAGATGTGTGTGTGTGTGTGTGTGTGTGTGTGTGTGTCCTTGCCTCTTGCCCGTTAGGGATTCTCCCTAAAGAGCTTTGATGCCTTCCCTGCATCACTACAAGGTCTAATCACCCCTACCAGCTGTCAGTGTCGGCCTCCCATCGTCTCCTTCTCTCTGTGTCCGCTGGCACCACTTAACCTCACATCCTCTGCAGTCAGCCATAATGGACTCTCAAAGTGTTCATACTGTAATGTGATGAGCACATATCTGACTGCACCATCCAAACAAACCCAGTTACTCACCCAGTACTATGTTTGGGCCAGTAGAACTGCAGCTAATTTTGCTATTATACCTAATTATGTGAAGTTTTAACTCTGTCTTCCATCTGATGTCTTTTCCTCCCATCCACAGCCTCTCTCTTTATTTCTGAAGAGCTTTATGTGCTATATTTTCAGAAATGAGTGAAATAAATAAACAGTTCTCCCAGAGATGAGTTATTCTGTACCATGTTTCAGTCACATCTAAATGCAAAATAAACCTTTGAAGTCTTTGTTTAGACACATTTTACTGTAAAAAAGTTTTTGCTACCAAAGAATGTCAGTCCTTTTCTTTTTTTAGGTTGTCGATGTATAACTGTTTCTTTGGTCTCTTCCTAGTGACAGCAATAAAATTTTTGATTTAAGGTTGTACAAAAAAACAAACATTGTGTGTAATATGTGTTTCACTCGCTGCCTCACGTCATTAAAACATAAAATTCCCAGAAAGTACAGACGATGTGACGTGACCTCAGTGGCAGCGACCATCCTGGTAAAAACAGTTGGCTTGACAAATGCAAATACAAACAACAGAATTTTGGGACGATGCCTTTTCCAACATGTCCCTGAGGTTTAAACATTTGATGCAGCTACGACATCACTTATGTTAAAACGCTGCCGTGCCTCAACTCAGATCTTTTGTGACTGAGTTAATCAGACTGCACTGCTCGCTGAGCTAGCTGCTCTTGCTAATTCCAACACTGAGGACTTACACCCTCGGGCCTTCATCTGCTGGGTCTTCAGCCAAACACACAAACCACTGATTTATCGATCAGGGCCGATGATAGTCAACTCACTGCTTAATGATGTGTGTATGGATCTATGGGTTACGGGCCGATAGTCAGAGGGCTCCTTTGGTTCATAACTACAGTGATTGAAGTTTAAGATTACACTCACAGTTTGATGTCAGGCTCAGTTGACTGTAGTCAAAACAATCCTAAAGGGAAATCAAACATCTCAAGGAGGAGAGAGGCAGAACAAAGAGGAAGTATAATCCCCTAATTTATAATAAAAAAAAAAAAAAATACAGACTCGTTGGACTTAATGGCGATTTAATCTGGGGCTTTTTCTCAGGTTACTCCTGTGAGAAATGTTATGCTGCATCCTGAGTTTCTATCATGTCCTGAGGCAGAAAGAATAATCAAACGTCACAGTGCGAATTACAGGGGGGTTTGGGGGGTTCATCCCCTCTAAAAGAGGTAAATAACAGATTGGGGGGTTGAAAACTGGTTTCTCTTTATACCCTGGAGAAAATGTTAACCCCCCTCCCCCGTTGTCATTGTATAATTCATACCTGCCACCCAAGACATTTCGTAACACCATTTTGTATGACAAATCCACGCATGATGGCAGAGGCCGACTGGTAAAAGCTCTCAGTCAGTTGTTGGCAAGTCTAGAACCACCGGATCCTTCCAGCCCACCAGAGTGAGTTCTACCATTGCCAAACACTGTGGGAGAGTGCGCCGGTCACCACCACCAGATCTGTGTGACAACTGCTTCAAGTTACACGAGATGGCATCTCAGAGACGTTCCATGGCAACCAGTGATATCTGAGAGTGAAGACGCGATCGATCAGCCCCATCGCCCGTCCCTCCCTCTCTCTCCTGTCTGTATGTTTCTCTGACAGAAAATCTCAGGAGATGCCAGGATGTTTACGAACAGCAGAGTGTCTGTCTCGTCCTATATTGGCACCACACATGATTGCTCCAACAACAGGAGACAAAGCAAAAATGTGCTAGTGCCAAAATGGGCCAAGAAGATGGGAAGCACCTCAGCACCAGATCAGATGCAGAGCAGAGCAGATGTGTCTACTGTTTTTAAAGTTGAAGCAGAATCTGGTCCCAGACAGGCAGCGAGGTTCTGTCTCTACTCTGTTTATGGCCCTATGGTAATTCACTGATAGTGGGATGAGACAGTGAATTCTACCAGTGCCATAAACAGAACAGGAGGAGATACAAGAGCGAGCCCATCTGACTGCAAGCAGAGCTTTCTAAGACCAACCTCTTTTCCTCCAAATGTATCGTTTGGCATCCTGCTCGCTGCTTCAAACTCAGGTTCCACTTTGCTCTCTGTCCGTTGCAAGTTTGAGGAGTTTGCAATATCTTAACAATGTGAGACGGAAATGAGCAGACGCCATCATGGCCAGTGGTGTCATCCTCCCATGTCTCTTCTGTTTACCTCACAGGATGGGGAGTAAATCCATCCCTGCCATCTGCTGCTGGGTCAGACCTGCCTGTGGTGCTTATTTCCCCATTCACGCAAAACCTGCATAGACTTAGAGCTGCAGTTGTATCCTTCTAAAAGGTACAATTAGATTATTGTCAGGTTTAGTGTTTGGGGAGATTTCTAGCCTTCGTGAGAGCCAGACTGATCCTCATGGAGGAGCAGGTCTGCTGCTGAGATTGATTCTGTTTGTAGGGAATGATGCACTAAGTGATTTTTGAGATGCTCCAAATGGGTCCCAAAGCAGAGCTCATCTTCCCGTTTCCGGGAGAGATCAATAGAGTAAAAAGCTTGAGAGAGGGAGAGAGCTAGAGAGAGAGAGAGAGAGAGAGAGAGAGAAAGCAGGAGCATAGACAGAAATCAGAAGCAAACAAAAGTTGATGAGCTGACATGCATTTCTTGGTCCCTGTTATAATTAGTTACAGGCCTGACAAGATGTAAAGTGAAGTTCAAGAAGATAATAAAATACATTCTTTAGACTAAACTACTTTTATGTCATAATGAAGGCTGAACGCTGTGTGACATCGCCATTTCGTTGTTGGAATGAAGTTCCCAAACGTCGTCTCTAAATAAAAATATATAAAATATATAAATGAAGGCATTAATCAGAGAGGCTGTTTTGGTCTGCTTACCTTAAAATGGTCCTAAATCCTAAATCCTCAGAGCACACAACAACACTAAAGTTAAAGGGAACGTCTTCATTCTCCTCACCATCCTGCAGCAGGACGTGAAGGTCCACTCAGGTGGATCAAACTTCTGCTCCTTCTGCTCCAAACGGCTCTTTTTTACTCTCCATGTGTCCATCCCTCCGTCCGGCCGGTGCCCTGTGTGTGGGCGGCGTGGCTGGGGATTTTCTAGTGGACAGGTAATTAGCTGGTAAGCATCTTAACCCAGTGGCTGAATGGTAATCCACGAAGCCCTCCTCCCTCTCCTTCTGCTGCCTCTCCGCCTCAGCCCGCCACATCTCCCGTCTGCTTTTACGCACAGGACGCAAACCGGGAGCGAACAGATGCTGCCCGTGTTAGTTTGGAGAACTTCGGACAAAACAAATACTGAAAGATTACTGAACTGCTGCGGCAAACACAAATGAAACCTGGTTTGTGAGAGGGAGAAAATGGAGGTAGCCTGACCTTGTGCTTTATCCTGCTCCATTTGTGACTTTCTGTCTCTAGGACTTTCGCTGGTTGGCAGCCGGGTCTCCTCCCTCTTCGCCCTCCAAGTTTCTCCGCTTGTCCTCCTTTTATACGGGAACCCGAACGCCCCTCCAGGACTCATTTACCTGCTGTCGGAGATCATTAGACAGATTGCAGGTGGAGGAAAGACGCATCGTCGTTGGAGCTGATGTGGTTTTGGGTTACGACTCGTTGAAAGTTGAAGTTGAAATCCAGCCTGTGTCCTTTTGTGCGGTCCATTCATTATGGAGGAGGCTCCGCAGCCCGGCCGGTCCGGTTACTGCCATAACTTTACTCACTGACAGACCTGATGTCAATGTTCATCACTTCTGCAGTCACAAGTTTACAGCTCCCGTATTTCACAAAGCTGGAAATACAGAGGACCTCCTGCTGTACATCATTTTTTAGATTTGTGACCAATCTGTGGATTTCTTAACTTTAGTTCAACACCGCTTTTAGTTCAAGTTTAAAACAAATGAGAGAAAAAAAATCATTTAATGTTAGTCATATTTACATAATTATTTTTCTACTTTGAAAAAGAAAACCTAAACACTGTAAAATAATCTGCTTTCTCTGGAAATAATTGCAATTGTCAAAATATTAATCTACATGTATTTCTACTGCCCTGCTCTTCAAACCTCCAGCCAAATTAAGCTGATGCTGAAACAGGAAACCTGACCATGCTCAGCATAAGGATTAATATTTCATAAGATTACTATTGTCTGCCTGTGGCTGCTGAAGAGCATCACACTCCAGAATATCAACATGCAGGACTGTGAGGCCTTCGCATTATTTCATGTTTGTGATACTTTTTACAAGAACATCCTTAATACCACCTCCACAGTTTGAATAGATGGATGTTCATACTTTCTTAGGCCATTTTTGCTGACAAGTTAGTGTGGAAAAACTCTACATACTACGGAAAACAATTTCTTATTAGAATATTTTTTCATTAATTTGATGAATTTATCAGATAGTAAATCACAACTTCAACATTTTTAGAGACTATTGTAAATGTTTTGTTTATTTTTTGTCATTGTATTTTAATTCTTTTTTCTGGCAGACATTAGCCTCTGCATTACTGGAGCTAACGGGCCTTTTTCACAGGAGACATTTTGACTAATCACAGGTATTACTAATAACATTAATGATGGCTCTGTTCTGTTTCTGTCCCACTGACAGTGAGGCAACGTGCACAGCACCAGACCCTGACACTGAAGCAGCGTGAGTGCTTCTGCTACTGCGACACATCAAAATGTCTTGTACATACATAACATACATGTAACCAGAATAATGCTCATTTTGATATAGGTCATGTAACATTTAAAGCAATGTGATTTCATAGATGTTGTATTTTCTTCTGTTAATATCTTTGGTGAATAAATCCTGGAAGTGATAAAAAAAAAAAGAAAAGATTTATGTAAAACTGATCTAACTTCACTGTTGGGTCATAAACTACAGCAGTCTTGTTTGAGCGACAGACAGGATTGCCATCTAGTGGACAAAAGACAGATGGCGGTTAGAAACATTCACTCAAAGTACATTTTTCTCACCTCAGCATCTGAGGTCAGCTGACACAGAGAGCCATGATACTGACATTCCTTTTTTATCTTTCATTCTTTATTTCTCGGGAAGCACATTTATTAATTTTTTGCCTTTAAAAAAAACACAGATATCTTGACTTGTGTCTTGGACATCGGGCTTAAAAGACAAAAATAAAATTAGTCAAAACAAATTATAGGCATCAAATATATGTCTCCTTAATAAAAAATACATAATACACTGATGAATTCAGATGACAAACAACAAGGCTTGACAGTGATTAATTTTTTTTGTTTGTTCTTTTTCGTTGCACTTGACAACTGACTGCATTGTGCTGTCCTAAGACCTACACCAACATATATTTGGTTATCAACGCTAATTAGAGCCATTTTAACTAGGCTATATAACAAATATGTTTTTAATGCCATGTCAATAATTATGACATGCTAGTTTTATTAACCTATTTTGTTCTCAAATGAAGGTAAACCCTCTTGCAAGAAACCATGGAAGAGATCCTGATATCATTATAAAAAAATTATAAAGGGTTTATTCACTTTTCTATATATATTCAATTTTTTTCAGCAAACAGGAAAAAATGGCCTATTTTGGTGGGGATGAAGTGAGATGCCACTTTGTGTTTCCTTGCGCGAAATAACATAATACAAACTGATTTACGTGCAGTGAGGGCACTAACATGTATTATCAGGCTTCAGGTCTGCATCACACACAGACCAGTGCACCATCATGAAATTAAACAGTAAACTTATCTCTTCTCTGCACAGGCGATAACAGGCACATTAACCTAAATCAGGACAAAAGCCATGAATCTGTCCACAGAAGAAAAAAAATGGAAATCTAAACCTGAATGTAAATTCAAGTCTGAGAAGAGCACTCAAGAGTTTGATGCTTTGAGAAACATAAGTCTTTTATCTTTTCACTTGACCTAAAAGTAAACTCTTCATCCCCAAATCCATTCTGAGCGGGGCAGGGTGGGCCTTAATATGAAACCAAGCCTGTAGGGCCATTACATTTTGGAAAACAACAGGCCATCAACAGTGTGAAAAAGGTAAATGTGAGTGTTGAATGGCTGAAACAAAGAGCACTTCTTGTCTGACAATGTAAATTCACTTTGATGGAAACATTTGCATAAGAAAGGGGGAACAGAGGTGCAACACGTCTTTGGAGGATTTGATTTAAGAAAGAGTCATCCCACAGACAAAGATGTATTAGTTCTCCTCATCTTTACAGGACAATTACTCTTTAAACTAGTGTGTTATATAAGTATTAAACCAGATAGAATTCACCACCTGCAAAAAACAAACAAAAAAACTAAACAAAAAACAAAACAAAACAAAAAAAAAACACTAACTATTCCTACGTAAGTCAAACATCTATTATACTTCAACACAAGCAATAGGCAAATTTAAGAGGTTCAACAACTCAACAAGGACCTGGATAATCTCCACCAAACCTACCCAGTTCACAGGCTCTGCTCACAGACATCCTCTTCACATCTACAGCTTTACAGCTCCACAAAGCCCTACACAAATCTTACTTCTGTGTCATGCCACAATATACAAAGATACTCAGAGAATGCAAAACACTTTCCTAAAACGGAGAGAAGGAGGAGGAGGAGATGGGTGTTGAAGTTAAGACGGATCAAAAATATGAACCTTCTCCTCCACTTCTGAGCATCACAGTTGAGTACAACACAGGTTATCAATAGGCCATGATTCTCCCTGGATTACATTCACAGACAGACAGACAGACAACAGACACACACACACTCTGGTATTGTCATGGTTGATGTATAGGAGTTTGATAGTGCGCGATGCTGTACATGAGCACCTGTACACACGCCACAATGTGGCCCTCATGTCCGCGGCTCATTTGAAGCAATGATTGTGACACCAGCTTCTTGGGCTGTAGTGTTGAAAATAAATGAAGGGAAAAAGAGAGAATCCATGGGCCTCGGAAGTGGAGATTGGTCAGAAAGAGTGGATTGTCATCCTGCAGACTTTTGACAGTGAAGAAGAGGAAAGAAAATGCAGTAAAATGTTGAATGGGGGGAAAAAAAAAACGACAACAAACCCAAACTTGTCAGAATTGGAAACTGAGTGTTAATAGTTTCACTTTGATGCCATTCCTCTTGTCTCCTGCTCACTTTAGACTCGGTGAACATGACATCCTTTACTAAAGCCTGCACTTCCTTCTGATCTAAACAGGCTCTGGCGTGTGAGGGCCAAGGGGCAGGTGGGCATGAATTCCTAAATAAGGGGAAATATTCTGCAATATCATACTGCAAATCCACGTGTAGCAATAAAAATCCTCATGTTGCTGTAAAAAATTGTCTTGTTTAAATATGGATATAGTACTGAGTTTCTGCTCCTTAGGAATTGACCGTCTGTTGTGAGGTGAACTGGAAATGATCTCCACTTCACTACAACTCCATGTCCTGAGCCTCGTCCTCCGAAAAGTCTGACATGGAGCTCTCAGAGGAGGAGTCACCGCATCCTTCCTCCTGCTCCTTTAAAGCCTCCTCTGTGGCATATTTCTGGATGTACTCTGAGAAACACAAGGAGAAAGATGTGATGTCCACTTCAACTTAGCAACAACGCCGCAGGGTCCAACTCTGTCATATAATATTCACCTAGGTCAGGCATGGTAAAAAACCTGTGAAACCTGTGAAACATTGCCACAGTTGATGGCATTTCATGAACAACAGAACAAATTTTTAGCACTTTTTACACTAAATCATCTGACCTAAAGGATCACTTACTCCGTTGTTCAACATGTTGCTGCAGTCTGTAATTTTCATCCTTTCCCACTATTTGAGATTTGGCCAATGCTTTTTTTATTGACACCATTTTGTTGCACCCTTTTCTTTTTCAGTAGCGAACTAGAACCTGACTGTGGATTTAGCACCACTGGCTTTTTATCTCAACAACACATTCCTGATTTTTGTGTACTGCATTGGATGGAAATATACAATAATTAAGATTTTTTTCCTGGCTGATATTCCGTAGCTTTCATATGAATTCAAGCCATGTTTGCACCTTAGGCTGAAAGTTCTTTGGGCATCATTTCCAGTTTTGAGTGCAAACCCCAGAGTGCTACCTTTGATCTTGTGTTTATAATCCTCTGGTCGATGCAGGTACATGGCGGCTGCATCCCCATTCAGAGGATCAATGGGGTTGGGATAGGCGAGAAGCTGAGGGAGGAATGACTCAAAGATGTTGGTGAGGTCTGGTGGACGTGGGAAGAAAGACAACACAGTAGACAGAAAAACAAAAAGAGTTCACAATTTGACCAAGTGTAAACTGTATAAATGCATCTGTTAAATATAAAGTAATAAAGACTAAAAGATAATCAAACTCCGGGACGTTGATAGTCATTAATCATAACTGTCACTTGGACAGGAGAAAAAATAAAATGAAAGAAATCCTTCCACATGAGTGTGCGGACTACATCCTGCTCAGAGTCCTCTCAGCCTCAGGACCTTCTTATCTATCATTGATCAATACATGACCTCAATACAAGCTGCAGTTATCACTGAAGTGTAAGCCGATTAAACTGAGATGCTCTGCCTGAAGCTGCACTGTATAGGTGTGAGCTGCATGCTTTGTGTTATCTTATTAGCCATTTACTGTGATTCAGTTTAGTTGACTGACTGGTGAAAAGGTTCTATATGCAGCTTATATGGCTGCAACAAAGAGAGTTGTGGTTGAACCCTACCATAGAGAGCTGTCCAGGTCTGGTTAATGACATCTAAACACACAGTGCCTGACCTGAAAAAAGACAAAACACTGTGACTGATACAAAATGAAGAGTCTATTGAAGCAAAGGTGGATGCAAATGAGCTGGGTGACGTTTAAAGGAGGAAATAGTAGCTTTCATCAATGACATGAATAATTTCCCATAAATTTGGACATCTAAAATCTGTCCTACTTACGCTTCATCAATGTTGGGATGAAAGATTTTGTTCATGAATCCTGTAAACAAACAGAAGCAGTTAATAATTATTCAATGACACAGTGAAAATAATAATGATGGCATAAGAGATCATACCTATTGATGGGGATTTGAAGGGGTATTTATCAGGCAGGTCCACCCGAACCTTCCACACACCTCCTTCATAAGGTGCTGGAGAAAGTAAGAGTGACAAAAATATTTCCAAAGTCAGCAAAATATAAACAGTATTTTTTTGTGTCAAGAGATCAACCCCTTGTAAAACACAAGTATTCTCTTTCTTGTTGTGAGTTAAATGAGTGCATCATATACTTATCACAGAAACTTTGATCACAGTGAAAATCTGGTTTAAGCTGGCGAGCGCTTACTTCCAGGAGGTCCGTGGAACTTGACCACAAATTCGTTGAGTCCACTAAGGATGGTGACCTCGTGCTTGCTCTCAATGCTGCCGAATGGTTAAGGAAAAGACAGAGCCAGAAAAAAAAAAACAAAACAACAACACACAGGACAGAAAATGCACATCAAACATGTTAAAACTAAGGTGTTTAAAAAAAAAAAAAGAGAGACCGATAACGGTAGCGAGGTGTATCAATAATGACATAAGGCATGACAGGACATAAGACAAAACAAAACAAAACACACAAGTCAAAAATAAAACCTTACGGCAAAACTTTTGGGAAAAAACATCTTGTCATTCTCAATAAGCACATTCAGAAAATGAAAATAATATTGAAGACACAAACATCAGAGGAGACTCTATCAAGTACTAAAAATGAAGATGATCTGTGTTAAGCTGACACTTTCTCCTATCTGAGCTGTAGAGTGGACTGAAGGGACTTTTCATCCATTTTGAAGCTAACTAGCGCTGGAGTATAAGGAATGTGACTTGGGAAAGGATGATGTGTCATAATCGCTGTGTCTGGTGACGAGAAGAGACATGAAACTGAGTCAACTGTCCGACTGAAACGCTGAAAGGTCACATGAATTCAGTTAGCGACTGTGTGGCGGACATAATGTAGGGAGGGGAAAAAAACGGCACAGAAACCTCACAACCAACTGTTACACTCTTGTTTCATCATCCTGTCATATATCCTTCTGTCAGCTTGATCACAATACCTGACAGAGGTTACATTAGGATAATACTAGATTATACAATTGCCAGGCAGCAAACTAACAGTAATAATCTACTACAGACAAAGGCGTAAAAAGCTCAATCACTCAATAGTAAAAGTTAAAGAAGACTGGGTAACTCCAAATGTGATATGACGCAATGGCTCCTATGAATAAAACCTGTTACATCTGTAGGCGTGTGTGGTAAGAATGTGCAACCCTCCTTTCTGCCTTTCCTGGAGGGTTCTCCGTAGAAACCCCATGCATATGCTTACTCAAGAGTAAAGTAACCACACAAGGGAAAAGCTTTATTTTGATGAAGGGTCTCAGTGCACTGATTTATCGGCACGATTATGCACTACTTTTCAGGACAGAGAGCATATTGGCTCTATTTCCATACCTTATAGATATGTTCAGAGCTCTTGTTTTAAATTTCTTTGTTCTTCTTCTTCCTTTGTTTGTATTTTTTTTTTGACATAAACTGTATGTGATCACGCCTGTGTCATTGCTCATCTAAGATATGAAAAAAAAACAAAAAAAAAAAAAAAAAAACATTTAGTTTGATTTACTGACCTGTATGTAAAATAATAAACACAGGGTTTATGACAATGATCAATTTTTCAGTCTGACTGGGTCCAACTTTGGCAATGTTAACACACATTTAATCCACCATTTCACTTTGGGGTGGAAAAACATTTTAACTCTTCATGAAGAACTAGACCTTTTCTTATTGTCATCCTATGTTAGCAGTATGGTTGATTATTTTCATTTTGGGTATAAAAATACCCAAAAACCGATGCCCCCCCCCCGCGTGCGCGCCCCCCACCACGCTTGTTGTTCTCTGATCAGCTGTGAGTCAAGCTCCGCCCCCTGCCGTGTTCCGGATGGTAACAGGCTGACCAATCAGAGAGCAGCATCTAGCTGCAGGACAAAAACAAAACAATGCAGCTCATGCTGTCACAAAACATTTCATGCAAACTTCAGATGAAAACTGCAAAATAACGAACGGCGACACAACGACATGTCAGTGAGACTACACCATCCAGCTGATGGCATGTTCAAACATAACTCCGTTTTCAATCTCAAACAGAGTATCGTTACTAAAAACACAGGAACAATAACACGTAGGTTCTCCTTATTAAACCAATTTTTGAATACCGTTTAACTGAAATAAATCATACTTCGGCTTCATTAGCTTTGCTGTATGATCACTGGTAAACACGTCAACCGTGACCTCTTCACTATTCACACCGTTTATAATGTTTATTTTCAATTTGGAGAGATTTTGGCGTTTGGGCGTCGATATGGAATTGACACAAAATGTCAAAACTGTATTTTAATGACGTCTAACGTTGATATATATAGTTATTTGTCGACTTTCTAATTATCATTTGGTGAAAATATCCTCTATGCAACGCTACATCGACCTTATTTGTTCTCTCCTGACAATGGCATGCTAAGCGGCTAGCCCCTCTCTGTGCTAAGGTTAATAAATCATTTAAAAGGGCGTCTGACTTTCCAAAGTAGTCAAATGAAAACGTGAAAGAGTCCTGTCTGATCCTTCACATTGTGTTGTCAGTCCAGTGGGAGCACATATTTCAGGCTAGCAGGCTAACTTG
Source organism: Echeneis naucrates (assembly GCF_900963305.1). NCBI lineage: Eukaryota > Metazoa > Chordata > Actinopteri > Carangiformes > Echeneidae > Echeneis > Echeneis naucrates. The sequence goes on along the minus strand of NC_042526.1, from coordinate 9,975,724 downwards.
TCGCTCCCGTGCTAAAGCTAACAAGGTCCAGGAGCTAACAGAGTTTAACCAGCCAGCGCTGTGCTGCCGCAGATTATGCTGCTAATTCTCAGTGGGTACAAAAAAGAGCCCAGAAAAAACACACACAGATAACGTTGTCTAACAAACAAGTGGTTCCCCACAGATGACATTAAACGTGTAGCTCTCTCGCTAACTTAACAGCGAGCTAACGTTACACTCCCGTTCACAACACGGTGCTCGATGTCTCACTTTTTCTCACACCACACAGCCTGTTGTGTTTCATGGCTCGCGCTGAGCTAACACACAACGTTACAGCAGCCGCTGGGAACAAATGATAGCTACAACCAACGACACACAGCTGACAACGGCCACCAACCAAGACGTGCCTTTTTCATTTCGCCTATTTGGTCTTGTTTATGTTCTGGGAAGGATACAGCTTCACCACGTCGGTATCCATTCTCCTCTTGCCCGGACTTGGAGACGACATTTTTCTATTCTTTTACAGAAGTGATCCAAAAATACTGCGGAGACGAGGCTACCACGACCTCTCAGCTCGGACGGACAGGATCAGCAGCCTTCCCACGGTGTCCATAAACAGGATCCTGGCTGCAACATCGCCCACTTTCCGTGCTGTCGGTGGCTCCCCGGGGATGGACTGGGTCCGGCTCTGCCGAGTTGTGTGTCCTCCTGTCCTGAGGACTCTGCCTGTGACATCAACCCCCAGCGACCAGCACGCCGAGAGGAGGGGCCCCGGTACAGACCGACGCCGCACAGAGCAGGCCTCCGCTTTCACCGCCGGCTGTACGGACCTGGATACAGCTGCTGTTGTCATATGTGCAAGTTTACATCCAAACAAAAAATACGTCAGGCGTTTTTTTTTCCTTCTTTCTTTCTTTTCTTTTCTTTTTTTTTTTTATTATCATTTCCCGACACTGATCACATGGTGTTCAAGGAAATAGTGCGTGCTTTGTCTATTGTGTCTAGATCTATGAGAGAATTGGCTCATTTCAAGGGCTGAATTAAGCACATTAGGCCTAAATTTTTTTCTTCAAAAGGAATCATAAATATGGCGGTTTTTCAGGCACAAGCGAAAACAAATACTCTCTGTTGCAAATGTTCCATCCTATGCAATAATAATAAGTCCATCCCTCATGATGTGGAGACCATAACAATCTTTTTTCAACTTGTTTTAAAGGGATGTCACTGTAACGTTTTGATAAGCAACTATCAAAAATACATTTAACACAATGAAGCACGCCTTGAGTATTAAATCAAGTTAAGGTCATGAGTGTCTCACATGACCTGAGATTGTTGTTTGGTGGTCATAGTAAGACCTCCTGCTTGTCATAAGTTGACAACCATATAATTAAAATACCTAAACACTCTATTCTACTGATACAAGTGATGGACTAACCACATGATCACATTTATGTCAACCCACTGTGCTTCACTACAAAACACTATGATATTAATAAATAATCTGCTACCTGCACTTACCAATTAATGTGGCATACCATAGCTGCTATTTTACCAGCATGCCACTATGTCATTCATCCTGTAGTTGTCTAGATCTTTGTGTATTCAGCACATTGGGAGGTGGCTCTGAAATGCTGCCACTCTTGTTGGTGTCTACATTGCTCATGCTATTACAACATGCAGTTTTGCCTCAACTTTATGAGCTCATGCCCAACAAACTCAAGGTTTAAAAATTGAGACTTGAATATGTATAAGTGTTGATTTCTCCATGACATATTTTGAAATGATTTCTATTGTGTGTTTATGTTTGTGGAGGTGGAAAGCTGAAACAACACCAGCCTTATATAGACTTTTTTTTTTTTTTTCAGCTAAGCAAGATGGATGAAGGGGTTGATGAGGAGGTAGCCACTCTGGGCTTACTAAAACTACTCACGTTTTCCATTTCGTTCAGCTCTTATAAATCTGTCAGTCCTTTAAAATCTTAATTTGGATATATTTGCTTCAACCTCTTCTTCACCCATGAACACGTAAGTATATGTTGAACTTGACTCTTGAGCCATATATATTATATGTAGAGAAATATACAGATATATAAAAAAAAAATCTATTGTGTAGCCCTTAAAACATTTTGGTTAATCTCTTCATTCACTGACAAAGAAAAAACAGGAGTTCAGTACATGTCCTAATCATGCAAATACACTTTGGGGCTTATTTGTTGGTGATTGTATCAAGTGCTGACGTCCAGACATCAATGAGTAGATAAATGGAACAAAAGTTTGTCAACTCATCTCCTGTCTAATCTCAATAACACAGCTGGAAGTCAGGAATTTCTATCACTTCAAGCCATGACTTCATTTCCTATTCATTGTTCGTCTACTGAGGAATTATATGGAGAAGCAGCACGATGGTATCTTAACAAAAGAACTTCTCTCTTTTTATAACAAATGATATATAATGAGATATATGTGAACTTCAAGTTAGCCACCTTGTGTCATATAAAGTTGTACTGTAGAAAGAAATTTATGAAGGAACCCAGTGTACTGTGTAAAACAGCAGTGCCTATGGGGTTGAATGGTTGGTGTGTCGTCACTCAACAGAAGCAGATAGGAGTTTGCCAAAAAGAGTTGTTGTACTGTACGAAGTGACTGTAGAGTCTGGGCCAACAAGGGCCTTAAATGTTAAAAATTAACAAGATTGCACGAAACATAGCAACACACATGAAGTGTTTTTGCTGTTTAACATTCACGCAAGTGTGAATTGCAGGAAATAACAATGGCAGGACAAACACAAATGTGTATTTGACTATCATTGTTGTCAGTGGGCCAACTAATAATTGTAATTCTTATGCAGGCTTTATAATGTTTATTTTTCGCACGGCCTGTGTGAAACATTTTCACATGTGATGATTGATTTCTCTGTTCTGTTTTGTTCCTTCAGCCAATCCCAGTCAGCGTGAAATCCAGATTACCACATGTCAGCAAAGCAGCCAACATGCATCTAGGGGAAAGGTTGACTATCGGTTCAGTTGATCAACTGGAATCACAACAGCTTGTTTCTCTCCAAGTAGCCTAATTGAAGCTGTTCAATCCTATATCTAAACTGTACAATAAATCTTTTTTATATGTTGAAAACAAGTGAATTTATCTCTGTATGGTTTTCAAACTAAATACACTGTGAAGCATTAGTTATGAATAAAGATCTTGAGTCATTTTAGCAAGCAATTAAGTTGTTGTTCATGAACCCAGGACAACCCTGATACCAAATAAATAAATTCCTATATGTTTGTGATTATCCAATGCTGACATGTCCATTTGTGTGTCAGAAACTGAGATATCATTAATGATATAAATCAATCTCTTGCAAAAGTTAACACCAATTCTTTCTAGCTTTGTGATTTTGTCGCTTTCCTTTGTCACTGAGATAATCAATCTAAGCAAAACAAGTGATGGTAGACGTCTCCTTGTGAGAGGTATTTTCCCACTTTTCTGATATTTTGTCAACAAAGTGATCCAATTCATCAATCGATTATTAAAAACAACATACAATTTCACACCACAAAACTCTGCCGTTTGGACTGACTCAGATTTTGGTCCACCGAGTTTCCTCGCTGATTGTGCAGCGGTGTGTGTGAACACTCGCAGACTGTCAACAGTCCCACGAGGCTCTTGAATGCGCCACGCAGGGTCCCCCTCCTGTGATTGGTCGGTTGAGGGCAGCTGTTTGTGACGTCGTGGCAGCAGCAGGTGTGGACGGACGGTCTGTTGTGTTTTTCTCCCCTCCGTGTTTCAGGCTGGTCGTCGGAGCCTGCCCTCTCATGCCACCGCGTTTGGTCGAAGCGAAGCGGGCCCAGGTCCAGGTCCAGGTCTGACCCGACCCCCTCCCCCCCTGCCGGTCCACCCTCCTCGTTGTGTGTGTTTGTGTGACTGGTTGCTCTCCCGTTAAGATGTCGTCGGCCCAGCGCGATGGGACCTTCAGTCAGCTCAATAAGTTTGAGAAACTGTCGTGGAGGCCGTCCGTCCGAGACTCAGGTTGGTAAAGTCCACCATCAGGCTGTCAGCGGACACGAGCAGAGACTTTAGGCAGCAAACCGGAGACGTCTCCGGTCGAGTCTCGGTTCAACAGGATGCTGATGAGTGTGTGAGGCAGCCAGGCTAACTGCTCCGTCTCCGCCACAGCACACAGGCCAAAGTTAGCTAAGGCTGCTGCGGAAAAGAGCACAAATGAGTGAATGGAGCCCGCAGTGTCCCACAGAGACACTGTTATGGTCTTTAAAGGGGATTAACATATGAGAGGGGACACACACTCAGCTTTAGCTTTGCCTCCATCATACCGTGACGGAAATCACTGAGGCTCATGGTGCGTTTGTGAAAATCATGTTTCACCTTCAACTTCACAGACAGAAATGACACAGTTTGTAAAATCCTAACCAACATACAAAGTGCAAAGGTTGGCTGCGGAGATAAGAACGCACAACTATCTCCCAACCAATGAGAAGTGCTATCTACCTTTTTCTGGTTGATATTCCAAATGTTGAAAATACAAGCAGCACATTAACGTTATTAATGTTATCTGGTTCTGTGGTACTCTTTCCTGATTTACAGGTTCTAAGAAGCGAGCACGGTGGCTTCAGGCCCGACGCATCTTCTCCCCTTCCTGTCCCAACTTAAGGATTCCCAACAGGTTTCTGAGAGAAGGTGCTGCAACACACGAACTCCTGCTCTGACCCTTTGGCCTCACAGAAGGAAATAGATGATTGAGTCAATATAAACTATCAAAGCGATCTGGTTCCAGCAAAATTCATACTGTAATTTTTCCTTTTTTAAACTCACTCTGGGCCTTATCTTTTAATATTTTAGGGTGAATCAAGCCTACAAATGAGGTGGACAATGTCTAATATTTAGGAGCAAAGAAACTTTATATTTCCCATAAAGGCATTTTCATCAGGGACTCAAAAAATCTCTCTTTTGCTTGTTCTTTCTGTAGGACAATGTGTACCTCCTCCCCGAAGTGGACACCGCTGTGTTGCGGACAGCACCAATCTGTACGTGTTTGGAGGCTACAACCCAGACTTTGAGGAGGCAGGAGGGTCAGAAAATGAAGACTACCCCCTTTTTAGGGAGCTCTGGCGGTTTCATTTTGCCACAGCCACATGGCAACAAGTGCGCACAGAGGGCTACATGCCCACAGAGCTGGCCTCTATGTCAGGTAAAACCAGCTACTTTTCTTATTATTGCGAAGTACGGCGGCATAGTGGTTAGCACTGTTGCCCCACAATAAGAGGTCACGGTTTGGTTCCTGGCCTGGGGCCTTTCTGTGTGGAGTTTGCATTTGCTCCCTGTGTTTGCATGGGTTTCCTCCCACCATCCAAAGACATCATCGTTGGGTTAACTGCTGACTGAGTGTGAGTGGTTGTGTGTGTGTGTTGGCCCTGCAATGGGCTGGCATCCTGTCCAGGGTGTCTCTGCACTCCACCAGTTTGAGCTGCGATTGGGTCCAGCAACCCCTGCGACCCGGAAACGGATAAGCGGTTGATGATGAATGAATTAATTGAGCATTTTGCCAGTTGGCTGACGCTTTGGGACGATGGTCTCACCAGGCGGTTTATGCTACAGCAGGCTGTGATGGAGCAATGTGCTGATGTGCCACATGTACAAACAATGTGGGTTTCAAATAGAATCAATCAAAACCTGCTTTGTAATATTTTTCATGAGGGGAAACAAAAGTAACTTTTGCTGGGCAGAGTAAAACCATTAAACAGTTCATAAAACACCCTTGGAGCTTGCAAACAATCACTAAGTTTAGATGAATTCAAATTCACAACCAGATTACAGCTCTCTGGGGTTAACGTGCTGTCTTCTGTGGCTCAGTGCCAAATGTAGAGCGTCTCTGTATATTTCTGCTGAGTGCTGCTGAAGCTGGTGTTGCAGATATTAGGATTTCAGATAGAATGGTTGGTTTTACAGAAAAAAAAGGAATAAAATGAGGATGTGATTTTTGTTGGGCCTTGTACCAAACAAACATGCTCCTACATCGGAGTACAGTTAGTTGATCGTGATGTGGCTGTAGCAACACAACACTTAAGGTGATAACAACACACAACAATATTTTGGTCCATTTTGCCTTCAGATGTACGTTTTCTGCAATACCGCACTTCATATTGCAATTTTAAATATTGTGCAATAAATCTTGCCTGCCTTCCATCCAGGGTTTTTTATCCCTAAACAAATGGCAGAGGCATGTAAGATATCACCCCCGTGCTTGTGCAGATCATTTGTATTATGCACAAATTTGTTCGAATTGAGATACAAACATGATGGGGATCCACATATTAAAATGCCCCAGGAAAACTTTAATAATAGTCCCATGTCATGTTCTTCAGGTGCTTTCTTTGGTGCAGTATGTATATCTGAGCCAACTTTACCAGCGATATTCTGCAACACAGTGAAACTGTAGCAGAAACTGACTGCTGGTGTCTGTCACTTTCAGCTGTTTTACATGGAAACAACCTACTTGTGTTTGGTGGCACCGGGATTCCTTTTGGTGAAAACAATGGGAATGATGTCCACGTTTGCAATGTTCAGTACAAACGATGGAATCTGCTGAACTGCAGAGGGAAGAAGCCCAACAAGATCTACGGGCAGGTGAGACAGTTTTGTCTTCTTTAAACCTCGTTAAATGTGCGACTTTAAGCCAAATATATTAATTTATTCACAACTCCTGAATTTATTTCCCCCATACAGAAGAATTTATGAATGCTCTACATTTTACAGGCGATGGTCATCATAAATGGCTACCTCTATGTGTTTGGAGGGACAACAGGCTACCTTTACAGCACTGACCTGCACAGGCTGGACCTGACCACCAGAGAATGGACACATCTCAAACCCAACAACGCACCTTCAGATCTACCTGAGGAGAGGTTGGTCAGAGATAATCATAAGTGGGTTCTCATGATGTTAATTCAAATATAGTGACATTGAATGCTTGATTTTACAGGTACAGGCATGAATTAGCTCATGATGGACAGAGAATATACATTTTAGGTGGAGGAACGTCCTGGACATCATATCCCCTGGACAAGGTCAAGGACCAGCACTGACACAGTTTTTTACATAAATGCACTTCTAACTAATTTGTTCATCTTCTCCTTTTATCTAATACAATTTTCCTTCATCAGATTCATGCATATAACCTGGAGACAAATTACTGGGAGGAAATTACCACCAAATCCCATGAAAAAATAGGTTTGTAATCTGTTTGCTTGTCAGCTAATTTTTTTTAACCAAGTAAAGAATTTGAAACGGCAAAGAATTAACTTTTTTAAATGTGCACAATCATGACAGGATATCCTGCTGCACGCCGTTGTCACAGCTGTGTTCAGGTCAAACATGGTAAGGAGTATTTCACACACTATCATCTGTCCACACAGAAAATGGCCTGAAATTTTTTGGCCATATTTCACTCTGTTTTTCCTCCTTAGAGGTGTTTATATGTGGAGGTTATAATGGAGAGCTGATCCTGTCAGACCTATGGAAGATCAATCTGCAGACTTTCCAGTGGACCAAGCTGCCTGCCATCATGCCAGAACCCGCCTATTTTCACTGTGCTGCAGTAACCCCGGTTAGTTTCACAAATCACATCTGACTTGGCCAGCAGATTTTGTTTCTAAACTAAGTGAGAAAAGAAATCTACAAAGTCTGACATCAGCATTCTTTGCAGTAGAATTGCAACTTTCAGTTGTGATCATTTTCACAAATTAGTCCTCTGGTAATTTTATAATCAACTTATCAAACGACTTTATTTCAAATTCTTTTTTTCATATGTTTCAAATAGACAGTCATTATCGTTTACTGTATAATGATAATATTGAGATGTCTACTGCTGTCTATGAAGATCTTATTCATCATTCTCATTCATCCAGGTCATTGTTCTCAACTGGACTGTCAACTGGACTTGTATTTGTCTAAGACCTTGTCTTCTTAGACAAATGCAAGTCCAGTTGCCTACGAATCCATTTGAGACAGAGATGTCTACTGCTGTTTCTCAGACCACGGCTTGTCTTTTAATATATTCAATTCAACACCAGATCTTCACGTTTTTAAAACTGAAAGCGTGCAACATTTGGATTATTATTTTTTTTTTAATAACTCAAACAAGATAGTGTCTGATACATTTTATGCCAGTTGGGCTGTCGATTAATGGTCTAATTCTGACTGTAGTTTCTATCTCCCGCCCTGTTCCTCTCCTTCAGGCTGGCTGTATGTATGTCCATGGTGGCGTCATTAACATGTCTGGGAACCGAAGGACTGGGTCTTTGTACAAAGTGTGGTTGGTGGTGCCCAGCCTGCTGGAACTCACCTGGGAAAAACTGCTGAAAACTTTCCCTCACTTAGCCCAGCTGTCCACTCTTCAGCTGCTCAGCCTGGGACTGACACACACACTAATTCAGCGGCTTAAATAGAGGGACTTGCATGTACCCTGAGGACATGTCAGTGTGAAAACCCAGAATCCCTGTATGCTATTTCTTCTTCCTTGTTGCTCAGAGGTATCTTGTGCAATGCTTGTCATTTTTGTAGTGCATGTCTCAGTTTTCTTCTTCTTTTTTTTTTTTTTCTTTCTTTTCTTTACTTTTATTTTTTTGCAACCAATCACTGACAGAGAAACTTGTGGAGCATGTGCAGGAATTGTTAAACCCTCCGGAGACAATTTCTTGAAAGGTAAAATGAGTATGCGTGCTGCTGGTGCAGTTCAAGCTTCTTGTCAGAGGTTGGGGTTTGTTTGTTTCATTTTAAGAGGGAAGCTGTGTTGCTGGAGGAATTTGTGACCAGGTGTATCCAGAGAAACACTCAAACTTCTATTCAGATAGTTAGAAACATCTTTGATTCTGATCATGCATGTTTGTAACTGTGATACCTCCTCATGAGTCTAGCTAGGCCAGCTATTCAAGGCATCATGTTTTAGCCTCAAAGACTCACTGATTGTATGTTGGGATTAAATTTAGAAAAAGTACCCCTCAATGGTCACATTTGGTCTTGTGATCAGATGAAAACCCCAAAGCCTCTTTAATAATATCTGTGACATTGTATCACTGTGAATCTTGTGCCTCTGCAGTTCTTTTTGGAAAAATTAGGCTGAGTAAGTTAGAGATGAAATAACACACCTGTAGCTCCACAGCGGTTTTAATCCATTATTTCTTTATTTGGTGCCTTCCGAATTACCAAAATATCACGCACATGGTTTTTTATATGCGTTTTTAATACTTGTGTTTCTTTATCACTCTTTACTCGTTGGCCTTTTTTTCTCATGTGATTTACTTGGTGCTCTCCAAGAGTCTTTTTTTTTTTTTTGCTGAACTTTTCTGCCATCATTTAAGATTTTTCATCAACTGAAATCCAGAATTTTTACCTATTTATTTTTCTCACTGTTACTTTTATTTTTTGTACACAAATTGTAGCAGATCATGTAGCTATATTTATTTTTCACCTGATATTTCTGTTCCCACTCTATGCTTGAACTCCATTTTGACCTCTTTTTGTTTTTACTGTTGTTTTTAACTTTTTCTAAATGTGTTTTTTCTAAAGAACGTTGTGCTGCAGCACTTTGGTAAAACTCACGAGTGAAATGAATAGTGCGTGAGAAGCATGTTGCACTCAGAATGTGGAATACTGTGATCAGACTCTGAAGTCAACAACGTTCACTGTTGTTAAAACGTCAGCAGGCTCAGTCATTTCTGTGAAATCAGACCTAGGTATGCCCTGCATGATGTTGGTCAAAATACATCTCTTGCTTTTACTGTGGACTGTAAATCATCAATATTGTAGTAATACCTTCAACTGCTTGTAGTTGTCACATCTTCCTTTCATCTGCTTTAATATTGAGTGTTGAGTATCTCTGCAGCATTTTATTTCACAGTTAGTGTAACCGTGTTGGTATAACATCAAGCTTAACCCATCTAAGCGATAAGTTGTTTCCTTCTTCATATTCAAAATCCCACTTCGAGTTGCTTTTTTGACATGATTGACATGTTATGGACTTATTTTTATTATAAAATGGCAACAGTCCGATTCAGTACATGATCACATTGCATTGCTTTGGATTGAGATGTTTATATTTGCATAATGTTTTTATGTTAATGAAAGTTTAAAGATCTCTTGCATGCCAGTGTGCTGTGCATGTCACTTTACATCAGCTCCTGGGAGAAAAGATGAAAATCTCCTTCAAGCAAATTATGGGTGTAATGTACATCAAGTTTTGTAATTTCTGTCTGTACGAACAATAAAAACACGGGCAGCCAGTTTTTCAGAAACTTGCATAGTCAGATATTATTGTTCCTGTACTGCATAGTCAGGTGTGCCACTGTTTCTGCCATATTATTACAAAAAATGTCACGTTTCACCATTTACAAATGTATGACAGCAGTACATTCAAAACAAATACAATTAGTGCAGTTTTTTGTTTTGTTTTTTTACATTGTAATCTCCATTTGGAAGAAAACTACTTCTCTTTCCTTCACCACAGTTATAGACCACAAGGACAAGACACAGACAAATGTCACTTTACCTCCTAAAATTATTTGTGTAATACAAGATGGAGTGTAAGAAGATAAACTAATAATAAAAGTCCCAGATGATCAATTTGTGATAAAACATTAGCAAGAAAAAAATGGTGTTGAATTGGCTTCTTCGATTTTTTTTTTCCAGGTTTAAAAATTGTGAAACGACTGATCCACCACTCAGCAGCCTGCTGGAGACGGAGCAAAGTAATACAGAGCCAGTAGGATCAGGTAGACAACCACCAGAGCCGTACCTGAAGAAACACAAGATTGAAGGTAAAAGTGAATCGAAGCTCTAGAGGCTACTCAATGTTTTAAGCCATCATTCTGTTTCACTCACAGATAGTTTTCCTGTTTTTCGTGCAGCCAATGTATGTAAATCAACCTGCAGGGTTTCAAACTAGTCTTGGGACAGGTCATCTAATTTAATCAGTGTTAATATTTCATAAGCATAATGAAGTCAAAGCAAATTTGTCAGATCTGAGTCATCCATAACCTTGCTGCATAAACCGACAACATCCTCAAGATTATTGACTGACATAAAAAAAAAACTCTCTCCTGAATAAATCAACACCAAGTAAAATGATTTTTTACAATTAGTTTTAAAAACAAAAATCTAATGAAATGCGGAGGATCAATGTGAGCACTGAACTTTGGTAAGCATCCCATTTTATTTGCATGAAAGTGGGAAATATTGGGGGGGTTCAAAAAAAGTTTAAATAGATTTTAAAACATTTGAAACTCACCCTGAAAGTAATCAGACTTGCCGTCCATGAAGATGTAGTTGACCACGATCACACTGAAGATGCAAGCCCACAAGTGCAGGTCACTGAATAGCAACACAAACCCCACGTCCTTCGAAAAGTAGAGATAGTGTTTGATAACAGGATAAAGCACTATATAAAAATGTGCATATATAAACTGAGATTCATGTTTAATATTTTTACTATATATTCATCATCATTGAATAAATCAACAATAGAAAAAGGAGATGGTGTCTCACATAGAAAGCATTAAACAAGACCAGTACTGGAATCTGTAGCATGCAGACCTGCACAGCGATACAACCTCCCACTTCCAAGCTGAAAAAAGAAACATTTAGATGCAGAAATCACTTAGCTGTTTTTATTATTTATTTATTTATTTATTTTTCAAAGAGCAGTGATACCGGGCAGCAAAATGGCTGTGGGAATAAATAAATATACTCTTAGAAGTAGAGTCTCTGTAACTCAAATGTTATATGGGTGATGATGGGATGATGGACTTATAATCATTTTTGTTTTCATGTTGAAACAAAAAGGTCAAAAGAAAAACAGCAAAGGGAAGGCAAATGGTTTCGGGTACATCTAAGTCAACACCAACATTTTAACCATCTTACAGTGAATAAATTCTGAAATTCTTAAGGTTAGCATTTTTCAGCCTTTCTGGGTACTTTCTTTCTTTTGATGAGACAGAGTTTACCTGAGACTGATGTTGTTTTGGAGTGCAAACTGGATCCCATTAACAATCTCAGGGATCTCAGGGACCATAGCAAGAACTGTGACCCCAATGAAATACTGGAGATGGAAAAAGAAAGAACAAAAGAGAAAGAGAAATGTTAGAATGACCAGAGGAAATGACCAAATCAGAAGCGTATGAACACACTGGGGATGCATATCTTCCCCTCACTTGAGAGAAGTTGGGTTGATTCAGTATGGGCTGGATGTGCTCGGTGGCAAGATCTGCACAGACAGACGTGAGCACAGTGGCCATGATGAGAATGAGCAGAGACCTCCACCGTGACCAGTGGACCACTGCACCAATGTGGCCGGTGACTGAGCAGACAGACACAAAGAGATAAAGGTGCAGTATTAATCAATGAATGAAACCTAATGTTAACTGCATCACTGTATAATTGTGAAAGGCGCAATTTTGTGTGACCGTAAGAAGGTTCGGTACCCTGTCCTTCTCCCACATGGATGTTGCAAATATGGGAATGTGTCTTCAGAGTGAATATGAGACCAATGAGGTACGCAGCAGGCAAGAGTATGGACACTGTGTACACCAAAGGCCTGAAGACAAGAACATAATAAATGAGGGGACAGAAATAAACAGAGGGCTTTACTGAAATATATTACAAACTCCATAAAAAGACCATATACTAATTTAACATGTTTTAGCCTATCTCCTTTAAATGTAATTTTTTCTTAGTATTTGAAAGAACTGAAACTTGCTTGACAGTACTTCCTTAAATGCACAAACAAAAAGAGTTTTCAGAGACACCATTCACAGTGCCATGGCTGTTGTGAAATGAAGAAACACCCGTTTTGTTTGGATTGTTAAAATTTACATTTCAAGCATGTTTCAAGGTTCTGCCAGTGATTTTCATAATGTACTGGGTCTGTCTGAAACAACTCAGAGTGAGGGCCCCATCAATCTACAAATGTATGGTACTCAAATTAAAATAGTAATGAAGGTGGTTAGTAGTAGTGATTTCCAGTTGGTAGTTCAATGGCTAAAACATATAAAACTTCCGTTATGGTCTGTCAATTCCTTCACTACAACAAAAGAAAGTAGTTCTTACTCAACATGGCTGTGGAAGAGTGTACCATTGTTCTGTTGAGTGAAAATAGTTTTTAAAAATTTATAAAATGCTTATTAGAGAGACTTGAGGTCCATGTCAGGATGTGTTTCATGGATATTGATGCCGACCAGATCGTAGTGGCAGTTGTGGCAGACAAATGGTCCGCTGCTGTTTCCTGTACTGGAGTTGGAGCAGGCGTCACACACCAGGTTTCCATAGGCCTTAGAGAACAACGTGGGGGCAAATACTCCTGACGATGAGAGGAGGATGATTTAATTTCAGACATTTGAATAAAGCTGTTGCTAATGCAGGTTATTTCAGTCCTGGGTTAGAGAAATAAACCTGTGCAGCTGGTTTTATTACTGTGAATTCACCTGAACAACCATCACGTCACATTTGATCTCTGCATGAATTTCTGATTAGGTGACTTTCAGGCTTCTTAACAACTCTCTGATAGTCAAGTTTGAATTTTAAAGAAACATTATGCTCACATTATTTAAGCAAGGAAATCCACTTTGAAATTCATTTACAAAGTCTTAAACAGAAACATTAATATTCACAGACAAAGATCAGGGTAACTTCATTATGTAGACACTATCATTTTGAGGGATCAAAAACACTGGTGTGCATATGGACGTCTAAACTGTTGCTGCGACTGTATTTTTCCTATCCTGTGGCTGATGGTGTTGAGCATGTCTGGGACCACACAGCTACTCCTGATGGAACATTTGCAGATAACACATTGTGAGGAACTGGGTTTGCTAGTGAGGCTAGAGCTTTTGGCATCTAAATGTACAGTGAGATGGGAGAGAAGTGTTAGACTTAGTCTCCCTCATAAAAGGTTTGGTGTTGTAGGTTTATTTACTATCACCACCTGTATCTGACACTTCCAAAAATATGCAACTAGTGATGATGTATTGATTTTTGGAGACTGACCTCCTACAGAGATGAAAAGCAAAGCAGAGCTCACTCCTGTGGAGCGACTGTTGAACCTTTGCTCACTGTGTCTGAGCCCACCGATTATCATGCAGATGCCCTGAAAAACGGACAAAGAGCCCTGTTCATACATCTTGATTAATGACCTGTGTCCAAACATGATTTTTGTAGTGTTAACACTGATTTAATGAGCTGATCCTTGAGTCAACAGGTGGAGATGACACAAGTGGACTGACATTTTAAACTATAAAAAATGGAAAATGTGAGTTAAATGGAGTTTGGCTCACTGGAATGAAGAGAATGCATCCAAGCAGTGTACCAGTTAGTGCTGCTTTAACAACCTCCTGCAGACACGGGTTAGCTGCATGGTGACCTCTGAGCAGGGCTGTGATGTAAAAGGTCAGTTCTGTGATGGAACCAAAGGTTGCATTCACAACTGCCCCCACAGCAAAGTTACTCTGGGCTGAGATACTGCAAATAATAAAATTAACAACACTTAAATTCAGTAAAACTTGGCACTAAAGTATTGCTAACTCCATTAAACATGTTTGGTTCACGGGACACTTCGGGTTACATAGTAAAATTACATAGTAAGTTTCCATTCTACCCAACATTCCTTCACAGGCGTTTTAGGTAATGAGAACCACTCACCTGGCGATGCCCATACCAATGTAGTAGGACAGTGGTATGATGGAGCCAGTTGCTATGGCAAATTTAACCTCAGAGGAGGCGTACTTGTTTTCTTTGTCAATATATCCAATTACTATGGCAACTATTACAAGAGGAAGGAGGTCTTGGGTGAGAGTCAAAGATGATAACAGTTCTTTGCGTGACACCCACATATTAACACAGAAAGCTCTCACATAAAATGGAATAAAAGGATACTGACAGCAAACACGTTGATCCCATCAACTGTGTACTTGTAATAGTACCAGTTGACTGCATGGTAGCAGCAGAGCAGTGCTCTGGCCTCATAGCCTTGATTCTACAAGTGTGATAAAAAATAATGAAATTGGCACATGAGCAGCAAACCAACAGGAATTAATCTATCCAGATTTATTTTCTGTGACTGACGTGCTAATTCTCTCCCTTGCCTTAATTTCTCTCCTTTGTGAGGAGGAGGAAACAGAAACATCCTCAGGAGGTAAGAGAAGAATGACAGTGAGGGTCCGTCCATTCATCTTGGAAATGGGGATGGTGAAGACCAAGATCCAGGAGAAAAAGCAGGCCAGGGAATGAATGACCACCAGAGGCGGGTAGCCCAGCAGCAGCCACGTGTAGGTGGAAAAACGACACTATACCACAAGAAGGGCACACTGGGTAATGATATTCTACTCTAGATTTTCATGATGCATAGATCAGTTAATCAGATCAGAACAGTGTCCATGTATATTGTATGTATATATAAGTGTCTTTTTACCCAGAAGGAGGTACGTGGAGGTCTCCCTGGTGTCTCTGAGACTGGCACCTCTGTGGGAGAGGGCAGCAGAACCGGTGAGTTATCACTGACCCCGTCGATGCTGCACTCACAGTCTGGTGATTGCTCACAACATCTTCTCAACGTATTTCCAATCTGGATAAAACACACAGAGAGAGAAGGAGAGCTGTAGTTTTAAGATTATAAGAAAATGCACTTCGTGAGGCAAATGGAGATGAAACACAAGATACCACCCATCGAGAAAGAATTTCTTGGGAAAGGAAAAGGGAACAGAAGGACATGACCTTCACTAGAGAAGTAAAACTAAACTACAGACAGAAATATCTGCATAAATGTAATTTTTGATGCATTTGGGATTAGATTTCAGGAATAATTTGACAGTTTTATATGAGTGTTATCTAATTTTCTCTTATCTGTGTTGCTCACTATCAGCATTGCTGTGGAACATGTCAAGGCAATAAAAAAGTGTGGCCTGGTGGTTTTATCAGATGTTTTGTTTGCTGTCATCTGCACTGTAAATGCATTTTGGTGTGCATCGTGTCAGACTTCTTTTTGTTTTGTGATTATAGAACAACCCTAACCCCTTTTAGTGTGCATGTACCAAATTTAATTTTGCCAAAAAAACAGAGAACCAACAAGAGGAAAGTCCCCCGGTGCTAACTCAAAAATCAGATTCAGATGATACCTCTTGGATTGACTTGCCGAATGGCCAGAGAAAATAGCAAGACAACTTCCAGCAAAGCTTTCCTGAAGACAGTGAGGAAGAAAAGAATAATGAAGAATGGTGGAGGATCAATAATACTGTGCATTCTGTTTTCTTTCTTGATTAGTTCACCTACCGTACGGTACACCAGTGATTGTGATGAACATAAGTATGCTGACCAGGAAATGTGCCAGAGAGACCCACCAACCAAAGAGAAGCACATATGCCACGTTTCCACATGTGATGAGATGACCTGAAGGCAAATAGAGAAAAACATTTGTGAAAGGTGAACATCTAAAGAAGCCACATTATAAACCTTTCTCTGATTTAATTCTTTACAGTACAAAGAATGCTTCATAGTTTTCACCTATTATTTCTGTATGTTTAACGATGGTTTTTCTCATTACCAATGAAACTGTACTGTTAATGCAAGTTGATTGCAGAGACCTGGAAAAATAGCCATATCTCTAAATACTGGTAAGATGGAGGTCAGAAAGGATTTCACCATTCATTTCCTGTATCATCAGATATTACCATTGTGTTCTTACTCCTTACTTTGGTGAGGATAATTATACCCCAACAAATACAAACACTGACCACGAAATAAGGTCCAAGACTCCAGACAAGGAAAAAAAACTGTTACCTGTATGTGGCTTAATGATGTTCAGTTCTGAGTAGAGCTCTTTCACAACCTCTGACCTGTCTTCAAACGGACGCTCTGTCACGTGGCTCTTCCATTTTCTGAAACCAAACTGACGCACACAGGCAAGCACACGTACATATTAAACCTTGACTCAAACCCCTTTCATTTGAGAAGGGAAACCTGCAAGATTCTTACTCTGTAATTGTTGACCAGTTTGTTGGCTTCCACTTCGTTCTCTGCTTTGATGGTTCTCTTCCCTTGAATCTCCTCCCTGCTATCGTCACAGGCATTATGGCCTGAACCTGAAATTACAAATAAATTTCTGTAAACTATGAGCAATGCTGTCAATAAAGAAAAGAAAGAAAACTAAACTAAATAAACTGGTACCCAGTGCTCACACATGTTGGGAGGCATGCACATTGTTGTGCAAAGTCCAGGACATATGGAGTGATGTGTTGCTGCAGTGCAGGTGTCTGTTGGATTAAGTCCTTGACCTCGGCCATAGATCTGTTCATCACTGTGAGCTGCCTGGGGACCCAAGTCCGATGAAGGCTCTAAAGCAACAAACAAGAGAAAGATGTCTCAGAGAATCACAAAATAAAGAACATGTACATGCATACCAATGAATGAATACATTAATTTATTGTTTTGGTAGAGAACTGGCTGAACAATATCTTGAATTTATTAACTTAATAACTTAATTTTGATTCCATTCGAGTGTTACAAAGTTGTACACTCCAAAGTTTAGTCCATGTTTTCTTTTGTTTGTGGAATAAGTTTTTTTTATTATTAATTTAACTGATTGCTGCTTTTCTTGCTATCAAACAAATCTGCTGCTTGAGAACAACGCTCTGACTTAAACTGGTCTGTTACACTCTGTATCTGTAGTCTTTGTTTACAGTACAGGGTCAGGGATTAGAGTGAAATTAGCAACACACTCAGCATGAACTGAACAGCACAGACTTCCTCCCTAATCAATACAGGCACACCTGGGTACTCAATTTTATTGGACTCACACTGGAAAAAAAAAAAACCCACATCAAACATGCACTGATTCAAAAATCATTAATGACCCAAACCCCAAATATCTCAGACTTTGTCAAGAGAGACTCACCATAACACAGGACACTAGAGAACAATCAAATCCTCACATTACTTTAAGTGGAAGTGGAATGTCTTTGCTCAGCCCTGAATGCCTTATCCCCACTGACTGCATGCCAATTATATCCACAAGTATTTTCACATTACCAGATTAATACAAGTACCAATGTTTTTAGGCCTGTGCAGCAGGCAAACTAAGTTCCTCTTCTGTGGGGTGATTTATATCTCTGACATCCTGCCAACAGCTGCATTTACTCTGCAGGGAAATCAGAGATGTCACAGTATTTAGCCTCTAAAGGTTTGCCTCTAAAGATCCATGAAATGCATATAGAACACAAATCCTAAAATGCCATCAGTATTGTGAGACAAACCAGCACAATAATATGGATTTCCCCCTTTTATGTCCGTTCAGTGTTGTTGACATACTTTTAGGTAGTAGTCTTGCTTTATTTCCTCTTTCTGTTACCATATTTGTATACAGGAGTGCACAAGTTGAAAAACATGCCACCGAATGTGAGAGATTGCTCAATGACAGAGTGGGGGGAGGAGGTGGCAATATTATCTGCATTCAAAGCTCATTACTTCATTCTTTGATACAGAGCAGGAAGACTTTAAGATTAATCATATATGTGAGCTTCTATGACAGAAAAAAAAACAAAACATCAACAGTGTTGTTTCTAACAGCTGATCTCTTCCTCAAGAGGTGCTATATAACCTGTAAGTATTTGATTTCAGTAGTAGCACTTAAGGCAAGAAATTCAGAACTTTTAGTTCCTTTGGTTATCATTATTAAGACCAATGAATATATTAACATTGAATTGATTAACAAAATTAAGACAGACTTCAAGATTTTTGGAAATGTGGCAATTTACCTACATAAGGTAACTAACTGATTTAGCAGCTTTTGCAAACAAGAGAAACCAAAGATGTTGCTACAGAACTGAAGTGGAAAGTCTGCATAACAAATAAAATAAAATAGTTAACCATCTCCCACAATTTTGATAATTGACTCTACCATCCTACTTACCAAGCAAAAATGTCAAACAGTATCTGGTTCCAGCTTCTTAAAGGGATATTATTGTAAATTAAATATTTGTGGGTTTAATATAAAAAAAACAAACAAATAAACTGTTTCAACTACATAGTTGGAAAAGATACAGAATGTCAAACTAAAGGACAGTTGACAAGATCTGTAATGTCATATGACACTTATACAACGCTGACATTTTGGTGCGCGCGCGCACACACACACACACACACACACACACACATACACACTGACACTGAGAGACAGACAGACACACACACACACACACACACACACAGACAGACAGACAGACAGAGACACACATACACACTGACACTGAGAGACAGACACACACACACACACAGACACACACACACACATACACACTGACAGACAGACAGACACAGACACACAGACAAACAGACACACACATACACACTGACAGACAGACAGACACAGACACACAGACAAACAGACACACACATACACACACAGCTGTCTGCTGATTCACAGCTCACCGTTCACGGTGTGACGCTGCAGCCATTTAAAACGCACAGCGTGATTACCGAAAGCCGTTTAAAGCGCCGGACTCGGGTCGCTCACCACAGATAAAGTTGTGGTGTTTTTTTTTTTTTTTTTGTTAGTCTGTTGTTTCTAAGCAGCATCCCACCTTGTGTGTGCTCCGGCGGCTTCCTCCGGCGGCTGCCCGGGGGGTCGGAGCTCTGGGCGGACGGCAGAGACATGTCCGCCGGTGAACACACTCCGCCCGCTCCGGTGGCTGCGCGTCCCGCTGCTCTGCTTCGTGAACGAGCGACGCGACGCGGGCACGTTGATTCACAGAGAAATTAGTCGCTGGGAATTGTGGGAAATGTAGGGAAAAGATTTATCTTTAAACCGAGCTAAACTCGAATTTAAACCGCTCAGAGATCTTACTTTAGGCTCATATAAATTCACATATAGAGAGGCTGCAGACATCTACAGTTTATTCAGAAGGCTGCTTGTAGGATTTCGAGTAAAAGTAAGAAAAGAAAGCCCACTGGCATTCAAAAATTGACAAACTTGGATTCAAAACTTTCTGTCTTGTAAGTCACTGAACTGGCTGAACCATAATTATAATCCTATAATGGAATACGTATAAAGAACTTCCCAAATAACTATCATAAAATCTTTTTTTGTTATGGTTGACAGGAAAATAGCCACTTAAATCCAGTTAAGTCTTGCACATCGTAATCTAGCAAAGCAAACAGAAAAATTGTGCCAAATACAGCTTCAGGCCACAAAGACCTTTGAATCGGATTTGTGACTCAATTGTTGAACATGCAAATATATATTTTGATGTCAAACTGTCACCAGACACAGTGACATCTGATAGGATGCACACGTTTCATCCCAATGTCTAAACTGTTTTTGTGAACATGCTGAGGCCATTACAAAACACATCCCAAAGTTCATGTGTTTAGTGAAAGACAGAAAGCCTTGATTGGTGGTTTGTGGCTTTGATGTTGTTTTTTGCTGTTTGTCTGTTTTGTTTTGGATTTTTTGGTTAATCCTGGTTATAAATAAAGCTGCATCCCACCCAGCTGGTACACTTGAGGAATGTCCGGGGTAATCTTCTGCGAAATCATGGCAAAGCGTCAGACTGCCACCACTTTCTTGGCATTATCACTGCTAGGAGGATTAGTTTGGACAAATATAGAAGCTCAGGCTCAGGGGCTGCAATGGCAGAACCCCTCAAGACAAATGTCCAAGGGTGGTCCACCTCCTCAGGCACCAGAGGTTCCTTCACATCCTAAACCACCTCAGGTTCTACAACCATCAAGGATTCCTCAATATCCTCAGCATCTACAAAATCCGCAGGCACAACGTCCTCCTCCACAACCACAGAGAGGTCCCCAATATCCACAAATTTCACAGGATCAACGACCTCCTCAACAGCAGAGAGGTCCTCAATATCCAAAAAATCCACAGGTCCAACCTCCTCCTCCTCAACTGCAGAGAGGTCCTCAATATCCACAAATTTCACAGGACCAACGTCCTCCTCCTCCACAGTCACAGGCTCCTCCATATCCTAAGCATACTCAAGTGCCACAACTGCAACTTCCCCCAAAGTCGAAGGATCCACGCCCAGTTCCACCATCACCACAGTTTCCTCAATTTCCACAAAAACCGCAACCTCCACCACCGAAGAATCCTCCACCTCCTCAACCACCAAAGGTTTCTCAATTCCCACAAGTCCAATATCCTCCAACACAGATATTTCCTCCAAGGTTTCCTCAGTATCCTCTTGCACCAAAGTTTCCTCCACACCCACGAGCATTCTGGCCCCAGGACTCAGAGGCCTCTCAACCGGAGGAACTACGAAAACCATGGATATCACATCAACCGCATCAACCGCATCAACCACTTGAACAACATGAGCCACATCAGCCGCTTCAACCACATCAACCATATCAACCGCTTCAACCACATCAGCCACTTCAACCACATCAGCCGCTTCAACCACATCAGCCGCTTCAACCACATCAACCGCTTCAACCACATCAACCATATCAACCGCTTCAACCACATCAACCGCTTCAACCACATCAGCCGTTTCAACCACATCGACCACTTGAACAACATGAGCCAAATCAACCGCTTCAACCACATCAGCCGCTTCAACCACATCAACCATATCAACCGCTTCAACCACATCAGCCGCTTCAACCACACCAACCGCTTCAACCACATCAGCCGCTTCAACCACATCAACCACTTCAACCACATCG
The DNA here is from genome assembly GCF_900963305.1 of Echeneis naucrates. NCBI lineage: Eukaryota > Metazoa > Chordata > Actinopteri > Carangiformes > Echeneidae > Echeneis > Echeneis naucrates. Next base: position 9,954,017 of record NC_042526.1, on the reverse strand, counting down.
ACCACTTGAACAACATGAGCCAAATCAACCACTTCAACCAAATCAACCGCTTCAACCACATCAACCGCTTCAACCACATCGACCACATCGACCACATCAACCACTTGAACAACATGAGCCAAATCAACCACTTCAACCGCATCGACCACATCAACCACTTGAACAACATGAGCCAAATCAACCGCTTCAACCACATCGACCACATCAACCACTTCAACCAAATCAACCGCTTCAACCACATCGACCACATCAACCGCTTCAACCACATCGACCACATCAACCGCTTCAACCACATCAACCACATCAACCGCTTCAACCAAATCAACCGCTTCAACCACATCGACCACATCAACCGCTTCAACCAAATCAACCGCTTCAACCACATCGACCACATCAACCGCTTCAACCAAATCAACCGCTTCAACCAAATCAACCGCTTCAACCAAATCAACCGCTTCAACCACATCGACCACATCAACCGCTTCAACCAAATCAACCGCTTCAACCACATCGACCACATCAACCGCTTCAACCGCTTCAACCAAATCAACCGCTTCAACCACATCGACCAAATCAACCGCTTCAACCACATCAACCACTTAAACCACAGCAACCACAGCAACCACTTAAACCACAGCAACCACAGCAACCACAGCAACCACAGCAACCACAAGAACCACATAAACCATTTCAACCACACCAGCCACAGCAACAGCATCATCAACATAAACCCCAGGACCCACGTCCACAAAAGACCTCTCCTGATGGTTGTTATGTGCCACCAAATGTGAGAGTCCCTTGTGGAGCTCCTGGTATTTCTGCTGATGAATGTGACGCCATTAGTTGCTGCTTTGATGGCCGACAGTGCTACTTTGGAAATAGAGGTGAGTTTATATTTATTTATGTCACATATTTCACAGAAAACAGAACCTTTTCTCCAACTATGCTGCATACCATGATTAGAATTTTACTGTTAGGTGGCTAAAATGTTACTTCATATCGCATTCTTCAGCACAATGGAGAGAAATTATTAAACTAATTCTTTGATAATGGAAGTTCCTACAATAAAAGCTTGATCCTTCTTAATCTTTTTTTTTTTCTTCTTCTTCTTCTTTTATTGATAAAAACTAGCTATTTGACCTATTCATACCTGTGTTTATGCCAACAGTTACTGTTCAGTGCACCAAGGATGCCCAGTTCATCGTGGTAGTAGACAAATATGCCACTCTGCCCCCCATTGATCTTGAAAAAATCTCACTGTTGGAGGGAGGCCGAGACTGCACGCAAGTTGACTCTAATTCGGATTTTGTTATCTACCAGTTTCCTGTCACTAGTTGTGGCACTGTTGTCATGGTAAGAACTTGATTTTTTATGTATGTTGTATGTTTTTAACCAAGACAACATCTTCAAATAAGGACTGTAAATTTTTGTCTTCTCTAGGAAGGGCCTGGTGTTATAATCTATGAGAACAGGCTGACCTCCTCATATGAAGTAGACAGGGGAGATCATGGAGTTATTACCAGGGACACCTCATTTGAGTAGGTGATCATTTAGCACGTTAAAAAGTTAAAATAAAGGCTCTGAAAGAAACCAACCTAATGCCACTTTTCTCTTGCTAGCTTGCTCTTCCAGTGTCGGTATATTGGCATTTCTGTTGAAACTTTGGTTGCTGAAGTATTTCCACTAGATGTTGGTCCTCCACCAGATGCTGGTTGGGGACCCATCAGAGTACAAATGAGGTTGGCCAATGGCCAATGCGGAACAAAGGGTTGTAACGAATGTAAGTGCGTGTCACCCTGGTAGCTTTGAAGTGTTTTGTGGATCATTTTGTAATGTTGACTGTTGTGTTAACTGTTAACTATGTTACTCTCACAGTGGATGTGGCCTTTACCTCGTTCTACACGGAGGCAGATTACCCAGTGGGCAAAGTACTCAGGGATCCTATATACGTGGAGGTCCTACTCCTGGAAAAGACAGATCCAACCCTCGTCTTGACTCTTGGTCGCTGCTGGGCAACAACAAGCCCCCAGCCTCACACTCTTCCCCAGTGGGACCTTCTGATAGATGGGTAACTACAACACCAATTTACACTGTCTATTCACAACGAATAGGGAAATGAATCCTAGAAATTGACTCCAGTGTCCAGTTGCATTCCACTGTTGTTAATTTAATGTATTTTGTTCTTCGTTCAGGTGTCCATACAGGGATGATCGCTACACTTCCGCATTGCTTCCAATTGGCCCCAACTCTGGTCTTGCATTCCCAAATCACTGCAAACGCTTTAAATTCAAAATGTTCACCTTTGTTGACCCTGGTTCATTTGAACCCCTGAGGGAGCAGGTAATAAATATCTCGAGATGTGAAACTGCAGATAAATATTTTTTTTATTGCCCTACCAACACCATTGTCCTTTTTCAGGTGTACATTCACTGTAGTACAGCTGTGTGCATTCCTTCTCTGAGCCACTCCTGTGAGACATCATGTATATATGGTCACGGTCATGAAAAGGTCATGAAAAGTAAGAAATTCTTTTATAATCTACAAAATTCTGAATTTAAATATTAAAAGGGGTATTATATTCTTAAATGTAACAATTCTTTGTTTATGTGTAGAGAGAGATGTTGCGGCTGCAAACCAGAAGACTGAGTCAAGAGTTGTGGCTTCTGTTGGACCTGTGACCATACGCATGCCTGAGCAGTAACCACCAGGGCCAAGAACGTTCATTTACATATTTAGCTTCAAGTAATATGTAAATGCAACAGTTATTTCTGTTTGTCTTAACAAAAAGCCTAGGAAGGAACCAAAGGTGTTCTGAAGGTGGTCAGGATTGTATTCAAGAAAACTGGCTCGAACATGCACTAAAGTTAATTACACAAAACAGTTGCCAGACTACTTCGTACACCATTGTGGTCTAATGCAATGCAATGCAATTACCTTCAATAAATTATATTTGCATGGTTTATAATGTTCAGTGTTTATTGACAATTCATCAGAGTTCATTCATTGAGCCTGTATTTAGACTGTGATATATTGAAAGCATTTTACTTTCCAGCCCTTACATGAAGCAGGCCAAATGAAGATTTTTACAAATACCTGTCAGTTATATTCTATATATATATATTCTATGCAAAGTACCACAACTAATTACAGTTCTCAAACTAACAATATAGTTAAATGAACTTCTGTTTTGCAACAAAAATGTCAATTAAAAGTGGAATAGAATCTCCCCCTCTAATTCTCATCCTGACAATTATGTTGAGCCAATTTTCATTTCAGCGCAAAATAAGCATCTGTATGTTTCATATATTTCCATATAAATTTGACATATATATCCAACTATTTTTTACCATAAGTATGATAGTCACATGGAAGGTGAGCCATCAAGCATGAATAAAAACATGCTTTTGTGGTAATATGTGACAATGTGAGAGCTTTTTGAGGAAAGACAGCCCATGTGATGTAGGACATGATGTAGGAAGCCTCCCATGATTCTGAATAACTTTCTCTCTTTGTGGAACATCTCTCTTTGTCTCATAGAGCCACTAATTTGAAATTAAATGGCTCTTAAAGGATGCATAAGATCGACATTTAAGATTAAGATTACATTTTAAAAGTTAATCTCATGTATAAATACCAAGTTTGGCTAAATAAAAATCCAATAGCAAATAGACGTAGTTTCAGATTTGTGACTTTGAAAGATTTTTTATTTTGTTTGATAGTTAAAAAGCTGTAGGTATGGTGCAGGTTTTTAATTAACTTAAGTTATAAACAGGGCTGTTTGTAGTACTGAACTTCATTAATGATAACTTCTGCAAAACAATAGCTGTAAATATAACTATTTATCACTGGGAGTCAAGTATGTTAAGTATGGGGAATCATTTATTATAAATAATATAGTGACAGAATGTTAAGTCTTGGGTTTTATGCAGCTTCTGTAATAAATCATCTAAAGGCAGTGTATCTTATTAGATGGTGTGTCCTGGCCTAATGTGGTCTTGTTTGGGATTCTTGAGGTTCAAAAGTTTAGGAAAAATTGCCTGAGACGGTGTGAGAAGTAAGCCTTAAAAACTAAAAAAATTTTCCCCAGAAAAAGTTTCATCTCAACACCATGAATTTACACTATTTTATGAGAAAATATATAAGTGTAGACTGTAATACAAAGTATGAGTTTTGCTAAACGAAAACATTTTCACTAGGCCAGATAAAGAGCTTTATCTCATACAGAGGTGGATGACCCCTAAATACAATAAGGTAGTGGAGTACAGTCATATGACAATATTAAAGTAAAGTAACTAATGGCAAAAATACTGCATCTGAATGTTGGTTTCAAAACACAGTGAAAGTTGTCAAAACCAACTCATTATAACAAGACTAGGTCTGAACCTATAACTGTGGCTTGTGGAATCCTTCACCTGTTTTTTTTTTCTCCTTCCCTCTGTGTTCACGTGGAGTGTACAGTATTCTGATGGAGGCGAGTTTGCAATGCATCTGCTCTTATTTACACGTTTTTCTGGTGTCAAGGAATGGAGCAAATATGAAAGTGTAACTCTAAGAAGGCCCATTATGCTTACATGGTAAATGCAAAATCCTGATTTTATAAACGACAAAATTACTTCAGGCACAACTTAAAGACTATGAAGTACGTTTGGCTGTATGTAAGTCTACAATGATGACCTATAGATGAAGTTGAATGTCATAGTATTAGTTCTTATCAGTTCTTTAGCATTGTGAGTTTATTTAAAGAGGACCAAGTTGTCTTTATGGCCAATTTTAGCTTTGATGGAAACTCAGTCCCTGTTCCATAGGAATAAACATTGTACTATTTTGTATATTGTACATCTGCAGAAGGGGCTGGGGGAGTTGTTTCTGTGTCCATTAGACATTAGTTGTTTGAGATGTTCATTCTATATTGGAGATGTACAGTAGTTATTTTCTTGGACCAAACTAATTCTTGTCCACCAGTCTCGCTATTGTTCAGCATCCATGGTTTTGTTTATCTGTTTTGCAACCCAGTCCAATACCATACAATCCATCTAAACAGTAAAATTAGAAAGGAACTGGAGCACCTTACGTGCAGTGTACAGGTTAATAGGAAGATAGCCTTGAAAGCAAAAAGAACTGAGTCCATTGGCTCCATGCTGGCAACACGACAGGCTGTTCATATTGAAAATGGGAAAACACCAATGAGTGGAGTATTAATGGTCTGTCAATCACTGACATTTACAGCTATAGGGCTAGTCTAACTATTGTGATTGGTTGCATTAATGTTACGCCTGTGGGTAGTTTAATATTGCAAATATATATACATATATATATATATGATCAGGCATAACATTATGATCCCTGACAGGTGAAGTGACTAACACTGATTATCTCTGCATCATGGCATCTGTTAGTGGGTGGGATAACTTGGCATTAAGTGAAAATTTGTCCTCAAAGTTGATGTTTAAGAAGCAGGAAAATGGGAAAGGACCTCAAGTCTGACAAGGGCTAAGTTGTGATGTTAGACAACCCAGTGTGCAGTAGTCATTATCTATCAAAACTAGTCCAAGAAAGTAACAGTGGTCAACTGGTTTCAGGGTCATTGATGCATGTGGGGAACAAAGGCTGACCTGTGTGGTCCGATCCAACAGACAAGCTACTGATGCTGAAATTGCTTAAGAAGTTAACTTTCTAATGTAAAGTGCATCGCAGTTTGTTGTGTATGGCTGCTTAACCACGGGCCAATCAGGGTATCTGTGCTGACCGGTGCACACCATCAAAAGCACCAATAATGGGCATGTAAACAACAGAACCTCAGTGGCCACCTCTGTCCACTGAGGGATGCCTTGGATGCTGCCATCCACGTGAATGTTATTTTGACATGTACCACCGATTTAAGCATTGTTGTAGATCATATACATCCTCTCGTGGAAACAGTATGCCCTGATGGCTGTGGCTTCTTCCAGCAGGATGATGCAAGGTGCCGAGAAGCAAAAATGGTTGAGGAATGGTTTGAGGAGCACAGCAATGACTTTGAGGTGTTGACTTCACAATTGGCCATCTGTGAGATGTGCTGGATAAACAAGTCCAATTTACAGAAATTAAAGGATCTGCTGTGACCATCTTGGTACCAGGTACCACAGCACACCTTCGGGAGTCTAGTGGAATCCATGGCTGGATGGGTCAGGGCTGTTTAGGCAGCAAGCGCAAGTCCAACACAATATCAGGCAGGTAGTCATAATGTTATGTCTAAATGGTGTATTTGTTTGCTTTTGGAGCTTGAGGTGTGAGTTGGTTTTAATCTTACTTAAAATTGCTGTATCTTTCTCCTCATTCTTATTATATTCCATTTCAAACCTTTTATTTTATTCTAGCTCAGTTGTTGCACTATTGCTTTTATATTTCAGAACAGAACAGAGGAATCACATTGGGATAGTTCTTAAAAGCTTTGAGATATACTGAGGGCTCATCACAGCATATTTGTCCTGTGCTGGATTAAAACTCCCAATTTAAAAAACACATGTTTTTAAATTAAATACTCACTGCATGAGTTTTTAACAGATGCAACAGAAGTGGCTAAGTAATTATTCAGCCATACTTAATTTGGGCTCAAATGCAACTTTATAACAAAATCAATATTGGATGATCATTCACTGGGCTAAAAAAAACAAATATCTGGTGATAAATAGTATCCGAGGCTGCAGAGACCTTTAAAAAGGTTTTTGTGACCGTAAAAGTTGAGTTTGTCAATAAATACTGTCATGTCAACCTGTCACCAATCAGAGCGACCTGGCCTAACGTGACATGTGTTCTATCTGACAACTGCTCCTTCCACACTTCCAAAACACGTAGCAAACATTACATAATGCACTTTGAAGCTCATTGGTGTTTCATGAAAGATAGGAAACCTTGATTGGTAGTTGCTTCATCTGTGGAGGCGGGTTTTTTTATATCAAACATTTAGTCCAGTTATATATAAATATGGCGGTACACACAGGCAGTGCACTTAGGGACTGTCCAGTTGCCAACTGTCAAGTGCTGTGAAACCATGGAAAAGGGATGGAGTGCCACCTCTTTGGTGGTACTCGCACTGTTTGGCATCTTTGCTGCAACAAATGTTGAGGCCCAGGGGTCTCCATGGCAGAATCCTGGGACACAAATGAACAAGGGTGTTCCACCTCGTCAGACACCAAAGGTTATCCCACGTCCTGATCCACCAAAGGTCATTCCACGTCCTGATCCACCAAAGGTTATCCCACGTCCTGATCCTCCAAAAGTTATTCCACGTCCTGATCCACCAAAGGTTATCCCACGTCCTGATCCTCCAAAAGTTATTCCACGTCCTGATCCACCAAAGATTCTTCCACGTCCTGATCCACAACAGGCTACACCACCAAAGTACCCTCAATATCCTCAGCAAGCCTTCCATGACCAGTCTTCTCAGGAGCCAAAGATCCCTAACCAACAGTATCCTAAACTGCCAGACCCGCCACTTAAACCACCTCCACAAGCTTGTGAGGTGACACCAGGCACAAGAGTCCCTTGTGGAGTTCCTGAGATTTCTGCTGCAGTATGTGAATCCATAAACTGCTGCTTTGATGGCCGACAGTGCTACTTTCCAAACGCAGGTGAGTTTTTGCAAAGCTGTAATTTTATTTTTTTTTTAAAGAAAAGAAGATTCACTCTTTTATTGATTTAATTAAATGGAATCACAAATCACATTGGAGAACGTAAAACACTGATGTGCCATTAGACAAAAAAAACAGACAATAAGATATTAAGCATTCTGTTCACTTTTGTTTACTAAAAACTAGCTATTTGACCTATTCATACCTGTGTTTATGCCAACAGTTACTGTTCAGTGCACAAAGGATGCCCAGTTCATCGTGGTAGTAGACAAATATGCCACTCTGCCCCCCATTGATCTTGAAAAAATCTCACTGTTGGAGGGAGGCCGAGACTGCACGCAAGTTGACTCTAATTCGGATTTTGCTATCTACCAGTTTCCTGTCACTAGTTGTGGCACTGTTGTCATGGTAAGAACTTGATTTTCTTAATGTATTATATTTATTTTAGCCAGGAAAACATCTTTAAGTAAGGTCTGTGATATTCTGTCTTCTCTAGGAAGGGCCTGGTGTTATAATCTATGAGAACAGGCTGACCTCCTCATATGAAGTAGACAGGGGAGATCATGGAGTTATTACCAGGGACACCTCATTTGAGTAGGTGATCATTTAGCACGTTAAAAAGTTAAAATAAAGGCTCTGAAAGAAACCAACCTAATGCCACTTTTCTCTTGCTAGCTTGCTCTTCCAGTGTCGGTATTTTGGCACTTCTGTTGAAACTTTGGTTGCTGAAGTATTTCCACTAGATGTTGGTCCTCTACCAGATGCTGGTTGGGGACCCATCAGAGTACAAATGAGGTTGGCCAATGGCCAATGCGGAACAAAGGGTTGTAACGAATGTAAGTGCGTGTCACCCTGGTAGCTTTGAAGTGTTTTGTGGATCATTTTGTAATGTTGACTGTTGTGTTAACTGTTAACTATGTTACTCTCACAGTGGATGCGGCCTTTACCTCGTTCTACACGGAGGCAGATTACCCAGTGGGCAAAGTACTCAGGGATCCTGTATACGTGGAGGTCCAACTCCTGGGAAAGACAGATCCAAACCTCGTCTTGACTCTTGGTCGCTGCTGGGCAACAACAAGCAACCAGCCTCACACTCTTCCCCAGTGGGACCTTCTGATAGATGGGTAACTACAACACCAATTTACACTGTCTATTCACAACGAATAGGGAAATGAATCCTAGAAATTGACTCCAGTGTCCAGTTGCATTCCACTGTTGTTAATTTAATGTATTTTGTTCTTCGTTCAGGTGTCCATACAGGGATGATCGCTACACTTCCGCATTGATTCCAATTGGCCCCAACTCTGGTCTTGACCTCCCAAATCACTTCAAGCGTTTTCTGTTCAAAATGTTCACTTTTGTTGGAACCAGTTCAGCAAAGGGGGGCAGCGGGGACATGTTACCCCTGCATGAGCAGGTAATGAATATTTCAGGGGATGCAAAACTTCTGTGCACAAATGTTTTTTTTATTGCCCTCCCAACACCATTGTCCTTGTTCAGGTGTACATTCACTGTGGTGCAGCTGTGTGTGCTGCTGCTCCAGGTCGTAACTGTGATCCATCATGCAACAGTTTCCAAGAAAAGTTCAGAAGAAGTAAGACATTCCTTCACAATATGCAGATTTCTGTAGTATTTCACACTCAAAATTGATCATGTTTGCATGTCTCTTTGCAGGGAGGGATGTCCAAGCTGAGAACCCGACGGCTGAGCATAAGGTTGTGGCTTCTGTTGGGCCTCTGAACATCTTGCCGCAACCAGCAGAACAGAGCGCCTAGCTCTAAACATCTGTAAGCTTAACATGGTTCAGTTATTTATAATAAGAAATCAAACATATTGCAATGCATGTCAGATGACTAAGAGTCATAAGTTCTGCAGAGAGAATTAACTGGACCCCTAAAGTAAATTTATATTAAAAAAAATATTGGCTTTGATGTGCTGTAAATATTTTCTTATTTTTCCACATAACATACCTTTATCATTTTAAGGAACAGAACGGGTGGTTTTAAAAGGGCTCTCCTTAACATAAATGTTTACTGGAACTGGAAATTAGTCACAATTCCAATTCACATAACTGCTTTGGTGCAACTGTGGACTTAATTAATTATAAATGTATAACTGATTAAAAAAAAAATCCTTCTTGTAATCTTACATGCATGGTATCGTGGAAGTATTTGTGTGAAATTAATCAGCAGACTGGCTGTCCAATTGTTGACTTTTAGTGTATTAACAAAATACAAACACAAAGATAACATTTTATCGTGATACAAAAGTGCTTATCCTCATTTTTCATTATTAATTCATTTTTCAAACGACTTTTGCAATAACATTTGGGTTTTGCATTTTAAGCATTGCATCCCAACAGTGCTTAATTGAAACAGATTCTACACCACTACTTGAAATAAAAAGATTACCATGTGCTGAACACATCATCACAAAGTTATCAGCTGTCTGCATCTTCAATTCTTCCCGTCCTCATGTACAAAGATTACAAATAATTTTTTTGTTCTTTTACAATCAAGATACAAACGGGAATTTGAATGTCAAATTGATGAAATAACTTTAGTATTGGATGCAGAAACAGTTATTTGCAGCATTATTTCAACATTTTTCAGCTGCAATAAAGTTACAACTGAATGATAGAAAAAATAAAATATATATCAAATATTTTACAAAATATAAATACATTTATCATTTTGAAAATAAATGCTTAGACAAAATATGTTGGGCCATTTAAAAACAAAATACTTCTTTCCATTTCATAGTTGTTTTATGATGTATGTTTTGCTAAGACACGATGGCACACAGCACACGGCAGTACTTGCACTACCTTCGGTATCTATTTTATTTGGATAAGGTCATAAAACACTGAGAAGACAAGATATAGATTTACAAAGTCTAAAAATCTTTTTTTCACAAGTACTTTTAAGGGCTTGTCAGTTTAAAATGTTGCTGACATTTGAAAGTCAGCCTGGATTGTTTAGAAATCCAGCTATCCAGCTATCCTACAACAGTAAAAACGGTGGCGTTGAGCAATATGAGTGAGCATTAGAAAAAATGTTTGGGTTGAGAACTTAAGTTCTCTGGTGTCAGTAGCAGACCTTTATTTTTCTTGGGAAAAATGTGGACATACTCTGAATGCAATCTTAACCAGCAAGTCACACTAACTATAAAAATGCATTGCTAGTGAAAAGAAGTGGAACGTGTAAAGAGTGATTTGACAAAAGGTGGAAGAGTAGTACTAGCACTGTAAATAAAGTTCATTGCAATCAGTTGCAGCAATCTGGCTTTTATTTGGTGTATATTAAATTTGATTCTGTATCAAAAGTGCAAGTTGGCTTACACTGAACTGACAAAAAAGTCAGAACATGTGATGTGAATTTAGAGGAAACCACCAATAAAACAACAATTCCACAGTGAAATATCCATATAATTAAATAAAGGGTTTGTAAGTTGAGAGTGAAATGTTCTTCAATCCTCAAGAAACACAAGTCAGTTATCATCAAAGGTTATGATCACTGATTGTCTTGTGAGTGAAATGTAGGCACATTACATAGCTGGTCTCCTCTGCAAAGCCACAACTAATGTAACGTAAACATGTTGTAGCGATCATCAAACTTGACGTTTTGATTTAAATACAAGGCACAGGTGAAGATGGCGGGGCGTGTTTTCGTTTAAAAATGGTCAGAGAGCTTTTATTAGTTCTTGGTTCTTCAGGTCCATACCACATAATTGTATGAATTTGGGTTTACCAACTATTACAAAACAAACAACAAATTAAAGAAATGAATGAAGCACAGGACCCCTCACCAAAAAGTGTACACTGAGTCCTTTTTCTGATATTTTCATGTTCATCCCCCCTAAAAGAGGCGAACATGGTGTGAGCTCGTACCCCTCCTCTGTGCATTCACTTTCCTCCTCTCCACATCAGTCAGACTTGTCCTTCTTTTTACCTCCTCCTATTGGAACTTTGCAGATCACTGCAGAGCCAACCGAGGTCACGCCTCCTGCCACGGCACACACTCCTCCTTTAACCAGCCCGACTCCCAAAGCCGGCACAGCTGCGACAGAGCTGACAGCGGTCTTGGTGAAGTCCAGAGTCTTTCCTCCTATCCAGGTCACACCTCCCACCGTGGCTCCAAGGGCTCCCTTGGTGGTGCCATACAAGCCCCCGGCAAACCTGCCAAGCATGCCTGGCTGTGTCTGTGGGTGGTCCTTACTGTTGTCTGATTTAAGACAAGAAAAGCATTATTTAAAAAAAAATAAATAAATAAAAATTAAAAAAAAAACCTCACTATGGCCCCACTTTATTGCTCATACATTTTAAGGGTCTTCTCAGAATATTTTAAGGCGATACAACTGAAAATGTGACTCGTCATAACGATGTTACTGTGATGCATGTGATTTCTGAACAGATTAATATTGTCCATGACATTTCTTCAGTCTATGAAATACAGTTTCCACAAAAATGACCACCGGGAAACTAAGTGTGCTAAAACTACACCTACGTGTTTGTCAGGTTGGTGAATTTCCTCATTGTGGGACAATAAAGGAAATCTAATCAAATATAAGAAGGCACTATTTCACTGAGCTGGTCTTCATTTGCTGTGGTCTATTTTCAGCTGTTCATTACTGTACATTTCTCATGATAATATTTATAGCAGTGCACATCGTGCAACAATGTGACTTGTTGAGCCATTTTCTTTTTTAACAGCAGCAGAGGTTGCAGAGCTGACAGTAGGAAAATAAAGAATACCAATTTTTTTTTAGAAATGTCCTAAATGACTGATCTTCAAAACTGCTATGAATTATCAACTCTTTTAAACACTAAATGACAGAATTAATTCAAATTTGTCTTATAATATAATTTGGGTACTTAGGGAATTATTGCAGTACACCACAGGCCTACTGTATCTATAGTAGGTAATTGAAGTAAGAGAGATCTTTCGAAAACATTGAATACATTTTACACTTTTTGCACAGTTAGTTTTAGTAACAGCCATGATTAGAAACTGTCAAATAAGTCCAGTCTTTTGGACATACACAAATATGTCTGCTGCAATGCTGCCATTCAAAAGCAAGACCATCAAAATCAGCTCTGGTGTGTCCTCCAACCAATTCAGTCATATTATGTTATCCTTATTATGCTTATCCTGTCCTTGTAGCTGATTCTTTCACAAACAGCTCTTACAACCAGAAGTTAGAAATTAGGGTGCTATAAAACCTGGATCACTGACTAAAAACATGATGTAAAACTATTTCACACACTCCGGTCAGTAAACAAATTTCAAAATTCTCATAAACAGACCTTGACTGAACTGAACATAACTTACCCGTAAGCACCGGCTCATCTTGAAGGTGTGGAGGCTTGTTCTCCTGCATCTGCTCGCCCTTACTCATCTCTCTGGAATATTAAATAACATCTACAATCATCCACAAAAGAATATGACACATAATAAAACTAATGATAGCTGGAAGCCAGTGCTAAAGATCTGTGCCTGTTTGTTAATGCACATTTTCAGATGACTGAAAGCAACACTTGCAAGCTGTCAAATTTACTTAGTTACTTTGATAAATGAACTGTGAATGTGAGATGCTTGTGTGTATGTTATCCAAAAAGTCTATATTCTCGTTATTGTGTACATGTATTGTGTAACACATAACAGGCTCACAGCGTGTTAAAGAAAATGAAGAGGAGCTTGCTTTGGGTGCTGCTGATCACAAAACAGGGCAGACCTGTCTGTCACACAGCTGTACAAAAGGTTAAAGGGAAACACAGGTTTTTATATATTTACAACGAATGCCCTAAAACAAGTTTAAACAAGTATTAACAGCCCCCCCCCCCCAATGTTATTAATGCCATGTCCACGAAATAGGAACGATCCCATAAAAATTGAAGTTTCACCAAATAATTGAGTTTGAGATTAAAGATTCAAAAAGTTCTTATTTGCTTAGAATAAAAGAGGCCACGCTTCAAATAAAACATGGTGATTTCATTACTTTGAGTCAAAGTCACTTCAGCTGCAGATGAACTGAAGGCTGACTTTCAGATCAAACAAAAGGCAAACTAAAAATAGGTGTACTTGTGATTATCAGGCCTGCTGAGGTCGCTTTTGTTGTGACTCTCGGCGCCATGAGCAGATTATGAGGACGCTTCACTCCCGGACAAACAAAACACACACAAAAAAAAAACGAAAAACAAAAAACAAACAAACATCACTTTAATGTACGTTTCCTCCATGGAGCTGTCACCTTTCGCCATCATTTCTGCGCTCTGTTTCTGAGTGTGCTTTAAATTTAAATGACGCCTTTGCTCAATGGCTGCCTCTCGTTATTCAGACGGTCAACAGGTGACGGCTGAGCACTCACCGGTGTGCCCCCCGGAGCGGATCAGGGCAGTCAGATCGGACCGTGCAGACGACGCTCCACACTTCAGCCTCGGACTACTTTTTAGGGGGAGGATCTCAGTCTCCACCCAAAAAAGCGCACAGAGATGCGGAGTGCACCAAAACACGTCTCCTATCCCCACAGGGAGGCGTCTGCTGACTGACCTCTACAGGATTTATAATCACTGACATCAGCTGGGTGTAAAAAAAAAAAAAAAAAAGGAAGTCTTGTTTAGACCTGAGTCCAGGGAATAAACTTTGGCGGGACAGGACACAGATCCAAATGAGGACCTCCGCCCCTCAAAGCGGAAGTGACGTCACGTGTCTTGTTTGGATCCCAACTCAAAGAACAACTCTTAAAAGAAATAACTGTAATACCTTACCTTAAAAAATGTTCCTGTCATGTCTCATCACAAACTATATGAATGCATCAAAGGCGGTTAGCAGGCAATAAAAAGCCTTTCTAAGTTTTTGATCTTTGTTGTTTATTAAGCTAAAGTGCCTGCTAAAGCTGTGCAAAAAGTACACAAGTTAATCCATGTTTTTACAGGATCTTTCTAATAATATCTCCTACATGCAGTATTGCAATGATGGTGCAAGTATCTAAACTTCAGCATGAGACAAATCCAAAGAATTGAAGGTCCACAGAAATAGAGAGGACTAATCACTTCAGCACAGTACAGTTACTGTGTATAAGACAGTTTGTTGTAATATGATTGCTTACTTTTACTGTGGATTTATAAATGATATTATGAGGGAAAATAATGTATTCACCTTTCCACAGTAAAATATTATTTGAGTATATATCTCTAAAGTAAATGCAGTATGTCTGCATTTTGTTTTGACTTTGTATGTTTTGTTTTGTTCTGATCTGAGCTTCCTGACTGGACAGGAGTTGACTTGTTTTTAGGAAGTCTTCACATGGTACATGCCTGTCACCTTTTGTCTTTTGATAACTGATCTGTTATATTCAATGAAAACGGAGACAGAGACAAAGGTCGTGGCAAGCAAGACTGTAGAAAATTCACGTTTCTGTTTATGTCTTTATAATCACAATTTGAGGACTTTGTGTGTCAATGAAGCTTCAGAATAAATTTGGATCACGGCCAAAAATAAATTAATATGTAGTTAACTTAATGTGTTTTTCACAAGCATGGTCGTTCCCAGAGGGAAATATCAATTTTTGGAATGTAAAACTACAACCTAAAGCCTTTATCGAGGAAGGAAGATCTTTTACTTGCAGCCACACTTCTACAAGTCAGTTCCCATTTTATTTAGAAAAGCCCGAATGGAGGAAGCGGAAACACCATACCACGTGACCACCACTCCGTTTCCCGCCCATATTCGTAATGAATTATTTAGTACCCGGAAACAGCAGCGCAGTGACAGCACTGTCCTCTAAAACTTACTCCTCAGGCTCCAGGCAGCTAATTCAACTTTACTGCCAAAGAGCCGGATGCCGGTGAGCTGACTGCAGCTGGAAACCAGGACTTCAGGGTCCAGTGTGAAAGGTCCGGACCGGCCCAGCAGAGTCCGCAATCTGCCCGTCGTCTGTTCATCCTGCAGAGGCTCCGGCGGCTGCAAACACAGGCAGGTCATAGCGATGAAGAACAACGTCCTGATGAAGTTAATGATGTTAATGTTATCACAGTGGACGGCACCGATGTTTTATTTCACTCAGTATTCACGACCTCATTAGTTTGATCCCCGTGTGTTTGTTTTTCTATCCTCAGGCAGCTAGACACCAAGTCTAATGTTGGTCACTTCCCTTCTCCAGTCAGCTCAGTGTCATTTCACCTCCACCTTCACTTTCAGTCTGTCAGTAGAGGAGCATTTTCTGTTGCAGCATAATCAGCTTGCAAACAAATCACCCAATATATATCCAGCTGTTACAATGTATTTTCATGATCACACGTTTGGGATTGTTTCAATGACAAGAAGCACGAATTGTGCAGTTTTCATAATCTTAACAAGGTGGCCAACGTTTGGTGTTGAAAGACCTACCAGAGGCATATATTAAATATCTAAAAGCATGTATGGAGGAGATCTTCAGTCGGTCTTATTTGTGCATAACACACATCCTATATGTAGATGGTCAATTAATTGTGAATCTGAAATCTAAAGAACTAATGACTATAAAATGTAATGTATAGATGATGTCCACTTTTCAGGAGCCTTTAAATTGGTTGATAAGATTGCTTTCACACTCATGAATGTTTGTGGCTCTTTTTGAAGTGGACCCTCCTTTAGAGGTTGATCACAGTAGACGGTTGAGTCTTTCTAATATATGTTGGCAATCATATGCAATGCAATGGAAGCTCCAGCAGGTGACACTGCAATCTCACTGCTTTTGACGCTTCACCAAACCTGCGACTGCAAACTATATGTCAGCTTGTTTTTTTTCCTCAAAGCCTCACTTCACTCTGCCTTCGTACAGACACAGGAGGGTTGCATGCTAATCCGAAAGTAGGTTGTGTCTTTTCTAAACATGATCACAGTATTTTTATATATATATATATATATATATATATAAAGCTTCCTCAGCAACAATCTTGACTGACAGGCTGTCTTTTTTTTTTTTTTTTCCTTTTTACTAAAAGCTTAAAACAACTTTTCAGTTTTCCAAAGGTTTAGTCAATGTCTTTAGTCTTTTTGTGCTGAAAGTTGTTTAAACAATCAACAATAATGGTTTAAATATATGTTAATTAAAAAAACTTTAATTATGAGCCATTTATTAAAGCAACAACTTCCAAACATCTTAAAGTTCCAGCATGGTGTCAGAGTGGACCTGTATTTTCAGTCAAATTGATTAAAAAAAAAAAAGTTTTCTTTACAGATTGCTTTCTCTCGAAGTGAATCTCGCATGCATGACAAACAACATCGCATCCCTTTTATTAGTTGACTTTTGTTTAATTTAGTACCGTTTCTTCTTCAGAGGAGTAACAAGCCCGGAGTCATTGGTTAGTCATCGACCTACTGGACAGAATTAGCTCTCCACCACCCATCTTCGCCTCTGTGTGAGCAAACAATATACTAACACAAATTAGGACTCGCTGCTTTGTGTCAATTAGGAGTCCAACAAAGATGCTACACAGAGTGATATGTCATTAGTGAGCAGGTGGAGAAGGAGGACATACAACTGTTGCCTCTCAAACAAGTAGTGAAGAGGTTTCCATGGCAACAGGCCTGCCTGCCCCCCCCCCCGCATTTCTTCAAGTGTGTGTGTGTGTGTGTGTGTGAGAGAGAGGGGGGTCAAAGTTGTCAGTCCTCAATTCTGCTACAAGTGGAGAGTTAAATGGTAAGTTTTCAGGGGAAAAGCCTTTCATTAAATGTAACAGCATAATGCTGTTGACAGTGAATAAGACCTCAGCTACACCCCTTTTTTTGAGAGTAATTACAAAAAAGAATTATGATTAATCAATAGAACTAACCGGCAGACTTTTTTTATGAGCAAAAAAAAAAAAACAAAAAACAGTTGAACATACTGCTTGGTGCGAGGCTGACAACAGCAACTGCTCTCCTGCATGTCCTGACAGCTTGTTTTAAGGCACAGTTCATGATCAGCGCTGACTGACCACTTTAGTCACTGGACCTCTAGAATTAAAGCAAGACATGGAAATCTCAGTATGGTGTCTTTTAAATAGTGAATCAGCACATAGTTTTAAGTCCAATAACAATCAACAGAACAACTTTGATCCACACACTAACAGGACCTCTGGTTTCTCAGTGAGAAGTAAATGTCAGGGAGATTCTGCTTCCAGCCTCCAGGGCTGTAAAAAGATTACTTTTTGTTTAGAAGGGAGAGAAATGGTGAGCACTGAGGTGTGTCCGGTATTATAGGACTGTCCTGTTAGATAACTGTAACCCTCATATGAGCAGCTACACTCTTGGTGGTCCGGTTTGGGACACACTGGGCTCAGCATTTCCATTAAGGAGAGCTGCGAGAACGAGCCGTGTGAAAGACTAAGCAAAAGGGGGGGCTCTCAAATCCTTTTTAAGCCTTTTGTCATTTATACAGGGATTTATTTGTCATTAAAGAATAAGAGCATTTGTAGTACAATTAGGCCTCCATCAGATAAAAAGCTGTTATATGAAATCATTTGATCACGTGAGAAAATGCTGTGCACCCACACCACATTAACTTGTTACTAAAGTGTTTAGGCCTTTGCTGCTGCCTCTTCCTCACCAGGTTCCTCCAGCCACACTGGCTTTTCGAAAAATGCGATCTTGTGTTCGAGTTTCTCTCTTCACATTGATTCCACTTTAATTTCGTAATAATATATTATGAAGGGAAGAATAAAGGCAATTTGTGTGTGTATGTGTTTCCAGATACAACATAAATGTTGAGATAGGGGTCCGATCATGTTGATGTATTGGTTCCGCTGCTGCACCACACAATCTGTGTGAGACTTTAATAACTGGCCTGGTGAGTTATTGCCTGTACTCAGCAGTGTCTTTTTGAGAAGAGCCCAAACAAAAGCCGAGACCCTCGCCCTCCCACCGTTTTTTTAATAGTTCTTTAGGATGTGCAGGAGGAAAAAAACAGTTATGTGAAAGCTAGAGCCTTTTTAAAGAAGCAAAGCGAAAGAGGAGTTCCTAAAATGTAAACGTAGTTTGTAAAGCGTGGAATTTTTAAAAATAGGGTTTTTATAGCGATTATTTACATCACTTTTCAGTTTGTTGAGGACATTTCAAGGAAAATTTTATTGAAGCACTTACAATAATGCTTTGAGACTTTTCACGAGCTGCAGCCATGCTGATGCTCTGTAAACCTGCAGTGACCCCTCTCCTCCTCCTCTCACCCCTCCTCTGGAGGGCGATACGGTGCTACTGGAGAAAAGCTCATCTTATCTCCTTGCCGCCTCTGAAGCAGCCCTTTTTTATGGCTTACAGCTCTTTTGTTTCCTTGTTCGCGGCCTCTGCTGATCACTCACACTCATTCCCTGTAGAAGTTGTTTGAAGGCCAAGAATAGCTTTGGAAATCAGGCCCCACCCCCACCACCACCCTCCTCCCCTCTGTCACTGCTTCTACTCCTCTTTTTGCTCTTTATTGAATCCTGCCTGTATATCATTTATCTCTGTGCCCCCCTGTCAGTCTTTTCCTCACTTTGAGGGGGCTGTTAGGGGGCATCCTCTTTTCTCTCCCAGCTGGGTTTGTTGACACACAGTCAATCTACGGTTGTCTTTCACCTCTGCCACCCATCTTTTTAACTCCCACCCCCACCCACACACACACACACACCATGCAGCTTGACCCTCAGCTTTCCCTGAACAGTAAAGCTGCCATATCTGTGGACTGTATTAGCATAGCTGCTGGTTGGGGAGGGGGCTAAATATATTGCAGTCATTACCTTTTGTTCAGCAGCTGACAGTTTTAAAACATTTCAGCCTCTCTCTTTGCAAAGCAAGTGAGGAGAAAAGGATACAACGATGATCTCAGTGTAACAGCTTTTTAAATACGGGACAGAGAAGAGGGAGGGAGAGCAAATGAAACAGCTAATTACCGTAAACAACTCAGTGTGTAGTGAAAAAATCTCTACAAAAAAGTGAAGCGAAAAGAAAACATCTTTGAAATTGGGACTAATTTCCCCACAAACTGGTTTTATTAAAAAAAAGAAAGACAAACAAACATTGGGGCTAGTAAACATTGCCTAGACTTTCATTCAGGGCAACTGATTTAGTATTTTGTCTTGCTGTTAACAGGTGCTGGAATGAACAGGTCCAGGTCCAGCTGGGATAAAAAAGCTCCCCACCCTGCAGTGACCAGGATAACCCGCAGTTCCAGCTCCCAGGTCAGACATCCTACTGAAGCTCAGGACTCTGCGCTGGCCCCGTATGGAAAGCAACGGAAGAAGCAGGCGGACTCTGCTTTGGCTCAGGACCTCAGCCTGATGAGTGTGAGCGGACAGGACATTTTACCCTCTAGGTGAGGTGTGGCTTTATACTGTCTTAACACTACAAAATAAAGGGAACATTACAGTTTCAACCACGACTCGTAAGAAAAAAACACAGCTGATCTGGAGTCACAGACAAACTGATTAGGTTTTTTTTTTTTTTTTGTTTGATGGTCAAAGTTCAAGGTCCTGGTGAGTTTGCATTCTTATGATTGCTAAATATCAGGAACCCCCGGAGGGAATTTCATTACATCTGCAATAAACATTCACTTGGTTTCACGGATGAACTGATTAGATTTTGTAAGTCAAAGGTCAAGGTCACTGTGACCTCATAAAACAAGTAATTGGGCATAACTTACATATTAATATGCTAATTGTAACATAATTTGACTCAAATGTCCAAACGTATTGACATTTTATGTCCAAATGGACAAAGGTCACATTCACTGTGAATGCTCTGCAAAAACACCTCTTTCAATTTTCACAGCTGTAACTCAGGAAGGGAGGGAGTGTGACAGTTAAGAGGAATATGTTCAAGTGCATAAATCAGTGTAAAGTAGCTCTGACTGGTTTACTGTTCCGAATCCAAAACTCTCCAGTAGTATAGCTCCCTGGCCTGATTCTTCCTCTGAAGAAAATAAACATGCACTGAATTCATTCTTACTTTGGTCTGGATGCACAAGGAAGATAGGTGATACAATGTCTGTGTCTTTTATCTTCATGCTCTCCAGTAAAGGAAAGTCGTCCAAATACAGCAGAAAACCCACACAGGTTGGCGAGTCCTCTGGTTCCAGGTCTGCTACCAAGTCAGTGTCCCGCAGAAGTCTTGCTTCTGTCGCTCGGCTGGTGAAGCTTGGTCGCTGTAAGAATGTGGTTGTGGTGGCCGGAGCAGGAATAAGCACAGCCAGTGGTATCCCAGACTTCAGGTTGTTGTTGTTTACCTTGTTTTTCTCCACACTCTCATCCTTCATTTTCATGAAGAATGGATATTGTGCTCAAAATGAACTTTTCTCCAGAACTCCAGGTACCGGTCTTTACGCCAATTTAGAGAAGTACAACATCCCTTACCCTGAAGCCATTTTCAACATAGACTACTTCTCCAATGACCCGCAGCCTTTCTTCTCCCTGGCCAAAGCTCTGTATCCTGGCAGCCACAGGCCCAACTACATACACTACTTCATCCGCATGCTTCATCACAAAGGCCTGCTGCTCCGAATGTACACACAGAACATTGACGGCCTGGAGAAATGTGAGTGACAACTTGAAGGAGCTACTAGCATATGAAGGACAAACGTGTAATCCAGCTGCATTCTGTTGGTATTTAAATGTCATAATATTCTTCACAGTATGTGGCATCCCAGATGACAAACTTGTGGAAGCTCACGGTAGTTTTTCTACAGCTTCTTGTCACTTGTGTTATACTCCGTATCCTGCTGAGGAGGCTAAGGTGTGTGTGTGTATGTTTGTTTGTTTGTTTGTGATCTATAACCAATATATCATGGTGATTCCTTTGTTTTAGTACCATAGTATTATTTCCTTCTTTTGTCCCACAGCATGCTATAATGAATGACAACATTCCCATATGCACATTCTGTGCTGCTACAGTCAAACCTGATGTTGTATTTTTTGGGGAGGACCTGCCACAGAAGTATTTTCTCCACGCAGAAGACTTCCCAAAAGCGGATCTGCTAATTATCATGGGAACATCATTACAGGTAAGCACTTTTTTTTTTTTTTTAAAGCAGGTAAGTGTTGTGCTCAGTTGTGTCTAAACCAAAATTCTTTGCTTCAGATTGAACCATTTTCAAGCCTGGTGAATACAGTGCGCTCCACTGTGCCACGTCTGCTATTGAACCGGCATGCTGTGGGTCCGTTTGAGAAGGTCCCTCTGCGGAGAGGAGACCACATGGAGCTGGGTGATCTAGAGGATACAGTCCGAAGGTTTGCTGAGATGCTCGGCTGGAATGACGAGATCAAAGAGCTGATGAGAAGTCAGGAAACAGGGGTGAGTTCCCCCTTAAGCATTAGGCCTTTTTAATTTTAATAATAATAATAATAATAATAATTATTATTATTATTATTATTATTATTATTATTATTATTATAATTAATAGCTCTCATTAGTTATTTCAGTGGTAGATTGTTGTAATGGGAATGTGGGGAAACAGACCAGAAATAGCTCTGGAAAGTGCCAGCTACTTATGGGACCATAAATGGGATGTGTTTAAGTACTTGTGCTGACTGTAAAAATATTTTCCCTGATCTCTGCAGCACATCTCTACACTGATAAACAGCCCTCTGTCAGGTATGTTGGATCCTCCCAGCATAACAGAAACGTCCAGAGCAGGTCAAACAGGAAACAGTGGCAGTGAGGAGACAGACTCAGAAACCGACAGCAAAAGCTCTGCGTCATCCAACCTGAGCAACTGACTGTGTTTTGATAAAGGCTGACACTGGAAATGAGTCTCCTCTTGCATTGGGTCACATTAAGACTGTTCCTTGTAACCGTTCACGTATTTGATATTAATACAGATCATTTCAAATAATGAATAATCTACTCTTATGTTCATATGAACAAGTCAACATGTTCTTTCAACTCAAGCCACCCTATTTAAAGCACTTGTGAAGTCGGTCCGTCCAGAACACTAAAGTTAAAGTCTAAATCCTCTGACAAAAATTATGTTTAGTCTTTTTACACATTGTCAGTGTTTTATATCTGTATTGTAACTGTATTTTAAAAATGTATTTAATAAAATTTATTATGTAATTTGGATTGTCAGTAATGCATTGCCCAAGAAAGAGACACTCTTATTTTTCAGTTTATTTACTTTTCAGTGGACATCTCACTACATAAAATATTTACAGTAGATTGTGCAAAAAGAACAAAATGATTCCCGTAACAGATGGACAGAATGTGATCAACATGCAACTTTAACATATCATCAGTGATTGTGGATGAACAAAAAGGTACTTAAATGGGAGTGTCAAAGAAAGACAAATGAAAAGGGAGAAAAACAAACTTCCGTCTCACTAAAAATGGCTTCTGTGGATCTGACAGGATGCATGAGGTTGATCTGGTGACAAATGGTGGCCAAACGCTTTAATAAGACACTTGATTTTGGTTTTCCCTTTAATTTATCACCTAAACTATCAACGTTATTCTGGTTGTGAAGAGGCCGTAGAGGCAATTCACAGGCCAAGTGAAAAGTAATATTACATTTCTCAGGATTGTATCAGCAATAACTGTTTATTTACAACAAATATCACTACACTAAAGTAGGATTTCAGTTAAGAGGCCAAATCTGTTGTGAACTCATTCAATCATGCAGCTGACTTCAGAACTGGCAGCTTTTACATTTAATCCAAAATTGTACCTACAAAGAAAGATTATTCAGTGTATACATAAACTATACTTGATTTATATAAAATTTGAAAAAATTTTAATCTAGTAAACAAATCACATCGCTGAGAAACGATTTAACATCATGCAGATTTGGCAAGACTAATGTAGATTAAAAGACAAATCATTTCATTTTGCACATTCAGTTTGCACACTTTGTTACACCAGGCAGAAAACAATCTGCTTACTATTGTCCAAGACAGTCTTCATTTAATATGAAAAGAGGAAGTTATATCTTGTCCACAACACCTTTGGACATGACAGTACAACAACCATCCTGAATATATAACTGACCAACATTCATGATAATTACTCAACTCAGTGCTGTGGTCCAGCCTGGACAGGTCCCATGTCCCATGCAGAAACTTCAGTTCAAACTGTTTTTACTGTGATTTTATGTCCACTGGTGTGTGTATATTGTGCACTTTAATTATCTAGACACACATACAATGGACAATCTTGTAGCAGAAAAATGAAACAGAAAAAGTGAAAAACCAAAGCACATGCGAAGGAATGATAATTTAACAAAGAGTGCTTTCAAAAAGAAACACACAATCCAGCAAAAAATTATGTTTCCTCTATTTTTCTCAGCTTAATGAGCACAAAAATATGTGAGAAAGGTGCAAGAGTAAACACGGAAGCTTCCTAAGCGCTGTAGTGCATCGCACATCAAGTCCACTTTCACTGTGGAGTACAACGGCAGCGTCAGGGCCCCTAAAGTCTGCTGTGAAATGTTGAGCTGTGTTCCACTTCAAGGCTGCATTTTCTTGAAACGCACTTCGAGACTGAATACGTCAGAATAGGCCAAAAAGACCTGTACCATTTCAAAGGACACACTGAATGAGGCTTAGAGAGAAAGGTTTGCTTGGCTGTTGTGTAGCCTTTTCAGCCCTCAGCATCCCAAAAACCACTGTATGCTAGTCACCTTTGTTGATGATGATGTGATAAATTAGACCGTGGCATTTTAGAAAAATACTGCATAATATTACTTTCCTACATTTCATTTACCTGACAGTGTTTTTGCATTTAAGTGGTCAACAGTCGTTGGTAAATGTGAGTTAACCTGGAGCAAAGCACACAACATCGACATAAAAATAAAAGATGTCAGCCTTAAAGCTACCACTAGAAAGTTGAAAATAGGAGCCAATTCCATTATCAGTTTGGGTTTTCTTTGTTAACAAGTAGAATCAATCCTCATACTGTCTGACGATCAGTTTCAGTACAGTGACCTGCCTTTCCAGCCTTCTAGGTTCAACTATATTATTTCTGATCCACCACCAGTGTAGTTTCTATTTGGAGACAGCTCTACATTGTTCCTATATGCAGACTGAGACTTTCTCTTATAGATTTCACATTTAGCTTTTGGCTCCTCTGAAGGATCTACCTTCAAAGGATCCAGCTTTTGAAATGGGACACAGCTCTATGTGAGTTTTGGCCTGGTTGGCTCACTCTAGAAAATCCAACCTGAATGTGCAGACCGCTAATCAGAGTCTGATCCTGAGTTGTCATCAGCTGGATCACATAAAGTTTCCTCCAGAGGCGCTAATGTCCCATCTGGTCTGACGCCCATGGGCCGAATGACGTTCTGCCTGTGGACACAAAGACAAAGACGTCAGATACTGATGGAAGAACAGTTTTTGGGGAAGAAAGTTACCTGGTTGTGGATCTAATGTCTTTTTCTGCATTCTTAAAGAAAACAAAATCTATAGACAAACCCAAGTCTGTTTGTGATCCTTTGTGCCTGGAAAGTCTTAAAGAGGGCTTTCACTGGTACATCTTTACCCTCTTACATCCACAACTTGAGGACGCTCACTCAACAAACCCTCCCCCCTTCACGGACACTGGCCCCTGGCTGGCCATCCTCCTTCCCTCTCAGCCCTCCTCTCCTGTGGCAGGTTTAATTACAGGATCAGTGCTCAGACTAATCTCCTCAAAGCAATGGCTGCTCCTTCACCCTAATCCAATTATACCTGCACTGTGTCACCACTCCCTCTGTGATAATTTATCATCAAAGATTTAAAAAGGACCAATTGGAAAGATTCAAATACAAATGGCCATGTAATTCCCACTGATTAGTGCATTTAAATGTAACTAATATTGAAAAAAAAAAAAAAGTTTGGACAAAGGTTGAGGGCAGCGGTGGGTAAATTTAAGAATATTGTTACCTCGAGATGACTGATGAAACTCAAATCAATGTTCAATGTCAGCAGGTATAACAAGGAATAACAAAACAAGGCCAAACATACATCCTCCCTCCCAATTAAAGAGAGAGAGAGAAAAAAAAAAAAAACAACACCACCACCACCTTGCCTCTCCTCCTCATCAGTCACACAGGACTGGGGGTCCTGCAGATGTAAAGGGGGTAGGTGGCGGGTGGGGACAGCGGAATATGTGCTAATTGGAGGATCAGTTAAGTAGTTAGGGAAGCACATTCTTGCAGGGCTTTGACCGATCTCCTTAGAGCAGTGAGAGTAGTAAGGAAGCAGCTCTCGGTCATAACCTTTCTTCACTGAGGAAGAGAAGAAAGAAGATGCAGCCTCAGAAAGGAATCTTCCTCTTCTGGCCACACGTGCCTCATTACAGCTCAACCCCCTCTTTGGCTTGACAATGACAAGGTCAGCTTTCTTCTGCCGGCACATTTGTTCACCCATGTCCCTTCCTCTTCTTCCACGTTCCACCCAAATTGCTTTGTCTAGTTGTACCTCTGTCTCAGTCCACTCCCTGTCTGACCAATGATTGGCTCTTCACAATGAGAAGAATAAAGTCAGCACACGTTATTAAAACCCATGAATGAAACACATAAAGGAACCAGGACCAACAAGCCAATTCTCTCTCCCAATTAGGTGATAATTAATGGAGTGGTGGTAATGATGCTGCAGCTTCCATTTACTCTCGCTGAATGCTGCGGCGTGCTGGAAGTCCGAGCCTAATTGAAGCTGCAGCTAACGGCAAGAGATTCCTCCTTTGATGAATCGGTTGGCAAGGAGCTGTTACTTTTGTACAGGCATCATGGTTGACAAGCATTAGCCTCTGCTCGCTAATAAAAGGTCAACATTAATGCACAAGGCCCGTTTACAGAGAGAACAAATAATATGGTTAATTTGAACAGGTGATGAAACTGTTGTTCTAAGAGAAGAAGTTAATCACGTTGGTCAAGCCTTTGCAAAGGAAAATATAATTGATAATTTGTCACAAAATTCTGAGTTTCTCCCATCTGTTTGTTTAGCAGGAAGCCTGAAAAACCACATATCAACTGATTTTCCATCAGTAGACATGGCAACCTGCCTCCTGCCATTTTTTAATGCTATTGTCTTCTGTAAGGTACAGTACCAAAAATCTCAAACTCCTGTCAACAATCTGCAGAAATATCTGTAGCTTCAGTGATGCATTTCTGATTTGTAAAAGGAAAAAAAATCTCCACATGGAAAGGATTTCAAAAACTTTTAGCCTCTATCCCAGAAACCCGTTGAGTTTCACCACACCCTTCCCCAATGGTGTCCAGTAAATTCAACACAAATAATCTGATAACTGTACTAGTTATGAGTTACACGTGTTAGTTAAGCTCACGCACTGTGTAGCAGAAGTATTTTACCTTGACAATTTGTCAAACATGTTGACCAGTTTCTGGGCTTCATACTCCTTCTGCTCCTCTGTCATCTCCTCCATGGGGTTCGGCATTGGCTCCTCCACGTGACCAGTGATGAGGTTGATACTAAAATATGCAAGTGAGTAAACTTAATTTGTAGCTGCAAATGGATTCATACATTATCAATGCGCACACACACGCAGCAGAAAGTTCATAGAAAATCATCCAGATGTACCCCACAATAGATTAATTTTAAATCACTTCTGATCCTGCTGACAAACAAACAAGGTGCTCACAACATTAACTGTCAGTGCTATACTTAGTATTGCTCACAAAGGTTTAGCTGACTTATATTCTTCTGTGTCTGAGTCTTCATCTTCGGAGTACTGCGTCTCTCCTCTTCCTCCTCCAAGAAGTCCTCGAGCCACCAGGAGTCCTGCGGCATTTCCATATCCTGTGTACTTTAATAGGTTGTCCACTGGAAAATGAAACCACAAACAAACAAGGCTGCGATAAGCTTTATATTTATGCAGGGGTCATTAATCTGCCAATG
This sequence comes from Echeneis naucrates, assembly GCF_900963305.1. NCBI lineage: Eukaryota > Metazoa > Chordata > Actinopteri > Carangiformes > Echeneidae > Echeneis > Echeneis naucrates. The sequence goes on along the minus strand of NC_042526.1, from coordinate 9,926,591 downwards.
AAATATTTCATTAGCTGGAGTCAACTATAGATATTATTCCTTTTCTCATTCTATTTATTTGTGACCACTGTTTGTCCCATCATTCCACATTTGCTTGTTCCCACTTACCGCTCTCTTTGCACAGAACAAAGAGAAACTCTGCAGCCGTCTGCTTCACACCCATGTCAACATGAGTCATAAGGCGAACCAACTTGTTTCTGATGGTTGTGCCAATCTCTGGCCTGATCTTCACATCTGTCAGAGGGGGAAGTACCTGAAGATGAAGAGATTTTCGATAGGTCAGATTGTTCCTTGTCTCTCAATATTATGGTTAAGAAACACATAAACTATTAAATAGCATCTATATTAATCTTATTTCTGACCTGGTAAGACTGCAGTACTTCTCAGTAACACAGACACTAACCTTAAAGAAGCTAAGCTTAACCATATAACTCTAGCAGGCACCAGAAATGCCACATTCTTTCTCATTGACTGTCTTTAAGTCTTTACCCTTTACATTCTACAGTACCTGAGCTTTGATATATCTGCGGATCTCTCTGTGATGTCTTGATCCTTCAGTCAAAAGGCTAAGCACCGGAGTGAGCCCCTCTTTGTAGTTGGAGCCCTGCTTGGAGAGACACAGTCCACAAACACTTCACGAGCTGAATGAGGTGAACCACAGGTTGATTATAATGGACACACATGAAGGATAATGAAGTTAAGACAGAAAGTGTACAACATCTGCAAAAACTTCACATTAATCTGGTATGAAGTGGACAATAGAACACATTTTGTCACTGCAATGTCTTTCAGGGACTTTCACAATGAGTCAATTTTCTCTCATGGTTCTCTTATATGCTTTGTTAAAAAAATAAATGCAAAACTTGATAAAAATGTGGTAAAAGTTTTGCTTGGGATTTGTTTAAAAAATATGTAATGTAGTTCACATGTAAGATAAACTTTTCTGTTGCCTTTTGTATAGTCTAAAAATCGTGTATCATTTTTACTGTATAACTCACACAGTCCTCTGTATTTGCAGCACAGGGCAAACTTTACCTTGTCAATCCTTCTCTCCATGAAATCCAGCAACACTTGGATTGCATCCATGTTTTTCCCGCCATAGTTTTCAAGTCCTCCCTGGACAGGCACGTCAATTAACACATCCAGACAGGACACGGGCAGGTTGTTGAGCAAGTTGACAGCATGGCTGGGGGATAAAAAAAATATATTTTCAGCGTACTTTACAGGACAAAAAAAATAAAATAAAATCGGACTTTTCTGCGATGGAGCAGCCAAAGGGCTTGGAGGGTCAAGGTCAAAACCTTGTGATGGAAAAGTTTGACATTTAACCGGTCTGCTAGTGAACCCCGGTTATTGTAACCTTTGTCACACCTTATTCATGTAAACAAGTTTCTTACTTAATACTACGATAGCATTGGCAGACACAGAGAAGATACAAACTAAATTTACCATAAACCAAGAGATGGCCTATGAGACCTCAAGATAGTGATGTCTCAGTAAGAAAGATTTTCTGAAAAAATCTGACAATGTTGGCGCTATCAACTCTTTCAAGAAACACTATAAACTGCATTATTTAAGGGCTCGAGGTTTTCTCACTGACTGACCGTTCATACGGTCGTATGTGTCCATTCACTGAATGCTATTAAACTCAAGAAAGACAGCTGACATGTGCAGACTCTTTTTCCAAGGTCTTTGTCAACTTTTTGTCACCACAATTTTAGCAAACAGAAAGGGATTCCATCTGTGAGTGGATTTTTGGGATTGTGGACGAAATGTGATAGGTGATAGCTCGGGCACAACAAGGGCCGAGACTCTTGCAACCTCAAACTCCCCCACAATGGAAGATTGTGGGGGAGTTTGGTTGAGAAGAGGGCTTGGCATCACATTACAGTGGCTCAAACTGTTGTTAAAGTTAATGCTATTTCTAAAAGGAAGGTTTCACGACATTTGTTGTGTATGGGGCTGTATAACCGTAGAGCAGTGAGGGTGTCCATCCTGAGGCCTGTCCAAAAGGGTAACATATATAATACATTTTAGAGAGGTGGTCTTGGCTTGATGTTGTGTCTGATCTATGTATGTTGAAGTTTTATAGAAAACTTTACCACTCTGAACTGCAGGGAGATTCATCAAGGCCTTGAGATCATCCGAAATTTTCAAAAATTATATTTTTCAATTGCTTAAAAGCCATTAGATTTTTTTTAAAGTAAAAAAACTAGCTCAACATGATAATGTAACAAAATAGAATGTTTCTCCTTCCACAATGACATTTCCATTTCAACTGCTTCTCACATACTCACATTTCAACAAACTACAAACTGCTACTTCTCAATTATGTTGATCAGTGGGGCAAACTCCCATGACCAGTTCAGCCACAAGCCTGACAAGTCAAGAGGAACATCACTCACTTTTATGACACCGTTTAAATTTTAGTCCATGGTCACACATTCTTGGCATTCCTGAATTGAATTACCATAAGAATAAGATGCTGCTGCACTAGATAAAGCATCCATCACAGCTCTAAAGAAACATTTTTGTTTTGCCCTTCCCACGACTCTGCAGTCCACCATCAGCTTTAACGTGTAGTAAGTTGCTTATTCACAGATGCTCAGTGAGCACTCGAGTTGTCCAGAGTCAGTACTTAGATGCAGATCACAGTGGGTGATTTCCCATTGTTGTACTGTTGAATGATGAGAGGAATCTGTAAAGCTGTGATTTTCTATGCAAATCTGCTCAGCAGCAACGCAAAAGTAAAGGCACCTTCAAAGCTCTAGCCTTCCTACCTGTGAGCTTCCTCTGTTTTCTCCTCTGTCTCAGTCTTTAGCATCAACAGATGACGCAAAATGGCAGCAATTAGTCGGAACTGGTGATCACCTTCCTAACAAATGAAGGATATACAAACAAACATCAACTCCAAACAAACAGTCTGTCAAAAACAAAACAATAAGGTAAGACATAACTAAGATGTCAGGCTGAGCTGAGTGATAAGATGTAATGTGGCTGTTGTGGGGAAGAATGATCTTTATGGTCCATGACAGTTTAATCCATGATTGATTTATGTCTGTATATGTGATCTACACATAACTCCTGCTTGCGCACTTTAATTAGCCAGAGAACAAACCATTGTGACGTTCTAGGCACACATTAGCTATAACATGACATACTCTTACAGCCTGGCACATAACCACAACACACTTACCTCACCACCAGCGTCAGACAGTGTGAGGTTGAACAAGGCCTTGAGTGCTTCCATTGCTCGCTCATTGTCCTCTGCTGGCATGGGCAAGGCCTGTGGATCTGGACGGGCAGCTTCATAGGAGCCCACCCAGCGCACATCCAAGGTGTGCTCCAGGACCTCTGTCAGCAGTCTCCCCGCATGCCATTCTCTCCTTAAAACCCCTCTAAGATCAGACCGCAGGGCAGATAGGAGGAAGAGAAGGCGCAGTGTGAAGAGGCCCACCTCATGGTGCCATGTGCGGGCTGTTTGCAGGCTGGCACACAGGCCATGAGCCAGCTGCACATCTACACTAACCTGCTGAGCTGCAGGACTGTTGTACACTACATTGCATAGGCACTTCAAGGCCTCCACCACCACCTTCTCCTCCTCCTCTGACTGGGCGTCACCTCCTCCCTGTCCAGGGTGCAGCCTCGCCATACCTCCCAGAGTCAGCATGCCTTCCCGTGTGGCTACAGGTGTCAGGACTCGCTTGTCCCTGGACAGGATGCGGAGAGTCTCAAGACACGTCCTCTGACAGCTGGGCTGCATCGGGCTCCCAAGTGCTGACAGCACAGTCTGACACAGCTTCTGAAATGACACAGTGAAACACATGACTCAACAGGACTACCATGATCCTGTAATGACAACCTGCTCAGGTAAATGCTACTTACAATCCGCAGGGCTTCTTCATTTTGGTCAAATGTGAAAGTGTGGCTATTCTGAAACGCACACACACACACACACACACACACACACACACACACACAAACAAACACAAAAACACAAATTAAACCTGCTTTATTACCAATATTTGCTGTTTCATTTTGTCACTGTAATCATTTCTGGTTCAGGCAGCATTAGCATCATCGGCTCTAGTTGGGTGTTTTAAAGGTCGGACCAAAGTCATGCCTGGCTCTTTCAGGTTACTTTATTATAATTTTACCAATGTGACATTAAATATTAAGGGACAGAGCCACCATCGGTTTCGCTGCCTATCAAGCTGTTTAGCTGTCCCCAAGCTAGCATAGCTGTTCGGCTAACTAGCTAACGTTAGCACCTCGGGTTGTTTTGGTTGACGTAAAAAAAGAAAAAAGAAAGAATAAAAAAAAAGCGACTCACCTCTAGGTTGAACTGCTTTAAGACTTTCTCTGTTTCTTCTTCATCTGCGCTTTCGAGCTGTGGCAAGATTTGATTTAAATCCATGGTGGAGATGTGAAGGAGATGTGAAGGCAGCTTGGCTCTGTCGGCACCGGGGAGTGTGGTGTACCCAGCTAGCTAGCTAGCTAGCCGCCAGGCTAACCGGAGTCAGGTCCGCTGCTGTCAGCAGGGAAACTCCCCTTATTGTTCCCATCAGGAGGACAGAGCTGCTCCCTCCGGACACAACAGTCAGCTGCTTATTACCAAAACATGTCATCTGCAACACTTGTATCAACAGACTGACAAATTCACAGCTGACAGGACGCATGGGACTCTTCCTTCAGGCGACGGACTTGTATGATGTGTGTGACTGAAAAAGGTCCAATCGGTGGATGAAGTCAATGTTAGAAAAAGGAGCAGTTTAAAATCGAGTTAGCCTTATACACGATTTTGAGATTTTGGTTATCGAAGTCAATGAGAAACAAAATGAAGTAAAGTTTTAGTGTCAGGTTGAAACAAGTTGTGTGTGTATATAGTTTCTTGACCTTCTCTAACTGGGCTGCCGTTTTTCCTGTGAGACTGACCCTCTAAACACCATCTGCACGTAGTTTAACGTGAAAAAAGCAACTATATAATCCGATTTTTCCCACCCATGCTTTATTTAATTTAATATTATTATTGTATATCTTAAAATGAATCTTAATGTCTACCTGTCCATTTATATATGATGTTGAAATGCCGTAAATGTTTGCAAAGTCCATCTGGAAATAAAATTAGATTTTACTTTTTAAATTTAAAATTTAAAATAATAAAAAAAAAAAAAAGGCAAGAAAGTAATAAAAACTGTAAAGTCAGTGTTTTGGTGAACCTGCTGGTTTGGCAGCACTTGTCCTGCATCCTTACTCACACCAATCTTCCTCTGAAAGACTTTTTTTTATTTTTTTTTTTGGTGTAAACAAGTTTTTTTTATAATCTAAAGTCTCACTCGCGCAGAATTTCAGAGAAACATGACACAGAGGATGTACGTTTCATCAATACAGACCTTGGCAGGGGTCAAAGGTGAAAGGTTATGGGACTTTGGTACAATGACCACAGCACAGCAGGACATTCTCCCTTTGGAAATGCAATTCTTTCTGCAGTGTGCCCCCTCTGCATCTGGCCCAGCCTCCCACTGTGTTTGTCACTGGGATGCATGGAGGGAGAGTGCTCAGAGGGTTTCAAAAAAATGATTTCCTTCTCACCATCGAAATGTGTATTAGGATTCTGAGGGAATGCTAAAGTGATGAAACGCCAATGTTTTTGACAAATTACTGCAACGTACCTTAAATAAATAATTCATCAAAAACATTTCAGTTTAGCATTGAAAGTATAAACAGAGAAGCACTTAAAAGATCAATGTAATTTAAGACTCTGATTATGATTATTAAAAAATACACTATTCTCTTAACATTTGAGCTTTTTTGGACTTTTTTCCAAAGATGCTATGAAGACAGAAAATAGATTGTACAGAAAAGAAAAAGAAAACAATTTGACAAAGACGATTCTTGATTTAGATTGTGAAATTATTTATGTGGCAACATTTTTCCCACATATACATCGGTTTCAACTGTGATAGTTTAACAGCCACCACAAACGGTTTCCAGTGCTTTTATTTACAGAAAAGTGACTAGACTTCATGTTACTGTACACTTTGATATTTTCCCTTTTTATAAATACCCATAGGGTAATAGGTCCTCAATAGCTTTGAGTGCATTATAAAACACACAACCCTAGGTTAATGCGTCCTTTTCTAACCATACAAAACAGAGAACAAAGTACCAATTGTAACATAGAAAATAAACGATACACCATGTTACAAAGTTACAGAAAATACATACTATATATATATATGTTGTCACAGGAAAACAGAAGAAACGCTTGCAACAGAACATACCGGTGCAGTTGTTTCTGAGTCACAGCATTCAATCATTACAAAACACACTATCCAAGATAAAGACACCTCAACACACTGATAGAGGTCTTTTAGGAGTTTCTATCTGTCACTGCTGATGTTTTGGCTTTGTGCCACTGTCTGTAACTGGTGTCCTAGGAGAAGTTTAAGGCAGTGCAGTTCAGACTGCAGCAGACTGAGGTTTATCGACTGCAGCGAGCTCACGCCAAAATGCTGCACAGTGCTGAGTGACGAGAGGAGACAGTAGTGTCACTGAGATTGGACTGGTCCATCAGATACACACATTACTGACTGACGGTTGGGATGATGTTTGCGCCAACATGTGACACTGATGAGGGAAACTCCAGCAGAGGTGTACATTCCTAAAAACAAAGGCACAGCTTGGAAGCAGCATTGCACTCTTAAAATAATTTTGCTGCAAGTTTCGACAATCTGTCGGATTTTCCATTTTCTCTCCCATCAATTGTTGAAGCACTTTTTTTCTTTTTTAATGAGTTACACCACAGCCAGCAGAGTGATTGACGTAATAAGTCTTTTCAAATTGTCAGTACGTCCATACCATGATTGCTATTACCTTGCATTGGTACTCTCCCCTCTCTGCTCCTCCTTATTTCATGTACTTGATTGGAAGGTTTCAAAGACTTTACATCCACCAGTTTGGCAGACCTGGATCTTGTACACGGCTTTCCAAATTGTTGTTCGAAGGCTATTTTGCCCAGCCTGTGGTGGCCTCTCCGTTGATGTAGGCAAAGCCAGGGAAATGCTGTGAGTGTTCGTACTCTGAGTTCCTGCGAGGGCCCAGAGGAGAGTACATGTCTCCAGAGGTGGCATAGCGGGATGAATGCATAGGTGGGCTGGTGTAACAGCTGTTAGTCGGTGACACATCTGGCCACCGGGGGGCGACAGGTGTGGGGTGCAACCGAGGAGTACTTCCCATCAAGCAAGGCTCCATCCGAGACATCTGGCCGTTGAGCTGGTACTGTTGAGGATAAGAAGAGAAGTTAATGAAGGATTGAAGTCATATTATGCTGAATATATCAGAACCGCAACTTCTAATTATTTCAACAGCCAATAAATATACTGACTATTGTGTTGATTAATCCTGAACGGTCAGAAGATAAGGGGAAAAAAATTATTCTAATTTCCCAGAGCCCATGATGACATATTCAGATGTCTCAGTCTGTTCAGATGTTCAGTTACTAATCAGAACTAAAAACTACACAACTAAGAATGCATTAATTCAACATATTTGAACAGGTGGAAGCATTGTTGGTATAAAAGTGATTGAGTATTAATGTTATTATAGCCAGTAGTGAATTCAGTAATGTTTGCGTAAATTCTAAAGACATAAGGAAATTATTAGAAAGGAAATAGTTTTGCATATAAACAGATACATTGTCATGTCCCTTGTTTTTTGATCAAATGAAACAAAGTAGAGAGTTTTAATTCTGCTGTTAGGTGGAAAAGCCCCAACCCTAACTGTTTAACCATGTTCCTGCTCCTCATGCCAGCTGGCTGCAGGTCTGCACTCATACTATTGTCCTCAAGGAAGAGGACAATTATTTGACAAAATATGGAACTATTCTGTAGTTTAAAGGTTTCATGATGTCCAGAAATAAAGTAGTGATCAAACACTGGATCGTTAATCAATTTATTGGTCTAAAGGCAGTCAGACTTGAACATACTGAGTAAAAAAAAAAAAATCAGCCTGTAAAACGCATCTTCAACTTCTTCTTGTTGTATATAGAGGCCCATATTCCCAGATCATTTACAGAGGATCTGATATAGTGTCCTTAAAGGCAGTTGCAGCCAGGCTGATATCATAATTGATCCTCTGTTAACCATGTGGCTTTGGGTGTGAATGACCCTGCCAATGTTAATTTCCTGTTACGGGAAATTGCTTCACAAATTCTACCAGACCGGTCAAAATAGAAAATTAAGCCACTTAAGAAAATTAGACACAAGCTGTAAAAGTGTTTTTCCAGGGTTTTCCTGTTGCCTAGCGTGACTGACCACAAACAAGCATGATGAAATCTTCCTGTTGATAAAAATACAACGAACAGATGGGGATCCAACAAAGTTTTCTCCAACCTCTTATACAGACAAAGCTCCGGCATTGTGCCCGATTTAAGCTCAGACGGGCTTAAAAAAAGTGGAAGTAGGACCCTTTTCCCTTTTCTCACTAAATATAAACACAACAGTCGATTCCATTATGAAGGACCATGGCATGGAAAATGACAGTCAGCGCAGGTCAGAGAGCGGAACAGACAGCTCAGCTGCCTCTTGTTCACAAGCAGAAAAGCGACTATTGAATAACAATATTTTAATCAATGTTCTCTTGCCCTGCTCTGTGGCTACTGGCTCAAACAGATGAAGAGACTATTGAGAGCTGGAAAGAGAAGTAACAGAGCAGGGCCCCTCTTGGCCCTAGCCAAGCCACCTTTCACTGTCTTGCTTCCGCTGTGAGGAAAGAGTGATTCTGGGACTTTTAGAGACACTGTGAACGCTGAAGCCCAGCTGATGTCCTCCCACTGTATAGGCAGTGATGGTTGGAGGGCCCTCGACTGGTAATTACCAGCAAAAGACCAAAAAACTCACACCAGTCATGACATGAGCTGTAACATCATGATAATAACTAACTTTTTCTGCCTTTACAGGACAGTTCAGAGTTTGACATGCCAGTCTGATGGTTTTCAAAAAACACCTCACAGCAATGAATGTGCAAAGCTGGGCTCCTTCTTAATATCAAAAAAACCCAGTTGGACACAGCTAAACGCTGTATACAGGTCTCTTTAGTTTGATCCCTCTCTATGGACATCAGCATAATCTGTGGCTTCCACTGTAAACTGCAGTCACCAGAGAAAAGTGATTCCACACATTTAACAAAGTCATGTATTAGAAGAATTAAAAGGTATTTGATCTCTACTTAGTATTTGCATAATGTGCTACCTTACATTTTAATTTGCCTACATTTATCTGATGGCTACAGGTAGATGGATGATCAATATATTATTTATAACATATTTGAAATTTATAAAATATCGTGTCACGAGTTTTAGTTTTCTGAATGTATAATTTGGAGTCAGTTATTTGTTATGTTTGGAATGATATTTTTAAAGATAATGGCCACAAAAACTGCAACAAGAGGAATTAAATGTACTCATCAAATTCATTAACTGATTGCCACTGAACCCCTTTTTGTCTGGGTGACTGAGGCTGACCTGTGCAGACGAGCGGTGATAGGCAGAATAGTGTAGGGGGGCCGGGATCGCCGGCTCATGGGCCAGACCAGGGTACTGGCTCTGGATGGAGTGAGGATGCTGGTTGGCGTAGCTGCCGTAGTTGTAACTTCCAGTATACCTGGGACACAGTAAGAAAATTATCCAACAAAACTGATTCGCCAAAACATCTTGAAAAAAGTATCATAAAGAAATAAGAATTACCCATGGTCCTCTCTGTGGGTGTAGACTGGCATTCGGTGCGTGGAGGATGGAGGAGGGACTGGAGCGTTGCTCCTCATACAGGACAGCTGCTGGCCGGCATCTGGAGCGGAGCCACCTGCTGTTGTCACTGTGTATGTAAGGGACCAGGTATATGACTGAACAGCGCCTGGTAGACACATATATAGACACAAAGACAAATGTTGCGGCGCAGAGAAACTATGTGCAGTGACCTGTTAAACCCCGAGTGATGGCGAGCCCTGTCTCACCTGTGGTGGCAGTGACCCCGGTGTACTCTGGGGATACAGCAGCTGTTGGGGAACTTGCTGAGGAGACGCCCACAGAGTGGACTGACCGAGCGGGAGAATAGGATTCTGGCGACGGGGAGGTGGCCGTAGTTTCTGTCAGCGTGAACTCCTCCTCTCGTTCTGCTGAAAGTGTGAGGAAAAAAACAGACCATCATTAAGAAATGTATGAGTAAAAAATACTGTCCAGACGAAAATAAATATGCTCATAAATATCAATTTATCTACAAAGTATTTAAAACAGTAAATACAACTACACTTCACTTCTCCTCACTCTGTAAAGTACTCAGTTTGTGAGTTGATTTGAACAAGAAAACAAAGAAGTGTAACTAACACGTCAGGAGAACAGAAACCATCTGTTTTATAAAACAAAAACAAAAACATATTTTTTTATGACTGATTGTACGGTAAGCAGGTAATATTCTGCGTTAATGGATTCCAATGTGGTACAAAAAGTCTAAGACATAATAATGATTCATTATTTTCAGATGTGTGAGATTTGTGACTTGCAAAGGTTTAAATAAACTTCAAACTAAGACGTAAGACAGGATTGCACCATGATAGGTTACAGTATACGTGCAGGTAATGGTCTCACCTGTACTGCCCTCGCCCTTCATGGCCCTCATGAGGTCGTTGGCCCTCTCCTGGCAGTGCAGGGACTCAAGCAGGTAAAGCACATAATCATCAAACATCAGATGGATAAGGTGAAAGGATCCTGCACACAAACACAGAGAGGAAAAAATACTTATTTCTACCAAAAAGCCGACGTGAAGTGAAGTTATTTTAATTAAGTGCGGCCACAACGGGTGAGCTGTATGAGGAAAAAAAAAAAGATGCCGATGCGTTTTTAGGGCAGGGTATAATTGATGATGGCCATTAAGACTGAAGCATTTCTGAGAACATCTGTTTGATGACATCACATCCTACAGACTGACAGGACGGCTGCTGTTATTTAAAAAGAAAGTGAGCATGCTTGTTTCCTTGCACCGATTCAGCTGCAGAAATATGTCAGCTGACCCCGAGGTCACATGGAAGATGAGACCGTGGCATGTGAGGGAGTGTCACAATTGTGTCATTGTGCCAGTCTGTGCTGCTGCCGTGTGCATAATAAACACTTGTGGCTATTCAGGGGAGTAGGGAGTAATACTGACCGGTCATAAAATGGAAAAGACAGGCAAACACATCGGGGGGAGGGGGGGGGGGGGTGGTTAATTAGCTGTTTGTGCACAGAGACCTGCTTTATCAAAATACTGCAACCAGCTGTGTCTTTGATTTTCACAGACAGGGCCAAGAAATTCAAGTACAGAGAAGAGAAGCCATTCTCCTCCATTTTCACTGCACTTCACTTATTGCAAACCTTAGTCTTGCACAACCAGTGATTAACACAACCTCCATTTTATTTTTTCCTCTTTTCTCCTCACACGAGAATCACAGAAGAATCCTGAAATGTTTATTTGATACTGAAGTTGACGGATATAAACAAGAGACAAACCGACAGCCTTCTCTGAACTACTGGACCTTTTTACATGGAACACATATTTTTATTATTATTATATATTTTAATTTGGAATCCTCATTTTTAAAAGCAGGTACAGTGTACCAATAATGACTGTGTATAACTTTATTTGTTATATTATATTATTTGTTATATTTGAGCGAGTTGTAAATGACATAATAAACTATTATATATAAAAAGTAGTTTACTTCCTGTTTGTCACATGAAGGAATGATGACAAAGTGTTAGCAGCTCACCAAAACTGGGCGCGCTGTGCAGTGTCATGTCCCGGATGACTCTGGTACCAAAACACGACCACATCAGCAGGAACTGTTGGGCCACCTTCTTCAGGCACCCGGGCCTCTTCCCTGCCACCTAGAGACAGCATTTCCATGAGAAAAGAGGGGGAAGGGTCGGGGTGCTGGGGTAGAATTAGCCCCTGGGTCCGTATTGGGGCTTAACCCTCAGGAACGAAAAACATGTCAACAAGTCAACTATTTAATTTGCCCCCAGGGACACGCCTTCCTATTGAACTATTGTCTGGGCAGTCCAAGACGTTGCTAGGGCAACCAAATTTTACAAGCCCATATCTGACCATAATGGACGCAAATGGGAAGCTTGAAGACATCATTAACTGGGGGGATTGCAGTATAAGTGCTTCAGGGTTCGGGAGACACGCAGAGACAAGTGGCTTTCAGCAGCAGGTGTCATTTTAAGGGCAAAATGAGCTGCTATCCAAATACAAGGGCAACATGTAAACCTGTGCAACTTCAACTTAAGATACAGACTTTATGTAAAAAGGTCCTCAGTCAAATCATGTTCTGGGCCTGTATGACAAAATGATGGGCATTAGAGCATTTTCTGGCTGACCTTGACAACACAACGGTCCACCATCGAGTCTAGCCATTCAATGTATGCCTCAATGGGAGACTGCTCCTCCAGAAGACGGTCAAACTCCTGATACACTGTGATAGAAAGGACAAGTTCAGGTAACAAAGCAGTTATTATCATCACATCACCTCTTCTACATATCTGCGACCTCTGAGCCTGTCAGCCCTGATGACTGGAGAAGCTCCACAGGGTGTTTCAGAGGAGCGCGAATTTGTGTAACCTTTTGGTCTCTATTATTAACGCTCTGACTCTGCTGGTCGTGGGAATGATGGTCCTTCAGTAAATTATTTGCGTTGAAGTAAAGCGCAATTCTGTGTATCGGGGAGTAAGTCTGTTAAACTTACAATGGATAATAAGTTGCCTGTGCTCCTCTTGTGAGTCTTCCATTGTGTAAAGTGTCTGCTTGGTGATGCTGTTCAAGTCAACATTCCTCCAGTCCTCCAGCATTTGAAAGGTGATGTCGGCACTGTTGATCACAGTCCGTGATGCCTGGAGAAAGACATATCAACAATATTACTTACACGAGCATACCCACATCCCTTATCAGCTGTTTTCTTCCTATGGATTTTATTAAAAAACAAACAAACATTCAGACCAGGATAGGCACCTGACACAGATGATTTAATGATGTTTGCCGCTTTAGAATCTGAGAAAATCTCCTTGATACTGGAAACAAAAAAGGAGAAACACCGTGGTTACTCCTATGAAACATTATTTTTGTCCTGATTGTGAATAAACATGTAGAAGCTTTTTTTTTTTTTACCTTAAGACGCAAAATGGGGCTTTCATACTTACATTCAAATTTGATATTCCTCAGGTTTTCAGGAAGGTCATGAAGTGCTATTTTAAGCCATTCATCAAGCTGCTTGGCAAATTTTCGAATAACCTGAGTCAAACTGTGCAAATGAGACAGAGACAAAAACAATGTTTGTCAATTTTTTCTTCCTTTGACCAACTAATGCATCAAGATGCAACGGAACAAAACTCGGCTGTTGAGGAAGACAGTGGGTAAAAGTTATAGTAAAACCCGTGAGGAAAACCAGAAATTTAAACCAGGGAATTTATGATGTATTCAAAAATATAATTTCAACAATTAATTGAGTTTTTTCAATGAATTTATCCATAACTTCAGCCTCACATTATATTTTATTGAGCTTAAAATTTTAAAGCTCACATTTTAAGATTTTGTTCTCTCCAACCCAGACCAATCGGTGTCAGAGCCAAGTTCACTGCCCTCATTTTCAAATATATGTTATGTTATTAAATAAAAATGTGTGGTAAGACGTGTAAAGTCATTTTTATGAGGTTTTCAAGTTTGGTAAATGTAACTAAATGATGAACACAAATTCATTGTTGATACAGCAGCTTTACACCGCAGGTTTTATAAATAAAGATAAAAGTGTGTTGTTAAGTCAGGTCTGTAAATAATGTACGCTAATGGTTCAAAGGTTTTAGAACAGCCTTGCTTTTCCAGTTGTGAGTTATTTATATATATTATTTGAGGAGCTTCACTCTACTGAATAGCCTTTAAATGTATGTAGGTCAGTGTTCAGTTACCAAAGCAAAAAAAAAACAAAAAACAAAAAACAAATAAACCTTGAAATCTTGTAAATACAACAAGACTATACTGGAGGAAGTAGGGCTGTATATTACTGTCAGTACAGTGACAAAGGGCCAAGTAACAAAGGATGATAGACAGGTTGGTCAGAGTTCATCATCCAGCAGGATAATGAGCCCCTGCAGAAGAAAAGCTTCACAGGATGGGGACCAGCACAGTCTACACACTTAAACCCCTGAAGCTGATTTGGGTTGGACAGAATTGAAAGCCGAGCAAACTACATGTGCACAAATATTTGGGGACTTCTACCACAGTGTTGGGACAAACTAACAGATATTTGATTTCCATTGTAGAAAGAATGCCAAAGTCTGCTTGGCTACTGGATGAGTTCAAACAGCTAAATTGAGGATTTCATGTTTCCCCTCTCAAAATATTAACCCCCCCCCCCCCCCCCCCCCCCCACACACACACACACACACAAATAAACACTCTGAAACACACATTATGACTCACCTATCAGGCAGTGCTTGCAGGACAGTGGGCATCAGCACCCCAGAGATGGCCTTGTAGAGGATAGAGTCACAAACACCAACTATGTTCACCACCGTGGGGGAGCCGAGCACAGGGAGCATGTGGGGTGGCATCCCCTGCCAGAAGTGCAGCAGGAAGCTCTGGACCTGCAGACACCGGCCATGCACCACAACGGTTAATAATACAGGAGATAAAAGTTCAGCAGTTTGATAAGGGTAAGTTATTAACTACATAAAATCAGGATTAAGATAAAAAAACTAAACAAAACAGGAGAAGCCTTGCCTCATCAAAGTTGGCTCTGATAACAGTGTCCAGTATCCTCTGACAGTGCGTTCTGTACATCATGATGAAGGTTGACACCTGTGGACAACAACAGTATTAATCCAGTCGCATCACAAACTTAATGGATTTTTCTCTTTTGGAGAGACCTAAAAAAAAACTGTGGTACAAAAACAAGAAAATAAATCTTAAACAAAGCATGCGGCCCAATAAATACATGTAACAGGTCTACGCTGGACCAGAGTAATATAAAACAAGCTTTAGAGATCAGCAAAACACAAACCATTTAAAATCATGGCCCCTCTTGAAAAAGCCGGACAGCTAGTGCCTGTCTTTTGTCCATCGCTAGATCTTATTATCTCCCCCCAAAGATTAAGAGTTAGTGAGGAGCCAGCATATAAATCCTCCGGGTCCTTCTCTAAACACAACCCCAGTGAAAATCCAGATAAAAGAGCCAGAGGGGGCACAGAGATGGTGAGATGGCAGGGAGAGATGGGACAACAGGGGTGCGAGTGGGGAGGGGGGGGGCTGTAAGGATGGACTTTTAAAACTCCAGTTTACCCTCTCTTCTGGCAGGCTGGCAGGCAAATTTAGGTCTTTGACATTTGGAAACTCTGGCAGAAGCGTCCCCAGTTTGGAGCGCGGTGAATACGCCACTGTCTGCTTAGTGACCTCTTTCTTCCCCGTCTCGTTCACCCACGCCGCTCCCTTTTTGGAGTACATCACGTCATAATACTGAGAGGTCTCCTTCACTGCTATGCCGTAGTAGTGGTATCTGAGGAAAGCAGACAGTGTATAGTTTATTCTTCACTCAAGGACGAGCACTAGCTACTATCACAACTGTGAAAGGAAAGGTCAGGGTTATATAAATATACAGTATTTCATCAAAAAACATGACTCTAACGGGCCAAAAGAAACAAAAACATGTCATAAAAGATTCTACTCGACCTGACAAAATCATCAGCCGTGATGATTATGTTGTATATATATTATATATCCAGTGAATTAGGAGGGAGAAATTTGATATTTTTTTAATTTCACCCTCTGTTTTCTAAAATCTGTGACTCCTTTTGTTTTTGTTGTTTGTAACCAAGCACAAGAATTAGGTGTGAATCGCTAATGACAAAAACTAAAGGAAACCAACTCACTTGGACTGCCCTCTTGTCCCCAGTCTTCTGGTAGTTAAAGCTGGAAACTGTTGCCGTATGATCTGAACATTGAAGGGGAGAAAAGGCAGTCAGAAAGAGGCTGAACTGTTTTTGTTCATCTCAGCCTTTTGACAGAAATTCAGAAAGATAAAGAAAAGAAGAAACGGGTGGCACTAGGAGTCAAATAAAAGCTTTTAAAAACATAGACTGCGTGTTTTTGTTCAGCAGGAAGGAATACTGTACAGTAGAAAATGTGACTTTAAACGTTACTGAACAGAAATGATGTACTTGTAGAGTTTTTTTCGTTATGAGAAAGTGTTTAGTAAAGTTTTTCTTGCTCTGTCCACAGGGTGGTCTGCGCGGAAAACAAAAGCTTTGACCCATCCGTTTATGACATCCATGGGTATTATTTTTTTCCCATATATCGCCAGTCTCCTCTCATCCTCTCTCCTTCTCACTCTCTTTCTCTCCTCTCCTGCACTCCCTCCTTCTTCCTTTCCTCTGTTTTTGTCCAAAGAGATTGGCTCCTTAGTCCAGCTCCTGGTGCAGAAACTTTAGCAAACAGTGTAGCTCTCCATTGTGTGGGATGAAAAAAGAGGCCAAGCTGTGAAGTTTCTGTCAGGCCCCGCTTGATAAATGAGCAGACAGGGAGGCAGTCCGGGCCCTCTCTCGTTTTTTTGTCCTGAATCAATGAAGCCTTCCTAAAGGACACCCCACACTGCTCCAGCCACTGATCTAACATTCCGCAACATCTCACCCTTCCAAATTTCCTTTAATTACACATTAATCCAGGCCCCTTCTCTTTTTCAATATCTTCCGACAGGAGCTGCGAAGGGGTGGGGGTGGGCCCAGGGGTGGGGGTTGGGGGTTGGGGCCGGAGTCCAGGGTACAGGGGATGGCTGGGGGTAGGAAGGCTGAGGAACTTCTTGGGGTTGTGGGAACAGACGAAAGCACATCTCCTTTGGCTCTAGATTATGTGTTCAGTGAGCAGCCACAGAGCTTTGCTTCACACTGAGATGCGGCTGATATTACTTCAACTCAGCAGCCAGAACTGCAGCACAAAACCAATCCAGGCATGAAATGGTCAGACTAATGCTCATGGAGCTGATGGAGTGGATGAGATTATTGCTTTCATAGGGGTTGTAACAGATGACCATTATTCTGTGTCTTCTTCTGTTTGTGTCAAAGATTAAACAAAACAAAAAACAAAAAAAAAAAGAAAAATCTCCCCACCACTTATTTTAGTTTGTGTCCCAGTTTTTAATGTGCTTAACAACCGCAGCTAACAATCATTAATCGCAAGACATTTTTGATAAAACCACTACAGATGTTTGTTTGTTTGGATGTAGGTGGTGATGATGAGTTACCAGACCGTTGAGCCTTCACCTCCACTGACGTGCTGGAGCTTACCTTTCCAAAGCTAGCTGCGTTCACAGGCTGCGTGTCGTGCTTCTCACTGAAGTCAAGGTAGTGCATGTAGAGGGCACTTCGGGGGATACACACACCTTCAGCTATCTCATAGTTCTCTTCTAACCTGTTAGTGACAATGAGGTTTACCAGAATAATAAAAAAAAAAAAGTACCAGTTAATATAAAAATGGTGAAAAACCTGTAGATAAACATTCAGAAATCTATTGTGTGCAGTTGTGTGCAATGGAGGTGAAACCCTTTGATGATGTGAAACTCTTAATGTGCAAAATATGTAAACGTATTATCTTAATTTATTAAGAGAGAGGATTAGTAAACATACAGTAATGTGTAATAACCATCAGAGGGGTTTAGAAAAAAATCCAATGTAACACAGCAGAATCAAAACAGGAAACTGAATAAAATAAAAAGATCATCTTCATCAGTCTATTTAATGAGTCCACACACGCAGTGTCAGTCAGCAGGTTTACACATATTATTAATCTTACAGTTACATCAACAACTGCTGCTGGACAAATACACTTTTCCTGATGATAGTAAGTGACCCATTCTTGCTAACAGCTGTAGGTTTCTAGCAATTCATTCCAATATTTCCAATATATTTCACTACACATTTTACAGTCATGTGTATGTTTGGTTGTCACGGTTTCCTTCCCTACATAAAAAAGGCTTTGTTGGTTTTAGTGCTGTAACACATGACTGCATCCTGCCAGTAAAAAAAAAACAAACAAACAAATTTTCATTAAAACATTGACCATTGTCAAGTGCAAAACAAACTGTGTTCTTGATATTAACATGGATTATCAAGAGAGGTTTTCTTCTACTGCAGAGCCATAATTCTTTCTATTTTTAATTTCCATTGATAGAAAATTTTAGTTTGTCATGTCAGCAGATGTTCCAGAACACATTCGCCACAATCGGCAAACTTTTGCTGGCATCACCAACGTGGATCTGAATTGGTTCATTTTATGTGTCATGGCCTTCTTTGCTATGCTTGGAAATCTCTCCTCTTGGGCTCCTCTCTTTCTTGGGGTGCCCCAGGGGTCTATTCTGGGTTCTCCCTTTATTTTGGAGATAGTATGGGTATGCATAGACATCATATTCAATATTTGAATTTAATGGATGGCTGATGGGCGATACACAACTTTAAGCTCAGATAAAGTAGATTTATAACTGGTATTGGATGTAATTGTTTCAATCAAATGACTAAAGTGTTCATATTTAGGAGTATAGTTAATTTACAATTTTGTATTTATTTTACTTTAACCTTTGTTTGCTTTACAGTTTTTATTATAATAAGCCTTCGATAATCTGCTAGTACATCACTGCTAGAATACTTTAGGTTTGTGTTGCAGTTATTCTGCGCCTTGATGGTCCAACAAAATCAATCAGTGAATTTTTTAATGTGTGTGGAAATTTTGCAATAAAAACACTTGTTGGTGACACTATCGCTGTACAACAATCAAGTGACAGATAAAGCAAATTTGAAAAATGTATCATCTATGGACACAGCAAACACACTCTGATTTATTATGAACTACACACTCATTTTAGTTCGACAATTATTCATTCCATTTTTGTGCACGACTGCACATTTAGATGATATAGGATATTTAATATTTCAAAGCTTTCAAACGTTTTTTATTAATTAAGAAAAAAAAAATTGCACCTTTCTAAATGAATCCAAGTGACTGATTCCACGCAGAGAGACAAATATATGTCAAATAAAAGTGACTTCATATTTTTTGGACAAATCCTTCTCTAACAACAATATATACATCTCTAATATCTGAATAAGAGTAATACGTCTATAATTTCTAATAACAACACAACATATAATAATACACCTGAAACCCTTCAACATTCAATTAATTGTCCTTTGGACCAAGTCACTTCTGTGACGGTGCAAATGAATGTTTAAAGGAGCAGCAGATGATTAGAAAGAGATAAATTCAGTTATGTTCACTTGTAATGTTAATAAAATATTTTGCATGTACTCTTGAGTTTTTGTTATTTTATTTCAGGGTCCAAATAATAATGCCTTGCACTTTATTTCTATTCAACATAATGCAAAGAAATGTTTCAATCTTTCAACTGTTTCAATGGGCCAGCCATAGAGGATGAGCGCTCCAAGGCTGCCAACTATAATTGTAAATTGCAGCCAAGTCACACATCTTTATCTTCAACTGTATCTATAAAAAACTGAATTTTTCAAACAACGTTATCCACCAGGGTGTTCTGTATTATTGTGCTTTGGCTATAAACCACATGAGTTTTCTGACGATTAGATGTAAGTTTTGGACAACCAGTGTTGGGACCATATCACATACTCACCATTATAGTACAGCATCTATTAGAGTGAAGAACAGTTATGTCCACACTTTTTAAAGAACAGGTCGATTCTCCTTATGTCCCTCGCTCTGGGTGTTAGCCCCCCACAGTGCAGCTTAAATCACTATTAATATTCATTTAAGTGCGGTTTGAATAGTATTCAGAGAAGGGTGTCCCTGGCCATGGGGGTGATCACATACTCACAAGAGATGTGCTTCTATTTTTGATCTCTTCTACAAATGTGTCACAAGTCAGAAAATCTGATTTTGTCAGATTTCAGTGAACCGATGCAGGACCAAGGTTAGAGGAAAAAAATAAATGGAGGTTTCTCGCAATTCCAAAATGTGAAAAATTTTACAAACAAAAAATACAATATTTCAAAGGGGAGGACCTTATTTCCATTTGTTTCTCTGCTTTGGTGTAAAACTACAAAACAAAAAAAAATATATATATTTTTGAAATCTAAAGTGGCTGAAAATCATTATCCAAACTCTACTCTTATGTGTGTGTGTTTTTTTTAATCAATGCAAAATAACAGGGGCTCGTTCCCTCTAGGATTTTGTTTATTATACTCCTCGCAAAGGGAAAGCTTGAGTTAAAATGGCTTTTTGAGAAGACTGACTACGTTAATGTTTTTACATTAATTTACTATCTTTGCTTTTCATTTCCTTCGTTTGACATAAAACAGAGTTTTGGTTTCTACATTTTCTCACTTTCATCAAATTAACTTTTACATTTAGGTAAAGTCATAAAGATTCAGATCTGTTCTCAATAACTCACCATTCTAGAGTAGCTGGTGTTGAATGTGGTTTAGAGGCTCTGTTATTTTCTTTTTCTTCATCTGCAACATATAACACAAGATTAGGATTTTACATAGAACCAACAACAGTCAACATGGTTATTTGACATTTATTCTACTAAACGCTAAAATACGATTGCTCAGTGAAGTCAGTGGTTTTGGTGTAAAAGCGTTTGTCTTGCTTACGTTCATCATTGGACATGTTCCCCAGAGACGTGTGACTGGAGTATCGCTTGCTCTCGCTCTCGTTGAGGCATCTTTCAATCCAACTCTCTAATAAGACATAAAGTACAGAACAGATTACCTCTGACCACAAAAAAAAGACATTTTATGCTTTTATTTAGACAGAAGTGAATATGAGGTTATAAATTTGGTAAGAAAAGGAAGATAACTTGGAACTACAACTAGGAATTTGACTGTGGAGACCTTTTATCATTTGGGTACAACCTCATCAGTTTTTCTCTGCTTTTTCCTCTGTAACATTTCACCCAAAATTACATTACACAAAAACTTTATGGATTGAGCTACAAAGCTTTATTTACATCAGCAGAGCAAATGTGTGCTTATACAGGACACTATAAATGTCATTTATGTGACAGGCTGAGTTGACAATCGATTGTATGGGCAGCGCAGCAGCCATGGCTCTATTTAAGATGTTTTCACCAAGACGGCAGGAATCCAGCATTGTTCCCAGGACTCTACGAGCATACACACTTGCTTAAAAGAGCTTGTGCACATTACTGAAGCAGTC
This sequence comes from Echeneis naucrates, assembly GCF_900963305.1. NCBI lineage: Eukaryota > Metazoa > Chordata > Actinopteri > Carangiformes > Echeneidae > Echeneis > Echeneis naucrates. The sequence goes on along the minus strand of NC_042526.1, from coordinate 9,905,334 downwards.
TGGTGGAATAGAGGCCATTGTGCTGTTTTAATTTCTACTTAGAAATAGCTCGACTGGTGTGCTTTCTGTGACCGAACAGCAGCAAAACACCAAAGCTTTCATGACGAAACTGCCTGACAGAGTGGAAATCCATTTCAAATTCTTTCATTTGTTTCCAACAAGTATTCAGTATTTGACAAAAGTAATTAAGAAGGAAATTGTGTGTGTGATTGATTTTCTTCTTGGGCTTTTTTTTTTTATACATCAAAGCACTTTCTGAGTTTAATATTTAAAATTTTGTATTTTAATAAGCAACAGCTTTGTCTTTATCATTTTATAAAACTCAAGTTCCTGGAGAATAATTAGGAGAATACTGTAAATTAAACTGAGAAATCTGAACTATCATGCAACATAAAATGGAAAGCGCACATTTTACACAGAAGTACTGAAGTAAAAGTGCTGAAATAAAACCCATTCAGCGAAATAAAACCACTTTATGTAATATATCTTGAAATCTTGCAAATTTCTTTTTATTTTACTCTGTAAGTGAACTGACAACAGTCACCATAGCAGCTGTTGCTAGGACAGACTGTTGGCAAGACAACCTGTTGTTACAGCCCACAGGGGGGGATTCAGAGGAGGTCAGAGATACTGAAAAGTTTTTGAAGTTTGCACTCGATGAGGATCTGCATTTCGATGTTTGGCACGTGCTGATAGAAAAAACATCAGAGTCCCTTACTCTTCATCATCATCATCATCATTACAGCTGCCCTAACAGACGTGGGAAACTGCTCTCATTTTAAACGTTAGAAATAATTATTATATTATTGTTATTATTATTATATTAATAGAGGCTCAGTGTTAATTGTCTCTTGCAAACTAGGTATGATCATCATCAAGATGTATATTACCTAAAAACATTAGTGTTCCACATAATGTGTAAATGACACTACCTGTTACGCACTTAGAAAAATATATCTTCAGCATTTGCATGTTAATTTTGAATCAAGCACCACCATGATCACAGTCATGGCTCATCTCTAACGGACAGTATCTGGTTTTGCCGACCTAAAAAACTAACGAAACACAAACCCTGGAAATGAAAAAGTGAATCCACTGAAGCGAAGCTAATTCTCCACAGAGGCTCAGATCTCGAGCTTCATTTGCCACAGGAGCAGATAAATTGAGGATCTAAATAATTGGATTAAGTTCGATCAACAAGTGAAACGAATCTTCACTCATTTATTATCACACATTACCAGAGTACCGCAAATGTGCATTTTTGTGTTAAACACTTCGATAACCTACGTTTTAAATACAATTTTAACAAACACCACTGTTTCTCACCAGATTAGACAAAGCAGTGCACAATTTGTTTGTGTCAATCCACCAACCAGATTAGTTATTAATCATTGACAAACCTGGAAACCACTAACTTTAATATAAAATAAACAAATACATATTTTTTACTTGGGCAAATGCTGTAGTTTTCAGTTTTAAATAGAAAAACTGAAAAATAAGCCAAATAGTGCAAGTGCATGATACCTTAAATTGCACCATGATGTGCACTTGTTTTCATGCCTGCCCTATGAATAGGCCAATTTTTAAACATAATTTACCAGAAAAAACAAACAAACAAAAAAAAAAAAAACATGAAGAAACCACTTGTCAAAGCCAGTGTAGCAGATTTAAGGCCTATTCTCTGACTTTCCTTTAATCAACAAGTGTGTTCTGTAACCTAACAGCACTTCTTATAAGTGTCTGAACAAAATCACTTGCTTGTAAATGATGCAAGTAATTTAAAAAATGTAATCAAAAGAATGAAAAAAAAAAACAAAACAAAACAAAACAAAACAAAAAAACAGTCAAATCAAGAGCCGAACATCCAGACACCTCTTGTGAATAAGTACAGAGAAAGTTTGTGATTTTCCGAAGTGCAGCAGCAGAAACTCACACGCCTGAACAGAAGCTTATTATCTGAACACATCCAGACAAGCAGACTTTAACAGGACTGACCTGTGGAATCCATATCAGGCTCCTCCAGCAGCCCGCAATGCATCCTCTTCCCATCAACAACACTGGCTCCTCCAAGAAAATGGCCTAGTGTACGTTTCCCCCTCCTCGGTAGCGCTCCCCTTGTCTTGCTCAGTGTTTCCGTGACCACTGCCGGTCACAGGAGATGTTGAGGATCTGAGGTTCGCCCAGAGAGGGGTGGTGTTGGCGGAGGAGAGGGGGGAGGTGGGAATGAGGGAGGAAAGGGGGGTAGAGACTCCAGAAATCCAGCGGGGGGAAAGCCAGACCCGTCAAAATGTTTGCTGATGTTTCATGGGAAAGGGGCTGATTTTATAGGAGCCCTGATGGGGACATGTCATTGATAGGCTTGGAAGGCTGATGAATGGCCCCAAGTCAGATGGGGATGTGGCAAGGCTCACTGGAAGTCTTTTGTGGGGCTGTTTTGAATAAGAAAAGCTCCCTCCCAACGAAAAAAAAAAAAAAAAGAGGCTTAGATCTACGCAGTCCTAACACTGTGGCCTCCCCGTCTTCTATTATGGCATTTAATACGTTTTTATACACCCCTGAGCTCCAAATAAACATACATCCCCACACTGCTGCCACTCCTGACTTTCCTTCTTTTTTAGATCCCATTTCGCTTCTCGCAGACACTTGTTGCCACATTCCCATCTGTTCATCACTTTATTCCACCATGAAACATCTCCTTTATGACTTTTACACAGTTCACATGTCATGTCCTCAGACATGCATCAAAACATGCAAGAAACTGCACAAGTGTGAAATTTTTGATGGAGTTCTCACCTCTTTTCGCTCACTCTTTTGCTGTGGCAACCTTATTTTTGGTGTGCCTCTGAGAAGAGAGAACGGTCACAAAGGGGGGGAAGTAAAAGTGCAAAGCCCGAAGCTGGGAGGGCTCTGATGGAGTGCCTGAGAGCTGGAGAAGGGAAAGCTGTGATTAGAATATGAATGGAACCACAGGAGAGGGGGAGAGGAGAGGGGAAAGAAGAGGGGAGAGGAGAAAGGCGGATTATGGCTGAATTACTCACCACACCATGGATAGCAAAGGAGGACTTTCACTTCCAGTGCGCAGGCGTGGGCACCGATGCTGCTCCTCACTGACACACCGTGCAGCCACCTGGGAGGATGGGTGGCAGCAAAATGACATGGGACACGGCGCACAGGGTCATAGTTCATTTAAACAGGGATGTGCATCCATTGAGACTCCTACAGGAGGACCAATGCTGCTGAAATGAGTGAAAGTTCCAGTTAAATTGTAGATTTCAGAGTACACCAGCACTTTAATGACTCAGTATTCAAAGGCCTAAATGGTGACTAGTGCAAAGGCGTGATCTCAAAGGAGGATCTAATTAATTTCTGTCAAATAAGGAGAAGGTGGTGTCTGTATCTCCCTCAGTGGACATTCTTCTTCCCATCCTGTTATCTGCTTATTAGAGCCTCATAAAAAAGGACAGGTGCAGCCACCAAGAGCCTCTTCCACCCTTCCTATTCTCATACACTCTTCTCACACAAATGTATGTGTACTGCTTTTGTTCTGCGAAAAGGTATGTGTGTATGTGCGAGCAGGGGGTATGGTTACGCCACATATGACATGTTGGTGGTATTAAGGCGTCGGTGTTGAAGAGGAAACCGTATCACTCAAAGCAACTTTCTACTGACATGAATGGAGCTGTCTCTTTGTACGTTTATGTGTTGCTGCTCAACATTGTTGGATGTGACATCCAGCTGGCTGCTTTTATACAGAAGCCCCCCCCCCAAAAAAAAAAAAAAAAACCCACACAAACACACAAAAAAAAAAAAAAAAAAAGTATGTAATTGTTTTGAATGAGCAGCCAATTTCTTTATAGTGGATGTTATTACATGTATCCACATTACACCTAAAAATCTACATAATTAATAACACTATAATAACACTTGAGGGTTTGAATCGAGTTAATTTCAGAAACAATCAGTTACTTGATAAATGACTTGGTAATAAATCTAATATGTGCTAATTTATTCTCTTAATCAACTATTTACAAGGAGTGACAAGATCCTCTGCACCTTAAATCATTTTAGAAGACCAAATTATTGACTTAGTTAGGAATATAATTCCCAGATGATAAAATGATTAAGAATTAAAAAATATAAAGTAAAAAAAAAAAAAAAGTATTTCCTAAAGATTAGTTCTTCAAATATGAAGAAACCGTATGTGTATTTATTTCCAGAAAATTTGTTTTTTTCCCTATGATTTCAGGATAAGAATAAAAAATAAATAAATAAATAAAAAAAATCACATCGATCTGCTGTGTTCAACTCACATTATTTTTTCATTGTTTCTGCATATATATTGAATTTAGAGCGAGATGTTTAGATTTTGCATTAAATCCTTAGTCTATTGAAACCTGTGACATCACCTGAATACAGAGCCTAACTCAAAAATAAATACAGCTCCAACAACAATGACGAAACTGACAAAGCTTCAGGTGTCTGACATGACAGTAGGAAGGAAATGCCGAGTTAAATGAAAATGTACAAGACACAGGATCTCATTTGTAACTTTTTTGTGACTTTATTGTGTATAGATATGAAGAGCACAGTGAGAAACTATCAACATAAATGAAAACCAGGAAAAACATTAAGAATCATGAACTCTAACAAAAAAATCTGTCTCTTTTAGCTTTTCACTCAAACTTCAAAAGGTTTTTACAACTCAGTATGTTTCAGACAAAAGTTGCTGACTGATCCTTTCACTCACATTTTTTCTGTTTCTGTCCCTGTTCACTCATTGTAACGTGACAGTTTGAGTCGGGGGATGATGTTCATAGATTGCAGCTCCTGGAACAGCAACTTACAGGCGTAGGGGATATGCAGAGAGGAAACGTGGCAGGACGACTTACAGTAGTGACACCTGGAAAACACAAAGTGAGAATCAGACGGGACAGAAGGTAGAAGAGCGGACATCAGCTTGATGACCACTTTCTGGGCCGTGTTGTATTTTAAATTCAACATTAGTTGTTGCACCAGATGCATTTGATCTGAAAAAAATTGAACAATTTCGAGGTGTTTTATTTTTAAGTGGACAGCACTTGGAACAGATTAACCTGAATCCAAAAATTCGAGCTCTGTGAATATTGTAAGGCTAAATTCCATTTTCTTTAATCCAGTTTCACTTTGTGTTAAACGGGGATCAACTCAGTTCCATTCAGGTGACCCAGAAATGATAGACAGATGAAAGACACAGATATTAACTTCCCATACCTCCAAAAAGTTTGTGCTCTTTCAGTACACATTAAGACACACAGGGTCAAGTGAGCTTCTCTGAATGAGATAATGACAAAAGCTCTGGAGTTCACTGTCTTGGGTGTCAAACTATAAAGAGTAGCCAGAGTGAAAAAGTCCAGCTGCAGGTTCAACTCATGGTTTTATCATCCTGACTAAATTAGAAGATGCTGCAGCTGTTGTTCATTCTGATGATGCCCTTTAGATCTGTTGATGTTCAACTTACCACCCAGAGTATCCTAACAGGCCGCATTGTCCGCACACATCCACCTCGAAGGCATCGCTGGAGATCATGAGGCGTTCCAGCAGTAACATGCTCGCTCCATAGCCAATCAGACAGTCCCGTTCCATCTCACCCAGACGCAGACCTCCATCTCTGGAGCGACCCTCTGTTGGCTGCCTGTGGGCAAGGCAGACACATTCAGGAAGAAGCAGGTTTATTCCTGTTGGCCAGATTTCATTGTTTTGTTATTCAAAAAGAAATTCCACATTACCTGGTGAGAACAGCTCTGGGGCCTCGGGCTCTGGCATGCATTTTGTCGAGGACCATATGCTTCAGTTTCTGATAATACACCGGTCCAAAGTAGATGTAAGCCTCCAGTGGTTCTCTGAGGGGGAAAAAAACAAAAAAACAAAACATACAATTGAGCTAATTCATTCATAAATATCTAGTCGCACCACAATAGAGAATATTTGCTGAAATGACGGAGGGTGATAATTTTTGATATAATAATTTGAATTCATTCATGACATAAAACCTGGTCTTTTTTATTACCCAGTGATTCCTGAGGTGACGTAGTCTTTGCCCTGGTAGTTGTATCCATAACGGATGAGATCCTCACACACATCCTTCACCTTGCTGCCTCCAAAAGCCGTACCATAGTGAAACCGCCCATCTAGAACTCCTGCCTTCCCAGCCAGAAGTTCAATCAACTTCCCTACCTGACAGAATAAGACACACTTTCAGACATCATGAAAGAAAACAAGGTAAAAAAAAAAAAAAAAGTGATGGCTCAGCACTTTATTTACATCTTTTCCTGGCACCAAACGTTGATGTGGGTGAGGCAAGGTAGCACATGTACGGCCTGGGACTGGAACCAAATGGCCTAAGGATGACTGATTTCAATAATTCCACTGAGGTCGCACCCAGAGGACCCCTGACCCCTTCACATAAAAGGAAACACCTACTCTCATTTCACTCTCAAGCCACAGACACATCCTCCCAGTCCAAACATTTCTGGATCTTTTCCATGACAACCACAGCTTGCAAACACACTGCCACCGACGACTTCAGCAGTAAAGATCATTCAAGTTTTTACAGTGTAAAGGACAAAGAGCAGGGCAGATACTGGGCCAAGTTTCATGTCATTCACATTCAGCACCATCCTACAGTTCAGATGTACTGCACGTCTTTGATAAAAGTTGCTGCACGAGGCGGCTTTGCTGGGAGCCGTCACTGCAACAACAAATATCTGTGAACGCTAAGATTGCTGCTTAGCCCCATCAATGGACGTGTGCTCTGGAAGCCAACGATAACCCGGAGAGGAGAGGAGCAGGGATAATGAGGGTTTTGTCTCACAAGAGCCGACACAAACTTATGAAGAGCGACGGTCAGAGAGACCGAGGTGATTCAGACTGAGCTCGCAGCCAAAAATCCCAAATAACAACTGGATTGGTTCTGGATTAAATACCAAACTGTCACCTTTCCACTTAAACTCATTCTGATGATTGACAAATCATTTTTTAAGCACAAATGCCAAACCTTGGCAGATTCAGATTTCCTTTTATCTTTTATATGACTGAATATTGCATATATTAGGAAAAATAATTAATACATGATTTATTAGTAAATGCGAGTAGCAATGTTTTCCCACAGCTGCGAGGAGTCGTACCGTCATTCTGGAGGGATATCCATGAGGGTTCATGATAATATCTGGGCAGATGCCCGAGTCACAGAACGGCATGTCCTCCTGTGGGACGATGAGTCCACAAACACCTGAAACATACGCAATCAAATGCAGACATACTCAGAAAACATATGGAAGTCAGTCCATTCACTGTACAGTTAAGTGTTATATCGATGCCATAAAAAGGAGTTAGTCAAAAATATCTGGTATCTAAAATGCCATACAATTTTTTTTAAAAGTCAAACGTCTTCATTTCAGCATCTGACGTGGAGATTCAGTGTTATTCTCAGTTTTGGACATGATGGACATTTTTCATTTATCTGCACAGACAACTAGATAAAAAAAATGGTTTGCTGTGTGTGTTGCTCTTGAAAGTTTGGTCTGGACGTCTGGTAGAGCATGACATTTCCATACTCATGTGGACACACACGGTGCTCCACACGATTCACATGACGTGGGGGACAAGCACCCTGGTAGCTAGGAGTTTAAGTGTGAGTGCAAATGTTTGCTGAGGGGCCGAGGCACTCTTCCCTGGCCAGGGTAAACAGATTGTAGACCCATTTGCAAATGAAAAAAAGAGAAAGAGGAGAGAAGAGAAGGAGAGCAGGAAGTGGAGAAAGGTGCTTAGTTTGACAGGGAGACCAGGATTACACATCCATGACTTTCAGTTCAACTCAGAGGAAGTGGAGGGGATCAAGTGGAGGAGATACTGAATCCGAGCACGTGGGAAAAATTGACTATTAGCCGACCAGTCAGCGTCACAGCACACAGCAGACTTTTGATGCCTTACAGGATATTGTAACAGGATGTTGACCGGGAACAAGTGCAACTTACTGGAAAGTCATCCAACAGCAGGAAGAAGGTGAAAAGAAAAGAGAAAAAGGAGAGTGCGTCAGGGCCAGAAGAGAAGGTGAAAGGGGAATATAAAAAGGAAAGAAAAGGCAGTTCACAAAAAAAGTTTGACTATCGGGATAAATGTAGGATGAAAGAGAGGAGGAAGGGGAGAGAGAGAGAGAGAGAGAGAGAGAGAGACTAGTTCCCATATCAGACATCCTCAGTGTTGTTTGTTTTGTGTGAAAGTGAATGATAAAAGAGGCATGAAATCAGCAGAGAAAGGCAAGACAACAGCAAGGGTCCACAGCCCTCCATCACAGCTCATACAGCGCCATGCTGGAGCACCGCACAATGGGCCCCTACTACTGACAACTTCTCTACCTCCTCCCCCACCTCCACAGCTGTGTGTGTGTGTGTGTGTTAGAGACCAGTAAATAATTAACTTATTCTGCTCTGCTGACCAGGACTTATGAGACTAGTCATGAGTAGCTGGGAGATCTATTGCTGCGGCCAAATTCACTTCTAATTAAATAATAAAACCTTGATTTAGGATTCAGTTCAGGATTCTATTCAAAATAAAGTTAAGCATGAAATTTGGTTATTTCAATACAAAAACCCCACTGCAAAAAGTTTTGACAGACTTCCTACTTCCTAAATTAGTGGTAAACACCTCACCTGTATTATTGTATCTGAATAAGAAGGAAATAAATATAAAAAACAGACATACATCAGTTACACATCTGGGGGCTTTCCATCCAGATCTCCTAGAGCTAACCCCGTGGCGACCTCTCTCTCTCTCCGTCACTGAGATAGAAGACTTTGTCTCATCCTGAGCTGACCGCCAAGTGGCCACCGTGTTAATGAAGAGAGTAAATTATGCAAGGCGCCAGTTAGCTTTTTGATTAAAACATCATACCAGCCCTCTATAGGGGAGGTGCTGCAAAACAATGGAGGTTGTAAACACTTTTTCCCCAGTAGCAGCAGAATACTGCTGGGGTGTAATAAATTTGCATAGTCTGGCACAGGACAAAGGGGCCAATTAATTGAAAAGAGCTCTTGAAAGATGAGGACAGGGGGGGCAGTGACAGAGCAACAGCCACTGGGACTTGACTCAACAAATGCTCCGACACAGAGACGACCAAAGATTTTTTTTTTTTTTTTTTGGTCCAGTCATTTAAAATCTCCCACAACATGTCATTCAAGTGGAGATTATTTCTGCAGTTTTCTGTATTGTGAGCATTCTGGTTTGAGCTCAACATGCTGCCCTCATTTAAGAAAGAAGATGTGTGACAGCGCTGAGGTTGGCACCTTTCTGTCCATGCCGACTGCTGAATTTGTCTCCTATCTCTGGTCTCCTAGTCTGTCTCAGGAGGATCTTGATGAGAAAAGCATCTTCAGCATTGGACGAGATCATCACCTTCTCAATGTACGAGTCAGTGGAGCCCTTATAGCTGCAAAGAAAGTCAGCAGAATTATTATTTTTTTTTCCACTGTAGGATGTGAGACAAACGTTTTGTTGGTGTTTTCCATGTCTACATAGAGGAAGTATGCAGCAAGGTGACACATGCTGAGGTCACAATGAACGTATCAGTGTGGGTGGGTGTGCACTCACCTGATGGGCACGTCTCTGTACTGGGGCTGGCCTGGCTGGGTACTGCCCTCCAGTGGTGTTTGGGTGACAGTTGGCATGGATTTGTTCACCAACACCTGCTTGTTTTCCACTTTCTCACCTGTGGCACAGACAAGACAGACCACGGATGTCAGCATAAAGTAAAGGTCAGCATGAACTTGTTCAGGGGAGATGTGTCCAACATGCACCAACAACAGGCAGTCTTCACCTCCTTTGCATTTCACTCTCACGATGATTTTAATCCTCTGTGGCATTTTATCTTCTCAAACAATATTACATTTCTCTCCTGCATCAGCAAAACTTTTCTCTTATTTCTATGACTATAATGATCTCCCCAACTACAGTTGCTGCTCTGGCAAAACACAGCAGCTACTTATTGTGTTGCTCAAACTATGTGTCTTTGCTATTACACATTTCAACATCTATAGCATATAAATGAAGTGAAGCTCTGCAAATGACTGCACATTTAAAGACCCTGTGTAATATTGATAAGGTCAAACACATTTAGTGGAGCAGTTTAGTCTGGTGAGGAGTAGCAAAGCATGCTGCGTCTCTCCTGGTCCTGCTGATACTCACCAGGGGAGCAGATGCCATCAGCATCCAGAATGTTGTGCCTCCAGATGGGCTTTCGTGTGGCAGCGTCCAACATAGGCCCCATCACCTTATCAAATGTCTGGTTGGTATAACGCCGCAGTATACATTTAGTATTTTTATAGACAAGACAGCGGCCAAATCCTGAAAAGAGAGCACACACGTTAACCTGTCTGTTACCTGAACTGATCTGTGCTGAGATATTGCAGGTCTCACCTCTGTCAAGTGAGGCTTTGTTGAGGACCAAAGCGTCTTCAATGTCATAGCCGCTGTAGCTCATCACAGCTACAGTGGCATTTTGGCCAGCAGGCAGTTTCTCAAAGTCAATCAGCTCAATGGTCTTCGTTTTGACCATGGGCCTCTGCGGGTAGGCGAGTAGGTACATCAGAGTGTCAATACGGTTCCTCTGGTTGTAACCGATCGTACCTGCAGAAGAGATAAATATAAGGTCAGTAATATGCAGCCATCCATCTTCTTTCGCTTTTCCATTTCTGGGTCACGGGGGTGCTGGAGCCAATCCCAGCTCACTCTGGGTGAGGGCAGGGTACAGAGACAAACAACCACTCACACTCTGTCAGACCTACAGACAATTTAGAGTCACCAGTTAACCCAAACATGTCTTTGGATGGTGGGAGGAAACCAGTGCAGGCACGGAGAGAACATTCAAACTGCACACTGAAAGGACCCAGGCCTGAGAACCGAACCATGACCTTCTTATTGTGGGGCGACAGTCCTACCCCACTATGCTGCCCAGATCAGTAATATGTGGAAAACAATTTCTGTAACTCATTGACATTTATCCGTATTATATTCATATTTTTAGTGTTTCACCACAGATACTAAGTGACTATCTATAGATCAATTATTGGATGTGTTTAATCCTCTGCTGGGCAGGTCAGCGCTGAGTCTGTATTAGTATTAACTCAGGAGTGCAGTGGAGAACGGGGCCAGTTATGACATAAAGCCTGGCCTCCCCGGAAGCCTTGACATTTGTCAGATGCTATTACTTCACAATCAGGCTACAAGCACAGAGTCTGTGATAATAGGCCTGGGCCACACAACCAGATTTGCACATGTATAGGGCTGTCCACACAAAACAGACAAGGCAGAGGATATTGTGCCAAATATAGTTCCAGTCTGTGTTTTTGTAAAGATAGGGGGGAGGGGAGGAAGCAATGGACGGAGGTAAAGCAGTGGGTTGGGGGGTGACAGGTTCTTACGAATGTTAGAAGGGCTGTTTGGGGAAGTTTTGGTTACCAAGGAGCTACGGGTGCACACTCTGTGGTCTTTTGCAGCTGAGCACACTGACCCCCTGAGCACAGCCAGAGCAGACACAATGAATTGCTAATGACACTCTGGGTGACTGGCAGGGAAAGGGCCTCTGCACATACAGCACAATAGAGAACCAACACAAGCCCCCCATGTTTTATGTCCATGCACATACACACCCTGAGAGAGACACACACACACACACACGAAAAACACTCAATCACATATACAAATGTATTCTGACAAGAGGTAGAGCAGAAGCAGTTTTAGGGAAGACCAACCAGCAGGCTTCTTGTATCTATGTTGTTTGTTATTCTAATGTCCTTTTGTATGAATTTCACTTGTGCAAATAAAGTGCTAAACTCTGAACCAGCAGGCTTAAGAATAGTGTCTATGTGAGATCAATTTACTGTAAGTGTGTGTGTGTGTGCGCAAGAAAATAGTGCAGCTGTGTCGAGGATGTTTAAGAAAGGATTTGAGATCTTCACATTTCAATGACCTGTTGCTGACTGAGTCTTACCCATGGCCTGTTTGCCCATAGCGCACTGGTATGTGTTCCTGGGCGATTGGTTGTGGTGGGGATATGGGATGAGGCCAGCACACACCCCCAGCAGTGTGAAGGGCTCGATCTCCAAGTGTGTTGTGTCTCTGCCCAAATAAAAAATGATATAGATAAAAGAGGAAAGAAGCACAGCATGTCGGGTGACATCAGGATCTTTTCCGGTTATGTGACTGACTTGTTAATCATGTGCTCATAAAGGGCGATCTGACAGTCGTTCTCTTCATTGACATCCAAGTATTCCACCAGACCCTCATGCAGGAAATCCTCAAAGGTTCTGGAATTAAAAAAGTCATCAAAACAAAACAAGTTATATAAAAAGCTACTTCAGTCAGTGGTCACATTTAATGTTATCAAAAAATAAATAAATAAACATATGTGCTCTTAGAGTGCATTATGCTCTCCCACTAGTTTTCCTGACCCCCAGCCTCACCTGTAGCCCTGTGAAAGATCTTCAATGTGTTTGTTTTTCACCATCGGTTGTCCCTTCTTCACGATGATGTATGGCCTGATGGGGAACGACACAAAAAGTCACTCAAGCTTGAAACTCTGTGATCAAAAAAAAAAAAAAAAAATTGATGGTGGTCTTCTATCCTCCCCACCTGCAGAGCCGACCTCCATCAGACGAGATGTAGACACAGCGGTCGGTCAAGTTGGTGGAAATGGACACAAACTCGTTGATGAAACCAGCCCTGCGCATCAGTCTGAAGGTGCTGATCAACTTATGATGGTCTCTAATTACACCAAGAATATTACCTGTGGAACACAGACGGGTGGGCAGACATACAGACAGACTCAATGCACACATTCAAAAAAAGAAAAAAAAACAAAACACTCAAACTGTTACCAGTCGTTAACGTACAATATCTTTCAATAAAATATACAGTGCAACCCACGTGGGAGTCAGTAATGTACAAGTGTAACTAACTTTGATTAAAGGAATAACTGTATGTTTGTTTTCTTATTTATCAGACTTTTGATTGTAAGATTGATTGATTGGGCTGAGCACAGCCACTGGAAGATTTTTTATTTTTTTTTTTGGCTTTGTTCTGTCAATAATTGTCAGATGTGTGTCCTGCTCATCTTTTTAGTTTGTATGTATAGTTTTCCAAGTAGTGAACACACAGACTAGCAGAAAATGTATAATTTTTTTTTGTAGTCATTTGACTAATTGTCTCAGTTCTGCGCTGAAGAAAGATCCATGACGGAACAAAAAGCTGCTGTAGGTAGGTTTTAATGAGAGCTTTGGTTAAATTCTGACTAAAAAGAAAAAGAAGAACAGCAGGCATATACAGTACAGCACTCTGGGCCTCCATGACTGGTGAAAATAGAGCCCAAAATGCCTGCAGGGGTTTGTTCATATCAAGTGCGACAGACAAATGAGTGGAGAACACAGGAGACACTGTGCGCCGCCTCTGTGTGAGGGCACATTTGCAGTGAACACAGTCTGAAGGGCTTTGACACCTGCTGCTACCAACTAATTAAATGGTGTGGCAGCTAATATAATTTGACAGTTATCTGTAGCAAGACAAACATATACAGTAATTAAGGAGCCAAGTTCTGACTCAAGAATAATACCTACTGCTGCCATGAAATTAATGACTTATCAGACGTTCGCAAAATGCAAAATTGCCTTTAGCAAACTAAATTGAATATTTCCTCCATTATGTTCATAAGCAATCCATTTAATACAGGGAGGATTAGACTTTCTTTTCAAGTGATCTAAAGCAAAAACATCCAGAGCTATTTTTCTCTCTTTATTTATTAGGCTCTACCGCTGCAGAGAAGTTTTACCATTGAGGAAGACGAGGAAGACACTCGGGTAGGCCAGCTCCTCCCCACACAGCAGGTTGACGTCTTCTACCCCCAGGTTGAAGGCCAGTTTGATGATTGGACCGTCCTCCATGTCGGTGGTGATGTGGGTCATCAGAGCCAAGTTCTTCACCAGACCACAGGCCTACAGAACCCGAACGGTGATAGAAACCAAGAACGCGTGTGAAAAGTGCAGATTTCTGTGTTTACTCTGTACAAAGCTGCATACAACAGATACGACCACACAGGCAAATGATCAGACAGAATGGAGTTTTGATGACTTTTTCAAGCTGCTATTCTCTGATTCTTTACACCGAAAACTGACGCAGACCTGCTCAGTGCAACCAAACTTGCAGACCTTGATTATAGCTCTTCATATTTAAGGTTTACTGAAGGCCAACAAACTTAAAGCAGTACATTCTTTCTGAGATAGTCAGAGTATTCGTAAAAGAGATCTCACATGACGATTAATGATTTGCTAATGTATTATCTTGTTTGCTTACATTAAATGAAATAATCCGTATACAAGACATCTGCTGTGGTTAAGACCAAAGGTTTTACCTCACTGGGTGAGGCTGCAGCTCACTCACCTCTCCCTCAGGAGTGTCAGACGGACACAGCATGCCCCACTGTGACGGCTGCAGGGAGCGTGGCCCGCTGACCTTCCTGGTCTTCTCAAACTGGGAGGAGATCCTGGTCATCATGCCAAGCGCTGAAATATAGGAGAGACGAGACAAGACCTGGGTGACACCCTGACGGTCCATCTTGAATCTCTTCAGCGACCAGTTACCCTTTTGACACACAGAAAGGAGAGGCATGATTTAAATCACATTTGTTAACATCAGTTTGCTGTGATAACAGTGTTCTCAGCTCAGATGGTGTCCATTTTAGATTCAATTTCTCCTGTTTGTTTTTGTTTTGTTTTTTTTAAATCACGTAGAAGACTTAAAAGTTTTTGTTTTGAAATCTTTATGCTGTTCTAACACAGATGACCTACTATTGTTACAGATCGTGTATTGAAGCATAGAGCTGATATTTCTCCTTTAATCAGCAGATAGTGAGTGTTTCCTTGAATGAAAGTAGTCGCTGGTAGTTTTATGAAGTCAATTAAATATATAGGTTTATTTCTGAACTATGTTCCTCTCCAGCGGAAAAACATGATCTGCATTATCCCAGATGTGAGCACACCCACCGTGGATATGGCATTGACCATGCCGTTGGTGATTTGATCCTGCCGCATGTGCTTCACCACATCAAACTGAGCTGCTCTCTGCTTGGGGATGATCTGGTCGGCGATTTTCTTCAGCTCAGAGTTAAACTTCTTAAACAGATCTTCAAACAGCAGAGACAGAAGCTAGGAGAGACAGAAAAACACAGCAATGTTTTTTTTTAAATGATATTTTTTACTTGTCAAGCCTCCAAAGTGAACACAGTGAGAACAACGATCATCTCAGAGTTTCAGACCGCCTGTTTCTTCACACAGTCTGACCCTCAGATCTCCTGGCAGGTTACATTTGCTCATGTCTCTACTCAATGTTGAGGTACATTTACAGTCAGATTAAATAACCAGGTGTGCCGGCTCACTGATAAGCCTGACCTGGCCTCTGTCCCAGGTCCCTGTCTGCCTTCCCCAGACCTACAGGAGGCCACATCTCTCACACCCCCCTCCTTCCCTATGCATTAGCATACATCAAAACAAACAGGCAGCACTGCTTGAAATTAATAAAGAAATTAAGCTTCCGTTGCACAGCCAGGCCAATTAGTTGAATGTCAGGGAACCATAATTGGAGAGTGAGGAGATTGTTGGCGTTGTTAGTGTGTAAGCCCCCTATTGAAAGAGGGCTCTGTGCTCCCCCTCCTCCCATCTCCTGCTCCTTCTACAGAGCAGGTTGGGGTGGGGAGGGGGGGGGGAATTAAAGGCCTTAAGACAGCAGTAATTACATTATCAGAGCTGGGCCTGCGGATTAGCTCAATCGCTCCAGTCAAGGCAGCAATTCTATTGTCATGGTGTTGAAAAATCCCCATGCTCCCTCAGCCTCGGGATTTTGGTGCCACCGCATATCTCCCTCCTGACAAAGCCAGGCTGAAATACAAGGGGATGTGGGACAAAAACAAAACAGAGAAAAACAAAGCTGAACGAAAATAATGAGAGTCTTATTAAAATGAGGTGGTAGGAACAAAGATGCAGGTGAAAGATCAGGGCTGGAGCAGCCGCTGTCCTCTGGTCAATTCCTGTGATCCATTTGCACCAAAGAATAAGTGTTATGGGCACATTTATATACACATATTGTAAAAAGCATCAAGCATATTTTTATTTTAGTATTTTTATTTTACTAGTGGCTCTACAAGTAAGAAAAGGTAGCAAACAACTTTCAACTTTAAATTAAATTTAATTGGACTTGCTTTCTCCTCCTGTAATGGGAAATATATGACTGATAGAATGGAGGATTAAATTAGGTTCTGTAGCTGTAAAACTACGTAGAGGAAAGATGCATAGGAGCTTACCTGCCCAGCCAACTCCAGACGTTTGTTGCCATAGTAATCTCTGTCATCCACCTTGTTGTCCCCCTGAGCCAGGATAACTCTCCTCACCATCACGGCGAGGTAAATACACTTAGCTCGAAAGTTAAACTCTTTGACCTGCACATAAAACACGCTTTGATGATACGCTGAAATACGCTGAGTACAGTCATCATTATTCATGTTTTAGTGTTTGCATACAGGCACATGTGTGAGGATAAGAGACGCCAGCAGCTCCCTGGCTTCATCCATCTTCGTCTTCTTTGGGCCTCCCCACATACGCTGTCTCCGCACTTTATTCCCGAGATACCGCAGAGCCTGAGACACGAAGACAGCAGAGCATACTGTCATTAAATGTGACAGAGGATGAAAAAAAAAATAATAATAATAAAAAAAAAAAAAAAAATCAGTAGAATGAAAACAATAATCATGTTACAAGCAATACACAGTACATCAACTGCTGCACTCAAAGGCTTCATTTAAATTAGCTTGATGCTAATTTTCTTGTGAAATGATGTGAGGCCTTTTATAGAGAAAGAGTAAAGAAAACACATGTATCAGGGTTGTGGGAAGTCAAGTGAATCCCAAAGGTCATAGTGCACACAGACACACACACCAAACACCTGAGTCAGTTTGCCTCTGGAGCCCTCTACACATCTATAGAGAGGGTCAAAGGTTAATGAGGCTGAAGCCTTTGGGCAAGACCACCCACCCTGCCATATTTTTTATATATATATACATAAATACATACACATCTATATAATTATTTTGTCTTGAGATGCTGATGAGTTTACAAAATAAAAAGATGACATTCAAATTTGGTTTTGGCAGATTACTTATGATGTGATAACAACGTCCCTTAAATCTTATCTGCCTTTAATTATATAGATCTAGGCCTCATTGTGCTCAATACAATGACTCAATGAATACCATGAAAAGACATCATGGAGGCTGGCAGACAGATGAACCAGAAAGCTGCAGCGACTGGTTGCTAGGAAGCAAATATGGCCTCATCAATGCATCAGTGGTTCCTCTAACAACATAATCTTTATGAAAAACAAATTGGCCAATTGCATCATCTGTAAATGTCAAAGAAAACACGTGGGCCTCCAGAATAAAGACTGAAAAGCATTACTTAACTGAATGGTAAGACAAAACCTTCGTCATCTGATCAAGAAAATGCCGTCCGTCAGCAGCAGTTAATGAGCAGCAGAGTCAATGGGCACATCGGGACTGCCTTGAACATTGTTGTTGTTTTGTATGTAGGCCTACTTACATCTGATGACAATGTTACTGTAAATGTGTTTTTTTCCCCACTTTATTTTTCTGACCAAGTAATAATTAACAATCTGAAATTTGGCTTAACACAAAGGTCTGGTCCCAAATCCAAAATGATGATGTTCCTGCCATGCCATCCTGTCAATGTTATGAAATAAGATTCTTAACAGTTCAACAGGTTGGGGAAATATTTACATCAACAAAATGACCACTGAGGTGTCTAAATATGAAGGTGTTCGCGCAGCTTAGTCTGAAATTAGCTCACTTCTTCATATGTAAAATCTTCTTTGTGGACTCTCAAAGAGACAAGAGGTGTTTCTACAAGGGGTCAGTTGACTTTCTGACACTTGTTGTCACTGTGTGGTTGCCAGGCAACTAAATGAAACAGCTGATGGATGGATTTTCTAGTTGAACCAAACAAGGCTGTTTCCCCCATTTCCTTTATTCTAACTTAAGCTAAACAAATGCAGGCTGCAGCCTCATATTTACTCCACAGACAGTAATAATAATAATAATAATAATAATAATAATAATAAATAATACGCACATTTCCCAAAATGTCTAACTGTTGCTTTAACTCAGAAGTTAAATGGATGGGGTCAGTAAAAATAAAAATAAATATAAATTCCCAAAATACAAATAGTTTCTATATTTAAACCCTGGTGCCCACACAGACATTTTATGTGACGTATGTTGAAAGCTTAATGTTCAAGCTGAAAAACATACGGAAACATCAGGGATATTTTCACAGGCTTTGTTTTAACAGTACAAAATACTGAACACATTGAAGTCCTGGTTCGACACAATAAGTTTGCTTTTTTTAAAGCCTTGTCTTTGGTCTTTCTTTTGTTTTTGTTTTGTTACTAATTACCAACTTTAATTTCATCCTGTGAGGACCATTGTTTAAAAAAGAAAAAAAAAAAGCATGGGCAATGACTGAAATATTTGAAAAATTACCTCTGCAGGTGCAAATATAAGGAGAACTAAAGCCTGAGCCAGACTTCAAAATACTTCTGTGTGTAAAATTCATGGTACATCCCTTTAATTTCATGAACCTGATTTTCATCACATCCTTCTGCTGTGATTGAAGCCACCGAGGTACCTGAGTCTGTGTGAAGATCTGGGCTTTCTGGCACTCCTCCAGGCTCGGGGCAAAGCTGGCCATGACGTGCTCCTCTGTACCGATCATCTGCACTATCTCCTGGTCACTCTCTACCCCCATACCCTGCGTGGGTGACATGGAAACAGTGTGAGAGCTCAGGAATGTGAATCAAATAAAAACGATGAGATAAGAGAGAATATGGGGAGTGACATATAAAAAAAAAACAAAAAAAAAAAAAACAAAGTTACATATTTGATTTGTGCAACCACATAAAGAATCGTACCGAAATGTGCAAATAGAAGACATTTAGCAGCTAAAGTGAGCAGAGCCAGGTCATATAAGAGGTGTGTGCAGAGGGAGGCAGAGGTGTCCTGGGAGTCATGGGGGGCCTGACATTTGCTTATGGAAATGTGAGGCTCTGGGAACTAATCTCATCTCTCTTGCACTGAATCTGAAGTCATTTCTGCAGTCGTGGCTAAACACAGACAGAGTGGAAGAAGTCACCCAGGATATACAACTGCACGGCAAACAGACTGGGGACGCAAACTGTGTCCTGCAGATAATGACTCTAGCTCCCGACACTCAGCTCACTAGTTTACACATTTGAAGAGATTTGTCAGGGACAGAAGCTGATGATGCCAACTGGCTAATTGACATTTTCACTCAGCGCAAATGTCTACACAAGAAAATCAATCTGATGTGAAACAACGGAAATCTACTTCCTCTTTTATAAAAAGTGTCACATTTCCTCTATGCATTTTTTTTTCTTTTTGAGTGAATTAATCTACAGCAAAACAGCGTTCAAACTAAAAAGAGCACATAGAAGAAGTTAGATGAAGTTACTTTTTGGGAAAAAAACTACAGTATTTGGTTCAGTTTGGGGCGCAACAATGCAGAAAACAACAGCTTCATCCAGAATCATCTCGCTGTCTTGCATCGCCCTCTATTGGACAAATCAAAATCTCTTTGACCTTGAATATGATGGCGATGGGCGCATCCTCTGACAGCGTGTTGTGTCTGAGGTAGAATCTTCCTTGTTTAACAATCATATTTGTTCTGCTTTTCTTCTCATGAGTGGAGCTGGAATTGAAAAGACAAATAAACTTAGGAGATGACAGTTTGACACAGAACACTTGAACAGAACAATTAGAAAAGTAATGAAGTTACACAGCGGTTCGTTATTTTTCTTCCTTTCTTTCTATCTTTGCAAATGTCACTTGAGAGCATTAAGAGTCAGGATCCAAAATCTATTTCTATTCTAACAAATGGGTGAAAAACTTTTGAAATAATCTGGGTGGAAGTGTGGAAATAAGACAACAGGAAAGCAACAGGAAAGCAATTTACAAGTACAAGTTTAACCATTAAAATATTAATGAAAAACTAACCAATAAATAAGGAAGCGGTGAGAGAAATTATATTTAGAAATAGGTATACAGAGTTTGCTGCCACTTTTTTTTAAAGAGAAAAAATATTTTTAGGGCATCAAACAATGTGTAGGGATTTACTCACACATATTCTTATTATGGTGTCTTTAACTACAAATTCAAAGTACTTGTTCTTT